>NC_086454.1:165221319-166421319 GCF_028390025.1 Pseudophryne corroboree | reverse complement strand
ATGGGCTAGCATTCTTTATTTCCAATAGGCACATTAAGCTACTTCCCCAATATATATTTTTTTGTGTTAAAAGTTATTCATACACAACTTGGTAAAACATACTAAATTTAATACATAATGGATTACATCCTGGATTATCTTTTTCAACAATTTGTAAATTTACAATTAAAAATTGTGTATTAGATTTTTTAGATTGATTTTGCTTAGATTTGCATATACTCCTTGTCTAAATTGTCTATTTTTATACTATTAGTAGATGCCTTAATCTTTGTTATTATCCTATCTAATATTTATTTTTATTTTGTAATGTGGAAAGAAACTGGAGCATTTTTATGATACCCATGCTTCAATTAAGCTTTTTTTTTGAAAAATGAAATGCTATAAAAACAAAATATGATCTGTGCTTTGAGGTACATTTGCCAGTTTTGTGTTTGCTTGCAGTGATATCTGTGGCCGGTTAGCTCAGTTGTTTAGAGCGTGGTGCTAATAACGCCAAGGTCACGGGTTCGATCCCCGTATGGGCCATTTGCTTTTCTTGATGGACAAGAATGGAATAAGCTCATCGGTGGAGTGCATGAATACTTGAAAACATCATAGACACATATATCACAAAATCTCTTCAAATACATATCAGAAGCCAGTGGGAGTGTCATCCTTTGGCTGATGAAGATTTTTCTCTACATGGCTCAGTGACTTTTGTCTCAAATCAAGCAAAATGGCATAACTAAGATATGCAAGGGCAAATTAAATAGTTATTATATTGCTGCTCAAACATAGAGGGCACTAGGTGTTACTAGAAGAAGAAGATATGTGCACACTGAAGTAAAAAAAAAATATGGAGAATTTCTAAAGACCAGAGCACAAGTAATGGATCTCTGCATTCTTATTGCATCTTTTCTTATTTCCAAATATTTGACATACTTCTGATTTGATAAGTTTAAAAATGAGTTTAAACAAAGGACACCACTGAAGATGATGGAATTTATATGAATTTTAAATGAAGATTTGCAATACTCATACATTGAATGAAAATGGAGCTTTGAACAATAGGAAAATAAACAATGTTAGTTCCCACGAGATATGAATTCAGATTACTAGATTCAAAGTCAAGGGTGCTAACAATTACACCATGGAACCCTCACCTGAGCAATGGCATCTACTGAAGTGCGCTCATCTTTTAAATGCAAAGAAAAGAAATTCAATACTTTATATATATTATTTCAAGTTTCTAATAAGCTCAGGGATGCAATAGGTATTATGTAGAATATTTGTCCAAACCCAATGATAATATATAAAAAGTAACCTATTTTTTAAAGGAGAAGATAGATACTAGAAACCTAAATGCCTAGGACCAATTTCAGTTGGAGCATCACCCCTTATGTTATCCTAGCATTGAATTGACAGTTTTTCAGTATTTCCATATTTGCATATCAGCCACTTACAATTGTTTCAAGCTTTATAACAGAGGACTGCCTTTTTTATAGACCAAGGATGAAAGTCTCTTGTGAGTTAAGTCTGATAATGACATCACAATTTGTAAATTAAGCTATAGTATGATTACAGAGTGTAGACTGAATAAAAAGTGCTTTCCTATGGATTGAAGTTTTTTTTTTTTAAGCTTTGCATTCCAAAATGGGCTAGCATTCTTTATTTCCAATGGGCACATTAAGTTACTTCCCCAATATATATTTTTTTGTGTTAAAAGTTATTCAAACACAACTTGGTAAAACATACTAAATTTAATACATAATGGATTACATCCTGGGATTATCTTTTTCAACAATCTGTAAATTTACAATTAAAAATTGTGTATTAGATTTTTTAGATTGATTTTGCTTAGATTTGCATATACTCCTTGAATAAATTGTCTATTTTTATACTATTAGTAGATGCCTTAATCTTTGTTATTATCCTATCTAATATTTATTTTTATTTTGTAATGTGGAAAGAAACTGGAGCATTTTTATGATACCCATGCTTCAAGTGACTCTATGGCTTAAGCTTTTTTTTGAAAAATGAAATGCTATAAAAACAAAATCAGATCTGTGCTTTGAGGTACATTTGCCAGTTTTGTGTTTGCTTGCAGTAACATCTGTGGCCGGTTAGCTCAGTTGGTTAGAGCGTGGTGCTAATAAAGCTAAGGTCACGGGTTCGATCCCCGTATGGGCCGTTTGCTTTTCTTGATGGACAAGAATGGAATAAGCTCATCCGTGGAGTGCATGAATACTTGAAAACATCATAGACACATATATCACAAAATCTCTTCAAATACATATCAGAAGCCAGTGGGAGTGTCATCCTTTGGCTGATGAAGATTTTTCTCTACATGGCTCAGTGACTTTTGTCTCAAATCAAGCAATATGGCATAACTAAGATATGCAAGGGCAAATTAATCAGTTATTATATTGCTGCTCAAACATAGAGGGCACTAGGTGTTACTAGAAGAAGAAGAAGATATGTGCTCTCCTCTCATTAGTGCACACTGAAGTAAAAAAAATGGAGAATTTCTAAAGACCAGAGCACAAGTAATGGATTCTTATTGCATCTTTTCTTATTTCCAAATATTTGACATACTTCTGATTTGATAAGTTTAAAAATGAGTTTAAACAAAGGAAACCACTGAAGATGATGGAATTTATATGAATTTTAAATGAAGATTTGCAATACTCATACATTGAATGAAAATGGAGCTTTGAACAAAAGGAAAATAAACAATGTTAGCTCCCACGAGATATGAACTCAGATTACTAGATTCCAAGTCCAGGGTGCTAACAATTACACCATGGAACCCTCACCTGAGCAATGGCATCTACTGAAGTGCGCTCATCTTTTAAATGCAAAGAAAAGAAATTCAATACTTTATATATATTATTTCAAGTTTCTAATAAGCTCAGGGATGCAATAGGTATTATGTAGAATATTTGTCCAAACCCAATGATAATATATAAAAAGTAACCTATTTTTTAAAGGAGAAGATAGATACTAGAAACCTAAATGCCTAGGACCAATTTCAGTTGGAGCATCACCCCTTATGTTATCCTAGCATTGAATTGACAGTTTTTCTGTATTTCCATATTTGCATATCAGCCACTTACAATTGTTTCAAGCTTTATAACAGAGGACTGCCTTTTTTATAGACCAAGGATGAAAGTCTCTTGTGAGTTAAGTCTGATAATGACATTCACAATTTGTAAATTAAGCTATAGTATGATTACAGAGTGTAGACTGAATAAAAAGTGCTTTCCTATGGATTGAAGTTTGTATTTTCTTAAGCTTTGCATTCCAAAATGGGCTAGCATTGTTTATTTCCAATGGACACATTAAGTTACTTCCCCAATATATATTTTTTTGTGTTAAAAGTTATTCAAACACAACTTGGTAAAACATACTAAATTTAATACATAATGGATTACATCCTGGGATTATCTTTTTCAACAATCTGTAAATTTACAATTAAAAATTGTGTATTAGATTTTTTAGATTTATTTTGCTTAGATTTGCATATACTCCTTGAATAAATTGTCTATTTTTATACTATTAGTAGATGCCTTAATCTTTGTTATTATCCTATCTAATATTTATTTTTATTTTGTAATGTGGAAAGAAACTGGAGCATTTTTATGATACCCATGCTTCAAGTGACTCTATGGCTTAAGCTTTTTTTTGAAAAATGAAATGCTATAAAAACAAAATCAGATCTGTGCTTTGAGGTACATTTGCCAGTTTTGTGTTTGCTTGCAGTAACATCTGTGGCCGGTTAGCTCAGTTGGTTAGAGCGTGGTGCTAATAACGCCAAGGTCATGGGTTCGATCCCCGCATGGGCCATTTGCTTTTCTTGATGGACAAGAATGGAATATGCTCATCCGTGGAGTGCATGAATACTTGAAAACATCATAGACACATATATCACAAAATCTCTTCAAATACATATCAGAAGCCAGTGGGAGTGTCATCCTTTGGTGATGAAGATTTTTCTCTACATGGCTCAGTGACTTTTGTCTCAAATCAAGCAATATGGCATAACTAAGATATGCAAGGGCAAATTAATCAGTTATTATATTGCTGCTCAAACATAGAGGGCACTAGGTGTTACTAGAAGAAGAAGAAGAAGATATGTGCTCCCCTCTCATTAGTGCACACTGAAGTAAAAAAAATGCAGAATTTCTAAAGACCAGAGCACAAGTAATGGATTCTTATTGCATCTTTTCTTATTTCCAAATATTTGACATACTTCTGATTTGATAAGCTTAAAAATGAGTTTAAACAAAGGACACCACTGAAGATGATGGAATTTATATGAATTTTAAATGAAGATTTGCAATACTCATACATTGAATGAAAATGGAGCTTTGAACAAAAGGAAAATAAACAATGTTAGCTCCCACGAGATATGAACTCAGATTACTAGATTCCAAGTCCAGGGTGCTAACAATTACACCATGGAACCCTTACCTGAGCAATGGCATCTACTGAAGTGCGCTCATCTTTTAAATGCAAAGAAAAGAAATTCAATACTTTATATATATTATTTCAAGTTTCTAATAAGCTCAGGGATGCAATAGGTATTATGTAGAATATTTGTCCAAACCCAATGATAATATATAAAAAGTAACCTATTTTTTAAAGGAGAAGATAGATACTAGAAACCTAAATGCCTAGGACCAATTTCAGTTGGAGCATCACCCCTTATGTTATCCTAGCATTGAATTGACAGTTTTTCTGTATTTCCATATTTGCATATCAGCCACTTACAATTGTTTCAAGCTTTATAACAGAGGACTGCCTTTTTTATAGACCAAGGATGAAAGTCTTTCGTGAGTTAAGTCTGATAATGACATCACAATTTGTAAATTAAGCTATAGTATGATTACAGAGTGTAGACTGAATAAAAAGTGCTTTCCTATGGATTGAAGTTTGTATTTTCTTAAGCTTTGCATTCCAAAATGGGCTAGCATTCTTTATTTCCAATAGGCACATTAAGCTACTTCCCCAATATTTATTTTTTTGTGTTAAAAGTTATTCATACACAACTTGGTAAAACATACTAAATTTAATACATAATGGATTACATCCTGGATTATCTTTTTCAACAATCTGTAAATTTACAATTAAAAATTGTGTATTAGATTTTTTAGATTGATTTTGCTTAGATTTGCATATACTCCTTGTCTAAATTGTCTATTTTTATACTATTAGTAGATGCCTTAATCTTTGTTATTATCCTATCTAATATTATTTTTTATTTTGTAATGTGGAAAGAAACTGGAGCATTTTTATGATACCCATGCTTCAAGTGACTCTATGGCTTAAGCTTTTTTTTGAAAAATGAAATGCTATAAAAACAAAATCAGATCTGTGCTTTGAGGTACATTTGCCAGTTTTGTGTTTGCTGGCAGTAATATATGTGGCCGGTTAGCTCAGTTGGTTAGAGCGTGGTGCTAATAACGCCAAGGTCATGGGTTCGATCCCCGTATGGGCCATTTGCTTTTCTTGATGGACAAGAATGGAATAAGCTCATCGGTGGAGTGCATGAATACTTGAAAACATCATAGACACATATATCACAAAATCTCTTCAAATACATATCAGAAGACAGTGGGAGTGTCATCCTTTGGCTGATGAAGATTTTTCTCTACGTGGCTCAGTGACTTTTGTCTCAAATCAAGCAATATGGCATAACTAAGATATGCAAGGGCAAATTAATCAGTTATTATATTGCTGCTCAAACATAGAGGGCACTAGGTGTTACTAGAAGAAGAAGAAGATATGTGCTCCCCTCTCATTAGTGCACACTGAAGTAAAAAAAAATGGAGAATTTCTAAAGACCAGAGCACAAGTAATGGATCTCTGCATTCTTATTGCATCTTTTCTTATTTCCAAATATTTGACATACTTCTGATTTGATAAGTTTAAAAATGAGTTTAAACAAAGGACACCACTGAAGATGATGGAATTTATATGAATTTTAAATGAAGATTTGCAATACTCATACATTGAATGAAAATGGAGCTTTGAACAAAAGGAAAATAAACAATGTTAGCTCCCATGAGAAATGAACTCAGATTACTAGATTCAAAGTCCAGGGTGCTAACAATTACACCATGGAACCCTCACCTGAGCAACGGCATCCACTGAAGTGCGCTAATCTTTTAAATGCAAAGAAAAGAAATTCAATACTTTATATATATTATTTCAAGTTTCTAATAAGCTCAGGGATGCAATAGGTATTATGTAGAATATTTGTCCAAACCCAATGATAATATATAAAAAGTAACCTATTTTTTAAAGGAGAAGATAGATACTAGAAACCTAAATGCCTAGGACCAATTTCAGTTGGAGCATCACCCCTTATGTTATCCTAGCATTGAATTGACAGTTTTTCAGTATTTCCATATTTGCATATCAGCCACTTACAATTGTTTCAAGCTTTATAACAGAGGACTGCCTTTTTTATAGACCAAGGATGAAAGTCTCTTGTGAGTTAAGTCTGATAATGACATCACAATTTGTAAATTAAGCTATAGTATGATTACAGAGTGTAGACTGAATAAAAAGTGCTTTCCTATGGATTGAAGTTTGTATTTTCTTAAGCTTTGCATTCCAAAATGGGCTAGCATTCTTTATTTCCAATGGGCACATTAAGTTACTTCCCCAATATATATTTTTTTGTGTTAAAAGTTATTCAAACACAACTTGGTAAAACATACTAAATTTAATACATAATGGATTACATCCTGGGATTATCTTTTTCAACAATCTGTAAATTTACAATTAAAAATTGTGTATTAGTTTATTTAGATTGATTTTGCTTAGATTTGCATATACTCCTTGAATAAATAGTCTATTTTTATACTATTAGTAGATGCCTTAATCTTTGTTATTATCCTATCTAATATTTATTTTTATTTTGTAATGTGGAAAGAAACTGGAGCATTTTTATGATACCCATGCTTCAAGTGACTCTATGGCTTAAGCTTTTTTTTTAAAAATGAAATGCTATAAAAACAAAATCAGATCTGTGCTTTGAGGTACATTTGCCAGTTTTGTGTTTGCTTGCAGTAACGTCTGTGGCCGGTTAGCTCAGTTGGTTAGAGCGTGGTGCTAATAACGCCAAGGTCTCGGGTTCGATCCCCGTATGGGCCATTTGCTTTTCTTGATGGACAGGAATGGAATAAGCTCATCCGTGGAGTGCATGAATACTTGAAAACATCATAGACACATATATCACAAAATCTCTTCAAATACATATCAGAAGCCAGTGGGAGTGTCATCCTTTGGCTGATGAAGATTTTTCTCTACATGGCTCAGTGACTTTTGTCTCAAATCAAGCAATATGGCATAACTAAGATATGCAAGGGCAAATTAATCAGTTATTATATTGCTGCTCAAACATAGAGGGCACTAGGTGTTACTAGAAGAAGAAGAAGATATGTGCTCCCCTCTCATTAGTGCACACTGAAGTAAAAAAAATGGAGAATTTCTAAAGACCAGAGCAGAAGTAATGGATTCTTATTGCATCTTTTCTTATTTCCAAATATTTGACATACTTCTGATTTGATAAGTTTAAAACTGAGTTTAAACAAAGGACACCACTGAAGATGATGGAATTTATATGAATTTTAAATGAAGATTTGCAATACTCATACATTGAATGAAAATGGAGCTTTGAACAAAAGGAAAATAAACAATGTTAGCTCCCACGAGATATGAACTCAGATTACTAGATTCCAAGTCCAGGGTGCTAACAATTACACCATGGAACCCTAACCTGAGCAATGGCATCTACTGAAGTGCGCTCATCTTTTAAATGCAAAGAAAAGAAATTCAATACTTTATATATATTATTTCAAGTTTCTAATAAGCTCAGGGATGCAATAGGTATTATGTAGAATATTTGTCCAAACCCAATGATAATATATAAAAAGTAACCTATTTTTTAAAGGAGAAGATAGATACTAGAAACCTAAATGCCTAGGACCAATTTCAGTTGGAGCATCACCCCTTATGTTATCCTAGCATTGAATTGACAGTTTTTCAGTATTTCCATATTTGCATATCAGCCACTTACAATTGTTTCAAGCTTTATAACAGAGGACTGCCTTTTTTATAGACCAAGGATGAAAGTCTCTTGTGAGTTAAGTCTGATAATGACATCACAATTTGTAAATTAAGCTATAGTATGATTACAGAGTGTAGACTGAATAAAAAGTGCTTTCCTATGGATTGAAGTTTGTATTTTCTTAAGCTTTGCATTCCAAAATGGGCTAGCATTCTTTATTTCCAATGGGCACATTAAGTTACTTCCCCAATATATATTTTTTTGTGTTAAAAGTTATTCAAACACAACTTGGTAAAACATACTAAATTTAATACATAATGGATTACATCCTGGGATTATCTTTTTCAACAATCTGTAAATTTATAATTAAAAATTGTGTATTAGTTTATTTAGATTGATTTTGCTTAGATTTGCATATACTCCTTGAATAAATTGTCTATTTTTATACTATTAGTAGATGCCTTAATCTTTGTTATTATCCTATCTAATATTTATTTTTATTTTGTAATGTGGAAAGAAACTGGAGCATTTTTATGATACCCATGCTTCAAGTGACTCTATGGCTTAAGCTTTTTTTTGAAAAATGAAATGCTATAAAAACAAAATCAGATCTGTGCTTTGAGGTACATTTGCCAGTTTTGTGTTTGCTTGCAGTAACATCTGTGGCAGGTTAGCTCAGTTGGTTAGAGCGTGGTGCTAATAACGCCAAGGTCTCGGGTTCGATCCCCGTATGGGCCATTTGCTTATCTTGATGGACAGGAATGGAATAAGCTCATCCGTGGAGTGCATGAATACTTGAAAACATCATAGACACATATATCACAAAATCTCTTCAAATACATATCAGAAGCCAGTGGGAGTGTCATCCTTTGGCTGATGAAGATTTTTCTCTACATGGCTCAGTGACTTTTGTCTCAAATCAAGCAATATGGCATAACTAAGATATGCAAGGGCAAATTAATCAGTTATTATATTGCTGCTCAAACATAGAGGGCACTAGGTGTTACTAGAAGAAGAAGAAGATATGTGCTCCCCTCTCATTAGTGCACACTGAAGTAAAAAAAATGGAGAATTTCTAAAGACCAGAGCAGAAGTAATGGATTCTTATTGCATCTTTTCTTATTTCCAAATATTTGACATACTTCTGATTTGATAAGTTTAAAAATGAGTTTAAACAAAGGACACCACTGAAGATGATGGAATTTATATGAATTTTAAATGAAGATTTGCAATACTCATACATTGAATGAAAATGGAGCTTTGAACAAAAGGAAAATAAACAATGTTAGCTCCCACGAGATATGAACTCAGATTACTAGATTCCAAGTCCAGGGTGCTAACAATTACACCATGGAACCCTAACCTGAGCAATGGCATCTACTGAAGTGCGCTCATCTTTTAAATGCAAAGAAAAGAAATTCAATACTTTATATATATTATTTCAAGTTTCTAATAAGCTCAGGGATGCAATAGGTATTATGTAGAATATTTGTCCAAACCCAATGATAATATATAAAAAGTAACCTATTTTTTAAAGGAGAAGATAGATACTAGAAACCTAAATGCCTAGGACCAATTTCAGTTGGAGCATCACCCCTTATGTTATCCTAGCATTGAATTGACAGTTTTTCAGTATTTCCATATTTGCATATCAGCCACTTACAATTGTTTCAAGCTTTATAACAGAGGACTGCCTTTTTTATAGACCAAGGATGAAAGTCTCTTGTGAGTTAAGTCTGATAATGACATCACAATTTGTAAATTAAGCTATAGTATGATTACAGAGTGTAGACTGAATAAAAAGTGCTTTCCTATGGATTGAAGTTTGTATTTTCTTAAGCTTTGCATTCCAAAATGGGCTAGCATTCTTTATTTCCAATAGGCACATTAAGCTACTTCCCCAATATTTATTTTTTTGTGTTAAAAGTTATTCATACACAACTTGGTAAAACATACTAAATTTAATACATAATGGATTACATCCTGGATTATCTTTTTCAACAATCTGTAAATTTACAATTAAAAATTGTGTATTAGATTTTTTAGATTGATTTTGCTTAGATTTGCATATACTCCTAGTCTAAATTGTCTATTTTTATACTATTACTAGATGCCTTAATCTTTGTAATTATCCTATCTAATATTTATTTTTATTTTGTAATGTGGAAAGAAACTGGAGCATTTTTATGATACCCATGCTTCAAGTGACTCTATGGCTTAAGCTTTTTTTTGAAAAATGAAATGCTATAAAAACAAAATCAGATCTGTGCTTTGAGGTACATTTGCCAGTTTTGTGTTTGCTTGCAGTAACATCTGTGGCAGGTTAGCTCAGTTGGTTAGAGCGTGGTGCTAATAACGCCAAGGTCTCGGGTTCGATCCCCGTATGGGCCATTTGCTTATCTTGATGGACAGGAATGGAATAAGCTCATCCGTGGAGTGCATGAATACTTGAAAACATCATAGACACATATATCACAAAATCTCTTCAAATACATATCAGAAGCCAGTGGGAGTGTCATCCTTTGGCTGATGAAGATTTTTCTCTACATGGCTCAGTGACTTTTGTCTCAAATCAAGCAATATGGCATAACTAAGATATGCAAGGGCAAATTAATCAGTTATTATATTGCTGCTCAAACATAGAGGGCACTAGGTGTTACTAGAAGAAGAAGAAGATATGTGCTCCCCTCTCATTAGTGCACACTGAAGTAAAAAAAATGGAGAATTTCTAAAGACCAGAGCAGAAGTAATGGATTCTTATTGCATCTTTTCTTATTTCCAAATATTTGACATACTTCTGATTTGATAAGTTTAAAAATGAGTTTAAACAAAGGACACCACTGAAGATGATGGAATTTATATGAATTTTAAATGAAGATTTGCAATACTCATACATTGAATGAAAATGGAGCTTTGAACAAAAGGAAAATAAACAATGTTAGCTCCCACGAGATATGAACTCAGATTACTAGATTCCAAGTCCAGGGTGCTAACAATTACACCATGGAACCCTAACCTGAGCAATGGCATCTACTGAAGTGCGCTCATCTTTTAAATGCAAAGAAAAGAAATTCAATACTTTATATATATTATTTCAAGTTTCTAATAAGCTCAGGGATGCAATAGGTATTATGTAGAATATTTGTCCAAACCCAATGATAATATATAAAAAGTAACCTATTTTTTAAAGGAGAAGATAGATACTAGAAACCTAAATGCCTAGGACCAATTTCAGTTGGAGCATCACCCCTTATGTTATCCTAGCATTGAATTGACAGTTTTTCAGTATTTCCATATTTGCATATCAGCCACTTACAATTGTTTCAAGCTTTATAACAGAGGACTGCCTTTTTTATAGACCAAGGATGAAAGTCTCTTGTGAGTTAAGTCTGATAATGACATCACAATTTGTAAATTAAGCTATAGTATGATTACAGAGTGTAGACTGAATAAAAAGTGCTTTCCTATGGATTGAAGTTTGTATTTTCTTAAGCTTTGCATTCCAAAATGGGCTAGCATTCTTTATTTCCAATAGGCACATTAAGCTACTTCCCCAATATTTATTTTTTTGTGTTAAAAGTTATTCATACACAACTTGGTAAAACATACTAAATTTAATACATAATGGATTACATCCTGGATTATCTTTTTCAACAATCTGTAAATTTACAATTAAAAATTGTGTATTAGATTTTTTAGATTGATTTTGCTTAGATTTGCATATACTCCTAGTCTAAATTGTCTATTTTTATACTATTACTAGATGCCTTAATCTTTGTAATTATCCTATCTAATATTTATTTTTATTTTGTAATGTGGAAAGAAACTGGAGCATTTTTATGATACCCATGCTTCAAGTGACTCTATGGCTTAAGCTTTTTTTTGAAAAATGAAATGCTATAAAAACAAAATCAGATCTGTGCTTTGAGGTACATTTGCCAGTTTTGTGTTTGCTTGCAGTAACATCTGTGGCAGGTTAGCTCAGTTGGTTAGAGCGTGGTGCTAATAACGCCAAGGTCTCGGGTTCGATCCCCGTATGGGCCATTTGCTTATCTTGATGGACAGGAATGGAATAAGCTCATCTGTGGAGTGCATGAATACTTGAAAACATCATAGACACATATATCACAAAATCTCTTCAAATACATATCAGAAGCCAGTGGGAGTGTCATCCTTTGGCTGATGAAGATTTTTCTCTACATGGCTCAGTGACTTTTGTCTCAAATCAAGCAATATGGCATAACTAAGATATGCAAGGGCAAATTAATCAGTTATTATATTGCTGCTCAAACATAGAGGGCACTAGGTGTTACTAGAAGAAGAAGAAGATATGTGCTCCCCTCTCATTAGTGCACACTGAAGTAAAAAAAATGGAGAATTTCTAAAGACCAGAGCAGAAGTAATGGATTCTTATTGCATCTTTTCTTATTTCCAAATATTTGACATACTTCTGATTTGATAAGTTTAAAAATGAGTTTAAACAAAGGACACCACTGAAGATGATGGAATTTATATGAATTTTAAATGAAGATTTGCAATACTCATACATTGAATGAAAATGGAGCTTTGAACAAAAGGAAAATAAACAATGTTAGCTCCCACGAGATATGAACTCAGATTACTAGATTCCAAGTCCAGGGTGCTAACAATTACACCATGGAACCCTAACCTGAGCAATGGCATCTACTGAAGTGCGCTCATCTTTTAAATGCAAAGAAAAGAAATTCAATACTTTATATATATTATTTCAAGTTTCTAATAAGCTCAGGGATGCAATAGGTATTATGTAGAATATTTGTCCAAACCCAATGATAATATATAAAAAGTAACCTATTTTTTAAAGGAGAAGATAGATACTAGAAACCTAAATGCCTAGGACCAATTTCAGTTGGAGCATCACCCCTTATGTTATCCTAGCATTGAATTGACAGTTTTTCAGTATTTCCATATTTGCATATCAGCCACTTACAATTGTTTCAAGCTTTATAACAGAGGACTGCCTTTTTTATAGACCAAGGATGAAAGTCTCTTGTGAGTTAAGTCTGATAATGACATCACAATTTGTAAATTAAGCTATAGTATGATTACAGAGTGTAGACTGAATAAAAAGTGCTTTCCTATGGATTGAAGTTTGTATTTTCTTAAGCTTTGCATTCCAAAATGGGCTAGCATTCTTTATTTCCAATAGGCACATTAAGCTACTTCCCCAATATTTATTTTTTTGTGTTAAAAGTTATTCATACACAACTTGGTAAAACATACTAAATTTAATACATAATGGATTACATCCTGGATTATCTTTTTCAACAATCTGTAAATTTACAATTAAAAATTGTGTATTAGATTTTTTAGATTGATTTTGCTTAGATTTGCATATACTCCTAGTCTAAATTGTCTATTTTTATACTATTACTAGATGCCTTAATCTTTGTAATTATCCTATCTAATATTTATTTTTATTTTGTAATGTGGAAAGAAACTGGAGCATTTTTATGATACCCATGCTTCAAGTGACTCTATGGCTTAAGCTTTTTTTTGAAAAATGAAATGCTATAAAAACAAAATATGATCTGTGCTTTGAGATATATTTGCCAGTTTTGTGTTTGCTTGCAGTAATATCTGTGGCCGGTTAGCGCAGTTGGTTAGAGCGTGGTGCTAATAATGCCAAGGTCACAGGTTCGATCCCCGTATGGGCCATTTGCTTTTCTTGATGGACAAGAATGGAATAAGCTCATCGGTGGAGTGCATGAATACTTGAAAACATCATAGACACATATATCACAAAATCTCTTCAAATACATATCAGAAGCCAGTGGGAGTGTCATCCTTTGGCTGATGAAGATTTTTTTCTACGTGGCTCAGTGACTTTTGTCTCAAATCAAGCAATATGGCATAACTAAGATATGCAAGGGCAAATTAATCAGTTATTATATTGCTGCTCAAATATAGAGGGCACTAGGTGTTACTAGAAGAAGAAGAAGATATGTGCTCCCCTCTCATTAGTGCACACTGAAGTAAAAATAAATGGAGAATTTCTAAAGACCAGAGCACAAGTAATGGATCTCTGCATTCTTATTGCATCTTTTCTTATTTCCTAATATTTGACATACTTCTGATTTGATAAGTTTAAAAATGAGTTTAAACAAAGGACACCACTGAAGATGATGGAATTTATATGAATTTTAAATGAAGATTTGCAATACTCATACATTGAATGAAAATGGAGCTTTGAACAAAAGGAAAATAAACAATGTTAGCTCCCACGAGATATGAACTCAGATTACTAGATTCAAAGTCCAGGGTGCTAACAATTACACCATGGAACCCTCACCTGAGCAATGGCATCTACTGAAGTGTGCTCATCTTTTAAATGCAAAGAAAAGAAATTCAATACTTTATATATATTATTTCAAGTTTCTAATAAGCTCAGGGATGCAATAGGTATTATGTAGAATATTTGTCCAAACCCAATGATAATATATAAAAAGTAACCTATTTTTTAAAGGAGAAGATAGATACTAGAAACCTAAATGCCTAGGACCAATTTCAGTTGGAGCATCACCCCTTATGTTATCCTAGCATTGAATTGACAGTTTTTCAGTATTTCCATATTTGCATATCAGCCACTTACAATTGTTTCAAGCTTTATAACAGAGGACTGCCTTTTTTATAGACCAAGGATGAAAGTCTCTTTTGAGTTAAGTCTGATAATGACATCAAAATTTGTAAATTAAGCTATAGTATGATTACAGAGTGTAGACTGAATAAAAAGTGCTTTCCTATGGATTGAAGTTTGTATTTTCTTAAGCTTTGCATTCCAAAATGGGCTAGCATTCTTTATTTCCAATAGGCACATTAAGCTACTTCCCCAATATTTATTTTTTTGTGTTAAAAGTTATTCATACACAACTTGGTAAAACATACTAAATTTAATACATAATGGATTACATCCTGGATTATCTTTTTCAACAATCTGTAAATTTACAATTAAAAATTGTGTATTAGATTTTTTAGATTGATTTTGCTTAGATTTGCATATACTCCTAGTCTAAATTGTCTATTTTTATACTATTACTAGATGCCTTAATCTTTGTAATTATCCTATCTAATATTTATTTTTATTTTGTAATGTGGAAAGAAACTGGAGCATTTTTATGATACCCATGCTTCAAGTGACTCTATGGCTTAAGCTTTTTTTTGAAAAATGAAATGCTATAAAAACAAAATATGATCTGTGCTTTGAGATATATTTGCCAGTTTTGTGTTTGCTTGCAGTAATATCTGTGGCCGGTTAGCGCAGTTGGTTAGAGCGTGGTGCTAATAATGCCAAGGTCACAGGTTCGATCCCCGTATGGGCCATTTGCTTTTCTTGATGGACAAGAATGGAATAAGCTCATCGGTGGAGTGCATGAATACTTGAAAACATCATAGACACATATATCACAAAATCTCTTCAAATACATATCAGAAGCCAGTGGGAGTGTCATCCTTTGGCTGATGAAGATTTTTTTCTACGTGGCTCAGTGACTTTTGTCTCAAATCAAGCAATATGGCATAACTAAGATATGCAAGGGCAAATTAATCAGTTATTATATTGCTGCTCAAATATAGAGGGCACTAGGTGTTACTAGAAGAAGAAGAAGATATGTGCTCCCCTCTCATTAGTGCACACTGAAGTAAAAATAAATGGAGAATTTCTAAAGACCAGAGCACAAGTAATGGATCTCTGCATTCTTATTGCATCTTTTCTTATTTCCTAATATTTGACATACTTCTGATTTGCTAAGTTTAAAAATGAGTTTAAACAAAGGACACCACTGAAGATGATGGAATTTATATGAATTTTAAATGAAGATTTGCAATACTCATACATTGAATGAAAATGGAGCTTTGAACAAAAGGAAAATAAACAATGTTAGCTCCCACGAGATATGAACTCAGATTACTAGATTCAAAGTCCAGGGTGCTAACAATTACACCATGGAACCCTCACCTGAGCAATGGCATCTACTGAAGTGTGCTCATCTTTTAAATGCAAAGAAAAGAAATTCAATACTTTATATATATTATTTCAAGTTTCTAATAAGCTCAGGGATGCAATAGGTATTATGTAGAATATTTGTCCAAACCCAATGATAATATATAAAAAGTAACCTATTTTTTAAAGGAGAAGATAGATACTAGAAACCTAAATGCCTAGGACCAATTTCAGTTGGAGCATCACCCCTTATGTTATACTAGCATTGAATTGACAGTTTTTCAGTATTTCCATATTTGCATATCAGCCACTTACAATTGTTTCAAGCTTTATAACAGAGGACTGCCTTTTTTATAGACCAAGGATGAAAGTCTCTTTTGAGTTAAGTCTGATAATGACATCAAAATTTGTAAATTAAGCTATAGTATGATTACAGAGTGTAGACTGAATAAAAAGTGCTTTCCTATGGATTGAAGTTTGTATTTTCTTAAGCGTTGCATTCCAAAATGGGCTAGCATTCTTTATTTCCAATGGGCACATTAAGCTACTTCCCCAATATATATTTTTTTGTGTTAAAAGTTATTCATACACATCTTGGTAAAACATACTAAATTTAATACATAATGGATTACATCTTGGATTATCTTTTTCAACAATCTGTAAATTTACAATTAAAAATTGTGTATTAGATTTTTTAGATTGATTTTGCTTAGATTTGCATATACTCCTTGTCTAAATTGTCTATTTTTATACTATTAGTAGATGCCTTAATCTTTGTTATTATCCTATCTAATATTTATTTTTATTTTGTAATGTGGAAAGAAACTGGAGCATTTTTATGATACCCATGCTTCAAGTGACTCTATGGCTTAAGCTTTTTTTTGAAAAATGAAATGCTATAAAAACAAAATATGATCTGTGCTTTGAGGTACATTTGCCAGTTTTGTGTTTGCTTGCAGTGATATCTGTGGCCGGTTAGCTCAGTTGGTTAGAGCGATTTTTCTCTACATGGCTCAGTGACTTTTGTCTCAAATCAAGCAATATGGCATAAGTAAGATATGCAAGGGCAAATTAAACAGTTATATTGCTGCTCAAACATAGAGGGCACTAGGTGTTACTAGAAGAAGAAGAAGATATGTGCTCCCCTCTCATTAGTGCACACTGAAGTAAAAGAAAATGGAGAATTTCTAAAGAGCAGAGCACAAGTAATGGATCTCTGCATTCTTATTGCATCTTTTCTTATTTCCAAATATTTGAAATACTTCTGATTTGATAAGTTTAAAAATGAGTTTAAACAAAGGACACCACTGAAGATGATGGAATTTATATGAATTTTAAATGAAGATTTGCAATACTCATACATTGAATGAAAATGGAGCTTTGAACAAAAGGAAAATAAACAATGTTAGCTCCCACGAGATATGAACTCAGATCACTAGATTCAAAGTCAAGGTTGCTAACAATTACACCATGGAACCCTCACCTGAGCAATGGCATCTACTGAAGTGCGCTCATCTTTTAAATGCAAAGAAAATAAATTCAATACTTTATATATATTATTTCAAGTTTCTAATAAGCTCAGGGATGCAATAGGTATTATGTAGAATATTTGTCCAAACCCAATGATAATATATAAAAAGTAACCTATTTTTTAAAGGAGAAGATAGATACTAGAAACCTAAATGCCTAGGACCAATTTCAGTTGGAGCATCACCCCTTATGTTATCCTAGCATTGAATTGACTGTTTTTCTGTATTTCCATATTTGCATATCAGCCATTTACAATTGTTTCAAGCTTTATAACAGATGATTGCCTTTTTTATAGACCAAGGATGAAAGTCTCTTGTGAGTTAAGTCTGATAATGACATCACAATTTGTAAATTAAGCTATAGTATGATTACAGAGTGTAGACTGAATAAAAAGTGCTTTCCTATGGATTGAAGTTTGTATTTTCTTAA
Source organism: Pseudophryne corroboree (assembly GCF_028390025.1). Taxonomy (NCBI): domain Eukaryota; kingdom Metazoa; phylum Chordata; class Amphibia; order Anura; family Myobatrachidae; genus Pseudophryne; species Pseudophryne corroboree. The sequence goes on along the minus strand of NC_086454.1, from coordinate 166,403,323 downwards.
GCTTTGCATTCCAAAATGGGCTAGCATTATTTATTTCCAATGGGCACATTAAGCTTCTTCCCCAATATATATTTTTTTGTGTTAAAAGTTATTCATACACAACTTGGTAAAACATACTAAATTTAATACATAATGGATTACATCCTGGGAATATCTTTTTCAACAATCTGTAAATTTACAATTAAAAATTGTGTATTAGATTTTTTAGATTGATTTTGCTTAGATTTGCATATACTCCTAGTCTAAATTGTCTATTTTTATACTATTACTAGATGCCTTAATCTTTGTAATTATCCTATCTAATATTTATTTTTATTTTGTAATGTGGAAAGAAACTGGAGCATTTTTATGATACCCATGCTTCAAGTGACTCTATGGCTTAAGCTTTTTTTTGAAAAATGAAATGCTATAAAAACAAAATCAGATCTGTGCTTTGAGGTATATTTGCCAGTTTTGTGTGTGCTTGCAGTAATATCTGTGGCCAGTTAGCGCAGTTGGTTAGAGTGTGGTGCTAATAACGCCAAGGTCACGGGTTCGATCCCCGTATGGGCCATTTGCTTTTCTTGATGGACAAGAATGGAATAAGCTCATCGGTGGAGTGCATGAATACTTGAAAACATCATAGACACATATATCACAAAATCTCTTCAAATACATATCAGAAGACAGTGGGAGTGTCATCCTTTGGCTGATGAAGATTTTTCTCTACGTGGCTCAGTGACTTTTGTCTCAAATCAAGCAATATGGCATAACTAAGATATGCAAGGGCAAATTAATCAGTTATTATATTGCTGCTCAAACATAGAGGGCACTAGGTGTTACTAGAAGAAGAAGAAGATATGTGCTCCCCTCTCATTAGTGCACACTGAAGTAAAAAAAATGGAGAATTTCTAAAGACCAGAGCACAAGTAATGGATCTCTGCATTCTTATTGCATCTTTTCTTATTTCCAAATATTTGACATACTTCTGATTTGCTAAGTTTAAAAATGAGTTTAAACAAAGGACACCACTGAAGATGATGGAATTTATATGAATTTTAAATGAAGATTTGCAATACTCATACATTGAATGAAAATGGAGCTTTGAACAAAAGGAAAATAAACAATGTTAGCTCCCATGAGATATGAACTCAGATTACTAGATTCAAAGTCCAGGGTGCTAACAATTACACCATGGAACCCTCACCTGAGCAACGGCATCCACTGAAGTGCGCTAATCTTTTAAATGCAAAGAAAAGAAATTCAATACTTTATATATATTATTTCAAGTTTCTAATAAGCTCAGCGATGCAATAGGTATTATGTAGAATATTTGTCCAAACCCAATGATAATATATAAAAAGTAACCTATTTTTTAAAGGAGAAGATAGATACTAGAAACCTAAATGCCTAGGACCTATTTCAGTTGGAGCATCACCCCTTATGTTATCCTAGCATTGAATTGACAGTTTTTCAGTATTTCCATATTTGCATATCAGCCACTTACAATTGTTTCGAGCTTTATAACAGAGGACTGCCTTTTTTATAGACCAAGGATGAAAGTCTCTTGTGAGTTAAGTCTGATAATGACATCACAATTTGTAAATTAAGCTATAGTATGATTACAGAGTGTAGACTGAATAAAAAGTGCTTTCCTATGGATTGAAGTTTGTATTTTCTTAAGCTTTGCATTCCAAAATGGGCTAGCATTCTTTATTTCCAATGGGCACATTAAGTTACTTCCCCAATATATTTTTTTTGTGTTAAAAGTTATTCAAACACAACTTGGTAAAACATACTAAATTTAATACATAATGGATTACATCCTGGGATTATCTTTTTCAACAATCTGTAAATTTACAATTAAAAATTGTGTATTAGTTTATTTAGATTGATTTTGCTTAGATTTGCATATACTCCTTGAATAAATTGTCTATTTTTATACTATTAGTAGATGCCTTAATCTTTGTTATTATCCTATCTAATATTTATTTTTATTTTGTAATGTGGAAAGAAACTGGAGCATTTTTATGATACCCATGCTTCAAGTGACTCTATGGCTTAAGCTTTTTTTTGAAAAATGAAATGCTATAAAAACAAAATCAGATCTGTGCTTTGAGGTACATTTGCCAGTTTTGTGTTTGCTTGCAGTAACATCTGTGGCAGGTTAGCTCAGTTGGTTAGAGCGTGGTGCTAATAACGCCAAGGTCTCGTGTTCGATCCCCGTATGGGCCATTTGCTTTTCTTGATGGACAAGAATGGAATAAGCTCATCGGTGGAGTGCATGAATACTTGAAAACATCATAGACACATATATCACAAAATCTCTTCAAATACATATCAGAAGCCAGTGGGAGTGTCATCCTTTGGCTGATGAAGATTTTTCTCTACATGGCTCAGTGACTTTTGTCTCAAATCAAGCAATATGGCATAACTAAGATATGCAAGGGCAAATTAATCAGTTATTATATTGCTGCTCAAACATAGAGGGCACTAGGTGTTACTAGAAGAAGAAGAAGATATGTGCTCCCCTCTCATTAGTGCACACTGAAGTAAAAAAAATGGAGAATTTCTAAAGACCAGAGCAGAAGTAATGGATTCTTATTGCATCTTTTCTTATTTCCAAATATTTGACATACTTCTGATTTGATAAGTTTAAAAATGAGTTTAAACAAAGGACACCACTGAAGATGATGGAATTTATATGAATTTTAAATGAAGATTTGCAATACTCATACATTGAATGAAAATGGAGCTTTGAACAAAAGGAAAATAAACAATGTTAGCTCCCATGAGATATGAACTCAGATTACTAGATTCCAAGTCCAGGGTTCTAACAATTACACCATGGAACCCTCACCTGAGCAATGGCATCTACTGAAGTGCGCTCATCTTTTAAATGCAAAGAAAAGAAATTCAATACTTTATATATATTATTTCAAGTTTCTAATAAGCTCAGGGATGCAATAGGTATTATGTAGAATATTTGTCCAAACCCAATGATAATATATAAAAAGTAACCTATTTTTTAAAGGAGAAGATAGATACTAGAAACCTAAATGCCTAGGACCAATTTCAGTTGGAGCATCACCCCTTATGTTATCCTAGCATTGAATTGACAGTTTTTCTGTATTTCCATATTTGCATATCAGCCACTTACAATTGTTTCAAGCTTTATAACAGAGGACTGCCTTTTTTATAGACAAAGGATGAAAGTCTCTTGTGAGTTAAGTCTGATAATGACATCACAATTTGTAAATTAAGCTATAGTATGATTACAGAGTGTAGACTGAATAAAAAGTGCTTTCCTATGGATTGAAGTTTGTATTTTCTTAAGCTTTGCATTCCAAAATGGGCTAGCATTCTTTATTTCCAATAGGCACATTAAGCTACTTTCCCAATATTTATTTTTTTGTGTTAAAAGTTATTCATACACAACTTGGTAAAACATACTAAATTTAATACATAATGGATTACATCCTGGATTATCTTTTTCAACAATCTGTAAATTTACAATTAAAAATTGTGTATTAGATTTTTTAGATTGATTTTGCTTAGATTTGCATATACTCCTAGTCTAAATTGTCTATTTTTATACTATTACTAGATGCCTTAATCTTTGTAATTATCCTATCTAATATTTATTTTTATTTTGTAATGTGGAAAGAAACTGGAGCATTTTTATGATACCCATGCTTCAAGTGACTCTATGGCTTAAGCTTTTTTTTGAAAAATGAAATGCTATAAAAACAAAATCAGATCTGTGCTTTGAGGTACATTTGCCAGTTTTGTGTTTGCTTGCAGTAACATCTGTGGCAGGTTAGCTCAGTTGGTTAGAGCGTGGTGCTAATAACGCCAAGGTCTCGGGTTCGATCCCCGTATGGGCCATTTGCTTATCTTGATGGACAGGAATGGAATAAGCTCATCCGTGGAGTGCATGAATACTTGAAAACATCATAGACACATATATCACAAAATCTCTTCAAATACATATCAGAAGCCAGTGGGAGTGTCATCCTTTGGCTGATGAAGATTTTTCTCTACATGGCTCAGTGACTTTTGTCTCAAATCAAGCAATATGGCATAACTAAGATATGCAAGGGCAAATTAATCAGTTATTATATTGCTGCTCAAACATAGAGGGCACTAGGTGTTACTAGAAGAAGAAGAAGATATGTGCTCCCCTCTCATTAGTGCACACTGAAGTAAAAAAAATGGAGAATTTCTAAAGACCAGAGCAGAAGTAATGGATTCTTATTGCATCTTTTCTTATTTCCAAATATTTGACATACTTCTGATTTGATAAGTTTAAAAATGAGTTTAAACAAAGGACACCACTGAAGATGATGGAATTTATATGAATTTTAAATGAAGATTTGCAATACTCATACATTGAATGAAAATGGAGCTTTGAACAAAAGGAAAATAAACAATGTTAGCTCCCACGAGATATGAACTCAGATTACTAGATTCCAAGTCCAGGGTGCTAACAATTACACCATGGAACCCTAACCTGAGCAATGGCATCTACTGAAGTGCGCTCATCTTTTAAATGCAAAGAAAAGAAATTCAATACTTTATATATATTATTTCAAGTTTCTAATAAGCTCAGGGATGCAATAGGTATTATGTAGAATATTTGTCCAAACCCAATGATAATATATAAAAAGTAACCTATTTTTTAAAGGAGAAGATAGATACTAGAAACCTAAATGCCTAGGACCAATTTCAGTTGGAGCATCACCCCTTATGTTATCCTAGCATTGAATTGACAGTTTTTCAGTATTTCCATATTTGCATATCAGCCACTTACAATTGTTTCAAGCTTTATAACAGAGGACTGCCTTTTTTATAGACCAAGGATGAAAGTCTCTTGTGAGTTAAGTCTGATAATGACATCACAATTTGTAAATTAAGCTATAGTATGATTACAGAGTGTAGACTGAATAAAAAGTGCTTTCCTATGGATTGAAGTTTGTATTTTCTTAAGCTTTGCATTCCAAAATGGGCTAGCATTCTTTATTTCCAATAGGCACATTAAGCTACTTCCCCAATATTTATTTTTTTGTGTTTAAAGTTATTCATACACAACTTGGTAAAACATACTAAATTTAATACATAATGGATTACATCCTGGATTATCTTTTTCAACAATCTGTAAATTTACAATTAAAAATTGTGTATTAGATTTTTTAGATTGATTTTGCTTAGATTTGCATATACTCCTAGTCTAAATTGTCTATTTTTATACTATTACTAGATGCCTTAATCTTTGTAATTATCCTATCTAATATTTATTTTTATTTTGTAATGTGGAAAGAAACTGGAGCATTTTTATGATACCCATGCTTCAAGTGACTCTATGGCTTAAGCTTTTTTTTGAAAAATGAAATGCTATAAAAACAAAATCAGATCTGTGCTTTGAGGTACATTTGCCAGTTTTGTGTTTGCTTGCAGTAACATCTGTGGCAGGTTAGCTCAGTTGGTTAGAGCGTGGTGCTAATAACGCCAAGGTCTCGGGTTCGATCCCCGTATGGGCCATTTGCTTATCTTGATGGACAGGAATGGAATAAGCTCATCCGTGGAGTGCATGAATACTTGAAAACATCATAGACACATATATCACAAAATCTCTTCAAATACATATCAGAAGCCAGTGGGAGTGTCATCCTTTGGCTGATGAAGATTTTTCTCTACATGGCTCAGTGACTTTTGTCTCAAATCAAGCAATATGGCATAACTAAGATATGCAAGGGCAAATTAATCAGTTATTATATTGCTGCTCAAACATAGAGGGCACTAGGTGTTACTAGAAGAAGAAGAAGATATGTGCTCCCCTCTCATTAGTGCACACTGAAGTAAAAAAAATGGAGAATTTCTAAAGACCAGAGCAGAAGTAATGGATTCTTATTGCATCTTTTCTTATTTCCAAATATTTGACATACTTCTGATTTGATAAGTTTAAAAATGAGTTTAAACAAAGGACACCACTGAAGATGATGGAATTTATATGAATTTTAAATGAAGATTTGCAATACTCATACATTGAATGAAAATGGAGCTTTGAACAAAAGGAAAATAAACAATGTTAGCTCCCACGAGATATGAACTCAGATTACTAGATTCCAAGTCCAGGGTGCTAACAATTACACCATGGAACCCTAACCTGAGCAATGGCATCTACTGAAGTGCGCTCATCTTTTAAATGCAAAGAAAAGAAATTCAATACTTTATATATATTATTTCAAGTTTCTAATAAGCTCAGGGATGCAATAGGTATTATGTAGAATATTTGTCCAAACCCAATGATAATATATAAAAAGTAACCTATTTTTTAAAGGAGAAGATAGATACTAGAAACCTAAATGCCTAGGACCAATTTCAGTTGGAGCATCACCCCTTATGTTATCCTAGCATTGAATTGACAGTTTTTCAGTATTTCCATATTTGCATATCAGCCACTTACAATTGTTTCAAGCTTTATAACAGAGGACTGCCTTTTTTATAGACCAAGGATGAAAGTCTCTTGTGAGTTAAGTCTGATAATGACATCACAATTTGTAAATTAAGCTATAGTATGATTACAGAGTGTAGACTGAATAAAAAGTGCTTTCCTATGGATTGAAGTTTGTATTTTCTTAAGCTTTGCATTCCAAAATGGGCTAGCATTCTTTATTTCCAATAGGCACATTAAGCTACTTCCCCAATATTTATTTTTTTGTGTTAAAAGTTATTCATACACAACTTGGTAAAACATACTAAATTTAATACATAATGGATTACATCCTGGATTATCTTTTTCAACAATCTGTAAATTTACAATTAAAAATTGTGTATTAGATTTTTTAGATTGATTTTGCTTAGATTTGCATATACTCCTAGTCTAAATTGTCTATTTTTATACTATTACTAGATGCCTTAATCTTTGTAATTATCCTATCTAATATTTATTTTTATTTTGTAATGTGGAAAGAAACTGGAGCATTTTTATGATACCCATGCTTCAAGTGACTCTATGGCTTAAGCTTTTTTTTGAAAAATGAAATGCTATAAAAACAAAATATGATCTGTGCTTTGAGATATATTTGCCAGTTTTGTGTTTGCTTGCAGTAATATCTGTGGCCGGTTAGCGCAGTTGGTTAGAGCGTGGTGCTAATAATGCCAAGGTCACAGGTTCGATCCCCGTATGGGCCATTTGCTTTTCTTGATGGACAAGAATGGAATAAGCTCATCGGTGGAGTGCATGAATACTTGAAAACATCATAGACACATATATCACAAAATCTCTTCAAATACATATCAGAAGCCAGTGGGAGTGTCATCCTTTGGCTGATGAAGATTTTTTTCTACGTGGCTCAGTGACTTTTGTCTCAAATCAAGCAATATGGCATAACTAAGATATGCAAGGGCAAATTAATCAGTTATTATATTGCTGCTCAAATATAGAGGGCACTAGGTGTTACTAGAAGAAGAAGAAGATATGTGCTCCCCTCTCATTAGTGCACACTGAAGTAAAAATAAATGGAGAATTTCTAAAGACCAGAGCACAAGTAATGGATCTCTGCATTCTTATTGCATCTTTTCTTATTTCCTAATATTTGACATACTTCTGATTTGATAAGTTTAAAAATGAGTTTAAACAAAGGACACCACTGAAGATGATGGAATTTATATGAATTTTAAATGAAGATTTGCAATACTCATACATTGAATGAAAATGGAGCTTTGAACAAAAGGAAAATAAACAATGTTAGCTCCCACGAGATATGAACTCAGATTACTAGATTCAAAGTCCAGGGTGCTAACAATTACACCATGGAACCCTCACCTGAGCAATGGCATCTACTGAAGTGTGCTCATCTTTTAAATGCAAAGAAAAGAAATTCAATACTTTATATATATTATTTCAAGTTTCTAATAAGCTCAGGGATGCAATAGGTATTATGTAGAATATTTGTCCAAACCCAATGATAATATATAAAAAGTAACCTATTTTTTAAAGGAGAAGATAGATACTAGAAACCTAAATGCCTAGGACCAATTTCAGTTGGAGCATCACCCCTTATGTTATCCTAGCATTGAATTGACAGTTTTTCAGTATTTCCATATTTGCATATCAGCCACTTACAATTGTTTCAAGCTTTATAACAGAGGACTGCCTTTTTTATAGACCAAGGATGAAAGTCTCTTTTGAGTTAAGTCTGATAATGACATCAAAATTTGTAAATTAAGCTATAGTATGATTACAGAGTGTAGACTGAATAAAAAGTGCTTTCCTATGGATTGAAGTTTGTATTTTCTTAAGCTTTGCATTCCAAAATGGGCTAGCATTCTTTATTTCCAATAGGCACATTAAGCTACTTCCCCAATATTTATTTTTTTGTGTTAAAAGTTATTCATACACAACTTGGTAAAACATACTAAATTTAATACATAATGGATTACATCCTGGATTATCTTTTTCAACAATCTGTAAATTTACAATTAAAAATTGTGTATTAGATTTTTTAGATTGATTTTGCTTAGATTTGCATATACTCCTAGTCTAAATTGTCTATTTTTATACTATTACTAGATGCCTTAATCTTTGTAATTATCCTATCTAATATTTATTTTTATTTTGAAATGTGGAAAGAAACTGGAGCATTTTTATGATACCCATGCTTCAAGTGACTCTATGGCTTAAGCTTTTTTTTGAAAAATGAAATGCTATAAAAACAAAATATGATCTGTGCTTTGAGATATATTTGCCAGTTTTGTGTTTGCTTGCAGTAATATCTGTGGCCGGTTAGCGCAGTTGGTTAGAGCGTGGTGCTAATAATGCCAAGGTCACAGGTTCGATCCCCGTATGGGCCATTTGCTTTTCTTGATGGACAAGAATGGAATAAGCTCATCGGTGGAGTGCATGAATACTTGAAAACATCATAGACACATATATCACAAAATCTCTTCAAATACATATCAGAAGCCAGTGGGAGTGTCATCCTTTGGCTGATGAAGATTTTTTTCTACGTGGCTCAGTGACTTTTGTCTCAAATCAAGCAATATGGCATAACTAAGATATGCAAGGGCAAATTAATCAGTTATTATATTGCTGCTCAAATATAGAGGGCACTAGGTGTTACTAGAAGAAGAAGAAGATATGTGCTCCCCTCTCATTAGTGCACACTGAAGTAAAAATAAATGGAGAATTTCTAAAGACCAGAGCACAAGTAATGGATCTCTGCATTCTTATTGCATCTTTTCTTATTTCCTAATATTTGACATACTTCTGATTTGCTAAGTTTAAAAATGAGTTTAAACAAAGGACACCACTGAAGATGATGGAATTTATATGAATTTTAAATGAAGATTTGCAATACTCATACATTGAATGAAAATGGAGCTTTGAACAAAAGGAAAATAAACAATGTTAGCTCCCACGAGATATGAACTCAGATTACTAGATTCAAAGTCCAGGGTGCTAACAATTACACCATGGAACCCTCACCTGAGCAATGGCATCTACTGAAGTGTGCTCATCTTTTAAATGCAAAGAAAAGAAATTCAATACTTTATATATATTATTTCAAGTTTCTAATAAGCTCAGGGATGCAATAGGTATTATGTAGAATATTTGTCCAAACCCAATGATAATATATAAAAAGTAACCTATTTTTTAAAGGAGAAGATAGATACTAGAAACCTAAATGCCTAGGACCAATTTCAGTTGGAGCATCACCCCTTATGTTATACTAGCATTGAATTGACAGTTTTTCAGTATTTCCATATTTGCATATCAGCCACTTACAATTGTTTCAAGCTTTATAACAGAGGACTGCCTTTTTTATAGACCAAGGATGAAAGTCTCTTTTGAGTTAAGTCTGATAATGACATCAAAATTTGTAAATTAAGCTATAGTATGATTACAGAGTGTAGACTGAATAAAAAGTGCTTTCCTATGGATTGAAGTTTGTATTTTCTTAAGCGTTGCATTCCAAAATGGGCTAGCATTCTTTATTTCCAATGGGCACATTAAGCTACTTCCCCAATATATATTTTTTTGTGTTAAAAGTTATTCATACACATCTTGGTAAAACATACTAAATTTAATACATAATGGATTACATCCTGGATTATCTTTTTCAACAATCTGTAAATTTACAATTAAAAATTGTGTATTAGATTTTTTAGATTGATTTTGCTTAGATTTGCATATACTCCTTGTCTAAATTGTCTATTTTTATACTATTAGTAGATGCCTTAATCTTTGTTATTATCCTATCTAATATTTATTTTTATTTTGTAATGTGGAAAGAAACTGGAGCATTTTTATGATACCCATGCTTCAAGTGACTCTATGGCTTAAGCTTTTTTTTGAAAAATGAAATGCTATAAAAACAAAATATGATCTGTGCTTTGAGGTACATTTGCCAGTTTTGTGTTTGCTTGCAGTGATATCTGTGGCCGGTTAGCTCAGTTGGTTAGAGCGATTTTTCTCTACATGGCTCAGTGACTTTTGTCTCAAATCAAGCAATATGGCATAAGTAAGATATGCAAGGGCAAATTAAACAGTTATATTGCTGCTCAAACATAGAGGGCACTAGGTGTTACTAGAAGAAGAAGAAGATATGTGCTCCCCTCTCATTAGTGCACACTGAAGTAAAAGAAAATGGAGAATTTCTAAAGAGCAGAGCACAAGTAATGGATCTCTGCATTCTTATTGCATCTTTTCTTATTTCCAAATATTTGAAATACTTCTGATTTGATAAGTTTAAAAATGAGTTTAAACAAAGGACACCACTGAAGATGATGGAATTTATATGAATTTTAAATGAAGATTTGCAATACTCATACATTGAATGAAAATGGAGCTTTGAACAAAAGGAAAATAAACAATGTTAGCTCCCACGAGATATGAACTCAGATCACTAGATTCAAAGTCAAGGTTGCTAACAATTACACCATGGAACCCTCACCTGAGCAATGGCATCTACTGAAGTGCGCTCATCTTTTAAATGCAAAGAAAATAAATTCAATACTTTATATATATTATTTCAAGTTTCTAATAAGCTCAGGGATGCAATAGGTATTATGTAGAATATTTGTCCAAACCCAATGATAATATATAAAAAGTAACCTATTTTTTAAAGGAGAAGATAGATACTAGAAACCTAAATGCCTAGGACCAATTTCAGTTGGAGCATCACCCCTTATGTTATCCTAGCATTGAATTGACTGTTTTTCTGTATTTCCATATTTGCATATCAGCCATTTACAATTGTTTCAAGCTTTATAACAGATGATTGCCTTTTTTATAGACCAAGGATGAAAGTCTCTTGTGAGTTAAGTCTGATAATGACATCACAATTTGTAAATTAAGCTATAGTATGATTACAGAGTGTAGACTGAATAAAAAGTGCTTTCCTATGGATTGAAGTTTGTATTTTCTTAAGCTTTGCATTCCAAAATGGGCTAGCATTATTTATTTCCAATGGGCACATTAAGCTTCTTCCCCAATATATATTTTTTTGTGTTAAAAGTTATTCATACACAACTTGGTAAAACATACTAAATTTAATACATAATGGATTACATCCTGGGAATATCTTTTTCAACAATCTGTAAATTTACAATTAAAAATTGTGTATTAGATTTTTTAGATTGATTTTGCTTAGATTTGCATATACTCCTAGTCTAAATTGTCTATTTTTATACTATTACTAGATGCCTTAATCTTTGTAATTATCCTATCTAATATTTATTTTTATTTTGTAATGTGGAAAGAAACTGGAGCATTTTTATGATACCCATGCTTCAAGTGACTCTATGGCTTAAGCTTTTTTTTGAAAAATGAAATGCTATAAAAACAAAATCAGATCTGTGCTTTGAGGTATATTTGCCAGTTTTGTGTGTGCTTGCAGTAATATCTGTGGCCAGTTAGCGCAGTTGGTTAGAGTGTGGTGCTAATAACGCCAAGGTCACGGGTTCGATCCCCGTATGGGCCATTTGCTTTTCTTGATGGACAAGAATGGAATAAGCTCATCGGTGGAGTGCATGAATACTTGAAAACATCATAGACACATATATCACAAAATCTCTTCAAATACATATCAGAAGACAGTGGGAGTGTCATCCTTTGGCTGATGAAGATTTTTCTCTACGTGGCTCAGTGACTTTTGTCTCAAATCAAGCAATATGGCATAACTAAGATATGCAAGGGCAAATTAATCAGTTATTATATTGCTGCTCAAACATAGAGGGCACTAGGTGTTACTAGAAGAAGAAGAAGATATGTGCTCCCCTCTCATTAGTGCACACTGAAGTAAAAAAAATGGAGAATTTCTAAAGACCAGAGCACAAGTAATGGATCTCTGCATTCTTATTGCATCTTTTCTTATTTCCAAATATTTGACATACTTCTGATTTGCTAAGTTTAAAAATGAGTTTAAACAAAGGACACCACTGAAGATGATGGAATTTATATGAATTTTAAATGAAGATTTGCAATACTCATACATTGAATGAAAATGGAGCTTTGAACAAAAGGAAAATAAACAATGTTAGCTCCCATGAGATATGAACTCAGATTACTAGATTCAAAGTCCAGGGTGCTAACAATTACACCATGGAACCCTCACCTGAGCAACGGCATCCACTGAAGTGCGCTAATCTTTTAAATGCAAAGAAAAGAAATTCAATACTTTATATATATTATTTCAAGTTTCTAATAAGCTCAGCGATGCAATAGGTATTATGTAGAATATTTGTCCAAACCCAATGATAATATATAAAAAGTAACCTATTTTTTAAAGGAGAAGATAGATACTAGAAACCTAAATGCCTAGGACCTATTTCAGTTGGAGCATCACCCCTTATGTTATCCTAGCATTGAATTGACAGTTTTTCAGTATTTCCATATTTGCATATCAGCCACTTACAATTGTTTCAAGCTTTATAACAGAGGACTGCCTTTTTTATAGACCAAGGATGAAAGTCTCTTGTGAGTTAAGTCTGATAATGACATCACAATTTGTAAATTAAGCTATAGTATGATTACAGAGTGTAGACTGAATAAAAAGTGCTTTCCTATGGATTGAAGTTTGTATTTTCTTAAGCTTTGCATTCCAAAATGGGCTAGCATTCTTTATTTCCAATGGGCACATTAAGTTACTTCCCCAATATATTTTTTTTGTGTTAAAAGTTATTCAAACACAACTTGGTAAAACATACTAAATTTAATACATAATGGATTACATCCTGGGATTATCTTTTTCAACAATCTGTAAATTTACAATTAAAAATTGTGTATTAGTTTATTTAGATTGATTTTGCTTAGATTTGCATATACTCCTTGAATAAATTGTCTATTTTTATACTATTAGTAGATGCCTTAATCTTTGTTATTATCCTATCTAATATTTATTTTTATTTTGTAATGTGGAAAGAAACTGGAGCATTTTTATGATACCCATGCTTCAAGTGACTCTATGGCTTAAGCTTTTTTTTGAAAAATGAAATGCTATAAAAACAAAATCAGATCTGTGCTTTGAGGTACATTTGCCAGTTTTGTGTTTGCTTGCAGTAACATCTGTGGCAGGTTAGCTCAGTTGGTTAGAGCGTGGTGCTAATAACGCCAAGGTCTCGTGTTCGATCCCCGTATGGGCCATTTGCTTTTCTTGATGGACAAGAATGGAATAAGCTCATCGGTGGAGTGCATGAATACTTGAAAACATCATAGACACATATATCACAAAATCTCTTCAAATACATATCAGAAGCCAGTGGGAGTGTCATCCTTTGGCTGATGAAGATTTTTCTCTACATGGCTCAGTGACTTTTGTCTCAAATCAAGCAATATGGCATAACTAAGATATGCAAGGGCAAATTAATCAGTTATTATATTGCTGCTCAAACATAGAGGGCACTAGGTGTTACTAGAAGAAGAAGAAGATATGTGCTCCCCTCTCATTAGTGCACACTGAAGTAAAAAAAATGGAGAATTTCTAAAGACCAGAGCAGAAGTAATGGATTCTTATTGCATCTTTTCTTATTTCCAAATATTTGACATACTTCTGATTTGATAAGTTTAAAAATGAGTTTAAACAAAGGACACCACTGAAGATGATGGAATTTATATGAATTTTAAATGAAGATTTGCAATACTCATACATTGAATGAAAATGGAGCTTTGAACAAAAGGAAAATAAACAATGTTAGCTCCCATGAGATATGAACTCAGATTACTAGATTCCAAGTCCAGGGTTCTAACAATTACACCATGGAACCCTCACCTGAGCAATGGCATCTACTGAAGTGCGCTCATCTTTTAAATGCAAAGAAAAGAAATTCAATACTTTATATATATTATTTCAAGTTTCTAATAAGCTCAGGGATGCAATAGGTATTATGTAGAATATTTGTCCAAACCCAATGATAATATATAAAAAGTAACCTATTTTTTAAAGGAGAAGATAGATACTAGAAACCTAAATGCCTAGGACCAATTTCAGTTGGAGCATCACCCCTTATGTTATCCTAGCATTGAATTGACAGTTTTTCTGTATTTCCATATTTGCATATCAGCCACTTACAATTGTTTCAAGCTTTATAACAGAGGACTGCCTTTTTTATAGACAAAGGATGAAAGTCTCTTGTGAGTTAAGTCTGATAATGACATCACAATTTGTAAATTAAGCTATAGTATGATTACAGAGTGTAGACTGAATAAAAAGTGCTTTCCTATGGATTGAAGTTTGTATTTTCTTAAGCTTTGCATTCCAAAATGGGCTAGCATTCTTTATTTCCAATAGGCACATTAAGCTACTTTCCCAATATTTATTTTTTTGTGTTAAAAGTTATTCATACACAACTTGGTAAAACATACTAAATTTAATACATAATGGATTACATCCTGGATTATCTTTTTCAACAATCTGTAAATTTACAATTAAAAATTGTGTATTAGATTTTTTAGATTGATTTTGCTTAGATTTGCATATACTCCTAGTCTAAATTGTCTATTTTTATACTATTACTAGATGCCTTAATCTTTGTAATTATCCTATCTAATATTTATTTTTATTTTGTAATGTGGAAAGAAACTGGAGCATTTTTATGATACCCATGCTTCAAGTGACTCTATGGCTTAAGCTTTTTTTTGAAAAATGAAATGCTATAAAAACAAAATATGATCTGTGCTTTGAGATATATTTGCCAGTTTTGTGTTTGCTTGCAGTAATATCTGTGGCCGGTTAGCGCAGTTGGTTAGAGCGTGGTGCTAATAATGCCAAGGTCACAGGTTCGATCCCCGTATGGGCCATTTGCTTTTCTTGATGGACAAGAATGGAATAAGCTCATCGGTGGAGTGCATGAATACTTGAAAACATCATAGACACATATATCACAAAATCTCTTCAAATACATATCAGAAGCCAGTGGGAGTGTCATCCTTTGGCTGATGAAGATTTTTTTCTACGTGGCTCAGTGGCTTTTGTCTCAAATCAAGCAATATGGCATAACTAAGATATGCAAGGGCAAATTAATCAGTTATTATATTGCTGCTCAAATATAGAGGGCACTAGGTGTTACTAGAAGAAGAAGAAGATATGTGCTCCCCTCTCATTAGTGCACACTGAAGTAAAAAAATGGAGAATTTCTAAAGACCCGAGCACAAGTAATGGATCTCTGCATTCTTATTGCATCTTTTCTTATTTCCTAATATTTGACATACTTTTGATTTGCTAAGTTTAAAAATGAGTTTAAACAAAGGACACCACTGAAGATGATGGAATTTATATGAATTTTAAATGAAGATTTGCAATACTCATACATTGAATGAAAATGGAGCTTTGAACAAAAGGAAAATAAACAATGTTAGCTCCCACGAGATATGAACTCAGATTACTAGATTCAAAGTCCAGGGTGCTAACAATTACACCATGGAACCCTCACCTGAGCAATGGCATCTACTGAAGTGTGCTCATCTTTTAAATGCAAAGAAAAGAAATTCAATACTTTATATATATTATTTCAAGTTTCTAATAAGCTCAGGGATGCAATAGGTATTATGTAGAATATTTGTCCAAACCCAATGATAATATATAAAAAGTAACCTATTTTTTAAAGGAGAAGATAGATACTAGAAACCTAAATGCCTAGGACCAATTTCAGTTGGAGCATCACCCCTTATGTTATACTAGCATTGAATTGACAGTTTTTCAGTATTTCCATATTTGCATATCAGCCACTTACAATTGTTTCAAGCTTTATAACAGAGGACTGCCTTTTTTATAGACCAAGGATGAAAGTCTCTTTTGAGTTAAGTCTGATAATGACATCAAAATTTGTAAATTAAGCTATAGTATGATTACAGAGTGTAGACTGAATAAAAAGTGCTTTCCTATGGATTGAAGTTTGTATTTTCTTAAGCGTTGCATTCCAAAATGGGCTAGCATTCTTTATTTCCAATGGGCACATTAAGCTACTTCCCCAATATATATTTTTTTGTGTTAAAAGTTATTCATACACATCTTGGTAAAACATACTAAATTTAATACATAATGGATTACATCCTGGATTATCTTTTTCAACAATCTGTAAATTTACAATTAAAAATTGTGTATTAGATTTTTTAGATTGATTTTGCTTAGATTTGCATATACTCCTTGTCTAAATTGTCTATTTTTATACTATTAGTAGATGCCTTAATCTTTGTTATTATCCTATCTAATATTTATTTTTATTTTGTAATGTGGAAAGAAACTGGAGCATTTTTATGATACCCATGCTTCAAGTGACTCTATGGCTTAAGCTTTTTTTTGAAAAATGAAATGCTATAAAAACAAAATATGATCTGTGCTTTGAGGTACATTTGCCAGTTTTGTGTTTGCTTGCAGTGATATCTGTGGCTGGTTAGCTCAGTTGGTTAGAACGTGGTGCTAATAACGCCAAGGTCACGGGTTCGATCCCCGTATGGGCCATTTGCTTTTCTTGATGGACAAGAATGGAATAAGCTCATCGGTGGAGTGCATGAATACTTGAAAACATCATAGACACATATATCACAAAGTCTCTTCAAATACATATCAGAAGCCAGTGGGAGTGTCATCCTTTGGCTGATGAAGATTTTTCTCTACATGGCTCAGTGACTTTTGTCTCAAATCAAGCAATATGGCATAACTAAGATATGCAAGGGCAAATTAATTAGTTATTATATTGCTGCTCAAACATAGAGGGCACTAGGTGTTACTAGAAGAAGAAGAAGATATGTGCTCCCCTCTCATTAGTGCACACTGAAGTAAAAAAAAATGGAGAATTTCTAAAGACCAGAGCACAAGTAATGGATCTCTGCATTCTTATTGCATCTTTTCTTATTTCCAAATATTTGACATACTTCTGATTTGATAAGTTTAAAAATGAGTTTAAACAAAGGACACCACTGAAGATGATGGAATTTATATGAATTTTAAATGAAGATTTGCAATACTCATACATTGAATGAAAATGGAGCTTTGAACAAGAGGAAAATAAACAATGTTAGCTCCCACGAGATATGAATTCAGATTACTAGATTCAAAATCAAGGGTGCTAACAATTACACCATGGAACCCTCACCTGAGCAATGGCATCTACTGAAGTGCGCTCATCTTTTAAATGCAAAGAAAAGAAATTCAATACTTTATATATATTATTTCAAGTTTCTAATAAGCTCAGGGATGCAATAGGTATTATGTAGAATATTTGTCCAAACCCAATGATAATATATAAAAAGTAACCTATTTTTTAAAGGAGAAGATAGATACTAGAAACCTAAATGCCTAGGACCAATTTCAGTTGGAGCATCACCCCTTATGTTATCCTAGCATTGAATTGACAGTTTTTCTGTATTTCCATATTTGCATATCAGCCACTTACAATTGTTTCAAGCTTTATAACAGAGGACTGCCTTTTTTATAGACCAAGGATGAAAGTCTCTTGTGAGTTAAGTCTGATAATGACATCACAATTTGTAAATTAAGCTATAGTATGATTACAGAGTGTAGACTGAATAAAAAGTGCTTTCCTATGGATTGAAGTTTGTATTTTCTTAAGCTTTGCATTCCAAAATGGGCTAGCATTATTTATTTCCAATGGGCACATTAAGCTTCTTCCCCAATATATATTTTTTTGTGTTAAAAGTTATTCATACACAACTTGGTAAAACATACTAAATTTAATACATAATGGATTACATCCTGGGAATATCTTTTTCAACAATCTGTAAATTTACAATTAAAAATTGTGTATTAGATTTTTTAGAATGATTTTGCTTAGATTTGCATATACTCCTAGTCTAAATTGTCTATTTTTATACTATTACTAGATGCCTTAATCTTTGTAATTATCCTATCTAATATTTATTTTTATTTTGTAATGTGGAAAGAAACTGGAGCATTTTTATGATACCCATGCTTCAAGTGACTCTATGGCTTAAGCTTTTTTTTGAAAAATGAAATGCTATAAAAACAAAATATGATCTGTGCTTTGAGATATATTTGCCAGTTTTGTGTGTGCTTGCAGTAATATCTGTGGCCGGTTAGCGCAGTTGGTTAGAGCGTGGTGCTAATAACGCCAAGGTCACGGGTTCGATCCCCGTATGGGCCATTTGCTTTTCTTGATGGACAAGAATGGAATAAGCTCATCGGTGGAGTGCATGAATACTTGAAAACATTATAGACACATATATCACAAAATCTCTTCAAATACATATCAGAAGACAGTGGGAGTGTCATCCTTTGGCTGATGAAGATTTTTCTCTACGTGGCTCAGTGACTTTTGTCTCAAATCAAGCAATATGGCATAACTAAGATATGCAAGGGCAAATTAATCAGTTATTATATTGCTGCTCAAACATAGAGGGCACTAGGTGTTACTAGAAGTAGAAGAAGATATGTGCTCCCCTCTCATTAGTGCACACTGAAGTAAAAAAAAATGGAGAATTTCTAAAGACCAGAGCACAAGTAATGGATCTCTGCATTCTTATTGCATCTTTTCTTATTTCCAAATATTTGACATACTTCTGATTTGATAAGTTTAAAAATGAGTTTAAACAAAGGACACCACTGAAGATGATGGAATTTATATGAATTTTAAATGAAGATTTGCAATACTCATACATTGAATGAAAATGGAGCTTTGAACAAAAGGAAAATAAACAATGTTAGCTCCCATGAGATATGAACTCAGATTACTAGATTCAAAGTCCAGGGTGCTAACAATTACACCATGGAACCCTCACCTGAGCAACGGCATCCACTGAAGTGCGCTAATCTTTTAAATGCAAAGAAAAGAAATTCAATACTTTATATATATTATTTTAAGTTTCTAATAAGCTCAGGGATGCAATAGGTATTATGTAGAATATTTGTCCAAACCCAATGATAATATATAAAAAGTAACCTATTTTTTAAAGGAGAAGATAGATACTAGAAACCTAAATGCCTAGGACCAATTTTAGTTGGAGCATCACCCCTTATGTTATCCTAGCATTGAATTGACAGTTTTTCAGTATTTCCATATTTGCATATCAGCCACTTACAATTGTTTCAAGCTTTATAACAGAGGACTGCCTTTTTTATAGATCAAGGATGAAAGTCTCTTGTGAGTTAAGTCTGATAATGACATCACAATTTGTAAATTAAGCTATAGTATGATTACAGAGTGTAGACTGAATAAAAAGTGCTTTCCTATGGATTGAAGTTTGTATTTTCTTAAGCTTTGCATTCCAAAATGGGCTAGCATTCTTTATTTCCAATGGGCACATTAAGTTACTTCCCCAATATATTTTTTTTTGTGTTAAAAGTTATTCAAACACAACTTGGTAAAACATACTAAATTTAATACATAATGGATTACATCCTGGGATTATCTTTTTCAACAATCTGTAAATTTGCAATTAAAAATTGTGTATTAGTTTATTTAGATTGATTTTGCTTAGATTTGCATATACTCCTTGAATAAATTGTCTATTTTTATACTATTAGTAGATGCCTTAATCTTTGTTATTATCCTATCTAATATTTATTTTTATTTTGTAATGTGGAAAGAAACTGGAGCATTTTTATGATACCCATGCTTCAAGTGACTCTATGGCTTAAGCTTTTTTTTGAAAAATGAAATGCTATAAAAACAAAATCAGATCTGTGCTTTGAGGTACATTTGCCAGTTTTGTGTTTGCTTGCAGTAACATCTGTGGCAGGTTAGCTCAGTTGGTTAGAGCGTGGTGCTAATAACGCCAAGGTCTCGGGTTCGATCCCCGTATGGGCCATTTGCTTTTCTTGATGGACAAGAATGGAATAAGCTCATCCGTGGAGTGCATGAATACTTGAAAACATCATAGACACATATATCACAAAATCTCTTCAAATACATATCAGAAGCCAGTGGGAGTGTCATCCTTTGGCTGATGAAGATTTTTCTCTACATGGCTCAGTGACTTTTGTCTCAAATCAAGCAATATGGCATAACTAAGATATGCAAGGGCAAATTAATCAGTTATTATATTGCTGCTCAAACATAGAGGGCACTAGGTGTTACTAGAAGAAGAAGAAGATATGTGCTCCCCTCTCATTAGTGCACACTGAAGTAAAAAAAATGGAGAATTTCTAAAGACCAGAGCAGAAGTAATGGATTCTTATTGCATCTTTTCTTATTTCCAAATATTTGACATACTTCTGATTTGATAAGTTTAAAAATGAGTTTAAACAAAGGACACCACTGAAGATGATGGAATTTATATGAATTTTAAATGAAGATTTGCAATACTCATACATTGAATGAAAATGGAGCTTTGAACAAAAGGAAAATAAACAATGTTAGCTCCTACGAGATATGAACTCAGATTACTAGATTCAAAGTCCAGGGTGCTAACAATTACACCATGGAACCCTCACCTGAGCAATGGCATCTACTGAAGTGCGCTCATCTTTTAAATGCAAAGAAAAGAAATTCAATACTTTATATATATTATTTCAAGTTTCTAATAAGCTCAGGGATGCAATAGGTATTATGTAGAATATTTGTCCAAACCCAATGATAATATATAAAAAGTAACCTATTTTTTAAAGGAGAAGATAGATACTAGAAACCTAAATGCCTAGGACCAATTTCAGTTGGAGCATCACCCCTTATGTTATCCTAGCATTGAATTGACAGTTTTTCTGTATTTCCATATTTGCATATCAGCCACTTACAATTGTTTCAAGCTTTATAACAGAGGACTGCCTTTTTTATAGATCAAGGATGAAAGTCTCTTGTGAGTTAAGTCTGATAATGACATCACAATTTGTAAATTAAGCTATAGTATGATTACAGAGTGTAGACTGAATAAAAAGTGCTTTCCTATGGATTGAAGTTTGTATTTTCTTATGCTTTGCATTCCAAAATGGGCTAGCATTCTTTATTTCCAATAGGCACATTAAGCTACTTCCCCAAATTTTTTTTTTTTGTGTTAAAAGTTATTCATACACAACTTGGTAAAACATACTAAATTTAATACATAATGGATTACATCCTGGATTATCTTTTTCAACAATCTGTAAATTTACAATTAAAAATTGTGTATTAGATTTTTTAGATTGATTTTGCTTAGATTTGCATATACTCCTAGTCTAAATTGTCTATTTTTATACTATTACTAGATGCCTTAATCTTTGTAATTATCCTATCTAATATTTATTTTTATTTTGTAATGTGGAAAGAAACTGGAGCATTTTTATGATACCCATGCTTCAAGTGACTCTATGGCTTAAGCTTTTTTTTGAAAAATGAAATGCTATAAAAACAAAATATGATCTGTGCTTTGAGGTACATTTGCCAGTTTTGTGTTTGCTTGCAGTGATATCTGTGGCTGGTTAGCTCAGTTGGTTAGAGCGTGGTGCTAATAACGCCAGGGTCACGGGTTCGATCCCCATATGGGCCATTTGCTTTTCTTGATAGACAAGAATGGAATAAGCTCATCGGTGGAGTGCATGAATACTTGAAAACATCATAGACACATATATCACAAAATCTCTTCAAATACATATCAGAAGCCAGTGGGAGTGTCATCCTTTGGCTGATGAAGATTTTTCTCTACATGGCTCAGTGACTTTTGTCTCAAATCAAGCAATATGGCATAACTAAGATATGCAAGGGCAAATTAATTAGTTATTATATTGCTGCTCAAACAAAGAGGGCACTAGGTGTTACTAGAAGAAGAAGAAGATATGTGCTCCCCTCTCATTAGTGCACACTGAAGTAAAAAAAATGGAGAATTTCTAAAGACCAGAGCACAAGTAATGGATCTCTGCATTCTTATTGCATCTTTTCTTATTTCCAAATATTTGACATACTTCTGATTTGATAAGTTTAAAAATGAGTTTAAACAAAGGACACCACTGAAGATGATGGAATTTATATGAATTTTAAATGAAGATTTGCAATACTCATACATTGAATGAAAATGGAGCTTTGAACAAAAGGAAAATAAACAATGTTAGCTCCCACGAGATATGAACTCAGATTACTAGATTCAAAGTCCAGGGTGCTAACAATTACACCATGGAACCCTCACCTGAGCAATGGCATCTACTGAAGTGTGATCATCTTTTAAATGCAAAGAAAAGAAATTCAATACTTTATATATATTATTTCAAGTTTCTAATAAGCTCAGGGATGCAATAGGTATTATGTAGAATATTTGTCCAAACCCAATGATAATATATAAAAAGTAACCTATTTTTTAAAGGAGAAGATAGATACTAGAAACCTAAATGCCTAGGACCAATTTCAGTTGGAGCATCACCCCTTATGTTATCCTAGCATTGAATTGACAGTTTTTCAGTATTTCCATATTTGCATATCAGCCACTTACAATTGTTTCAAGCTTTATAACAGAGGACTGCCTTTTTTATAGACCAAGGATGAAAGTCTCTTTTGAGTTAAGTCTGATAATGACATCAAAATTTGTAAATTAAGCTATAGTATGATTACAGAGTGTAGACTGAATAAAAAGTGCTTTCCTATGGATTGAAGTTTGTATTTTCTTAAGCGTTGCATTCCAAAATGGGCTAGCATTCTTTATTTCCAATGGGCACATTAAGCTACTTCCCCAATATATATTTTTTTGTGTTAAAAGTTATTCATACACATCTTGGTAAAACATACTAAATTTAATACATAATGGATTACATCCTGGATTATCTTTTTCAACAATCTGTAAATTTACAATTAAAAATTGTGTATTAGATTTTTTAGATTGATTTTGCTTAGATTTGCATATACTCCTTGTCTAAATTGTCTATTTTTATACTATTAGTAGATGCCTTAATCTTTGTTATTATCCTATCTAATATTTATTTTTATTTTGTAATGTGGAAAGAAACTGGAGCATTTTTATGATACCCATGCTTCAAGTGACTCTATGGCTTAAGCTTTTTTTTGAAAAATGAAATGCTATAAAAACAAAATATGATCTGTGCTTTGAGGTACATTTGCCAGTTTTGTGTTTGCTTGCAGTGATATCTGTGGCTGGTTAGCTCAGTTGGTTAGAACGTGGTGCTAATAACGCCAAGGTCACGGGTTCGATCCCCGTATGGGCCATTTGCTTTTCTTGATGGACAAGAATGGAATAAGCTCATCGGTGGAGTGCATGAATACTTGAAAACATCATAGACACATATATCACAAAATCTCTTCAAATACATATCAGAAGCCAGTGGGAGTGTCATCCTTTGGCTGATGAAGATTTTTCTCTACATGGCTCAGTGACTTTTGTCTCAAATCAAGCAATATGGCATAACTAAGATATGCAAGGGCAAATTAATTAGTGATTATATTGCTGCTCAAACATAGAGGGCACTAGGTGTTACTAGAAGAAGAAGAAGATATGTGCTCCCCTCTCATTAGTGCACACTGAAGTAAAAAAAAATTGAGAATTTCTAAAGACCAGAGCACAAGTAATGGATCTCTGCATTCTTATTGCATCTTTTCTTATTTCCAAATATTTGACATACTTCTGATTTGATAAGTTTAAAAATGAGTTTAAACAAAGGACACCACTGAAGATGATGGAATTTATATGAATTTTAAATGAAGATTTGCAATACTCATACATTGAATGAAAATGGAGCTTTGAACAAGAGGAAAATAAACAATGTTAGCTCCCACGAGATATGAATTCAGATTACTAGATTCAAAGTCAAGGGTGCTAACAATTACATTATGGAACCCTCACCTGAGCAATGGCATCTACTGAAGTGCGCTCATCTTTTAAATGCAAAGAAAAGAAATTCAATACTTTATATATATTATTTCAAGTTTCTAATAAGCTCAGGGATGCAATAGGTATTATGTAGAATATTTGTCCAAACCCAATGATAATATATAAAAAGTAACCTATTTTTTAAAGGAGAAGATAGATACTAGAAACCTAAATGCCTAGGACCAATTTCAGTTGGAGCATCACCCCTTATGTTATCCTAGCATTGAATTGACAGTTTTTCTGTATTTCCATATTTGCATATCAGCCACTTACAATTGTTTCAAGCTTTATAACAGAGGACTGCCTTTTTTATAGACCAAGGATGAAAGTCTCTTGTGAGTTAAGTCTGATAATGACATCACAATTTGTAAATTAAGCTATAGTATGATTACAGAGTGTAGACTGAATAAAAAGTGCTTTCCTATGGATTGAAGTTTGTATTTTCTTAAGCTTTGCATTCCAAAATGGGCTAGCATTCTTTATTTCCAATGGGCACATTAAGCTACTTCCCCAATATATATTTTTTTGTGTTAAAAGTTATTCATACACAACTTGGTAAAACATACTAAATTTAATACATGATGGATTACATCCTGGATTATCTTTTTCAACAATCTGTAAATTTACAATTAAAAATTGTGTATTAGATTTTTTAGATTGATTTTGCTTAGATTTGCATATACTCCTTGTCTAAATTGTCTATTTTTATACTATTAGTAGATGCCTTAATCTTTGTTATTATCCTATCTAATATTTATTTTTATTTTGTAATGTGGAAAGAAACTGGAGCATTTTTATGATACCCATGCTTCAAGTGACTCTATGGCTTAAGCTTTTTTTTGAAAAATGAAATGCTATAAAAACAAAATATGATCTGTGCTTTGAGGTACATTTGCCAGTTTTGTGTTTGCTTGCAGTGATACCTGTGGCTGGTTAGCTCAGTTGGTTAGAGCGTGGTGCTAATAACGCCAAGGTCACGGGTTCGATCCCCGTATGGGCCATTTGCTTTTCTTGATGGACAAGAATGGAATAAGCTCATCGGTGGAGTGCATGAATACTTGAAAACATCATAGACACATATATCACAAAATCTCTTCAAATACATATCAGAAGCCAGTGGGAGTGTCATCCTTTGGCTGATGAAGATTTTTCTCTACATGGCTCAGTGACTTTTGTCTCAAATCAAGCAATATGGCATAACTAAGATATGCAAGGGCAAATTAATCAGTTATTATATTGCTGCTCAAACATAGAGGGCACTAGGTGTTACTAGAAGAAGAAGAAGATATGTGCTCCCCTCTCATTAGTGCACACTGAAGTAAAAAAAATGGAGAATTTCCAAAGACCAGAGCACAAGTAATGGATCTCTGCATTCTTATTGCATCTTTTCTTATTTCCAAATATTTGACATACTTCTGATTTGATAAGTTTAAAAATGAGTTTAAACAAAGGACACCACTGAAGATGATGGAATTTATATGAATTTTAAATGAAGATTTGCAATACTCATACATTGAATGAAAATGGAGCTTTAAACAAAAGGAAAATAAACAATGTTAGCTCCCACGAGATATGAACTCAGATTACTAGATTCAAAGTCCAGGGTGCTAACAATTACACCATGGAACCCTCACCTGAGCAATGGCATCTACTGAAGTGTGCTCATCTTTTAAATGCAAAGAAAAGAAATTCAATACTTTATATATATTATTTCAAGTTTCTAATAAGCTCAGGGATGCAATAGGTATTATGTAGAATATTTGTCCAAACCCAATGATAATATATAAAAAGTAACCTATTTTTTTTAAAGGAGAAGATAGATACTAGAAACCTAAATGCCTAGGACCAATTTCAGTTGGAGCATCACCCCTTATGTTATCCTAGCATTGAATTGACAGTTTTTCAGTATTTCCATATTTGCATATCAGCCACTTACAATTGTTTCAAGCTTTATAACAGAGGACTGCCTTTTTTATAGACCAAGGATGAAAGTCTAGTTAAGTCTGATAATGACATCAAAATTTGTAAATTAAGCTATAGTATGATTACAGAGTGTAGACTGAATAAAAAGTACTTTCCTATGGATTGAAGTTTGTATTTTCTTAAGCTTTGCATTCCAAAATGGGCTAGCATTCTTTATTTCCAATAGGCACATTAAGCTACTTCCCCAATATTTATTTTTTTGTGTTAAAAGTTATTCATACACAACTTGGTAAAACATACTAAATTTAATACATAATGGATTACATCCTGGATTATCTTTTTCAACAATCTGTAAATTTACAATTAAAAATTGTGTATTAGATTTTTTAGATTGATTTTGCTTAGATTTGCATATACTCCTAGTCTAAATTGTCTATTTTTATACTATTACTAGATGCCTTAATCTTTGTAATTATCCTATCTAATATTTATTTTTATTTTGTAATGTGGAAAGAAACTGGAGCATTTTTATGATACCCATGCTTCAAGTGACTCTATGGCTTAAGCTTTTTTTTTGAAAAATGAAATGCTATAAAAACAAAATATGATCTGTGCTTTGAGATATATTTGCCAGTTTTGTGTTTGCTTGCAGTAATATCTGTGGCCGGTTAGCGCAGTTGGTTAGAGCGTGGTGCTAATAATGCCAAGGTCACAGGTTCGATCCCCGTATGGGCCATTTGCTTTTCTTGATGGACAAGAATGGAATAAGCTCATCGGTGGAGTGCATGAATACTTGAAAACATCATAGACACATATATCACAAAATCTCTTCAAATACATATCAGAAGCCAGTGGGAGTGTCATCCTTTGGCTGATGAAGATTTTTTTCTACGTGGCTCAGTGACTTTTGTCTCAAATCAAGCAATATGGCATAACTAAGATATGCAAGGGCAAATTAATCAGTTATTATATTGCTGCTCAAATATAGAGGGCACTAGGTGTTACTAGAAGAAGAAGAAGATATGTGCTCCCCTCTCATTAGTGCACACTGAAGTAAAAAAAATGGAGAATCTCTAAAGACCCGAGCACAAGTAATGGATCTCTGCATTCTTATTGCATCTTTTCTTATTTCCTAATATTTGACATACTTCTGATTTGCTAAGTTTAAAAATGAGTTTAAACAAAGGACACCACTGAAGATGATGGAATTTATATGAATTTTAAATGAAGATTTGCAATACTCATACATTGAATGAAAATGGAGCTTTAAACAAAAGGAAAATAAACAATGTTAGCTCCCACGAGATATGAACTCAGATTACTAGATTCAAAGTCCAGGGTGCTAACAATTACACCATGGAACCCTCACCTGAGCAATGGCATCTACTGAAGTGTGCTCATCTTTTAAATGCAAAGAAAAGAAATTCAATACTTTATATATATTATTTCAAGTTTCTAATAAGCTCAGGGATGCAATAGGTATTATGTAGAATATTTGTCCAAACCCAATGATAATATATAAAAAGTAACCTATTTTTTAAAGGAGAAGATAGATACTAGAAACCTAAATGCCTAGGACCAATTTCAGTTGGAGCATCACCCCTTATGTTATCCTAGCATTGAATTGACAGTTTTTCAGTATTTCCATATTTGCATATCAGCCACTTACAATTGTTTCAAGCTTTATAACAGAGGACTGCCTTTTTTATAGACCAAGGATGAAAGTCTCTTTTGAGTTAAGTCTGATAATGACATCAAAATTTGTAAATTGAGCTATAGTATGATTACAGAGTGTAGACTGAATAAAAAGTGCTTTCCTATGGATTGAAGTTTGTATTTTCTTAAGCGTTGCATTCCAAAATGGGCTAGCATTCTTTATTTCCAATGGGCACATTAAGCTACTTCCCCAATATATATTTTTTTGTGTTAAAAGTTATTCATACACATCTTGGTAAAACATACTAAATTTAATACATAATGGATTACATCCTGGATTATCTTTTTCAACAATCTGTAAATTTACAATTAAAAATTGTGTATTAGATTTTTTAGATTGATTTTGCTTAGATTTGCATATACTCCTTGTCTAAATTGTCTATTTTTATACTATTAGTAGATGCCTTAATCTTTGTTATTATCCTATCTAATATTTATTTTTATTTTGTAATGTGGAAAGAAACTGGAGCATTTTTATGATACCCATGCTTCAAGTGACTCTATGGCTTAAGCTTTTTTTTTAAAAATGAAATGCTATAAAAACAAAATATGATCTGTGCTTTGAGGTACATTTGCCAGTTTTGTGTTTGCTTGCAGTGATATCTGTGGCCGGTTAGCTCAGTTGGTTAGAGCGATTTTTCTCTACATGGCTCAGTGACTTTTGTCTCAAATCAAGCAATATGGCATAAGTAAGATATGCAAGGGCAAATTAAACAGTTATATTGCTGCTCAAACATAGAGGGCACTAGGTGTTACTAGAAGAAGAAGAAGATATGTGCTCCCCTCTCATTAGTGCACACTGAAGTAAAAGAAAATGGAGAATTTCTAAAGAGCAGAGCACAAGTAATGGATCTCTGCATTCTTATTGCATCTTTTCTTATTTCCAAATATTTGAAATACTTCTGATTTGATAAGTTTAAAAATGAGTTTAAACAAAGGACACCACTGAAGATGATGGAATTTATATGAATTTTAAATGAAGATTTGCAATACTCATACATTGAATGAAAATGGAGCTTTGAACAAAAGGAAAATAAACAATGTTAGCTCCCACGAGATATGAACTCAGATTACTAGATTCAAAGTCAAGGTTGCTAACAATTACACCATGGAACCCTCACCTGAGCAATGGCATCTACTGAAGTGTGCTCATCTTTTAAATGCAAAGAAAAGAAATTCAATACTTTATATATATTATTTCAAGTTTCTAATAAGCTCAGGGATGCAATAGGTATTATGTAGAATATTTGTCCAAACCCAATGATAATATATAAAAAGTAACCTATTTTTTAAAGGAGAAGATAGATACTAGAAACCTAAATGCCTAGGACCAATTTCAGTTGGAGCATCACCCCTTATGTTATCCTAGCATTGAATTGACAGTTTTTCAGTATTTCCATATTTGCATATCAGCCACTTACAATTGTTTCAAGCTTTATAACAGAGGACTGCCTTTTTTATAGACCAAGGATGAAAGTCTCTTTTGAGTTAAGTCTGATAATGACATCAAAATTTGTAAATTAAGCTATAGTATGATTACAGAGTGTAGACTGAATAAAAAGTGCTTTCCTATGGATTGAAGTTTGTATTTTCTTAAGCGTTGCATTCCAAAATGGGCTAGCATTCTTTATTTCCAATGGGCACATTAAGCTACTTCCCCAATATATATTTTTTTGTGTTAAAAGTTATTCATACACATCTTGGTAAAACATACTAAATTTAATACATAATGGATTACATCCTGGATTATCTTTTTCAACAATCTGTAAATTTACAATTAAAAATTGTGTATTAGATTTTTTAGATTGATTTTGCTTAGATTTGCATATACTCCTTGTCTAAATTGTCTATTTTTATACTATTAGTAGATGCCTTAATCTTTGTTATTATCCTATCTAATATTTATTTTTATTTTGTAATGTGGAAAGAAACTGGAGCATTTTTATGATACCCATGCTTCAAGTGACTCTATGGCTTAAGCTTTTTTTTGAAAAATGAAATGCTATAAAAACAAAATATGATCTGTGCTTTGAGGTACATTTGCCAGTTTTGTGTTTGCTTGCAGTGATATCTGTGGCCGGTTAGCTCAGTTGGTTAGAGCGATTTTTCTCTACATGGCTCAGTGACTTTTGTCTCAAATCAAGCAATATGGCATAAGTAAGATATGCAAGGGCAAATTAAACAGTTATATTGCTGCTCAAACATAGAGGGCACTAGGTGTTACTAGAAGAAGAAGAAGAAGATATGTGCTCCCCTCTCATTAGTGCACACTGAAGTAAAAGAAAATGGAGAATTTCTAAAGAGCAGAGCACAAGTAATGGATCTCTGCATTCTTATTGCATCTTTTCTTATTTCCAAATATTTGAAATACTTCTGATTTGATAAGTTTAAAAATGAGTTTAAACAAAGGACACCACTGAAGATGATGGAATTTATATGAATTTTAAATGAAGATTTGCAATACTCATACATTGAATGAAAATGGAGCTTTGAACAAAAGGAAAATAAACAATGTTAGCTCCCACGAGATATGAACTCAGATTACTAGATTCAAAGTCAAGGTTGCTAACAATTACACCATGGAACCCTCACCTGAGCAATGGCATCTACTGAAGTGCGCTCATCTTTTAAATGCAAAGAAAAGAAATTCAATACTTTATATATATTATTTCAAGTTTCTAATAAGCTCAGGGATGCAATAGGTATTATGTAGAATATTTGTCCAAACCCAATGATAATATATAAAAAGTAACCTATTTTTTAAAGGAGAAGATAGATACTAGAAACCTAAATGCCTAGGACCAATTTCAGTTGGAGCATCACCCCTTATGTTATCCTAGCATTGAATTGACTGTTTTTCTGTATTTCCATATTTGCATATCAGCCATTTACAATTGTTTCAAGCTTTATAACAGATGATTGCCTTTTTTATAGACCAAGGATGAAAGTCTCTTGTGAGTTAAGTCTGATAATGACATCACAATTTGTAAATTAAGCTATAGTATGATTACAGAGTGTAGACTGAATAAAAAGTGCTTTCCTATGGATTGAAGTTTGTATTTTCTTAAGCTTTGCATTCCAAAATGGGCTAGCATTATTTATTTCCAATGGGCACATTAAGCTTCTTCCTCAATATATATTTTTTTGTGTTAAAAGTTATTCATACACAACTTGGTAAAACATACTAAATTTAATACATAATGGATTACATCCTGGGAATATCTTTTTCAACAATCTGTAAATTTACAATTAAAAATTGTGTATTAGATTTTTTAGATTGATTTTGCTTAGATTTGCATATACTCCTAGTCTAAATTGTCTATTTTTATACTATTACTAGATGCCTTAATCTTTGTAATTATCCTATCTAATATTTATTTTTATTTTGTAATGTGGAAAGAAACTGGAGCATTTTTATGATACCCATGCTTCAAGTGACTCTATGGCTTAAGCTTTTTTTTGAAAAATGAAATGCTATAAAAACAAAATATGATCTGTGCTTTGAGATATATTTGCCAGTTTTGTGTGTGCTTGCAGTAATATCTGTGGCCGGTTAGCGCAGTTGGTTAGAGCGTGGTGCTAATAACGCCAAGGTCACGGGTTCGTTCCCAGTATGGGCCATTTGCTTTTCTTGATGGACAAGAATGGAATAAGCTCATCGGTGGAGTGCATGAATACTTGAAAACATCATAGACACATATATCACAAAATCTCTTCAAATACATATCAGAAGCCAGTGGGAGTGTCATCCTTTGGCTGATGAAGATTTTTTTCTACGTGGCTCAGTGACTTTTGTCTCAAATCAAGCAATATGGCATAACTAAGATATGCAAGGGCAAATTAATCAGTTATTATATTGCTGCTCAAATATAGAGGGCACTAGGTGTTACTAGAAGAAGAAGAAGATATGTGCTCCCCTCTCATTAGTGCACACTGAAGTAAAAAAATGGAGAATTTCTAAAGACCCGAGCACAAGTAATGGATCTCTGCATTCTTATTGCATCTTTTCTTATTTCCTAATATTTGACATACTTTTGATTTGCTAAGTTTAAAAATGAGTTTAAACAAAGGACACCACTGAAGATGATGGAATTTATATGAATTTTAAATGAAGATTTGCAATACTCATACATTGAATGAAAATGGAGCTTTGAACAAAAGGAAAATAAACAATGTTAGCTCCCACGAGATATGAACTCAGATTACTAGATTCAAAGTCCAGGGTGCTAACAATTACACCATGGAACCCTCACCTGAGCAATGGCATCTACTGAAGTGTGCTCATCTTTTAAATGCAAAGAAAAGAAATTCAATACTTTATATATATTATTTCAAGTTTCTAATAAGCTCAGGGATGCAATAGGTATTATGTAGAATATTTGTCCAAACCCAATGATAATATATAAAAAGTAACCTATTTTTTAAAGGAGAAGATAGATACTAGAAACCTAAATGCCTAGGACCAATTTCAGTTGGAGCATCACCCCTTATGTTATCCTAGCATTGAATTGACAGTTTTTCAGTATTTCCATATTTGCATATCAGCCACTTACAATTGTTTCAAGCTTTATAACAGAGGACTGCCTTTTTTATAGACCAAGGATGAAAGTCTCTTTTGAGTTAAGTCTGATAATGACATCAAAATTTGTAAATTAAGCTATAGTATGATTACAGAGTGTAGACTGAATAAAAAGTGCTTTCCTATGGATTGAAGTTTGTATTTTCTTAAGCGTTGCATTCCAAAATGGGCTAGCATTCTTTATTTCCAATGGGCACATTAAGCTACTTCCCCAATATATATTTTTTTGTGTTAAAAGTTATTCATACACATCTTGGTAAAACATACTAAATTTAATACATAATGGATTACATCCTGGATTATCTTTTTCAACAATCTGTAAATTTACAATTAAAAATTGTGTATTAGATTTTTTAGATTGATTTTGCTTAGATTTGCATATACTCCTTGTCTAAATTGTCTATTTTTATACTATTAGTAGATGCCTTAATCTTTGTTATTATCCTATCTAATATTTATTTTTATTTTGTAATGTGGAAAGAAACTGGAGCATTTTTATGATACCCATGCTTCAAGTGACTCTATGGCTTAAGCTTTTTTTTGAAAAATGAAATGCTATAAAAACAAAATATGATCTGTGCTTTGAGGTACATTTGCCAGTTTTGTGTTTGCTTGCAGTGATATCTGTGGCTGGTTAGCTCAGTTGGTTAGAACGTGGTGCTAATAACGCCAAGGTCACGGGTTCGATCCCCGTATGGGCCATTTGCTTTTCTTGATGGACAAGAATGGAATAAGCTCATCGGTGGAGTGCATGAATACTTGAAAACATCATAGACACATATATCACAAAGTCTCTTCAAATACATATCAGAAGCCAGTGGGAGTGTCATCCTTTGGCTGATGAAGATTTTTCTCTACATGGCTCAGTGACTTTTGTCTCAAATCAAGCAATATGGCATAACTAAGATATGCAAGGGCAAATTAATTAGTTATTATATTTCTGCTCAAACATAGAGGGCACTAGGTGTTACTAGAAGAAGAAGAAGATATGTGCTCCCCTCTCATTAGTGCACACTGAAGTAAAAAAAAATGGAGAATTTCTAAAGACCAGAGCACAAGTAATGGATCTCTGCATTCTTATTGCATCTTTTCTTATTTCCAAATATTTGACATACTTCTGATTTGATAAGTTTAAAAATGAGTTTAAACAAAGGACACCACTGAAGATGATGGAATTTATATGAATTTTAAATGAAGATTTGCAATACTCATACATTGAATGAAAATGGAGCTTTGAACAAGAGGAAAATAAACAATGTTAGCTCCCACGAGATATGAATTCAGATTACTAGATTCAAAATCAAGGGTGCTAACAATTACACCATGGAACCCTCACCTGAGCAATGGCATCTACTGAAGTGCGCTCATCTTTTAAATGCAAAGAAAAGAAATTCAATACTTTATATATATTATTTCAAGTTTCTAATAAGCTCAGGGATGCAATAGGTATTATGTAGAATATTTGTCCAAACCCAATGATAATATATAAAAAGTAACCTATTTTTTAAAGGAGAAGATAGATACTAGAAACCTAAATGCCTAGGACCAATTTCAGTTGGAGCATCACCCCTTATGTTATCCTAGCATTGAATTGACAGTTTTTCTGTATTTCCATATTTGCATATCAGCCACTTACAATTGTTTCAAGCTTTATAACAGAGGACTGCCTTTTTTATAGACCAAGGATGAAAGTCTCTTGTGAGTTAAGTCTGATAATGACATCACAATTTGTAAATTAAGCTATAGTATGATTACAGAGTGTAGACTGAATAAAAAGTGCTTTCCTATGGATTGAAGTTTGTATTTTCTTAAGCTTTGCATTCCAAAATGGGCTAGCATTATTTATTTCCAATGGGCACATTAAGCTTCTTCCCCAATATATATTTTTTTGTGTTAAAAGTTATTCATACACAACTTGGTAAAACATACTAAATTTAATACATAATGGATTACATCCTGGGAATATCTTTTTCAACAATCTGTAAATTTACAATTAAAAATTGTGTATTAGATTTTTTAGACTGATTTTGCTTAGATTTGCATATACTCCTAGTCTAAATTGTCTATTTTTATACTATTACTAGATGCCTTAATCTTTGTAATTATCCTATCTAATATTTATTTTTATTTTGTAATGTGGAAAGAAACTGGAGCATTTTTATGATACCCATGCTTCAAGTGACTCTATGGCTTAAGCTTTTTTTTGAAAAATGAAATGCTATAAAAACAAAATATGATCTGTGCTTTGAGATATATTTGCCAGTTTTGTGTGTGCTTGCAGTAATATCTGTGGCCGGTTAGCGCAGTTGGTTAGAGCGTGGTGCTAATAACGCCAAGGTCACGGGTTCGATCCCCGTATGGGCCATTTGCTTTTCTTGATGGACAAGAATGGAATAAGCTCATCGGTGGAGTGCATGAATACTTGAAAACATCATAGACACATATATCACAAAATCTCTTCAAATACATATCAGAAGACAGTGGGAGTGTCATCCTTTGGCTGATGAAGATTTTTCTCTACGTGGCTCAGTGACTTTTGTCTCAAATCAAGCAATATGGCATAACTAAGATATGCAAGGGCAAATTAATCAGTTATTATATTGCTGCTCAAACATAGAGGGCACTAGGTGTTACTAGAAGTAGATGAAGATATGTGCTCCCCTCTCATTAGTGCACACTGAAGTAAAAAAAAATGGAGAATTTCTAAAGACCAGAGCACAAGTAATGGATCTCTGCATTCTTATTGCATCTTTTCTTATTTCCAAATATTTGACATACTTCTGATTTGATAAGTTTAAAAATGAGTTTAAACAAAGGACACCACTGAAGATGATGGAATTTATATGAATTTTAAATGAAGATTTGCAATACTCATACATTGAATGAAAATGGAGCTTTGAACAAAAGGAAAATAAACAATGTTAGCTCCCATGAGATATGAACTCAGATTACTAGATTCAAAGTCCAGGGTGCTAACAATTACACCATGGAACCCTCACCTGAGCAACGGCATCCACTGAAGTGCGCTAATCTTTTAAATGCAAAGAAAAGAAATTCAATACTTTATATATATTATTTTAAGTTTCTAATAAGCTCAGGGATGCAATAGGTATTATGTAGAATATTTGTCCAAACCCAATGATAATATATAAAAAGTAACCTATTTTTTAAAGGAGAAGATAGATACTAGAAACCTAAATGCCTAGGACCAATTTTAGTTGGAGCATCACCCCTTATGTTATCCTAGCATTGAATTGACAGTTTTTCAGTATTTCCATATTTGCATATCAGCCACTTACAATTGTTTCAAGCTTTATAACAGAGGACTGCCTTTTTTATAGATCAAGGATGAAAGTCTCTTGTGAGTTAAGTCTGATAATGACATCACAATTTGTAAATTAAGCTATAGTATGATTACAGAGTGTAGACTGAATAAAAAGTGCTTTCCTATGGATTGAAGTTTGTATTTTCTTAAGCTTTGCATTCCAAAATGGGCTAGCATTCTTTATTTCCAATGGGCACATTAAGTTACTTCCCCAATATATTTTTTTTTGTGTTAAAAGTTATTCAAACACAACTTGGTAAAACATACTAAATTTAATACATAATGGATTACATCCTGGGATTATCTTTTTCAACAATCTGTAAATTTACAATTAAAAATTGTGTATTAGTTTATTTAGATTGATTTTGCTTAGATTTGCATATACTCCTTGAATAAATTGTCTATTTTTATACTATTAGTAGATGCCTTAATCTTTGTTATTATCCTATCTAATATTTATTTTTATTTTGTAATGTGGAAAGAAACTGGAGCATTTTTATGATACCCATGCTTCAAGTGACTCTATGGCTTAAGCTTTTTTTTGAAAAATGAAATGCTATAAAAACAAAATATGATCTGTGCTTTGAGGTACATTTGCCAGTTTTGTGTTTGCTTGCAGTGATATCTGTGGCTGGTTAGCTCAGTTGGTTAGAGCGTGGTGCTAATAACGCCAGGGTCACGGGTTCGATCCCCATATGGGCCATTTGCTTTTCTTGATAGACAAGAATGGAATAAGCTCATCGGTGGAGTGCATGAATACTTGAAAACATCATAGACACATATATCACAAAATCTCTTCAAATACATATCAGAAGCCAGTGGGAGTGTCATCCTTTGGCTGATGAAGATTTTTCTCTACATGGCTCAGTGACTTTTGTCTCAAATCAAGCAATATGGCATAACTAAGATATGCAAGGGCAAATTAATTAGTTATTATATTGCTGCTCAAACATAGAGGGCACTAGGTGTTACTAGAAGAAGAAAAAGATATGTGCTCCCCTCTCATTAGTGCACACTGAAGTAAAAAAAAATTGAGAATTTCTAAAGACCAGAGCACAAGTAATGGATCTCTGCATTCTTATTGCATCTTTTCTTATTTCCAAATATTTGACATACTTCTGATTTGATAAGTTTAAAAATGAGTTTAAACAAAGGACACCACTGAAGATGATGGAATTTATATGAATTTTAAATGAAGATTTGCAATACTCATACATTGAATGAAAATGGAGCTTTGAACAAGAGGAAAATAAACAATGTTAGCTCCCACGAGATATGAATTCAGATTACTAGATTCAAAGTCAAGGGTGCTAACAATTACATTATGGAACCCTCACCTGAGCAATGGCATCTACTGAAGTGCGCTCATCTTTTAAATGCAAAGAAAAGAAATTCAATACTTTATATATATTATTTCAAGTTTCTAATAAGCTCAGGGATGCAATAGGTATTATGTAGAATATTTGTCCAAACCCAATGATAATATATAAAAAGTAACCTATTTTTTAAAGGAGAAGATAGATACTAGAAACCTAAATGCCTAGGACCAATTTCAGTTGGAGCATCACCCCTTATGTTATCCTAGCATTGAATTGACAGTTTTTCTGTATTTCCATATTTGCATATCAGCCACTTACAATTGTTTCAAGCTTTATAACAGAGGACTGCCTTTTTTATAGACCAAGGATGAAAGTCTCTTGTGAGTTAAGTCTGATAATGACATCACAATTTGTAAATTAAGCTATAGTATGATTACAGAGTGTAGACTGAATAAAAAGTGCTTTCCTATGGATTGAAGTTTGTATTTTCTTAAGCTTTGCATTCCAAAATGGGCTAGCATTCTTTATTTCCAATGGGCACATTAAGCTACTTCCCCAATATATATTTTTTTGTGTTAAAAGTTATTCATACACAACTTGGTAAAACATACTAAATTTAATACATGATGGATTACATCCTGGATTATCTTTTTCAACAATCTGTAAATTTACAATTAAAAATTGTGTATTAGATTTTTTAGATTGATTTTGCTTAGATTTGCATATACTCCTTGTCTAAATTGTCTATTTTTATACTATTAGTAGATGCCTTAATCTTTGTTATTATCCTATCTAATATTTATTTTTATTTTGTAATGTGGAAAGAAACTGGAGCATTTTTATGATACCCATGTTTCAAGTGACTCTATGGCTTAAGCTTTTTTTTGAAAAATGAAATGCTATAAAAACAAAATATGATCTGTGCTTTGAGGTACATTTGCCAGTTTTGTGTTTGCTTGCAGTGATATCTGTGGCTGGTTAGCTCAGTTGGTTAGAGCGTGGTGCTAATAACGCCAAGGTCACGGGTTCGATCCCCGTATGGGCCATTTGCTTTTCTTGATGGACAAGAATGGAATAAGCTCATCGGTGGAGTGCATGAATACTTGAAAACATCATAGACACATATATCACAAAATCTCTTCAAATACATATCAGAAGCCAGTGGGAGTGTCATCCTTTGGCTGATGAAGATTTTTCTCTACATGGCTCAGTGACTTTTGTCTCAAATCAAGCAATATGGCATAACTAAGATATGCAAGGGCAAATTAATCAGTTATTATATTGCTGCTCAAACATAGAGGGCACTAGGTGTTACTAGAAGAAGAAGAAGATATGTGCTCCCCTCTCATTAGTGCACACTGAAGTAAAAAAAATGGAGAATTTCCAAAGACCAGAGCACAAGTAATGGATCTCTGCATTCTTATTGCATCTTTTCTTATTTCCAAATATTTGACATACTTCTGATTTGATAAGTTTAAAAATGAGTTTAAACAAAGGACACCACTGAAGATGATGGAATTTATATGAATTTTAAATGAAGATTTGCAATACTCATACATTGAATGAAAATGGAGCTTTGAACAAAAGGAAAATAAACAATGTTAGCTCCCACGAGATATGAACTCAGATTACTAGATTCAAAGTCCAGGGTGCTAACAATTACACCATGGAACCCTCACCTGAGCAATGGCATCTACTGAAGTGCACTCATCTTTTAAATGCAAAGAAAAGAAATTCAATACTTTATATATATTATTTCAAGTTTCTAATAAGCTCAAGGATGCAATAGGTATTATGTAGAATATTTGTCCAAACCCAATGATAATATATAAAAAGTAACCTATTTTTTAAAGGAGAAGATAGATACTAGAAACCTAAATGCCTAGGACCAATTTCAGTTGGAGCATCACCCCTTATGTTATCCTAGCATTGAATTGACAGTTTTTCTGTATTTCCATATTTGCATATCAGCCACTTACAATTGTTTCAAGCTTTATAACAGAGGACTGCCTTTTTTATAGACCAAGGATGAAAGTCTCTTGTGAGTTAAGTCTGATAATGACATCACAATTTGTAAATTAAGCTATAGTATGACTACAGAGTGTAGACTGAATAAAAAGTGCTTTCCTATGGATTGAAGTTTGTATTTTCTTAAGCTTTGCATTCCAAAATGGGCTAGCATTCTTTATTTCCAATGGGCACATTAAGCTACTTCCCCAATATATATTTTTTTGTGTTAAAAGTTATTCATACACAACTTGGTAAAACATACTAAATTTAATACATAATGGATTACATCCTGGGATTATCTTTTTCAACAATCTGTAAATTTACAATTAAAAATTGTGTATTAGATTTTTTAGATTGATTTTGCTTAGATTTGCATATACTCATTGTCTAAATTGTCTATTTTTATACTATTAGTAGATGCCTTAATCTTTGTTATTGTCCTATCTAATATTTATTTTTATTTTGTAATGTGGAAAGAAACTGGAGCATTTTTATGATACCCATGCTTCAAGTGACTCTATGGCTTAAGCTTTTTTTTGAAAAATGAAATGCTATAAAAACAAAATATGATCTGTGCTTTGAGGTACATTTGCCAGTTTTGTGTTTGCTCGCAGTGATATCTGTGGCCGGTTAGCTCAGTTGGTTAGAGCGTGGTGCTAATATTGCCAAGGTCACGGGTTCGATCCCCGTATGGGCCATTTGCTTTTCTTGATGGACAAGAATGGAATAAGATCATCGGTGTAGTGCATGAATACTTGAAAACATCATAGACACATATATCACAAAATCTCTTCAAATACATATCAGAAGCCAGTGGGAGTGTCATCCTTTGGCTGATGAAGATTTTTCTCTACATGGCTCAGTGACTTTTGTCTCAAATCAAGCAATATGGCATAACTAAGATATGCAAGGGCAAATTAATCAGTTATTATATTGCTGCTCAAATATAGAGGGCACTAGGTGTTACTAGAAGAAGAAGAAGATATGTGCTCCCCTCTCATTAGTGCACACTGAAGTAAAAAAAAATGGAGAATTTCTAAAGACCAGAGCACAAGTAATGGATCTCTGCATTCTTATTGCATCTTTTCTTATTTCCAAATATTTGACATACTTCTGATTTGATAAGTTTAAAAATGGTTTAAACAAAGGACACCACTGAAGATGATGGAATTTATATGAATTTTAAATGAAGATTTGCAATACTCATACATTGAATGAAAATGGAGCTTTGAACAATAGGAAAATAAACAATGTTAGCTCCCACGAGATATGTATTCAGATTACTAGATTCAAAGTCAAGGGTGCTAACAATTACACCATGGAACCATCACCTGAGCAATGGCATCTACTGAAGTGCGCTCATCTTTTAAATGCAAAGAAAAGAAATTCAATACTTTATATATATTATTTCAAGTTTCTAATAAGCTCAGGGATGCAATAGGTATTATGTAGAATATTTGTCCAAACCCAATGATAATATATAAAAAGTAACCTATTTTTTAAAGGAGAAGATAGATACTAGAAACCTAAATGCCTAGGACCAATTTCAGTTGGAGCATCACCCCTTATGTTATCCTAGCATTGAATTGACAGTTTTTCTGTATTTCCATATTTGCATATCAGCCACTTACAATTGTTTCAAGCTTTATAACAGAGGACTGCCTTTTTTATAGACCAAGGATGAAAGTCTCTTGTGAGTTAAGTCTGATAATGACATCACAATTTGTAAATTAAGCTATAGTATGATTACAGAGTGTAGACTGAATAAAAAGTGCTTTCCTATGGATTGAAGTTTGTATTTTCTTAAGCTTTGCATTCCAAAATGGGCTAGCATTCTTTATTTCCAATGGGCACATTAAGCTACTTCCCCAATATATATTTTTTTGTGTTAAAAGTTATTCATACACAACTTGGTAAAACATACTAAATTTAATACATAATGGATTACATCCTGGGATTATCTTTTTCAACAATCTGTAAATTTACAATTAAAAATTGTGTATTAGATTTTTTAGATTGATTTTGCTTAGATTTGCATATACTCCTTGTCTAAATTGTCTATTTTTATACTATTAGTAGATGCCTTAATCTTTGTTATTATCCTATCTAATATTTATTTTTATTTTGTAATGTGGAAAGAAACTGGAGCATTTTTATGATACCCATGCTTCAAGTGACTCTATGGCTTAAGCTTTTTTTTGAAAAATGAAATGCTATAAAAACAAAATATGATCTGTGCTTTGAGGTACATTTGCCAGTTTTGTGTTTGCTCGCAGTGATATCTGTGGCCGGTTAGCTCAGTTGGTTAGAGCGTGGTGCTAATATCGCCAAGGTCACGGGTTCGATCCCCGTATGGGCCATTTGCTTTTCTTGATGGAC
Organism: Pseudophryne corroboree; assembly: GCF_028390025.1. Classification (NCBI taxonomy): domain Eukaryota; kingdom Metazoa; phylum Chordata; class Amphibia; order Anura; family Myobatrachidae; genus Pseudophryne; species Pseudophryne corroboree. The sequence continues at coordinate 166,361,831 of NC_086454.1, read as the reverse complement.
AAGAATGGAATAAGATCATCGGTGGAGTGCATGAATACTTGAAAACATCATAGACACATATATCACAAAATCTCTTCAAATACATATCAGAAGCCAGTGGGAGTGTCATCCTTTGGCTGATGAGGATTTTTCTCTACATGGTTTAGTGACTTTTGTCTCAAATCAAGCAATATGGCATAACTAAGATATGCAAGGGCAAATTAATCAGTTATTATACTGCTGCTCAAACATAGAGGGCACTAGGTGTTACTAGAAGAAGAAGAAGAAGAATATATGTGCTCCCCTCTCATTAGTGCACACTGAAGTAAAAAAAATGGAGAACTTCTAAAGACCAGAGCACAAGTAATGGATCTCTGCATTCTTATTGCATCTTTTCTTATTTCCAAATATTTGACATACTTCTGATTTGATAAGTTTAAAAATGAGTTTAAACAAAGGACACCACTGAAGATTATGGAATTTATATGAATTTTAAATGAAGATTTGCAATACTCATACATTGAATGAAAATGGAGCTTTGAACAAAAGGAAAATAAACTATGTTAGCTCCCACGAGATATGAACTCAGATGACTAGATTCAAAGTCCAGGGTGCTAACAATTACACCATGGAACCCTCACCTGAGCAATGGCATCTACTGAAGTGCGCTCATCTTTTAAATGCAAAGAAAAGAAATTCAATACTTTATATATATTATTTCAAGTTTCTAATAAGCTCAGGGATGCAATAGGTATTATGTAGAATATTTGTCCAAAACCAATGATAATATATAAAAAGTAACCTATTTTTTAAAGGAGAAGATAGATACTAGAAACCTAAATGCCAAGGACCAATTTCAGTTGGAGCATCACCCCTTATGTTATCCTAGCATTGAATTGACAGTTTTTCTGTATTTCCATATTTGCATATCAGCCACTTACAATTGTTTCAAGCTTTATAACAGAGGGCTGCCTTTTTTATAGACCAAGGATGAAAGTCTCTTGTGAGTTAAGTCTGATAATGACATCACAATTTGTAAATTAAGCTATAGTATGATTACAGAGTGTAGACTAAATAAAAAGTGCTTTCCTATGGATTGAAGTTTGTATTTTCTTAAGCTTTGCATTCCAAAATGGGCTAGCATTCTTTATTTCCAATGGGCACATTAAGCTACTTCCCCAATATATATTTTTTTGTGTTAAAAGTTATTCATACACAACTTGGTAAAACATACTAAATTTAATACATAATGGATTACATCCTGGGATTATCTTTTTCAACAATCTGTAAATTTACAATTAAAAATTGTGTATTAGATTTTTTAGATTGATTTTGCTTGGATTTGCATATACCTCTTGTCTAAATTGTCTATTTTTATACTATTAGTAGATGCCTTAATCTTTGTTATTATCCTATCTAATATTTATTTTTATTTTGTAATGTGGAAAGAAACTGGAGCATTTTTATGATACCCATGCTTCAAGTGACTCTATGGCTTAAGCTTTTTTTTGAAAAATGAAATGCTATAAAAACAAAATATGATCTGTGCTTTGAGGTACATTTGCCAGTTTTGTGTTTGCTGGCAGTAATATCTGTGGCCTGTTAGCTCAGTTGGTTAGAGCGTGGTGCTAATAACGCCAAGGTCACGGGTTCGATCCCCGTATGGGCCATTAGCTTTTCTTGATGGACAAGAATGGAATAAGCTCATCGTGGAGTGCATGAATACTTGAAAACATCATAGACACATATATCACAAAATCTCTTCAAATACATATCAGAAGCCAGTGGGAGTGTCATCCTTTGGCTGATGAAGATTTTTCTCTACATGGCTCAGTGACTTTTGTCTCAAATCAAGCAATATGGCATAACTAAGATATACAAGGGCAAATTAATCAGTTAATATAATGCTGCTCAAACATAGAGGGCATTAGGTGTTACTAGAAGAAGTAGAAGATATGTGCTCCCCTCTCATTAGTGCACAAAGAAGTAAAAAAAAAATGGAGAATTTCTAAAGACCAGAGCACAAGTAATGGATCTCTGCATTCTTATTGCATCTTTTCTTATTTCCAAATATTTGACATACTTCTGATTTGATAAGTTTAAAAATGAGTTTAAACAAAGGACAACACTGAAGATGAGGGAATTTATATGAATTTTAAATGAAGATTTGCAATACTCATACATTGAATGAAAATGGAGCTTTGAACAAACGGAAAATAAACAATGTTAGCTCCCACGAGATATGAACTCAGATTACTAGATTCAAAGTCCAGGGTGCTAACAATTACACCATGGAACCCTCACCTGAACAATGGCATCTACTGAAGTGCACTCATCTTTTAAATGCAAAGAAAAGAAATTCAATACTTTATATATATTATTTCAAGTTTCTAATAAGCTCAGGGATGCAATAGGTATTATGTAGAATATTTGTCCAAACCCAATGATAATATATAAAAAGTAACCTATTTTTTAAAGGAGAAGATAGATACTAGAAACCTAAATGCCTAGGACCAATTTCAGTTGGAGCATCACCCCTTATGTTATCCTAGCATTGAATTGACAGTTTTTCTGTATTTCCATATTTGCATATCAGCCACTTACAATTGTTTCAAGCTTTATAACAGAGGACTTTCTTTTTTATAGACCAAGGATGAAAGTCTCTTGTGAGTTAAGTCTGATAATGACATCACAATTTGTAAATTAAGCTATAGTATGATTACAGAGTGTAGACTGAATAAAAAGTGCTTTCCTATGGATTGAAGTTTGTATTTTCTTAAGCTTTGCATTCCAAAATGGACTAGCATTCTTTATTTCCAATGGGCACATTAAGCTACTAGCCCCAATATATATTTTTTTGTGTTAAAAGTTATTCATACACAACTTGGTAAAACATACTAAATTTAATACATAATGGATTACATCCTGGGATTATCTTTTTCAACAATCTGTAAATTTACAATTAAAAATTGTGTATTAGATTTTTTAGATTGATTTTGCTTAGATTTGCATATACTCCTAGTCTAAATTGTCTATGTTTATACTATTACTAGATGCCTTAATCTTTGTTATTATCCTATCTAATATTTATTTTTATTTTGTAATGTGGAAAGAAACTGGAGCATTTTTATGATACCCATGCTTCAAGTGACTCTATGGCTTCAGCTTTTTTTTGAAAAATGAAATGCTATAAATACAAAATATGATCTGTGCTTTGAGGTACATTTGCCAGTTTTGTGTTTGCTGGCAGTAATATCTGTGGCCTGTTAGCTCGGTTGGTTAGAGTGTGGTGCTAATAATGCCAAGGTCACGGGTTCGATCCCCGTATGGGCCATTGGCTTTTCTTGATGGACAAGAATGGAATAAGCTCATCGGTGGAGTGCATGAATACTTGAAAACATCATAGACACATATATCACAAAATCTCTTCAAATACATATAAGAAACCAGTGGGAGTGTCATCCTTTGGCTGATGAAGATTTTTCTCTACATGGCTCAGTGACATTTGTCTCAAATCAAGCAATATGGCATAACTAAGATATTCAAGGGAAAATTAATCAGTTATTATACTGCTGCTCAAACATAGAGGGCACTAGGTGTTACTAGAAGAAGAAGAAGAAGAAGAAGAAGAAGAAGAAGAATATATGTGCTCCCCTCTCATTAGTGCACACTGAAGTAAAAAAAATGGAGAATTTCTAAAGACCAGAGCACAAGTAATGGATCTCTGCATTCTTATTGCATCTTTTCTTATTTCCAAATATTTGACATACTTCTGATTTGATAAGTTTAAAAATGAGTTTAAACAAAGGACACCACTGAAGATGATGGAATTTATATGAATTTTAAATGAAGATTTGCAATACTCATACATTGAATGAAAATGGAGCTTTGAACAAAAGGAAAATAAACTATGTTAGCTCCCACGAGATATGAACTCAGATGACTAGATTCAAAGTCCAGGGTGCTAACAATTACACCATGGAACCCTCACCTGAGCAATGGCATCTACTGAAGTGCGCTCATCTTTTAAATGCAAAGAAAAGAAATTCAATACTTTATATATATTATTTCAAGTTTCTAATAAACCCAGGGATGCAATAGGTATTATGTAGAATATTTGTCCTAAACCAATGATAATATATAAAAAGTAACCTATTTTTTAAAGGAGAAGATAGATACTAGAAACCTAAATGCCTAGGTCCAATTTCAGTTGGAGCATCACCCCTTATGTTATCCTAGCATTGAATTGACAGTTTTTCTGTATTTCCATATTTGCATATCAGCCACTTACAATTGTTTCAAGCTTTATAACAGAGGACTGCCTTTTTTATAGACCAAGGATGAAAGTCTCTTGTGAGTTAAATCTGATAATGACATCACAATTTGTAAATTAAGCTATAGTATGATTACAGAGTGTAGACTGAATAAAAAGTGCTTTCCTATGGATTGAAGTTTGTATTTTCTTAAGCTTTGCATTCCAAAATGGGCTAGCATTCTTTATTTCCAATGGGCACATTAAGCTACTTCCCCAATATATATTTTTTTGTGTTAAAAGTTATTCATACACAACTTGGTAAAACATACTAAATTTAATACATAATGGATTACATCCTGGGATTATCTTTTTCAACAATCTGTAAATTTACAATTAAAAATTGTGTATTAGATTTTTTAGATTGATTTTGCTTAGATTTGCATATACTCCTTGTCTAAATTGTCTATTTTTATACTATTAGTAGATGCCTTAATCTTTGTTATTATCCTATCTAATATTTATTTTTATTTTGTAATGTGGAAAGAAACTGGAGCATTTTTATGATACCCATGCTTCAAGTGACTCTATGGCTTAAGCTTTTTTTAAAAAAATGAAATGCTATAAAAACAAAATATGATCTGTGCTTTGAGGTACATTTGCCAGTTTTGTGTTTTCTTGCAGGAATATCTGTGGCAGGTTAGCTCAGTTGGTTAGAGTGTGGTGCTAATAACACCAAGGTCACGGGTTCAATACCCGTATGGGCCATTTGCTTTTCTTGATGGACAAGAATGGAATAAGCTCATCGGTGGAGTGCATGAATACTTGAAAACATCATAGACACATATATCACAAAATCTCTTCAAATACATATCAGAAGCCGGTGGGAGTGTCATCCTTTGGCTGATGAAGATTTTTCTCTACATGGCTCAGTGACTTTTGTCTCAAATCAAGCAATATGGCATAACTAAGATATGCAAGGGCAAATTAATCAGTTATATTGCTGCTCAAACATAGAGGGCACTAGGTGTTACTAGAAGAAGAAGAAGATATGTGCTCCCCTCTCATTAGTGCACACTGAAGTAAAAAAAATGGAGAATTTCTAAGGACCAGAGCACAAGTAATGGATCTCTGCATTCTTATTGCATCTTTTCTTATTTCCAAATATTTGACATACTTCTGATTTGATAAGTTTAAAAATGAGTTTAAACAAAGGACACCACTGAAGATGATGGAATTTATATGAATTTTAAATGAAGATTTGCAATACTCATACATTGAATGAAAATGGAGCTTTGAACAAAAGGAAAATAAACAATGTTAGCTCCCACGAGATATGAACTCAGATGACTAGATTCAAAGTCCAGGGTGCTAACAATTACACCATGGAACCCTCACCTGAGCAATGGCATCTACTGAAGTGCGCTCATCTTTTAAATGCAAAGAAAAGAAATTCAATACTTTATATATATTATTTCAAGTTTCTAATAAGCTCAGGGATGCAATAGGTATTATGTAGAATATTTGTCCAAAACCAATGATAATATATAAAAAGTAACCTATTTTTTAAAGGAGAAGATAGATACTAGAAACCTAAATGCCTAGGACCAATTTCAGTTGGAGCATCACCCCTTATGTTATCCTAGCATTGAATTGACAGTTTTTCTGTATTTCCATATTTGCATATCAGCCACTTACAATTGTTTCAAGCTTTATAACGGAGGGCTGCCTTTTTTATAGACCAAGGATGAAAGTCTCTTGTGAGTTGAGTCTCATAATGACATCACAATTTGTAAATTAAGCTATAGTATGATTACAGAGTGTAGACTAAATAAAAAGTGCTTTCCTATGGATTGAAGTTTGTATTTTCTTAAGCTTTGCATTCCAAAATGGGCTAGCATTCTTTATTTCCAATGGGCACATTAAGCTACTTCCCCAATATATATTTTTTTGTGTTAAAAGTTATTCATACACAACTTGGTAAAACATACTAAATTTAATACATAATGGATTACATCCTGGGATTATCTTTTTCAACAATCTGTAAATTTACAATTAAAAATTGTGTATTAGATTTTTTAGATTGATTTTGCTTAGATTTGCATATACCTCTTGTCTAAATTGTCTATTTTTATACTATTAGTAGATGCCTTAATCTTTGTTATTATCCTATCTAATATTTATTTTTATTTTGTAATGTGGAAAGAAACTGGAGCATTTTTATGATACCCATGCTTCAAGTGACTCTATGGCTTAAGCTTTTTTTTGAAAAATGAAATGCTATAAAAACAAAATATGATCTGTGCTTTGAGGTACATTTTCCAGTTTTGTGTTTGCTGGCAGTAATATCTGTGGCCTGTTAGCTCAGTTGGTTAGAGCGTGGTGCTAATAACGCCAAGGTCACGGGTTCGATCCCCGTATGGGCCATTTGCTTTTCTTGATGGACAAGAATGGAATAAGCTCATCGTGGAGTGCATGAATACTTGAAAACATCATAGACACATATATCACAAAATCTTTTCAAATACATATCAGAAGCCAGTGGGAGTGTCATCCTTTGGCTGATGAAGATTTTTCTCTACATGGCTCAGTGACTTTTGTCTCAAATCAAGCAATATGACATAACTAAGATATGCAAGGGCAAATTAATCAGTTATTATATTGCTGCTCAAACATAGAGGGCACTAGGTGTTACTGGAAGAAGAAGAAGATATGTGCTCCCCTCTCATTAGTGCACACTGAAGTAAAAAAAATGGAGAATTTCTAAAGACCAGAGCACAAGTAATGGATCTCTGCATTCTTATTGCATCTTTTCTTATTTCCAAATATTTGACATACTTCTGATTTGATAAGTTTAAAAATGAGTTTAAACAAAGGACACCACTGAAGATGATGGAATTTATATGAATTTTAAATGAAGATTTGCAATACTCATACATTGAATGAAAATGGAGCTTTGAACAAAAGGAAAATAAACAATGTTAGCTCCCACGAGATATTAACTCAGATTACTAGATTCAAAGTCCAGGGTGCTAACAATTACACCATGGAACCCTCACCTGAGCAATGGCATCTACTGAAGTGCGCTCATCTTTTAAATGCAAAGAAAAGAAATTCAATACTTTATATATATTATTTCAAGTTTCTAATAAGCTCAGGGATGCAATAGGTATTATGTAGAATATTTGTCCAAACCCAATGATAATATATAAAAAGTAACCTATTTTTTAAAGGAGAAGATAGATACTAGAAACCTAAATGCCTAGGACCAATTTCAGTTGGAGCATCACCCCTTATGTTATCCTAGCATTGAATTGACAGTTTTTCTGTATATCCATATTTGCATATCAGCCACTTACAATTGTTTCAAGCTTTATAACAGAGGACTGCCTTTTTTATAGACCAAGGATGAAAGTCTCTTGTGAGTTGAGTCTGATAATGACATCACAATTTGTAAATTAAGCTATAGTATGATTACAGAGTGTAGACTGAATAAAAAGTGCTTTCCTATGGATTGAAGTTTGTATTTTCTTAAGCTTTGCATTCCAAAATGGGCTAGCATTCTTTATTTCCAATGGGCACATTAAGCTACTTCCCCAATATATATTTTTTTGTGTTAAAAGTTATTCATACACAACTTGGTAAAACATACTAAATTTAATACATAATGGATTACATCCTGGGATTATCCTTTTCAACAATCTGTAAATTTACAATTAAAAATTGTGTATTAGATTTTTTAGATTGATTTTGCTTAGATTTGCATATACTCCTTGTCTAAATGGTCTATTTTTATACTATTAGTAGATGCCTTAATCTTTGTTATTATCCTATCTAATATTTATTTTTATTTTGTAATGTGGAAAGAAACTGGAGCATTTTTATGATACCCATGCTTCAAGTGACTCTATGGCTTAAGCTTTTTTTTGAAAAATGAAATGCTATAAAAACAAAATATGATCTGTGCTTTGAGGTACATTTGCCAGTTTTGTGTTTGCTCGCAGTGATATTTGTGGCCGGTTAGCTCAGTTGGTTAGAGCGTGGTGCTAATATCGCCAAGGTCACGGGTTCGATCCCAGTATGGGCCATTTGCTTTTCTTGATGGACAAGAATGGAATAAGATCATTGGTGGAGTGCATGAATACTTGAAAACATCATAGACACATATATCACAAAATCTCTTCAAATACATATCAGAAGCAAGTGGGAGTGTCATCCTTTGGCTGATGAAGATTTTTCTCTACATGGCTCAGTGACTTTTGTCTCAAATCAAGCAATATGGCATAACTAAGATATGCAAGGGCAAATTAATCAGTTATTATATTGCTGCTCAAATATAGAGGGCACTAGGTGTTACTAGAAGAAGAAGAAGATATGTGCTCCCCTCTCATTAGTGCACACTGAAGTAAAAAAAATGGAGAATCTCTAAAGACCCGAGCACAAGTAATGGATCTCTGCATTCTTATTGCATCTTTTCTTATTTCCAAATATTTGACATACTTCTGATTTGATAAGTTTAAAAATGAGTTTAAACAAAGGACACCACTGAAGATGATGGAATTTATAAGAATTTTAAATGAAGATTTGCAATACTCATACATTGAATGAAAATGGAGCTTTGAACAATAGGAAAATAAACAATGTTAGCTCCCACGAGATATGAATTCAGATTACTAGATTCAAAGTCACGGGTGATAACAATTACACCACGGAACCCTCACCTGAGCAATGGCATCTACTGAAGTGCGATCATCTTTTAAATGCAAAGAAAAGAAATTCAATACTTTATATATATTATTTCAAGTTTCTAATAAGCTCAGGGATGCAATAGGTATTATGTAGATTATTTGTCCAAACCCAATGATAATATATAAAAAGTAACCTATTTTTTAAAGGAGAAGATAGATACTAGAAACCTAAATGCCTAGGACCAATTTCAGTTGGAGCATCACCCCTTATGTTATCCTAGCATTGAATTGACAGTTTTTCTGTATTTCCATATTTGCATATCAGCCACTTACAATTGTTTCAAGCTTTATAACAGAGGACTGCCTTTTTTATAGACCAAGGATGAAAGTCTCTTGTGAGTTAAGTCTGAAAATGACATCACAATTTGTAAATTAAGCTATAGTATGATTACAGAGTGTAGACTGAATAAAAAGTGCTTTCCTATGGATTGAAGTTTGTATTTTCTTAAGCTTTGCATTCCAAAATGGGCTAGCATTCTTTATTTCCAATAGGCACATTAAGCTACTTCCCCAATATTTATTTTTTTGTGTTAAAAGTTATTCATACGCAACTTGGTAAAACATACTAAATTTAATACATAATGGATTACATCCTGGATTATCTTTTTCAACAATCTGTAAATTTACAATTAAAAATTGTGTATTAGATTTTTTAGATTGATTTTGCTTAGATTTGCATATACTCCTTGTCTAAATTGTCTATTTTTATACTATTAGTAGATGCCTTAATCTTTGTTATTATCCTATCTAATATTTATTTTTATTTTGTAATGTGGAAAGAAACTGGAGCATTTTTATGATACCCATGCTTCAAGTGACTCTATGGCTTAAGCTTTTTTTAAAAAAATGAAATGCTATAAAAACAAAATATGATCTGTGCTTTGAGGTACATTTGCCAGTTTTGTGTTTTCTTGCAGGAATATCTGTGGCAGGTTAGCTCAGTTGGTTAGAGTGTGGTGCTAATAACACCAAGGTCACGGGTTCAATACCCGTATGGGCCATTTGCTTTTCTTGATGGACAAGAATGGAATAAGCTCATCGGTGGAGTGCATGAATACTTGAAAACATCATAGACACATATATCACAAAATCTCTTCAAATACATATCAGAAGCCAGTGGGAGTGTCATCCTTTGGCTGATGAAGATTTTTCTCTACATGGCTCAGTGACTTTTGTCTCAAATCAAGCAATATGGCATAACTAAGATATGCAAGGGCAAATTAATCAGTTATATTGCTGCTCAAACATAGAGGGCACTAGGTGTTACTAGAAGAAGAAGAAGATATGTGCTCCCCTCTCATTAGTGCACACTGAAGTAAAAAAAATGGAGAATTTCTAAGGACCAGAGCACAAGTAATGGATCTCTGCATTCTTATTGCATCTTTTCTTATTTCCAAATATTTGACATACTTCTGATTTGATAAGTTTAAAAATGAGTTTAAACAAAGGACACCACTGAAGATGATGGAATTTATATGAATTTTAAATGAAGATTTGCAATACTCATACATTGAATGAAAATGGAGCTTTGAACAAAAGGAAAATAAACAATGTTAGCTCCCACGAGATATGAACTCAGATGACTAGATTCAAAGTCCAGGGTGCTAACAATTACACCATGGAACCCTCACCTGAGCAATGGCATCTACTGAAGTGCGCTCATCTTTTAAATGCAAAGAAAAGAAATTCAATACTTTATATATATTATTTCAAGTTTCTAATAAGCTCAGGGATGCAATAGGTATTATGTAGAATATTTGTCCAAAACCAATGATAATATATAAAAAGTAACCTATTTTTTAAAGGAGAAGATAGATACTAGAAACCTAAATGCCTAGGACCAATTTCAGTTGGAGCATCACCCCTTATGTTATCCTAGCATTGAATTGACAGTTTTTCTGTATTTCCATATTTGCATATCAGCCACTTACAATTGTTTCAAGCTTTATAACGGAGGGCTGCCTTTTTTATAGACCAAGGATGAAAGTCTCTTGTGAGTTGAGTCTCATAATGACATCACAATTTGTAAATTAAGCTATAGTATGATTACAGAGTGTAGACTAAATAAAAAGTGCTTTCCTATGGATTGAAGTTTGTATTTTCTTAAGCTTTGCATTCCAAAATGGGCTAGCATTCTTTATTTCCAATGGGCACATTAAGCTACTTCCCCAATATATATTTTTTTGTGTTAAAAGTTATTCATACACAACTTGGTAAAACATACTAAATTTAATACATAATGGATTACATCCTGGGATTATCTTTTTCAACAATCTGTAAATTTACAATTAAAAATTGTGTATTAGATTTTTTAGATTGATTTTGCTTAGATTTGCATATACCTCTTGTCTAAATTGTCTATTTTTATACTATTAGTAGATGCCTTAATCTTTGTTATTATCCTATCTAATATTTATTTTTATTTTGTAATGTGGAAAGAAACTGGAGCATTTTTATGATACCCATGCTTCAAGTGACTCTATGGCTTAAGCTTTTTTTTGAAAAATGAAATGCTATAAAAACAAAATATGATCTGTGCTTTGAGGTACATTTTCCAGTTTTGTGTTTGCTGGCAGTAATATCTGTGGCCTGTTAGCTCAGTTGGTTAGAGCGTGGTGCTAATAACGCCAAGGTCACGGGTTCGATCCCCGTATGGGCCATTTGCTTTTCTTGATGGACAAGAATGGAATAAGCTCATCGTGGAGTGCATGAATACTTGAAAACATCATAGACACATATATCACAAAATCTTTTCAAATACATATCAGAAGCCAGTGGGAGTGTCATCCTTTGGCTGATGAAGATTTTTCTCTACATGGCTCAGTGACTTTTGTCTCAAATCAAGCAATATGACATAACTAAGATATGCAAGGGCAAATTAATCAGTTATTATATTGCTGCTCAAACATAGAGGGCACTAGGTGTTACTGGAAGAAGAAGAAGATATGTGCTCCCCTCTCATTAGTGCACACTGAAGTAAAAAAAATGGAGAATTTCTAAAGACCAGAGCACAAGTAATGGATCTCTGCATTCTTATTGCATCTTTTCTTATTTCCAAATATTTGACATACTTCTGATTTGATAAGTTTAAAAATGAGTTTAAACAAAGGACACCACTGAAGATGATGGAATTTATATGAATTTTAAATGAAGATTTGCAATACTCATACATTGAATGAAAATGGAGCTTTGAACAAAAGGAAAATAAACAATGTTAGCTCCCACGAGATATTAACTCAGATTACTAGATTCAAAGTCCAGGGTGCTAACAATTACACCATGGAACCCTCACCTGAGCAATGGCATCTACTGAAGTGCACTCATCTTTTAAATGCAAAGAAAAGAAATTCAATACTTTATATATATTATTTCAAGTTTCTAATAAGCTCAGGGATGCAATAGGTATTATGTAGAATATTTGTCCAAACCCAATGATAATATATAAAAAGTAACCTATTTTTTAAAGGAGAAGATAGATACTAGAAACCTAAATGCCTAGGACCAATTTCAGTTGGAGCATCACCCCTTATGTTATCCTAGCATTGAATTGACAGTTTTTCTGTATATCCATATTTGCATATCAGCCACTTACAATTGTTTCAAGCTTTATAACAGAGGACTGCCTTTTTTATAGACCAAGGATGAAAGTCTCTTGTGAGTTGAGTCTGATAATGACATCACAATTTGTAAATTAAGCTATAGTATGATTACAGAGTGTAGACTGAATAAAAAGTGCTTTCCTATGGATTGAAGTTTGTATTTTCTTAAGCTTTGCATTCCAAAATGGGCTAGCATTCTTTATTTCCAATGGGCACATTAAGCTACTTCCCCAATATATATTTTTTTGTGTTAAAAGTTATTCATACACAACTTGGTAAAACATACTAAATTTAATACATAATGGATTACATCCTGGGATTATCCTTTTCAACAATCTGTAAATTTACAATTAAAAATTGTGTATTAGATTTTTTAGATTGATTTTGCTTAGATTTGCATATACTCCTTGTCTAAATGGTCTATTTTTATACTATTAGTAGATGCCTTAATCTTTGTTATTATCCTATCTAATATTTATTTTTATTTTGTAATGTGGAAAGAAACTGGAGCATTTTTATGATACCCATGCTTCAAGTGACTCTATGGCTTAAGCTTTTTTTTGAAAAATGAAATGCTATAAAAACAAAATATGATCTGTGCTTTGAGGTACATTTGCCAGTTTTGTGTTTGCTCGCAGTGATATTTGTGACCGGTTAGCTCAGTTGGTTAGAGCGTGGTGCTAATATCGCCAAGGTCACGGGTTCGATCCCAGTATGGGCCATTTGCTTTTCTTGATGGACAAGAATGGAATAAGATCATTGGTGGAGTGCATGAATACTTGAAAACATCATAGACACATATATCACAAAATCTCTTCAAATACATATCAGAAGCAAGTGGGAGTGTCATCCTTTGGCTGATGAAGATTTTTCTCTACATGGCTCAGTGACTTTTGTCTCAAATCAAGCAATATGGCATAACTAAGATATGCAAGGGCAAATTAATCAGTTATTATATTGCTGCTCAAATATAGAGGGCACTAGGTGTTACTAGAAGAAGAAGAAGATATGTGCTCCCCTCTCATTAGTGCACACTGAAGTAAAAAAAATGGAGAATCTCTAAAGACCCGAGCACAAGTAATGGATCTCTGCATTCTTATTGCATCTTTTCTTATTTCCAAATATTTGACATACTTCTGATTTGATAAGTTTAAAAATGAGTTTAAACAAAGGACACCACTGAAGATGATGGAATTTATAAGAATTTTAAATGAAGATTTGCAATACTCATACATTGAATGAAAATGGAGCTTTGAACAATAGGAAAATAAACAATGTTAGCTCCCACGAGATATGAATTCAGATTACTAGATTCAAAGTCACGGGTGATAACAATTACACCACGGAACCCTCACCTGAGCAATGGCATCTACTGAAGTGCGATCATCTTTTAAATGCAAAGAAAAGAAATTCAATACTTTATATATATTATTTCAAGTTTCTAATAAGCTCAGGGATGCAATAGGTATTATGTAGATTATTTGTCCAAACCCAATGATAATATATAAAAAGTAACCTATTTTTTAAAGGAGAAGATAGATACTAGAAACCTAAATGCCTAGGACCAATTTCAGTTGGAGCATCACCCCTTATGTTATCCTAGCATTGAATTGACAGTTTTTCTGTATTTCCATATTTGCATATCAGCCACTTACAATTGTTTCAAGCTTTATAACAGAGGACTGCCTTTTTTATAGACCAAGGATGAAAGTCTCTTGTGAGTTAAGTCTGAAAATGACATCACAATTTGTAAATTAAGCTATAGTATGATTACAGAGTGTAGACTGAATAAAAAGTGCTTTCCTATGGATTGAAGTTTGTATTTTCTTAAGCTTTGCATTCCAAAATGGGCTAGCATTCTTTATTTCCAATAGGCACATTAAGCTACTTCCCCAATATTTATTTTTTTGTGTTAAAAGTTATTCATACGCAACTTGGTAAAACATACTAAATTTAATACATAATGGATTACATCCTGGATTATCTTTTTCAACAATCTGTAAATTTACAATTAAAAATTGTGTATTAGATTTTTTAGATTGATTTTGCTTAGATTTGCATATACTCCTTGTCTAAATTGTCTATTTTTATACTATTAGTAGATGCCTTAATCTTTGTTATTATCCTATCTAATATTATTTTTTATTTTGTAATGTGGAAAGAAACTGGAGCATTTTTATGATACCCATGCTTCAAGTGACTCTATGGCTTAAGCTTTTTTTTGAAAAATGAAATGCTATAAAAACAAAATATGATCTGTGCTTTGAGGTACATTTGCCAGTTTTGTGTTTGCTTGCAGTAACATCTGTGGCCGGTTAGCTCAGTTGGTTAGAGCGTGGTGCTAATAACGCCAAGGTCACGGGTTTGATCCCAGTATGGGCCATTTGCTTTTGTGATGGACAAGAATGGAATAAGCTCATCGGTGGAGTGCATGAATACTTGAAAACATCATAGACACATATATCACAAAATCTCTTCAAATACATATCAGAAGCCAGTGGGAGTGTCATCCTTTGGCTGATGAAGATTTTTCTCTACATGGCTCAGTGACTTTTGTCTCAAATCAAGCAATATGGCATAACTAAGATATGCAAGGGCAAATTAATCAGTTATTATATTGCTGCTCAAACATAGAGGGCACTAGGTGTTACTAGAAGAAGAATAAGAAGATATGTGCTCCCCTCTCATTAGTGCACACTGAAGTAAAAAAAAATGGAGAATTTCTAAAGACCAGAGCACAAGTAATGGATCTCTGCATTCTTATTGCATCTTTTCTTGTTTCCAAATATTTGACATACTTCTGATTTGATAAGTTTAATAATGAGTTTAAACAAAGGACACCACTGAAGATGATGGAATTTATATGAATTTTAAATGAAGATTTGCAATACTCATACATTGAATGAAAATGGAGCTTTGAACAAAAGGAAAATAAACAATGTTAGCTCCCACGAGATATGAATTCAAATTACTAGATTCAAAGTCCAGGGTGCTAACAATTACACCATGGAACCCTCACCTGAGCAATGGCATCTACTGTAGTGCGCTCATCTTTTAAATGCAAAGAAAATAAATTCAATACTTTATATATATTATTTCAAGTTTCTAATAAGCTCAGGGATGCAATAGGTATTATGTAGAATATTTGTCCAAACCCAATGATAATATATAAAAAGTAACCTATTTTTTAAAGGAGAAGATAGATACTAGAAACCTAAATGCCTAGAACCAATTTCAGTTGGAGCATCACCCCTTATGTTATCCTAGCATTGAATTGACAGTTTTTCAGTATTTCCATATTTGCATATCAGCCACTTACAATTGTTTCAAGCTTTATAACAGAGGACTGCCTTTTTTATAGACCAAGGGTGAAAGTCTCTTGTGAGTTAAGTCTGATAATGACATCACAATTTGTAAATTAAGCTATAGTATGATTACAGAGTGTAGACTGAATAAAAAGTGCTTTCCTATGGATTGAAGTTTGTATTTTCTTAAGCTTTGCATTCCAAAATGGGCTAGCATTCTTTATTTCCAATGGGCACATTAAGTTACTTCCCCAATATATATTTTTTTGTGTTAAAAGTTATTCATACACAACTTGGTAAAACATACTAAATTTAATACATAATGGATTACATCCTGGGATTATCTTTTTCAACAATCTGTAAATTTACAATTAAAAATTGTGTATTAGATTTTTTAGATTGATTTTGCTTAGATTTGCATATACTCCTTGAATAAATTGTCTATTTTTATACTATTAGTAGATGCCTTAATCTTTGTTATTATCCTATCTAATATTTATTTTTATTTTGTAATGTGGAAAGAAACTGGAGCATTTTTATGATACCCATGCTTCAAGTGACTCTATGGCTTAAGCTTTTTTTTGAAAAATGAAATGCTATAAAAACAAAATATGATCTGTGCTTTGAGGTACATTTGCCAGTTTTGTGTTTGCTTGCAGTAATATCTGTGGCCGGTTAGCTCAGTTGGTTATAGCGTGGTGCTAATAACGCCAAGGTCACGGGTTCGATCCCCGTATGAGCCATTTGCTTTTCTTGATGGACAAGAATGGAATAAGCTCATCGGTGGAGTGCATGAATACTTGAAAACATCATAGACACATATATCACAAAATCTCTTCAAATACATATCAGAAGCCAGTGGGAGTGTCATCCTTTGGCTGATGAAGATTTTTCTCTACATGGCTCAGTGACTTTTGTCTCAAATCAAGCAATATGGCATAACTAAGATATGCAAGGGCAAATTAATCAGTTATTATATTGCTGCTCAAACATAGAGGGCACTAGGTGTTACTAGAAGAAGAAGAAGATATGTGCTCCCCTCTCATTAGTGCACACTGAAGTAAAAAAAATGGAGAATTTCTAAAGACCAGAGCACAAGTAATGGATCTCTGCATTCTTATTGCATCTTTTCTTATTTCCAAATATTTGACATACTTCTGATTTGATAAGTTTAAAAAAGAGTTTAAACAAAGGACACCACTGAAGATGATGGAATTTATATGAATTTTAAATGAAGATTTGCAATACTCATACATTGAATGAAAATGGAGCTTTGAACAAAAGGAAAATAAACAATGTTACCTCCCATGAGATATGAACTCAGATGACTAGATTCAAAGTCCAGGGTGCTAACAATTATACCATTGAACCCTCACCTGAGCAATGGCATCTACTGAAGTGCGCTCATCTTTTAAATGCAAAGAAAAGAAATTCAATACTTTATATATATTATTTCAAGTTTCTAATAAGCTCAGGGATGCAATAGGTATTATGTAGAATATTTGTCCAAACCCAATGATAATATATAAAAAGTAACCTATTTTTTAAAGGAGAAGATAGATACTAGAAACCTAAATGCCTAGGACCAATTTCAGTTGGAGCATCACCCCTTATGTTATCCTAGCATTGAATTGACAGTTTTTCTGTATTTCCATATTTGCATATCAGCCACTTACAATTGTTTCAAGCTTTATAACAGAGGACTGCCTTTTTTATAGACCAAGGATGAAAGTCTCTTGTGAGTTAAGTCTGATAATGACATCACAATTTGTAAATTAAGCTATAGTATGATTACAGAGTGAAGACTGAATAAAAAGTGCTTTCCTATGGATTGAAGTTTGTATTTTCTTAAGCTTTGCATTCCAAAATGGGCTAGCATTCTTTATTTCCAATGGGCACATTAAGCTACTTCCCCAATATATATTTTTTTGTGTTAAAAGTTATTCATACACAACTTGGTAAAACATACTAAATTTAATACATAATGGATTACATCCTGGGATTATCTTTTTCAACAATCTGTAAATTTACAATTAAAAATTGTGTATTAGATTTTTTAGATTGATTTTGCTTAGATTTGCATATACTCCTAGTCTAAATTGTCTATTTTTATACAATTAGTAGATGCCTTAATCTTTGTTATTATCCTATCTAATATTTATTTTTATTTTGTAATGTGGAAAGAAACTGGAGCATTTTTATGATACCCATGCTTCAAGTGACTCTATGGCTTCAGCTTTTTTTTGAAAAATGAAATGCTATAAAAACAAAATATGATCTGTGCTTTGAGGTACATTTGCCAGTTTTGTGTATGCTGGCAGTAATATGTGTGGCCTGTTAGCTCGGTTGGTTAGAGTGTGGTGCTAATAACGCCAAGGTCACGGGTTCGATCTCCGTATGGGCCATTTGTTTTTCTTGATGGACAAGAATGGAATAAGCTCATCGGTGAAGTGCATGAATACTTGAAAACATCATAGACACATATATCACAAAATCTCTTCAAATACATATCAGAAGCCAGTGGGAGTGTCATCCTTTGGCTGATGAAGATTTTTCTCTACATGGCTCAGTGACTTTTGTCTCAAATCAAGCAATATGGCATAACTAAGATATGCAAGGGCAAATTAATCAGTTATTATATTGCTGCTCAAACATAGAGGGCACTAGGTGTTACTAGAAGAAGAAGAAGAAGAAGAAGAAGATATGTGCTCCCCTCTCATTAGTGCACACTGAAGTAAAAAAAATGGAGAATTTCTAAAGACCAGAGCACAAGTAATGGATCTCTGCATTCTTATTGCATCTTTTCTTATTTCCAAATATTTGACATACTTCTGATTTGATAAGTTTAAAAATGAGTTTAAACAAAGGACACCACTGAAGATGATGGAATTTATATGAATTTTAAATGAAGATTTGCAATACTCATTCATTGAATGAAAATGGAGCTTTGAACAAAAGGAAAATAAACAATGTTAGCTCCCACGAGATATGAACTCAGATGACTAGATTCAAAGTCCAGGGTGCTAACAATTACACCATGGAACCCTCACCTGAGCAATGGCATCTACTGAAGTGCGCTCATCTTTTAAATGCAAAGAAAAGAAATTCAATACTTTATATATATTATTTCAAGTTTCTAATAAGCTCAGGGATGCAATAGGTATTATGTAGAATATTTGTCCAAACCCAATGATAATATATAAAAAGTAACCTATTTTTTAAAGGAGAAGATAGATACTAGAAACCAAAATGCCTAGGACCAATTTCAGTTGGAGCATCACCCCTTATGTTATCCTAGCATTGAATTGACAGTTTTTCTGTATTTCCATATTTGCATATCAGCCACTTACAATTGTTTCAAGCTTTATAACAGAGGACTGCCTTTTTTATAGACCAAGGATGAAAGTCTCTTGTGAGTTAAGTCTGATAATGACATCACAATTTGTAAATTAAGCTATAGTATGATTACAGAGTGTAGACTGAATAAAAAGTGCTTTCCTATGGATTGAAGTTTGTATTTTCTTAAGCTTTGCATTCCAAAATGGGCTAGCATTCTTTATTTCCAATGGGCACATTAAGCTACTTCCCCAATATATATTTTTTTGTGTTAAAAGTTATTCATACACAACTTGGTAAAACATACTAAATTTAATACATAATGGATTACATCCTGGGATTATCTTTTTCAACAATCTGTAAATTTACAATTAAAAATTGTGTATTAGATTTTTTAGATTGATTTTGCTTAGATTTGCATATACTCCTTGTCTAAATTGTCGATTTTTATACAATTAGTAGATGCCTTAATCTTTGTTATTATCCTATCTAATATTTATTTTTATTTTGTAATGTGGAAAGAAACTGGAGCATTTTTATGATACCCATGCTTCAAGTGACTCTATGGCTTAAGCTTTTTTTTGAAAAATGAAATGCTATAAAAGCAAAATATGATCTGTGCTTTGAGGTACATTTGCCAGTTTTGTGTTTGCTTGCAGCAATATATGCGGCCGGTTAGCTCAGTTGGTTAGAGCGTGGTGCTAATAACGCCAAGGTCACGGGTTCGATCCCCGTATGGGCCATTTTCTTTTCTTGATGGACAAGCATGGAATAAGCTCATTGGTGGAGTGCATGAATACTTAAAAACATCATAGACACATATATCACAAAATCTCTTCAAAAACATATCAGAAGCCAGTGGGAGTGTCATCCTTTGGCTGATGAAGATTTTTCTCTACCTGGCTCAGTGACTTTTGTCTCAAATCAAGCAATATGGCATAACTAAGATATGCAAGGGCAAATTAATCAGTTATTATATTGCTGCTCAAACATAGAGGGCACTAGGTGTTACTAGAAGAAGAAGAAGATATGTGCTCCCCTCTCATTAGTGCACACTGAAGTAAAAAAAATGGAGAATTTCTAAAGACCAGAGCACAAGTAATGGATCTCTGCATTCTTATTGCATCTTTTCTTATTTCCAAATATTTGACATACTTCTGATTTGATAAGTTTAAAAATAAGTTTAAACAAAGGACACCACTGAAGATGATGGAATTTATATGAATTTTAAATGAAGATTTGCAATACTCATACATTGAATGAAAATGGAGCTTTGAACAAAAGGAAAATAAACAATGTTAGATCCCACGAGATATGAACTCAGATTACTAGATTCAAAGTCCAGGGTGCTAACAATTACACCATGGAACCCTCACCTGAGCAATGGCATCTACTGAAGTGCGCTCATCTTTTAAATGCAAAGAAAAGAAATTCAATACTTTATATATATTATTTCAAGTTTCTAATAAGCTCAGGGATGCAATAGGTATTATGTAGAATATTTGTCCAAACCCAATGATAATATATAAAAAGTAACCTATTTTTTAAAGGAGAAGATAGATACTAGAAACCTAAATGCCTAGGACCAATTTCAGTTGGAGCATCACCCCTTATGTTATCCTAGCATTGAATTGACAGTTTTTCTATATTTGCATATTTGCATATCAGCCACTTACAATTGTTTCAAGCTTTATAACAGAGGACTGCCTTTTTTATAGACCAAGGATGAAAGTCTCTTGTGAGTTAAGTCTGATAATGACATCACAATTTGTAAATTAAGCTATAGTATGATTACAGAGTGTAGACTGAATAAAAAGTGCTTTCCTATGGATTGAAGTTTGTATTTTCTTAAGCTTTGCATTCCAAAATGGGCTAGCATTCTTTATTTCCAATGGGCACATTAAGCTACTAGCCCCAATATATATTTTTTTGTGTTAAAAGTTATTCATACACAACTTGGTAAAACATACTAAATTTAATACATAATGGATTACATCCTGGGATTATCTTTTTCAACAATCTGTAAATTTACAATTAAAAATTGTGTATTAGATTTTTTAGATTGATTTTGCTTAGATTTGCATATACTCCTAGTCTAAATTGTCTATTTTTATACTATTACTAGATGCCTTAATATTTGTTATTATCCTATCTAATATTTATTTTTATTTTGTAATGTGGAAAGAAACTGGAGCATTTTTATGATACCCATGCTTCAAGTGACTCTATGGCGTCAGCTTTTTTTTGAAAAATGAAATGCTATAAAAACAAAATATGATCTGTGCTTTGAGGTACATTTGCCAGTTTTGTGTATGCTGGCAGTCATATCTGTGGCCTGTTAGCTCGGTTGGTTAGAGTGTGGTGCTAATAACGCCAAGGTCACGGGTTCGATCCCCGTATGGGCCATTTGCTTTTCTTGATGGACAAGAATGGAATAAGCTCATCGGTGAAGTGCATGAATACTTGAAAACATCATAGACACATATATCTCAAAATCTCTTCAAATACATATCAGAAGCCAGTGGGAGTGTCATCCTTTGGCTGATGAAGATTTTTCTCTACATGGCTCAGTGACTTTTGTCTCAAATCAAGCAATATGGCATAACTAAGATATGCAAGGGCAAATTAATCAGTTATTATATTGCTGATCAAACATAGAGGGCACTAGGTGTTACTAGAAGAAGAAGAAGAAGAAGATATGTGCTCCCCTCTCATTAGTGCACACTGAAGTAAAAAAAATGGAGAATTTCTAAAGACCAGAGCACAAGTAATGGATCTCTGCATTCTTATTGCATCTTTTCTTATTTCCAAATATTTGACATACTTCTGATTTGATAAGTTTAAAAATGAGTTTAAACAAAGGACACCACTGAAGATGATGGAATTTATATGAATTTTAAATAAAGATTTGCAATACTCATTCATTGAATGAAAATGGAGCTTTGAACAAAAGGAAAATAAACAATGTTAGCTCCCACGAGATATGAACTCAGATGACTAGATTCAAAGTCCAGGGTGCTAACAATTACACCATGGAACCCTCACCTGAGCAATGGCATCTACTGAAGTGCGCTCATCTTTTAAATGCAAAGAAAAGAAATTCAATACTTTATATATATTATTTCAAGTTTCTAATAAGCTCAGGGATGCAATAGGTATTATGTAGAATATTTGTCCAAACCCAATGATAATATATAAAAAGTAACCTATTTTTTAAAGGAGAAGATAGATACTAGAAACCAAAATGCCTAGGACCAATTTCAGTTGGAGCATCACCCCTTATGTTATCCTAGCATTGAATTGACAGTTTTTCTGTATTTCCATATTTGCATATCAGCCACTTACAATTGTTTCAAGCTTTATAACAGAGGACTGCCTTTTTTATAGACCAAGGATGAAAGTCTCTTGTGAGTTAAGTCTGATAATGACATCACAATTTGTAAATTAAGCTATAGTATGATTACAGAGTGTAGACTGAATAAAAAGTGCTTTCCTATGGATTGAATTTGTATTTTCTTAAGCTTTGCATTCCAAAATGGGCTAGCATTCTTTATTTCCAATGGGCACATTAAGCTAATTCCCCAATATATATTTTTTTGTGTTAAAAGTTATTCATACACAACTTGGTAAAACATACTAAATTTAATACATAATGGATTACATCCTGGGATTATCTTTTTCAACAATCTGTAAATTTACAATTAAAAATTGTGTATTAGATTTTTTAGATTGATTTTGCTTAGATTTGCATATACTCCTTGTCTAAATTGTCTATTTTTATACTATTACTAGATGCCTTAATCGGTGTTATTATCCTATCTAATATTTATTTTTATTTTGTAATGTGGAAAAAAACTGGAGCATTTTTATGATACCCATGCTTCAAGTGACTCTATGGCTTAAGCTTTTTTTTGAAAAATGAAATGCTATAAAAACAAAATATGATCTGTGCTTTGAGGTACATTTGCCAGTTTTGTGTTTGCTTGCAGCAATATCTGTGGCTGGTTAGCTCAGTTGGTTAGAGCGTGGTGCTAATAACGCCAAGGTCATGGGTTCGATCCCCGTATGGGCCATTTGCTTTTCTTGATGGACAAGAATGGAATAAGCTCATCGGTGGAGTGCATGAATACTTAAAAAAATCATAGACACATATATCACAAAATCTCTTCAAATACATATCAGAAGCCAGTGGGAGTGTCAACTTTTGGCTGATGAAGATTTTGCTCTACATGGCTCAGAGACTTTTGTCTCAAATCAAGCAATATGGCATAACTAAGATATGCAAGGGCAAATTAATCAGTTATTATATTGCTGCTCAAACATAGAGGGCACTAGGTGTTACTAGAAGAAGAAGAAGATATGTGCTCCCCTCTCATTAGTGCACACTGAAGTAAAAAAAATGGAGAATTTCTAAAGACCAGAGCACAAGTAATGGATCTCTGCATTCTTATTGCATCTTTTCTTATTTCCAAATATTTGACATACTTCTGATTTGATAAGTTTAAAAATGAGTTTAAACAAAGGACACCACTGAAGATGATGGAATTTATATGAATTTTAAATGAAGATTTGCAATATTCATACATTGAATGAAAATGGAGCTATGAACAAAAGGAAAATAAACAATGTTAGATCCCACGAGATATGAACTCAGATTACTAGATTCAAAGTCCAGGGTGCTAACAATTACACCATGGAACCCTCACCTGAGCAATGGCATCTACTGAAGTGCGCTCATCTTTTAAATGCAAAGAAAAGAAATTCAATACTTTATATATATTATTTCAAGTTTCTAATAAGCTCAGGGATGCAATAGGTATTATGTAGAATATTTGTCCAAAACCAATGATAATATATAAAAAGTAACCTATTTTTTAAAGGAGAAGATAGATACTAGAAACCTAAATGCCTAGGACAAATTTCAGTTGGAGCATCACCCCTTATGTTATCCTAGCATTGAATTGACAGTTTTTCTGTATTTCCATATTTGCATATCAGCCACTTACAATTGTTTCAAGCTTTATAACAGAGGACTGCCTTTTTTATAGACCAAGGATGAAAGTCTCTTGTGAGTTAAGTCTGATAATGACATCACAATTTGTAAATTAAGCTATAGTATGGTTACAGAGTGAAGACTGAATAAAAAGTGCTTTCCTATGGATTGAAGTTTGTATTTTCTTAAGCTGTGCATTCCAAAATGGGCTAGCATTCTTTATTTCCAATGGGCACATTAAGCTACTTCCCCAATATATATTTTTTTGTGTTAAAAGTTATTCATACACAACTTGGTAAAGCATACTAAATTTAATACATAATGGATTACATCCTGGGATTATCTTTTTCAACAATCTGTAAATTTACAATTAAAAATTGTGTATTAGATTTTTTAGATTGATTTTGCTTAGATTTGCATATACTCCTAGTCTAAATTGTCTATTTTTATACTATTACTAGATGCCTTAATCTTTGTTATTATCCTATCTATTATTTATTTTTATTTTGTAATGTGGAAAGAAACTGGAGCATTTTTATGATACCCATGCTTCAAGTGACTCTATGGCTTAAGCTTTTTTTTGAAAAATGAAATGCTATAAAAACAAAATATGATCTGTGCTTTGAGGTACATTTGCCAGTTTTGTGTTTGCTGGCAGTAATATCTGTGGCCTGTTAGCTCAGTTGGTTAGAGTGTGGTGCTAATAATGCCAAGGTCACGTGTTCGATCCCCGTATGGGCCATTTGCTTTTCTTGATGGACAAGAATGGAATAAGCTCATCGGTGGAGTGCATGAATACTTGAAAACATCATAGATATGAACTCAGATGACTAGATTCAAAGTCCAGGGTGCTAACAATTACACCATGGAACCCTCACCTGAGCAATGGCATCTACTGAAGTGCGCTCATCTTTTAAATGCAAAGAAAAGAAATTCAATACTTTATATATATTATTTCAAGTTTCTAATAAGCTCAGGGATGCAATAGGTATTATGTAGAATATTTGTCCAAACCCAATGATAATATATAAAAAGTAACCTATTTTTTAAAGGAGAAGATAGATACTAGAAACCAAAATGCATAGGACCAATTTCAGTTGGAGCATCACCCCTTATGTTATCCTAGCATTGAATTGACAGTTTTTCTGTATTTCCATATTTGCATATCAGCCACTTACAATTGTTTCAAGCTTTATAACAGAGGACTGCCTTTTTTATAGACCAAGGATGAAAGTCTCTTGTGAGTTAAGTCTGATAATGACATCACAATTTGTAAATTAAGCTATAGTATGATTACAGAGTGTAGACTGAATAAAAAGTGCTTTCCTATGGATTGAATTTGTATTTTCTTAAGCTTTGCATTCCAAAATGGGCTAGCATTCTTTATTTCCAATGGGCACATTAAGCTAATTCCCCAATATATATTTTTTTGTGTTAAAAGTTATTCATACACAACTTGGTAAAACATACTAAATTTAATACATAATGGATTACATCCTGGGATTATCTTTTTCAACAATCTGTAAATTTACAATTAAAAATTGTGTATTAGATTTTTTAGATTGATTTTGCTTAGATTTGCATATACTCCTTGTCTAAATTGTCTATTTTTATACTATTACTAGATGCCTTAATCGGTGTTATTATCCTATCTAATATTTATTTTTATTTTGTAATGTGGAAAAAAACTGGAGCATTTTTATGATACCCATGCTTCAAGTGACTCTATGGCTTAAGCTTTTTTTTGAAAAATGAAATGCTATAAAAACAAAATATGATCTGTGCTTTGAGGTACATTTGCCAGTTTTGTGTTTGCTTGCAGCAATATCTGTGGCTGGTTAGCTCAGTTGGTTAGAGCGTGGTGCTAATAACGCCAAGGTCATGGGTTCGATCCCCGTATGGGCCATTTGCTTTTCTTGATGGACAAGAATGGAATAAGCTCATCGGTGGAGTGCATGAATACTTGAAAACATCATAGACACATATATCACAAAATCTCTTCAAATACATATCAGAAGCCAGTGGGAGTGTCATCCTTTGGCTGATGAAGATTTTTCTCTACATGGCTCAGTGACTTTTGTCTCAAATCAAGCAATATGGCATAACTAAGATATGCAAGGGCAAATTAATCAGTTATTATATTGCTGCTCAAACATAGAGGGCACTAGGTGTTACTAGAAGAAGAAGAAGATATGTGCTCCCCTCTCATTAGTGCACACTGAAGTAAAAAAAATGGAGAATTTCTAAAGACCAGAGCACAAGTAATGGATCTCTGCATTCTTATTGCATCTTTTCTTATTTCCAAATATTTGACATACTTCTGATTTGATAAGTTTAAAAATGAGTTTAAACAAAGGACACCACGGAAGATGATGGAATTTATATGAATTTTAAATGAAGATTTGCAATACTCATACATTGAATGAAAATGGAGCTTTGAACAAAAGGAAAATAAACAATGTTAGCTCCCACGAGATATGAACTCAGATGACTAGATTCAAAGTCCAGGGTGCTAACAATTACACCATGGAACCCTCACCTGAGCAATGGCATCTACTGAAGTGCGCTCATCTTTTAAATGCAAAGAAAAGAAATTCAATACTTTATATATATTATTTCAAGTTTCTAATAAGCTCAGGGATGCAATAGGTATTATGTAGAATATTTGTCCAAAACCAATGATAATATATAAAAAGTAACCTATTTTTTAAAGGAGAAGATAGATACTAGAAACCTAAATGCCTAGGACCAATTTCAGTTGGAGCATCACCCCTTATGTTATCCTAGCATTGAATTGACAGTTTTTCTGTATTTCCATATTTGCATATCAGCCACTTACAAATGTTTCAAGCTTTATAACAGAGGACTGCCTTTTTTATAGACCAAGGATGAAAGTCTCTTGTGAGTTAAATCTGATAATGACATCACAATTTGTAAATTAAGCTATAGTATGATTACAGAGTGTAGACTGAATAAAAAGTGCTTTCCTATGGATTGAAGTTTGTATTTTCTTAAGCTTTGCATTCCAAAATGGGCTAGCATTCTTTATTTCCAATGGGCACATTAAGCTACTTCCCCAATATATATTTTTTTGTGTTAAAAGTTATTCATACACAACTTGGTAAAACATACTAAATTTAATACATAATGGATTACATCCTGGGATTATCTTTTTCAACAATCTGTAAATTTACAATTAAAAATTGTGTATTAGATTTTTTAGATTGATTTTGCTTAGATTTGCATATACTCCTTGTCTAAATTGTCTATTTTTATACTATTAGTTGATGCCTTAATCTTTGTTATTATCCTATCTAATATTTATTTTTATTTTGTAATGTGGATAGAAACTGGAGCATTTTTATGATACCCATGCTTCAAGTGACTCTATGGCTTAAGCTTTTTTTTGAAAAATGAAATGCTATAAAAACAAAATATGATCTGTGCTTTGAGGTACATTTGCCAGTTTTGTGTTTGCTGGCAGTAATATCTGTGGCCTGTTAGCTCAGTTGGTTAGAGTGTGGTGCTAATAATGCCAAGGTCACGTGTTCGATCCCCGTATGGGCCATTTGCTTTTCTTGATGGACAAGAATGGAATAAGCTCATCGGTGGAGTGCATGAATACTTGAAAACATCATAGATATGAACTCAGATGACTAGATTCAAAGTCCAGGGTGCTAACAATTACACCATGGAACCCTCACCTGAGCAATGGCATCTACTGAAGTGCGCTCATCTTTTAAATGCAAAGAAAAGAAATTCAATACTTTATATATATTATTTCAAGTTTCTAATAAGCTCAGGGATGCAATAGGTATTATGTAGAATATTTGTCCAAACCCAATGATAATATATAAAAAGTAACCTATTTTTTAAAGGAGAAGATAGATACTAGAAACCAAAATGCATAGGACCAATTTCAGTTGGAGCATCACCCCTTATGTTATCCTAGCATTGAATTGACAGTTTTTCTGTATTTCCATATTTGCATATCAGCCACTTACAATTGTTTCAAGCTTTATAACAGAGGACTGCCTTTTTTATAGACCAAGGATGAAAGTCTCTTGTGAGTTAAGTCTGATAATGACATCACAATTTGTAAATTAAGCTATAGTATGATTACAGAGTGTAGACTGAATAAAAAGTGCTTTCCTATGGATTGAATTTGTATTTTCTTAAGCTTTGCATTCCAAAATGGGCTAGCATTCTTTATTTCCAATGGGCACATTAAGCTAATTCCCCAATATATATTTTTTTGTGTTAAAAGTTATTCATACACAACTTGGTAAAACATACTAAATTTAATACATAATGGATTACATCCTGGGATTATCTTTTTCAACAATCTGTAAATTTACAATTAAAAATTGTGTATTAGATTTTTTAGATTGATTTTGCTTAGATTTGCATATACTCCTTGTCTAAATTGTCTATTTTTATACTATTACTAGATGCCTTAATCGGTGTTATTATCCTATCTAATATTTATTTTTATTTTGTAATGTGGAAAAAAACTGGAGCATTTTTATGATACCCATGCTTCAAGTGACTCTATGGCTTAAGCTTTTTTTTGAAAAATGAAATGCTATAAAAACAAAATATGATCTGTGCTTTGAGGTACATTTGCCAGTTTTGTGTTTGCTTGCAGCAATATCTGTGGCTGGTTAGCTCAGTTGGTTAGAGCGTGGTGCTAATAACGCCAAGGTCATGGGTTCGATCCCCGTATGGGCCATTTGCTTTTCTTGATGGACAAGAATGGAATAAGCTCATCGGTGGAGTGCATGAATACTTGAAAACATCATAGACACATATATCACAAAATCTCTTCAAATACATATCAGAAGCCAGTGGGAGTGTCATCCTTTGGCTGATGAAGATTTTTCTCTACATGGCTCAGTGACTTTTGTCTCAAATCAAGCAATATGGCATAACTAAGATATGCAAGGGCAAATTAATCAGTTATTATATTGCTGCTCAAACATAGAGGGCACTAGGTGTTACTAGAAGAAGAAGAAGATATGTGCTCCCCTCTCATTAGTGCACACTGAAGTAAAAAAAATGGAGAATTTCTAAAGACCAGAGCACAAGTAATGGATCTCTGCATTCTTATTGCATCTTTTCTTATTTCCAAATATTTGACATACTTCTGATTTGATAAGTTTAAAAATGAGTTTAAACAAAGGACACCACGGAAGATGATGGAATTTATATGAATTTTAAATGAAGATTTGCAATACTCATACATTGAATGAAAATGGAGCTTTGAACAAAAGGAAAATAAACAATGTTAGCTCCCACGAGATATGAACTCAGATGACTAGATTCAAAGTCCAGGGTGCTAACAATTACACCATGGAACCCTCACCTGAGCAATGGCATCTACTGAAGTGCGCTCATCTTTTAAATGCAAAGAAAAGAAATTCAATACTTTATATATATTATTTCAAGTTTCTAATAAGCTCAGGGATGCAATAGGTATTATGTAGAATATTTGTCCAAAACCAATGATAATATATAAAAAGTAACCTATTTTTTAAAGGAGAAGATAGATACTAGAAACCTAAATGCCTAGGACCAATTTCAGTTGGAGCATCACCCCTTATGTTATCCTAGCATTGAATTGACAGTTTTTCTGTATTTCCATATTTGCATATCAGCCACTTACAAATGTTTCAAGCTTTATAACAGAGGACTGCCTTTTTTATAGACCAAGGATGAAAGTCTCTTGTGAGTTAAATCTGATAATGACATCACAATTTGTAAATTAAGCTATAGTATGATTACAGAGTGTAGACTGAATAAAAAGTGCTTTCCTATGGATTGAAGTTTGTATTTTCTTAAGCTTTGCATTCCAAAATGGGCTAGCATTCTTTATTTCCAATGGGCACATTAAGCTACTTCCCCAATATATATTTTTTTGTGTTAAAAGTTATTCATACACAACTTGGTAAAACATACTAAATTTAATACATAATGGATTACATCCTGGGATTATCTTTTTCAACAATCTGTAAATTTACAATTAAAAATTGTGTATTAGATTTTTTAGATTGATTTTGCTTAGATTTGCATATACTCCTTGTCTAAATTGTCTATTTTTATACTATTAGTTGATGCCTTAATCTTTGTTATTATCCTATCTAATATTTATTTTTATTTTGTAATGTGGATAGAAACTGGAGCATTTTTATGATACCCATGCTTCAAGTGACTCTATGGCTTAAGCTTTTTTTTGAAAAATGAAATGCTATAAAAACAAAATATGATCTGTGCTTTGAGGTACATTTGCCAGTTTTGTGTTTACTTGCAGTAATATCTGTGGCCTGTTAGCTCAGTTGGTTAGAGCATGGTGCTAATAACGCCAAGGTCACTGGTTCGATCCCCATATTTGCTTTTCTTGATGGACAAGAACGGAATAAGCTCATTGGTGGAGTGCATGAATACTTGAAAACATCATAGACACATATATCACAAAATCTCTTCAAATACATATCAGAAGCCAGTGGGAGTGTCATCCTTTGGCTGATGAAGATTTTTCTCTACATGGCTCAGTGACTTTTGTCTCAAATCAAGCAATATGGCATAACTAAGATATGCAAGGGCAAATTAATCAGTTATTATATTGCTGCTCAAACATAGAGGGCACTAGGTGTTACTAGAAGAAGAAGAAGAAGATATGTGCTCCCCTCTCATTAGTGCACACTGAAGTAAAAAAAAATGGAGAATTTCTAAAGACCAGAGCACAAGTAATGGATCTCTGCATTCTTATTGCATCTTTTCTTATTTCCAAATATTTGACATACTTCTGATTTGATAAGTTTAAAAATGAGTTTAAACAAAGGACACCACTGAAGATGATGGAATTTATATGAATTTTAAATGAAGATTTGCAATACTCATACATTGAATGAAAATGGAGCTTTGAACAAAAGGAAAAAAAAACAATGTTAGCTCCCACGAGATATGAACTCAGATTACTAGATTCAAAGTCCAGGTTGCTAACAATTACACCATGGAACCCTCACCTGAGCAATGGCATCTACTGAAGTGCACTCATCTTTTAAATGCAAAGAAAAGAAATTCAATACTTTATATATATTATTTCAAGTTTCTAATAAGCTCAGGGATGCAATAGGTATTATGTAGAATATTTGTCCAAACCCAATGATAATATATAAAAAGTAACCTATTTTTTAAAGGAGAAGATAGATACTAGAAACCTAAATGCCTAGGACCAATTTCAGTTGGAGCATCACCCCTTATGTTATCCTAGCATTGAATTGACTGTTTTTCTGTATTTCCATATTTGCATATCAGCCACTTACAATTGATTCAAGCTTTATAACAGAGGACTGCCTTTTTTATAGACCAATGATGAAAGTCTCTTGTGAGTTAAGTCTGATAATGACATCACAATTTGTAAATTAAACTATAGTATGATTACAGAGTGTAGACTGAATAAAAAGTGC
Organism: Pseudophryne corroboree; assembly: GCF_028390025.1. Lineage (NCBI taxonomy): Eukaryota > Metazoa > Chordata > Amphibia > Anura > Myobatrachidae > Pseudophryne > Pseudophryne corroboree. The sequence continues at coordinate 166,330,150 of NC_086454.1, read as the reverse complement.
TTTCCTATGGATTGAAGTTTGTATTTTCTTAAGATTTGCATTCCAAAATGGGCTAGCATTCTTTATTTCCAATGGGCACATTAAGCTACTTCCCCAATATATATTTTTTTGTGTTAAAAGTTATTCATACACAACTTGGTAAAACATACTAAATTTAATACATAATGGATTACATCCTGGGATTATCTTTTTCAACAATCTGTAAATTTACAATTAAAAATTGTGTATTAGATTTTTTAAATTGATTTTGCTTAGATTTGCATATACTCCTAGTCTAAATTGTCTATTTTTATACTATTACGAGATGCCTTAATCTTTGTTATTATCCTATCTAATATTTATTTTTATTTTGTAATGTGGAAAGAAACTGGAGCATTTTTATGATACCCATGCTTCAAGTGACTCTATGGCTTAAGCTTTTTTTTGAAAAATGAAATGCTATAAAAACAAAATATGATCTGTGCTTTGAGGTACATTTGCCAGTTTTGTGTTTGCTGGCAGTAATATCTGTGGCCTGTTAGCTCAGTTGGTTAGAGTGTGGTGCTAATAATGCCAAGGTCACGTGTTCGATCCCCGTATGGGCCATTTGCTTTTCTTGATGGACAAGAATGGAATAAGCTCATCGGTGGAGTGCATGAATACTTGAAAACATCATAGACACATATATCACAAAATCTCTTCAAATACATATCAGAAGCCAGTGGGAGTGTCATCCTTTGGCTGATGAAGATTTTTCTCTACATGGCTCAGTGACTTTTGTCTCAAATCAAGCAATATGGCATAACTAAGATATGCAAGGGCAAATTAATCAGTTATTATATTGCTGCTCAAACATAGAGGGCACTAGGTGTTACTAGAAGAAGAAGATATGTGCTCCCCTCTCATTAGTGCACACTGAAGTAAAAAAAATGGAGAATTTCTAAAGACCAGAGCACAAGTAATGGATCTCTGCATTCTTATTGCATCTTTTCTTATTTCCAAATATTTGACATACTTCTGATTTGATAAGTTTAAAAATGAGTTTAAACAAAGGACACCACTGAAGATGATGGAATTTATATGAATTTTAAATGAAGATTTGCAATACTCATACATTGAATGAAAATGGAGCTTTGAACAAAAGGAAAATAAACAATGTTAGCTCCCACGAGATATGAACTCAGATGACTAGATTCAAAGTCCAGGGTGCTAACAATTACACCATGGAACCCTCACCTGAGCAATGGCATCTACTGAAGTGCGCTCATCTTTTAAATGCAAAGAAAAGAAATTCAATACTTTATATATATTATTTCAAGTTTCTAATTAGCTCAGGGATGCAATAGGTATTATGTAGAATATTTGTCCAAAACCAATGATAATATATAAAAAGTAACCTATTTTTTAAAGGAGAAGATAGATACTAGAAACCTAAATGCCTAGGACCAATTTCAGTTGGAGCATCACCCCTTATGTTATCCTAGCATTGAATTGACAGTTTTTCTGTATTTCCATATTTGCATATCAGCCACTTACAATTGTTTCAAGCTTTATAACAGAGGACTGCCTTTTTTATAGACCAAGGATGAAAGTCTCTTGTGAGTTAAATCTGATAATGACATCACAATTTGTAAATTAAGCTATAGTATGATTACAGAGTGTAGACTGAATAAAAAGTGCTTTCCTATGGATTGAAGTTTGTATTTTCTTAAGCTTTGCATTCCAAAATGGGCTAGCATTCTTTATTTCCAATGGGCACATTAAGCTACTTCACCAATATATATTTTTTTGTGTTAAAAGTTATTCATACACAACTTGGTAAAACATACTAAATTTAATACATAATGGATTACATCCTGGGATTATCTTTTTCAACAATCTGTAAATTTACAATTAAAAATTGTGTATTAGATTTTTTAGATTGATTTTGCTTAGATTTGCATATACTCCTAGTCTAAATTGTCTATTTTTATACTATTACTAGATGCCTTAATCTTTGTTATTATCCTATCTAATATTTATTTTTATTTTGTAATGTGGAAAGAAACTGGAGCATTTTTATGATACCCATGCTTCAAGTGACTCTATGGCTTAAGCTTTTTTTTGAAAAATGAAATGCTATAAAAACAAAATATGATCTGTGCTTTGAGGTAAATTTGCCAGTTTTGTGTTTGCTTGCAGTAATATCTGTGGCCTTTTTGCTCAGTTGGTTAGAGCGTGGTGCTAATAACGCCAAGGTCATGGGTTCGATCCCCGTATGGGCCATATGCTAATCTTGATGGACAAGAACGGAATAAGCTTATTGGTGGAGTGCATGAATACTTGAAAACATCATAGACACATATATCACAAAATCTCTTTAAATACATATCAGAAGCCAGTGGGAGTGTCATCCTTTGGCTGATGAAGATTTTTCTCTACATGGCTCAGTGACTTTTGTCTCAAATCAAGCAATATGGCATAACTAAGATATGCAAGGGCACATTAATCAGTTATTATATTGCTGCTCAAACATAGAGGGCACTAGGTGTTACTAGAAGAAGAAGAAGAAATTTGCTCCCCTCTCATTAGTGCACACTGAAGTAAAAAAAATGGAGAATTTCTAAAGACCAGAGCACAAGTAATGGATCTCTACATTCTTATTGCATCTTTTCTTATTTCCAAATATTTGACATACTTCTGATTTGATAAGTTTAAAAATGAGTTTAAACAAAGGACACCACTGAAGATGATGGAATTTATATGAATTTTAAATGAAGATTTGCAATACTCATACATTGAATGAAAATGGAGCTTTGAACAAAAGGAAAAAAAACAATGTTAGCTCCCACGAGATATGAACTCAGATTACTAGATTCAAAGTCCAGGTTGCTAACAATTACACCATGGAACCCTCACCTGAGCAATGGCATCTACTGAAGTGCGCTCATCTTTTAAATGCAAAGAAAAGAAATTCAATACTTTATATATATTATTTCAAGTTTCTAATAAGCTCAGGGATGCAATAGGTATTATGTAGAATATTTGTCCAAAACCAATGATAATATATAAAAAGTAACCTATTTTTTAAAGGAGAAGATAGATACTAGAAACCTAAATGCCTAGGACCAATTTCAGTTGGAGCATCACCCCTTATGTTATCCTAGCATTGAATTGACAGTTTTTCTGTATTTCCATATTTGCATATCAGCCACTTACAATTGTTTCAAGCTTTATAACAGAGGACTGCCTTTTTTATAGACCAAGGATGAAAGTCTCTTGTGAATTAAATCTGATAATGACATCACAATTTGTAAATTAAGCTATAGTATGATTACAGAGTGTAGACTGAATAAAAAGTGCTTTCCTATGGATTGAAGTTTGTATTTTCTTAAGCTTTGCATTCCAAAATGGGCTAGCATTCTTTATTTCCAATGGGCACATTAAGCTACTTCCCCAATATATATTTTTTTGTGTTAAAAGTTATTCATACACAACTTGGTAAAACATACTAAATTTAATACATAATGGATTACATCCTGGGATTATCTTTTTCAACAATCTGTAAATTTACAATTAAAAATTGTGTATTAGATTTTTTAAATTGATTTTGCTTAGATTTGCATATACTCCTTGTCTAAATTGTCTATTTTTATACTATTAGTTGATGCCTTAATCTTTGTTATTATCCTATCTAATATTTATTTTTATTTTGTAATGTGGATAGAAACTGGAGCATTTTTATGATACCCATGCTTCAAGTGACTCTATGGCTTAAGCTTTTTTTTGAAAAATGAAATGCTATAAAAACAAAACATGATCTGTGCTTTGAGGTACATTTGCCAGTTTTGTGTTTGCTTGCAGTAATATCTGTGGCCTGTTAGCTCAGTTGGTTAGAGCGTGGTGCTAATAACGCCAAGGTCACGGGTTCGATCCCCGTATGGGCCATTTGCTTTTCTTGATGGACAAGAATGGAATAAGCTCATTGGTGGAGTGCATGAATACTTAAAAACATCATAGACACATATATCACAAAATCTCTTCAAATACATATCAGAAGCCAGTGGGAGTGTCATCCTTTGGCTGATGAAGATTTTTCTCTACATGGCTCAGTAACTTTTGTCTCAAATCAAGCAATATGGCATAACTAAGATATGCAAGGGCAAATTAATCAGTTATTATATTGCTGCTCAAACATAGAGGGCACTAGGTGTTACTAGAAGAAGAAGAAGAAGATATGTGCTCTCCTCTCATTAGTGCACACTGAAGTAAAAAAAATGGAGAATTTCTAAAGACCAGAGCACAAGTAATGGATCTCTGCATTCTTATTGCATCTTTTCTTATTTCCAAATATTTGACATACTTCTGATTTGATAAGTTTAAAAATGAGTTTAAACAAAAGACACCACTGAAGATGATGGAATTTATATGAATTTTAAATGAAGATTTGCAATACTCATACATTGAATGAAAATGGAGCTTTGAACAAAAGGAAAATAAACAATGTTAGCTCCCACGAGATATGAACTCAGATTACTAGATTCAAAGTCCAGGTTGCTAACAATTACATCATGGAACCCTCACCTGAGCAATGGCATCTACTGAAGTGCGCTCATCTTTTAAATGCAAAGAAAAGAAATTCAATACTTTATATATATTATTTCAAGTTTCTAATAAGCTCAGGGATGCAATAGGTATTATGTAGAATATTTGTCCAAACCCAATGATAATATATAAAAAGTAACCTATTTTTTAAAGGAGAAGATAGATACTAGAAACCTAAATGCCTAGGACCAATTTCAGTTGGAGCATCACCCCTTATGTTATCCTAGCATTGAATTGACAGTTTTTCTGTATTTCCATATTTGCATATCAGCCACTTACAATTGTTTCAAGCTTTATAACAGAGGACTGCCTTTTTTATAGACCAAGGATGAAAGTCTCTTGTGAGTTAAGTCTGATAATGACATCACAATTTGTAAATTAAGCTATAGTATGATTACAGAGTGTAGACTGAATAAAAAGTGCTTTCCTATGGATTGAAGTTTGTATTTTCTTAAGATTTGCATTCCAAAATGGGCTAGCATTCTTTATTTCCAATGGGCACATTGAGCTACTTCCCCAATATATATTTTTTTGTGTTAAAAGTTATTCATACACAACTTGGTAAAACATACTAAATTTAATACATAATGGATTACATCCTGGGATTATCTTTTTCAACAATCTGTAAATTTACAATTAAAAATTGTGTATTAGATTTTTTAGATTGATTTTGCTTAGATTTGCATATACTCCTAGTCTAAATTGTCTATTTTTATACTATTACTAGATGCCTTAATCTTTGTTATTATCCTATCTAATATTTATTTTTATTTTGTAATGTGGAAAGAAACTGGAGCATTTTTATGATACCCATGCTTCAAGTGACTCTATGGCTTAAGCTTTTTTTTGAAAAATGAAACGCTATAAAAACAAAATATGATCTGTGCTTTGAGGTACATTTGCCAGTTTTGTGTTTGCTTGCAGTAACATCTGTGGCCGGTTAGCTCAGTTGGTTAGAGCGTGGTGCTAATAACGCCAAGGTCACGGGTTCGATCCCCGTATGGGCCATTTGCTTTTCTTGATGGACAAGAATGGAATAAGCTCATCGGTGGAGTGCATGAATACTTGAAAACATCATAGACACATATATCACAAAATCTCTTCAAATACATATCAGAAGCCAGTGGGAGTGTCATCCTTTGGCTGATGAAGATTTTTCTCTACTTGGCTCAGTGACTTTTGTCTCAAATCAAGCAATATGGCATAACTAAGATATGCAAGGGCAAATTAATCAGTTATTATATTGCTGCTCAAACATAGAGGGCACTAGGTGTTACTAGAAGAAGAAGAAGATATGTGCTCCCCTCTCATTAGTGCACACTGAAGTAAAAAAAATGGAGAATTTCTAAAGACCAGAGCACAAGTAATGGATCTCTGCATTCTTATTGCATCTTTTCTTATTTACAAATATTTGACATACTTCTGATTTGATAAGTTTAAAAATGAGTTTAAACAAAGGACACCACTGAAGATGATGGAATTTATATGAATTTTAAATGAAGATTTGCAATACTCATACATTGAATGAAAATGGAGCTTTGAACAAAAGGAAAATAAACAATGTTAGCTCCCACGAGATATGAACTCAGATGACTAGATTCAAAATCCAGGGTGCTAACAATTACACCATGGAACCCTCACCTGAGCAATGGCATCTACTGAAGTGCGCTCATCTTTTAAATGCAAAGAAAAGAAATTCAATACTTTATATATATTATTTCAAGTTTCTAATAAGCTCAGGGATGCAATAGGTATTATGTAGAATATTTGTCCAAAACCAATGATAATATATAAAAAGTAACCTATTTTTTAAAGGAGAAGATAGATACTAGAAACCTAAATGCCTAGGACCAATTTCAGTTGGAGCATCACCCCTTATGTAATCCTAGCATTGAATTGACAGTTTTTCTGTATTTCCATATTTGCATATCAGCCACTTACAATTGTTTCAAGCTTTATAACAGAGGACTGCCTTTTTTATAGACCAAGGATGAAAGTCTCTCGTGAGTTAAATCTGATAATGACATCACAATTTGTAAATTAAGCTATAGTATGATTACAGAGTGTAGACTGAATAAAAAGTGCTTTCCTATGGATTGAAGTTTGTATTTTCTTAAGCTTTGCATTCCAAAATGGGCTAGCATTCTTTATTTCCAATGGGCACATTAAGCTACTTCCCCAATATATATTTTTTTGTGTTAAAAGTTATTCATACACAACTTGGTAAAATATACTAAATTTAATACATAATGGATTACATCCTGGGATTATCTTTTTCAACAATCTGTAAATTTACAATTAAAAATTGTGTATTAGATTTTTTAGATTGATTTTGCTTAGATTTGCATATACTCCTTGTCTAAATTGTCTATTTTTATACTATTAGTTGATGCCTTAATCTTTGTTATTATCCTATCTAATATTTATTTTTATTTTGTAATGTGGATAGAAACTGGAGCATTTTTATGATACCCATGCTTCAAGTGACTCTATGGCTTAAGCTTTTTTTTGAAAAATGAAATGCTATAAAAACAAAATATGATCTGTGCTTTGAGGTATATTTGCCAGTTTTGTGTTTGCTTGCAGTAATATCTGTGGCCTGTTAGCTCAGTTGGTTAGAGCGTGGTGCTAATAATGCCAAGGTCACGGGTTCGATCCCCGTATGGGCCATTTGCTTTTCTTGATGGACAAGAACGGAATAAGCTCATTGGTGGAGTGCATGAATACTTAAAAACATCATAGACACATATATCACAAAATCTCTTCAAATACATATCAGAAGCCAGTGGGAGTGTCATCCTTTAGCTGATGAAGATTTTTCTCTACATGGCTCAGTGACTTTTGTCTCAAATCAAGCAATATGGCATAACTAAGATATGCAAGGGCAAATTAATCAGTTATTATATTGCTGCTCAAACATAGAGGGCACTAGGTGTTACTAGAAGAAGAAGAAGATATGTGCTCCCCTCTCATTAGTGCACACTGAAGTAAAAAAAATGGAGAATTTCTAAAGACCAGAGCATAAGTAATGGATCTCTGCATTCTTATTGCAAATTTTCTTATTTCCAAATATTTGACATACTTCTGATTTGATAAGTTTAAAAATGAGTTTAAACAAAAGACACCACTGAAGATGATGGAATTTATATGAATTTTAAATGAAGATTTGCAATACTCATACATTGAATGAAAATGGAGCTTTGAACAAAAGGAAAATAAACAATGTTAGCTCCCACGAGATATGAACTCAGATTACTAGATTCAAAGTCCAGGTTGCTAACAATTACACCATGGAACCCTCACCTGAGCAATGGCATCTACTGAAGTGCGCTCATCTTTTAAATGCAAAGAAAAGAAATTCAATACTTTATATATATTATTTCAAGTTTCTAATAAGCTCAGGGATGCAATAGGTATTATGTAGAATATTTGTCCAAACCCAATGATAATATATAAAAAGTAACCTATTTTTTAAAGGAGAAGATAGATACTAGAAACCTAAATGCCTAGGACCAATTTCAGTTGGAGCATCACCCCTTATGTTATCCTAGCATTGAATTGACAGTTTTTCTGTATTTCCATATTTGCATATCAGCCACTTACAATTGTTTCAAGCTTTATAACAGAGGACTGCCTTTTTTATAGACCAAGGATGAAAGTCTCTTGTGAGTTAAGTCTGATAATGACATCACAATTTGTAAATTAAGCTATAGTATGATTACAGAGTGTAGACTGAATAAAAAGTGCTTTCCTATGGATTGAAGTTTGTATTTTCTTAAGATTTGCATTCCAAAATGGGCTAGCATTCTTTATTTCCAATGGGCACATTGAGCTACTTCCCCAATATATATTTTTTTGTGTTAAAAGTTATTCATACACAACTTGGTAAAACATACTAAATTTAATACATAATGGATTACATCCTGGGATTATCTTTTTCAACAATCTGTAAATTTACAATTAAAAATTGTGTATTAGATTTTTTAGATTGATTTTGCTTAGATTTGCATATACTCCTAGTCTAAATTGTCTATTTTTATACTATTACTAGATGCCTTAATCTTTGTTATTATCCTATCTAATATTTATTTTTATTTTGTAATGTGGAAAGAAACTGGAGCATTTTTATGATACCCATGCTTCAAGTGACTCTATGGCTTAAGCTTTTTTTTGAAAAATGAAATGCTATAAAAACAAAATATGATCTGTGCTTTGAGGTACATTTGCCAGTTTTGTGTTTGTTTGTAGTAACATCTCTGGCCGGTTAGCTCAGTTGGTTAGAGCGTGGTGCTAATAACGCCAAGGTCACGGGTTCGATCCCCGTATGGGCCATTTGCTTTTCTTGATGGACAAGAATGGAATAAGCTCATCGATGGAGTGCATGAATACTTGAAAACATCATAGACACATATATCACAAAATCTCTTCAAATACATATCAGAAGCCAGTGGGAGTGTCATCCTTTGGCTGATGAAGATTTTTCTCTACATGGCTCAGTGACTTTTGTCTCAAATCAAGCAATATGGCATAACTAAGATATGCAAGGGCAAATTAATTAGTTATTATATTGCTGCTCAAACATAGAGGGCACTAGGTGTTACTAGAAGATGAAGAAGATATGTGCTCCCCTCTCATTAGTGCACACTGAAGTAAAAAAAATTGAGAATTTCTAAAGACTAGAGCACAAGTAATGGATCTCTGCATTCTTATTGCATCTTTTCTTATTTCCAAATATTTGACATACTTCTGATTTGATAAGTTTAAAAATGAGTTTAAACAAAGGACACCACTGAAGATGATGGAATTTATATGAATTTTAAATGAAGATTTGCAATACTCATACATTGAATGAAAATGGAGCTTTGAACAAAAGGAAAATAAACAATGTTAGCTCCCACGAGATATGAACTCAGATTACTAGATTCAAAGTCAAGGTTGCTAACAATTACACCATGGAACCCTCACCTGAGCAATGGCATCTACTGAAGTGCGCTCATCTTTTGAATGCAAAGAAAAGAAATTCAATACTTTATATATATTATTTCAAGTTTCTAATAAGCTCAGGGATGCAATAGGTATTATGTAGAATATTTGTCCAAACCCAATGATAATATATAAAAAGTAACCTATTTTTTAAAGGAGAAGATAGATACTAGAAACCTAAATGCCTAGGACCAATTTCAGTTGGAGCATCACCCCTTATGTTATCATAGCATTGAATTGACTGTTTTTCTGTATTTCCATATTTGCATATCAGCCATTTACAATTGTTTCAAGCTTTATAACAGATGATTGCCTTTTTTATAGACCAAGGATGAAAGTCTCTTGTGAGTTAAGTCTGATAATGACAACACAATTTGTAAATTAAGCTATAGTATGATTACAGAGTGTAGACTGAATAAAAAGTGCTTTCCTATGGATTGAAGTTTGTATTTTCTTAAACTTTGCATTCCAAAATGGGCTAGCATTATTTATTTCCAATGGGCACATTAAGCTTCTTCCCCAATATATATTTTTTTGTGTTAAAAGTTATTCATACACAACTTGGTAAAACATACTAAATTTAATACATAATGGATTACATCCTGGGATTATCTTTTTCAACAATCTGTAAATTTACAATTAAAAATTGTGTATTAGATTTTTTAGATTGATTTTGCTTAGATTTGCATATACTCCTAGTCTAAATTGTCTATTTTTATACTATTACTAGATGCCTTAATCTTTGTAATTATCCTATCTAATATTTATTTTTATTTTGTAATGTGGAAAGAAACTGGAGCATTTTTATGATACCCATGCTTCAAGTGACTCTATGGCTTAAGCTTTTTTTTGAAAAATGAAATGCTATAAAAACAAAAAATGATCTGTGCTTTGAGATATATTTGCCAGTTTTGTGTTTGCTTGCAGTAATATCTGTGGCCGGTTAGCGCAGTTGGTTAGAGCGTGGTGCTAATAACGCCAAGGTCACGGGTTCAATCCCCGTATGGGCCATTTGCTTTTCTTGATGGACAAGAATGGAATAAGCTCATCGGTGGAGTGCATGAATACTTGAAAACATCATAGACACATATATCACAAAATCTCTTCAAATACATATCAGAAGCCAGTGGGAGTGTCATCCTTTGGCTGATGAAGATTTTTCTCTACATGGCTCAGTGACTTTTGTCTCAAATCAAGCAATATGGCATAACTAAGATATGCAAGGGCAAATTAATTAGTTATTATATTGCTGCTCAAACATAGAGGGCACTAGGTGTTACTAGAAGAAGAAGAAGATATGTGCTTCCCTCTCATTAGTGCACACTGAAGTAAAAAAAATGGAGAATTTCTAAAGACCAGAGCACAAGTAATGGATCTCTGCATTCTTATTGCATCTTTTCTTATTTCCAAATATTTGACATACTTCTGATTTGATAAGTTTAAAAAAGAGTTTAAACAAAGGACACCACTGAAGATGATGGAATTTATATGAATTTTAAATGAAGATTTGCAATACTCATACATTGAATGAAAATGGAGCTTTGAACAATAGGAAAATAAACAATGTTAGTTCCCACGAGATATGAATTCAGATTACTAGATTCAAAGTCAAGGGTGCTAACAATTACACCATGGAACCCTCACCTGAGCAATGGCATCTACTGAAGTGCGCTCATCTTTTAAATGCAAAGAAAAGAAATTCAATACTTTATATATATTATTTCAAGTTTCTAATAAGCTCAGGGATGCAATAGGTATTATGTAGAATATTTGTCCAAACCCAATGATAATATATAAAAAGTAACCTATTTTTTAAAGGAGAAGATAGATACTAGAAACCTAAATGCCTAGGACCAATTTCAGTTGGAGCATCACCCCTTATGTTATCCTAGCATTGAATTGACAGTTTTCTGTATTTCCATATTTGCATATCAGCCACTTACAATTGTTTCAAGCTTTATAACAGAGGACTGCCTTTTTTATAGACCAAGGATGAAAGTCTCTTGTGAGTTAAGTCTGATAATGACATCACAATTTGTAAATTAAGCTATAGTATGATTACAGAGTGTAGACTGAATAAAAAGTGCTTTCCTATGGATTGAAGTTTGTATTTTCTTAAGCTTTGCATTCCAAAATGGGCTAGCATTCTTTATTTCCAATGGGCACATTAAGCTACTTCCCCAATATATATTTTTTTGTGTTAAAAGTTATTCATACACAACTTGGTAAAACATACTAAATTTAATACATAATGGATTACATCCTGGATTTTCTTTTTCAACAATTTGTAAATTTACAATTAAAAATTGTGTATTAGATTTTTTAGATTGATTTTGCTAAGATTTGCATATACTCCTTGTCTAAATTGTCTATTTTTATACTATTAGTAGATGCCTTAATCTTTGTTATTATCCTATCTAATATTTATTTTTATTTTGTAATGTGGAAAGAAACTGGAGCATTTTTATGATACCCATGCTTCAAGTGACTCTATGGCTTAAGCTTTTTTTTGAAAAATGAAATGCTATAAAAACAAAATATGATCTGTGCTTTGAGGTACATTTGCCAGTTTTGTGTTTGCTTGCAGTAACATCTGTGGCCGGTTAGCTCAGTTGGTTAGAGCGTGGTGCTAATAACGCCAAGGTCACGGGTTCGATCCCCGTATGGGCCATTTGCTTTTCTTGATGGACAAGAATGGAATAAGCTCATCGGTGGAGTGCATGAATACTTGAAAACATCATAGACACATATATCACAAAATCTCTTCAAATACATATCAGAAGCCAGTGGGAGTGTCATCCTTTGGCTGATGAAGATTTTTCTCTACTTGGCTCAGTGACTTTTGTCTCAAATCAAGCAATATGGCATAACTAAGATATGCAAGGGCAAATTAATCAGTTATTATATTGCTGCTCAAACATAGAGGGCACTAGGTGTTACTAGAAGATGAAGAAGATATGTGCTCCCCTCTCATTAGTGCACACTGAAGTAAAAAAAATGGAGAATTTCTAAAGACCAGAGCACAAGTAATGGATCTCTGCATTCTTATTGCATCTTTTCTTATTTACAAATATTTGACATACTTCTGATTTGATAAGTTTAAAAATGAGTTTAAACAAAGGACACCACTGAAGATGATGGAATTTATATGAATTTTAAATGAAGATTTGCAATACTCATACATTGAATGAAAATGGAGCTTTGAACAAAAGGAAAATAAACAATGTTAGCTCCCACGAGATATGAACTCAGATGACTAGATTCAAAGTCCAGGGTGCTAACAATTACACCATGGAACCCTCACCTGAGCAATGGCATCTACTGAAGTGCGCTCATCTTTTAAATGCAAAGAAAAGAAATTCAATACTTTATATATATAATTTCAAGTTTCTAATAAGCTCAGGGATGCAATAGGTATTATGTAGAATATTTGTCCAAAACCAATGATAATATATAAAAAGTAACCTATTTTTTAAAGGAGAAGATAGATACTAGAAACCTAAATGCCTAGGACCAATTTCAGTTGGAGCATCACCCCTTATGTAATCCTAGCATTGAATTGACAGTTTTTCTGTATTTCCATATTTGCATATCAGCCACTTACAATTGTTTCAAGCTTTATAACAGAGGACTGCCTTTTTTATAGACCAAGGATGAAAGTCTCTCGTGAGTTAAATCTGATAATGACATCACAATTTGTAAATTAAGCTATAGTATGATTACAGAGTGTAGACTGAATAAAAAGTGCTTTCCTATGGATTGAAGTTTGTATTTTCTTAAGCTTTGCATTCCAAAATGGGCTAGCATTCTTTATTTCCAATGGGCACATTAAGCTACTTCCCCAATATATATTTTTTTGTGTTAAAAGTTATTCATACACAACTTGGTAAAACATACTAAATTTAATACATAATGGATTACATCCTGGGATTATCTTTTTCAACAATCTGTAAATTTACAATTAAAAATTGTGTATTAGATTTTTTAGATTGATTTTGCTTAGATTTGCATATACTCCTTGTCTAAATTGTCTATTTTTATACTATTAGTTGATGCCTTAATCTTTGTTATTATCCTATCTAATATTTATTTTTATTTTGTAATGTGGATAGAAACTGGAGCATTTTTATGATACCCATGCTTCAAGTGACTCTATGGCTTAAGCTTTTTTTTGAAAAATGAAATGCTATAAAAACAAAATATGATCTGTGCTTTGAGGTATATTTGCCAGTTTTGTGTTTGCTTGCAGTAATATCTGTGGCCTGTTAGCTCAGTTGGTTAGAGCGTGGTGCTAATAATGACAAGGTCACGGGTTCAATCCCCGTATGGGCCATTTGCTTTTCTTGATGGACAATAACGGAATAAGCTCATTGGTGGAGTGCATGAATACTTAAAAACATCATAGACACATATATCACAAAATCTCTTCAAATACATATCAGAAGCCAGTGGGAGTGTCATCCTTTGGCTGATGAAGATTTTTCTCTACATGGCTCAGTGACTTTTGTCTCAAATCAAGCAATATGGCATAACTAAGATATGCAAGGGCAAATTAATCAGTTATTATATTGCTGCTCAAACATAGAGGGCACTAGGTGTTACTAGAAAAAGAAGAAGATATGTGCTCTCCTCTCATTAGTGCACACTGAAGTAAAAAAAATGGAGAATTTCTAAAGACCAGAGCACAAGTAATGGTTCTCTGCATTCTTATTGCATCTTTTCTTATTTCCAAATATTTGACATACTTCTGATTTGATAAGTTTAAAAATGAGTTTAAACAAAGGACACCACTGAAGATGATGGAATTTATATGAATTTTAAATGAAGATTTGCAATACTCATACATTGAATGAAAATGGAGCTTTGAACAAAAGGAAAATAAACAATGTTAGCTCCCACGAGATATGAACTCAGATTACTAGATTCAAAGTCAAGGTTGCTAACAATTACACCATGGAACCCTCACCTGAGCAATGGCATCTACTGAAGTGCGCTCATCTTTTGAATGCAAAGAAAAGAAATTCAATACTTTATATATATTATTTCAAGTTTCTAATAAGCTCAGGGATGCAATAGGTATTATGTAGAATATTTGTCCAAACCCAACGATAATATATAAAAAGTAACCTATTTTTTAAAGGAGAAGATAGATACTAGAAACCTAAATGCCTAGGACCAATTTCAGTTGGAGCATCACCCCTTATGTTATCATAGCATTGAATTGACTGTTTTTCTGTATTTCCATATTTGCATATCAGCCATTTACAATTGTTTCAAGCTTTATAACAGATGATTGCCTTTTTTATAGACCAAGGATGAAAGTCTCTTGTGAGTTAAGTCTGATAATGACAACACAATTTGTAAATTAAGCTATAGTATGATTACAGAGTGTAGACTGAATAAAAAGTGCTTTCCTATGGATTGAAGTTTGTATTTTCTTAAGCTTTGCATTCCAAAATGGGCTAGCATTATTTATTTCCAATGGGCACATTAAGCTTCTTCCCCAATATATATTTTTTTGTGTTAAAAGTTATTCATACACAACTTGGTAAAACATACTAAATTTAATACATAATGGATTACATCCTGGGATTATCTTTTTCAACAATCTGTAAATTTACAATTAAAAATTGTGTATTAGATTTTTTAGATTGATTTTGCTTAGATTTGCATATACTCCTAGTCTAAATTGTCTATTTTTATACTATTACTAGATGCCTTAATCTTTGTAATTATCCTATCTAATATTTATTTTTATTTTGTAATGTGGAAAGAAACTGGAGCATTTTTATGATACCCATGCTTCAAGTGACTCTATGGCTTAAGCTTTTTTTTGAAAAATGAAATGCTATAAAAACAAAAAATGATCTGTGCTTTGAGATATATTTGCCAGTTTTGTGTTTGCTTGCAGTAATATCTGTGGCCGGTTAGCGCAGTTGGTTAGAGCGTGGTGCTAATAACGCCAAGGTCACGGGTTCAATCCCCGTATGGGCCATTTGCTTTTCTTGATGGACAAGAATGGAATAAGCTCATCGGTGGAGTGCATGAATACTTGAAAACATCATAGACACATATATCACAAAATCTCTTCAAATACATATCAGAAGCCAGTGGGAGTGTCATCCTTTGGCTGATGAAGATTTTTCTCTACATGGCTCAGTGACTTTTGTCTCAAATCAAGCAATATGGCATAACTAAGATATGCAAGGGCAAATTAATTAGTTATTATATTGCTGCTCAAACATAGAGGGCACTAGGTGTTACTAGAAGAAGAAGAAGATATGTGCTTCCCTCTCATTAGTGCACACTGAAGTAAAAAAAATGGAGAATTTCTAAAGACCAGAGCACAAGTAATGGATCTCTGCATTCTTATTGCATCTTTTCTTATTTCCAAATATTTGACATACTTCTAATTTGATAAGTTTAAAAATGAGTTTAAACAAAGGACACCACTGAAGATGATGGAATTTATATGAATTTTAAATGAAGATTTGCAATACTCATACATTGAATGAAAATGGAGCTTTGAACAAAAGGAAAATAAACAATGTTAGCTCCCACGAGATATGAACTCAGATTACTAGATTCAAAGTCCAGGGTGCTAACAATTACACCATGGAACCCTCACCTGAGCAATGGCATCTACTGAAGTGCGCTCATCTTTTAAATGCAAAGAAAAGAAATTCAATACTTTATATATATTATTTCAAGTTTCTAATAAGCTCAGGGATGCAATAGGTATTATGTAGAATATTTGTCCAAACCCAATGATAATATATAAAAAGTAACCTATTTTTTAAAGGAGAAGATAGATACTAGAAACCTAAATGCCTAGGACCAATTTCAGTTGGAGCATCACCCCTTATGTTATCCTAGCATTGAATTGACAGTTTTTCTGTATTTCCATATTTGCATATCAGCCACTTACAATTGTTTCAAGCTTTATAACAGAGGACTGCCTTTTTTATAGACCAAGGATGAAAGTCTCTTGTGAGTTAAGTCTGATAATGACATCACAATTTGTAAATTAAGCTATAGTATGATTACAGAGTGTAGACTGAATAAAAAGTGCTTTCCTATGGATTGAAGTTTGTATTTTCTTAAGCTTTGCATTCCAAAATGGGCTAGCATTCTTTATTTCCAATGGGCACATTAAGCTACTTCCCCAATATATATTTTTTTGTGTTAAAAGTTATTCATACACAACTTGGTAAAACATACTAAATTTAATACATAATGGATTACATCCTGGATTATCTTTTTCAACAATTTGTAAATTTACAATTAAAAATTGTGTATTAGATTTTTTAGATTGATTTTGCTTAGATTTGCATATACTCCTTGTCTAAATTGTCTATTTTTATACTATTAGTAGATGCCTTAATCTTTGTTATTATCCTATCTAATATTTATTTTTATTTTGTAATGTGGAAAGAAACTGGAGCATTTTTATGATACCCATGCTTCAAGTGACTCTATGGCTTAAGCTTTTTTTTGAAAAATGAAATGCTATAAAAACAAAATATGATCTGTGCTTTGAGGTACATTTGCCAGTTTTGTGTTTGCTTGCAGTGATATCTGTGGCCGGTTAGCTCAGTTGGTTAGAGCGTGGTGCTAATAACGCCAAGGTCACGGGTTCGATCCCCGTATGGGCCATTTGCTTTTCTTGATGGACAAGAATGGAATAAGCTCATCGGTTGAGTGCATGAATACTTGAAAACATCATAGACACATATATCACAAAATCTCTTCAAATACATATCAGAAGCCAGTGGGAGTGTCATCCTTTGGCTGATGAAGATTTTTCTCTACATGGCTCAGTGACTTTTGTCTCAAATCAAGCAATATGGCATAACTAAGATATGCAAGGGCAAATTAAATAGTTATTATATTGCTGCTCAAACATAGAGGGCACTAGGTGTTACTAGAAGAAGAAGATATGTGCACACTGAAGTAAAAAAAAAATGGAGAATTTCTAAAGACCAGAGCACAAGTAATGGATCTCTGCATTCTTATTGCATCTTTTCTTATTTCCAAATATTTGACATACTTCTGATTTGATAAGTTTAAAAATGAGTTTAAACAAAGGACACCACGGAAGATGATGGAATTTATATGAATTTTAAATGAAGATTTGCAATACTCATACATTGAATGAAAATGGAGCTTTGAACAAAAGGAAAATAAACAATGTTAGCTCCCACGAGATATGAACTCAGATGACTAGATTCAAAGTCCAGGGTGCTAACAATTACACCATGGAACCCTCACCTGAGCAATGGCATCTACTGAAGTGCGCTCATCTTTTAAATGCAAAGAAAAGAAATTCAATACTTTATATATATTATTTCAAGTTTCTAATAAGCTCAGGGATGCAATAGGTATTATGTAGAATATTTGTCCAAAACCAATGATAATATATAAAAAGTAACCTATTTTTTAAAGGAGAAGATAGATACTAGAAACCTAAATGCCTAGGACCAATTTCAGTTGGAGCATCACCCCTTATGTTATCCTAGCATTGAATTGACAGTTTTTCTGTATTTCCATATTTGCATATCAGCCACTTACAATTGTTTCAAGCTTTATAACAGAGGACTGCCTTTTTTATAGACCAAGGATGAAAGTCTCTTGTGAGTTAAGTCTGATAATGACATCACAATTTGTAAATTAAGCTATAGTATGATTACAGAGTGTAGACTGAATAAAAAGTGCTTTCCTATGGATTGAATTTGTATTTTCTTAAGCTTTGCATTCCAAAATGGGCTAGCATTCTTTATTTCCAATGGGCACATTAAGCTAATTCCCCAATATATATTTTTTTGTGTTAAAAGTTATTCATACACAACTTGGTAAAACATACTAAATTTAATACATAATGGATTACATCCTGGGATTATCTTTTTCAACAATCTGTAAATTTACAATTAAAAATTGTGTATTAGATTTTTTAGATTGATTTTGCTTAGATTTGCATATACTCCTTGTCTAAATTGTCTATTTTTATACTATTACTAGATGCCTTAATCGGTGTTATTATCCTATCTAATATTTATTTTTATTTTGTAATGTGGAAAAAAACTGGAGCATTTTTATGATACCCATGCTTCAAGTGACTCTATGGCTTAAGCTTTTTTTTGAAAAATGAAATGCTATAAAAACAAAATATGATCTGTGCTTTGAGGTACATTTGCCAGTTTTGTGTTTGCTTGCAGCAATATCTGTGGCTGGTTAGCTCAGTTGGTTAGAGCGTGGTGCTAATAACGCCAAGGTCATGGGTTCGATCCCCGTATGGGCCATTTGCTTTTCTTGATGGACAAGAATGGAATAAGCTCATCGGTGGAGTGCATGAATACTTAAAAAAATCATAGACACATATATCACAAAATCTCTTCAAATACATATCAGAAGCCAGTGGGAGTGTCAACTTTTGGCTGATGAAGATTTTGCTCTACATGGCTCAGAGACTTTTGTCTCAAATCAAGCAATATGGCATAACTAAGATATGCAAGGGCAAATTAATCAGTTATTATATTGCTGCTCAAACATAGAGGGCACTAGGTGTTACTAGAAGAAGAAGAAGATATGTGCTCCCCTCTCATTAGTGCACACTGAAGTAAAAAAAATGGAGAATTTCTAAAGACCAGAGCACAAGTAATGGATCTCTGCATTCTTATTGCATCTTTTCTTATTTCCAAATATTTGACATACTTCTGATTTGATAAGTTTAAAAATGAGTTTAAACAAAGGACACCACTGAAGATGATGGAATTTATATGAATTTTAAATGAAGATTTGCAATACTCATACATTGAATGAAAATGGAGCTATGAACAAAAGGAAAATAAACAATGTTAGATCCCACGAGATATGAACTCAGATTACTAGATTCAAAGTCCAGGGTGCTAACAATTACACCATGGAACCCTCACCTGAGCAATGGCATCTACTGAAGTGCGCTCATCTTTTAAATGCAAAGAAAAGAAATTCAATACTTTATATATATTATTTCAAGTTTCTAATAAGCTCAGGGATGCAATAGGTATTATGTAGAATATTTGTCCAAAACCAATGATAATATATAAAAAGTAACCTATTTTTTAAAGGAGAAGATAGATACTAGAAACCTAAATGCCTAGGACAAATTTCAGTTGGAGCATCACCCCTTATGTTATCCTAGCATTGAATTGACAGTTTTTCTGTATTTCCATATTTGCATATCAGCCACTTACAATTGTTTCAAGCTTTATAACAGAGGACTGCCTTTTTTATAGACCAAGGATGAAAGTCTCTTGTGAGTTAAGTCTGATAATGACATCACAATTTGTAAATTAAGCTATAGTATGGTTACAGAGTGAAGACTGAATAAAAAGTGCTTTCCTATGGATTGAAGTTTGTATTTTCTTAAGCTGTGCATTCCAAAATGGGCTAGCATTCTTTATTTCCAATGGGCACATTAAGCTACTTCCCCAATATATATTTTTTTGTGTTAAAAGTTATTCATACACAACTTGGTAAAGCATACTAAATTTAATACATAATGGATTACATCCTGGGATTATCTTTTTCAACAATCTGTAAATTTACAATTAAAAATTGTGTATTAGATTTTTTAGATTGATTTTGCTTAGATTTGCATATACTCCTAGTCTAAATTGTCTATTTTTATACTATTACGAGATGCCTTAATCTTTGTTATTATCCTATCTATTATTTATTTTTATTTTGTAATGTGGAAAGAAACTGGAGCATTTTTATGATACCCATGCTTCAAGTGACTCTATGGCTTAAGCTTTTTTTTGAAAAATGAAATGCTATAAAAACAAAATATGATCTGTGCTTTGAGGTACATTTGCCAGTTTTGTGTTTGCTGGCAGTAATATCTGTGGCCTGTTAGCTCAGTTGGTTAGAGTGTGGTGCTAATAATGCCAAGGTCACGTGTTCGATCCCCGTATGGGCCATTTGCTTTTCTTGATGGACAAGAATGGAATAAGCTCATCGGTGGAGTGCATGAATACTTGAAAACATCATAGATATGAACTCAGATGACTAGATTCAAAGTCCAGGGTGCTAACAATTACACCATGGAACCCTCACCTGAGCAATGGCATCTACTGAAGTGCGCTCATCTTTTAAATGCAAAGAAAAGAAATTCAATACTTTATATATATTATTTCAAGTTTCTAATAAGCTCAGGGATGCAATAGGTATTATGTAGAATATTTGTCCAAACCCAATGATAATATATAAAAAGTAACCTATTTTTTAAAGGAGAAGATAGATACTAGAAACCAAAATGCCTAGGACCAATTTCAGTTGGAGCATCACCCCTTATGTTATCCTAGCATTGAATTGACAGTTTTTCTGTATTTCCATATTTGCATATCAGCCACTTACAATTGTTTCAAGCTTTATAACAGAGGACTGCCTTTTTTATAGACCAAGGATGAAAGTCTCTTGTGAGTTAAGTCTGATAATGACATCACAATTTGTAAATTAAGCTATAGTATGATTACAGAGTGTAGACTGAATAAAAAGTGCTTTCCTATGGATTGAATTTGTATTTTCTTAAGCTTTGCATTCCAAAATGGGCTAGCATTCTTTATTTCCAATGGGCACATTAAGCTAATTCCCCAATATATATTTTTTTGTGTTAAAAGTTATTCATACACAACTTGGTAAAACATACTAAATTTAATACATAATGGATTACATCCTGGGATTATCTTTTTCAACAATCTGTAAATTTACAATTAAAAATTGTGTATTAGATTTTTTAGATTGATTTTGCTTAGATTTGCATATACTCCTTGTCTAAATTGTCTATTTTTATACTATTACTAGATGCCTTAATCGGTGTTATTATCCTATCTAATATTTCTTTTTATTTTGTAATGTGGAAAAAAACTGGAGCATTTTTATGATACCCATGCTTCAAGTGACTCTATGGCTTAAGCTTTTTTTTGAAAAATGAAATGCTATAAAAACAAAATATGATCTGTGCTTTGAGGTACATTTGCCAGTTTTGTGTTTGCTTGCAGCAATATCTGTGGCTGGTTAGCTCAGTTGGTTAGAGCGTGGTGCTAATAACGACAAGGTCATGGGTTCGATCCCCGTATGGGCCATTTGCTTTTCTTGATGGACAAGAATGGAATAAGCTCATCGGTGGAGTGCATGAATACTTGAAAACATCATAGACACATATATCACAAAATCTCTTCAAATACATATCAGAAGCCAGTGGGAGTGTCATCCTTTGGCTGATGAAGATTTTTCTCTACATGGCTCAGTGACTTTTGTCTCAAATCAAGCAATATGGCATAACTAAGATATGCAAGGGCAAATTAATCAGTTATTATATTGCTGCTCAAACATAGAGGGCACTAGGTGTTACTAGAAGAAGAAGAAGATATGTGCTCCCCTCTCATTAGTGCACACTGAAGTAAAAAAAATGGAGAATTTCTAAAGACCAGAGCACAAGTAATGGATCTCTGCATTCTTATTGCATCTTTTCTTATTTCCAAATATTTGACATACTTCTGATTTGATAAGTTTAAAAATGAGTTTAAACAAAGGACACCACGGAAGATGATGGAATTTATATGAATTTTAAATGAAGATTTGCAATACTCATACATTGAATGAAAATGGAGCTTTGAACAAAAGGAAAATAAACAATGTTAGCTCCCACGAGATATGAACTCAGATGACTAGATTCAAAGTCCAGGGTGCTAACAATTACACCATGGAACCCTCACCTGAGCAATGGCATCTACTGAAGTGCGCTCATCTTTTAAATGCAAAGAAAAGAAATTCAATACTTTATATATATTATTTCAAGTTTCTAATAAGCTCAGGGATGCAATAGGTATTATGTAGAATATTTGTCCAAAACCAATGATAATATATAAAAAGTAACCTATTTTTTAAAGGAGAAGATAGATACTAGAAACCTAAATGCCTAGGACCAATTTCAGTTGGAGCATCACCCCTTATGTTATCCTAGCATTGAATTGACAGTTTTTCTGTATTTCCATATTTGCATATCAGCCACTTACAAATGTTTCAAGCTTTATAACAGAGGACTGCCTTTTTTATAGACCAAGGATGAAAGTCTCTTGTGAGTTAAATCTGATAATGACATCACAATTTGTAAATTAAGCTATAGTATGATTACAGAGTGTAGACTGAATAAAAAGTGCTTTCCTATGGATTGAAGTTTGTATTTTCTTAAGCTTTGCATTCCAAAATGGGCTAGCATTCTTTATTTCCAATGGGCACATTAAGCTACTTCCCCAATATATATTTTTTTGTGTTAAAAGTTATTCATACACAACTTGGTAAAACATACTAAATTTAATACATAATGGATTACATCCTGGGATTATCTTTTTCAACAATCTGTAAATTTACAATTAAAAATTGTGTATTA
Organism: Pseudophryne corroboree; assembly: GCF_028390025.1. Taxonomy (NCBI): domain Eukaryota; kingdom Metazoa; phylum Chordata; class Amphibia; order Anura; family Myobatrachidae; genus Pseudophryne; species Pseudophryne corroboree. The sequence goes on along the minus strand of NC_086454.1, from coordinate 166,307,172 downwards.
GATTTTTTAGATTGATTTTGCTTAGATTTGCATATACTCCTTGTCTAAATTGTCTATTTTTATACTATTAGTTGATGCCTTAATCTTTGTTATTATCCTATCTAATATTTATTTTTATTTTGTAATGTGGATAGAAACTGGAGCATTTTTATGATACCCATGCTTCAAGTGACTCTATGGCTTAAGCTTTTTTTTGAAAAATGAAATGCTATAAAAACAAAATATGATCTGTGCTTTGAGGTACATTTGCCAGTTTTGTGTTTACTTGCAGTAATATCTGTGGCCTGTTAGCTCAGTTGGTTAGAGCATGGTGCTAATAACGCCAAGGTCACGGGTTCGATCCCCATATTTGCTTTTCTTGATGGACAAGAACGGAATAAGCTCATTGGTGGAGTGCATGAATACTTGAAAACATCATAGACACATATATCACAAAATCTCTTCAAATACATATCAGAAGCCAGTGGGAGTGTCATCCTTTGGCTGATGAAGATTTTTCTCTACATGGCTCAGTGACTTTTGTCTCAAATCAAGCAATATGGCATAACTAAGATATGCAAGGGCAAATTAATCAGTTATTATATTGCTGCTCAAACATAGAGGGCACTAGGTGTTACTAGAAGAAGAAGAAGAAGATATGTGCTCCCCTCTCATTAGTGCACACTGAAGTAAAAAAAAATGGAGAATTTCTAAAGACCAGAGCACAAGTAATGGATCTCTGCATTCTTATTGCATCTTTTCTTATTTCCAAATATTTGACATACTTCTGATTTGATAAGTTTAAAAATGAGTTTAAACAAAGGACACCACTGAAGATGATGGAATTTATATGAATTTTAAATGAAGATTTGCAATACTCATACATTGAATGAAAATGGAGCTTTGAACAAAAGGAAAAAAAAACAATGTTAGCTCCCACGAGATATGAACTCAGATTACTAGATTCAAAGTCCAGGTTGCTAACAATTACACCATGGAACCCTCACCTGAGCAATGGCATCTACTGAAGTGCACTCATCTTTTAAATGCAAAGAAAAGAAATTCAATACTTTATATATATTATTTCAAGTTTCTAATAAGCTCAGGGATGCAATAGGTATTATGTAGAATATTTGTCCAAACCCAATGATAATATATAAAAAGTAACCTATTTTTTAAAGGAGAAGATAGATACTAGAAACCTAAATGCCTAGGACCAATTTCAGTTGGAGCATCACCCCTTATGTTATCCTAGCATTGAATTGACTGTTTTTCTGTATTTCCATATTTGCATATCAGCCACTTACAATTGATTCAAGCTTTATAACAGAGGACTGCCTTTTTTATAGACCAATGATGAAAGTCTCTTGTGAGTTAAGTCTGATAATGACATCACAATTTGTAAATTAAACTATAGTATGATTACAGAGTGTAGACTGAATAAAAAGTGCTTTCCTATGGATTGAAGTTTGTATTTTCTTAAGATTTGCATTCCAAAATGGGCTAGCATTCTTTATTTCCAATGGGCACATTAAGCTACTTCCCCAATATATATTTTTTTGTGTTAAAAGTTATTCATACACAACTTGGTAAAACATACTAAATTTAATACATAATGGATTACATCCTGGGATTATCTTTTTCAACAATCTGTAAATTTACAATTAAAAATTGTGTATTAGATTTTTTAAATTGATTTTGCTTAGATTTGCATATACTCCTAGTCTAAATTGTCTATTTTTATACTATTACGAGATGCCTTAATCTTTGTTATTATCCTATCTAATATTTATTTTTATTTTGTAATGTGGAAAGAAACTGGAGCATTTTTATGATACCCATGCTTCAAGTGACTCTATGGCTTAAGCTTTTTTTTGAAAAATGAAATGCTATAAAAACAAAATATGATCTGTGCTTTGAGGTACATTTGCCAGTTTTGTGTTTGCTGGCAGTAATATCTGTGGCCTGTTAGCTCAGTTGGTTACAGTGTGGTGCTAATAATGCCAAGGTCACGTGTTCGATCCCCGTATGGGCCATTTGCTTTTCTTGATGGACAAGAATGGAATAAGCTCATCGGTGGAGTGCATGAATACTTGAAAACATCATAGACACATATATCACAAAATCTCTTCAAATACATATCAGAAGCCAGTGGGAGTGTCATCCTTTGGCTGATGAAGATTTTTCTCTACATGGCTCAGTGACTTTTGTCTCAAATCAAGCAATATGGCATAACTAAGATATGCAAGGGCAAATTAATCAGTTATTATATTGCTGCTCAAACATAGAGGGCACTAGGTGTTACTAGAAGAAGAAGAAGATATGTGCTCCCCTCTCATTAGTGCACACTGAAGTAAAAAAAATGGAGAATTTCTAAAGACCAGAGCACAAGTAATGGATCTCTGCATTCTTATTGCATCTTTTCTTATTTCCAAATATTTGACATACTTCTGATTTGATAAGTTTAAAAATGAGTTTAAACAAAGGACACCACTGAAGATGATGGAATTTATATGAATTTTAAATGAAGATTTGCAATACTCATACATTGAATGAAAATGGAGCTTTGAACAAAAGGAAAATAAACAATGTTAGCTCCCACGAGATATGAACTCAGATGACTAGATTCAAAGTCCAGGGTGCTAACAATTACACCATGGAACCCTCACCTGAGCAATGGCATCTACTGAAGTGCGCTCATCTTTTAAATGCAAAGAAAAGAAATTCAATACTTTATATATATTATTTCAAGTTTCTAATTAGCTCAGGGATGCAATAGGTATTATGTAGAATATTTGTCCAAAACCAATGATAATATATAAAAAGTAACCTATTTTTTAAAGGAGAAGATAGATACTAGAAACCTAAATGCCTAGGACCAATTTCAGTTGGAGCATCACCCCTTATGTTATCCTAGCATTGAATTGACAGTTTTTCTGTATTTCCATATTTGCATATCAGCCACTTACAATTGTTTCAAGCTTTATAACAGAGGACTGCCTTTTTTATAGACCAAGGATGAAAGTCTCTTGTGAGTTAAATCTGATAATGACATCACAATTTGTAAATTAAGCTATAGTATGATTACAGAGTGTAGACTGAATAAAAAGTGCTTTCCTATGGATTGAAGTTTGTATTTTCTTAAGCTTTGCATTCCAAAATGGGCTAGCATTCTTTATTTCCAATGGGCACATTAAGCTACTTCACCAATATATATTTTTTTGTGTTAAAAGTTATTCATACACAACTTGGTAAAACATACTAAATTTAATACATAATGGATTACTTCCTGGGATTATCTTTTTCAACTATCTGTAAATTTACAATTAAAAATTGTGTATTAGATTTTTTAGATTGATTTTGCTTAGATTTGCATATACTCCTAGTCTAAATTGTCTATTTTTATACTATTACTAGATGCCTTAATCTTTGTTATTATCCTATCTAATATTTATTTTTATTTTGTAATGTGGAAAGAAACTGGAGCATTTTTATGATACCCATGCTTCAAGTGACTCTATGGCTTAAGCTTTTTTTTGAAAAATGAAATGCTATAAAAACAAAATATGATCTGTGCTTTGAGATATATTTGCCAGTTTTGTGTTTGCTTGCAGTAATATCTGTGGCCTTTTTGCTCAGTTGGTTAGAGCGTGGTGCTAATAACGCCAAGGTCATGGGTTCGATCCCCGTATGGGCCATATGCTAATCTTGATGGACAAGAACGGAATAAGCTTATTGGTGGAGTGCATGAATACTTGAAAACATCATAGACACATATATCACAAAATCTCTTTAAATACATATCAGAAGCCAGTGGGAGTGTCATCCTTTGGCTGATGAAGATTTTTCTCTACATGGCTCAGTGACTTTTGTCTCAAATCAAGCAATATGGCATAACTAAGATATGCAAGGGCACATTAATCAGTTATTATATTGCTGCTCAAACATAGAGGGCACTAGGTGTTACTAGAAGAAGAAGAAGAAATTTGCTCCCCTCTCATTAGTGCACACTGAAGTAAAAAAAATGGAGAATTTCTAAAGACCAGAGCACAAGTAATGGATCTCTACATTCTTATTGCATCTTTTCTTATTTCCAAATATTTGACATACTTCTGATTTGATAAGTTTAAAAATGAGTTTAAACAAAGGACACCACTGAAGATGATGGAATTTATATGAATTTTAAATGAAGATTTGCAATACTCATACATTGAATGAAAATGGAGCTTTGAACAAAAGGAAAAAAAACAATGTTAGCTCCCACGAGATATGAACTCAGATTACTAGATTCAAAGTCCAGGTTGCTAACAATTACACCATGGAACCCTCACCTGAGCAATGGCATCTACTGAAGTGCGCTCATCTTTTAAATGCAAAGAAAAGAAATTCAATACTTTATATATATTATTTCAAGTTTCTAATAAGCTCAGGGATGCAATAGGTATTATGTAGAATATTTGTCCAAAACCAATGATAATATATAAAAAGTAACCTATTTTTTAAAGGAGAAGATAGATACTAGAAACCTAAATGCCTAGGACCAATTTCAGTTGGAGCATCACCCCTTATGTTATCCTAGCATTGAATTGACAGTTTTTCTGTATTTCCATATTTGCATATCAGCCACTTACAATTGTTTCAAGCTTTATAACAGAGGACTGCCTTTTTTATAGACCAAGGATGAAAGTCTCTTGTGAATTAAATCTGATAATGACATCACAATTTGTAAATTAAGCTATAGTATGATTACAGAGTGTAGACTGAATAAAAAGTGCTTTCCTATGGATTGAAGTTTGTATTTTCTTAAGCTTTGCATTCCAAAATGGGCTAGCATTCTTTATTTCCAATGGGCACATTAAGCTACTTCCCCAATATATATTTTTTTGTGTTAAAAGTTATTCATACACAACTTGGTAAAACATACTAAATTTAATACATAATGGATTACATCCTGGGATTATCTTTTTCAACAATCTGTAAATTTACAATTAAAAATTGTGTATTAGATTTTTTAAATTGATTTTGCTTAGATTTGCATATACTCCTAGTCTAAATTGTCTATTTTTATACTATTACTAGATGCCTTAATCTTTGTTATTATCCTATCTATTATTTATTTTTATTTTGTAATGTGGAAAGAAACTGGAGCATTTTTATGATACCCATGCTTCAAGTGACTCTATGGCTTAAGCTTTTTTTTGAAAAATGAAATGCTATAAAAACAAAATATGATCTGTGCTTTGAGATATATTTGCCAGTTTTGTGTTTGCTTGCAGTAATATCTGTGGCCTTTTTGCTCAGTTGGTTAGAGCGTGGTGCTAATAACGCCAAGGTCATGGGTTCGATCCCCGTATGGGCCATATGCTAATCTTGATGGACAAGAACGGAATAAGCTTATTGGTGGAGTGCATGAATACTTGAAAACATCATAGACACATATATCACAAAATCTCTTTAAATACATATCAGAAGCCAGTGGGAGTGTCATCCTTTGGCTGATGAAGATTTTTCTCTACATGGCTCAGTGACTTTTGTCTCAAATCAAGCAATATGGCATAACTAAGATATGCAAGGGCACATTAATCAGTTATTATATTGCTGCTCAAACATAGAGGGCACTAGGTGTTACTAGAAGAAGAAGAAGAAATTTGCTCCCCTCTCATTAGTGCACACTGAAGTAAAAAAAATGGAGAATTTCTAAAGACCAGAGCACAAGTAATGGATCTCTACATTCTTATTGCATCTTTTCTTATTTCCAAATATTTGACATACTTCTGATTTGATAAGTTTAAAAATGAGTTTAAACAAAGGACACCACTGAAGATGATGGAATTTATATGAATTTTAAATGAAGATTTGCAATACTCATACATTGAATGAAAATGGAGCTTTGAACAAAAGGAAAAAAAACAATGTTAGCTCCCACGAGATATGAACTCAGATTACTAGATTCAAAGTCCAGGTTGCTAACAATTACACCATGGAACCCTCACCTGAGCAATGGCATCTACTGAAGTGCGCTCATCTTTTAAATGCAAAGAAAAGAAATTCAATACTTTATATATATTATTTCAAGTTTCTAATAAGCTCAGGGATGCAATAGGTATTATGTAGAATATTTGTCCAAAACCAATGATAATATATAAAAAGTAACCTATTTTTTAAAGGAGAAGATAGATACTAGAAACCTAAATGCCTAGGACCAATTTCAGTTGGAGCATCACCCCTTATGTTATCCTAGCATTGAATTGACAGTTTTTCTGTATTTCCATATTTGCATATCAGCCACTTACAATTGTTTCAAGCTTTATAACAGAGGACTGCCTTTTTTATAGACCAAGGATGAAAGTCTCTTGTGAATTAAATCTGATAATGACATCACAATTTGTAAATTAAGCTATAGTATGATTACAGAGTGTAGACTGAATAAAAAGTGCTTTCCTATGGATTGAAGTTTGTATTTTCTTAAGCTTTGCATTCCAAAATGGGCTAGCATTCTTTATTTCCAATGGGCACATTAAGCTACTTCCCCAATATATATTTTTTTGTGTTAAAAGTTATTCATACACAACTTGGTAAAACATACTAAATTTAATACATAATGGATTACATCCTGGGATTATCTTTTTCAACAATCTGTAAATTTACAATTAAAAATTGTGTATTAGATTTTTTAAATTGATTTTGCTTAGATTTGCATATACTCCTTGTCTAAATTGTCTATTTTTATACTATTAGTTGATGCCTTAATCTTTGTTATTATCCTATCTAATATTTATTTTTATTTTGTAATGTGGATAGAAACTGGAGCATTTTTATGATACCCATGCTTCAAGTGACTCTATGGCTTAAGCTTTTTTTTGAAAAATGAAATGCTATAAAAACAAAACATGATCTGTGCTTTGAGGTACATTTGCCAGTTTTGTGTTTGCTTGCAGTAATATCTGTGGCCTGTTAGCTCAGTTGGTTAGAGCGTGGTGCTAATAACGCCAAGGTCACGGGTTCGATCCCCGTATGGGCCATTTGCTTTTCTTGATGGACAAGAATGGAATAAGCTCATTGGTGGAGTGCATGAATACTTAAAAACATCATAGACACATATATCACAAAATCTCTTCAAATACATATCAGAAGCCAGTGGGAGTGTCATCCTTTGGCTGATGAAGATTTTTCTCTACATGGCTCAGTAACTTTTGTCTCAAATCAAGCAATATGGCATAACTAAGATATGCAAGGGCAAATTAATCAGTTATTATATTGCTGCTCAAACATAGAGGGCACTAGGTGTTACTAGAAGAAGAAGAAGAAGATATGTGCTCTCCTCTCATTAGTGCACACTGAAGTAAAAAAAATGGAGAATTTCTAAAGACCAGAGCACAAGTAATGGATCTCTGCATTCTTATTGCATCTTTTCTTATTTCCAAATATTTGACATACTTCTGATTTGATAAGTTTAAAAATGAGTTTAAACAAAAGACACCACTGAAGATGATGGAATTTATATGAATTTTAAATGAAGATTTGCAATACTCATACATTGAATGAAAATGGAGCTTTGAACAAAAGGAAAATAAACAATGTTAGCTCCCACGAGATATGAACTCAGATTACTAGATTCAAAGTCCAGGTTGCTAACAATTACATCATGGAACCCTCACCTGAGCAATGGCATCTACTGAAGTGCGCTCATCTTTTAAATGCAAAGAAAAGAAATTCAATACTTTATATATATTATTTCAAGTTTCTAATAAGCTCAGGGATGCAATAGGTATTATGTAGAATATTTGTCCAAACCCAATGATAATATATAAAAAGTAACCTATTTTTTAAAGGAGAAGATAGATACTAGAAACCTAAATGCCTAGGACCAATTTCAGTTGGAGCATCACCCCTTATGTTATCCTAGCATTGAATTGACAGTTTTTCTGTATTTCCATATTTGCATATCAGCCACTTACAATTGTTTCAAGCTTTATAACAGAGGACTGCCTTTTTTATAGACCAAGGATGAAAGTCTCTTGTGAGTTAAGTCTGATAATGACATCACAATTTGTAAATTAAGCTATAGTATGATTACAGAGTGTAGACTGAATAAAAAGTGCTTTCCTATGGATTGAAGTTTGTATTTTCTTAAGATTTGCATTCCAAAATGGGCTAGCATTCTTTATTTCCAATGGGCACATTGAGCTACTTCCCCAATATATATTTTTTTGTGTTAAAAGTTATTCATACACAACTTGGTAAAACATACTAAATTTAATACATAATGGATTACATCCTGGGATTATCTTTTTCAACAATCTGTAAATTTACAATTAAAAATTGTGTATTAGATTTTTTAGATTGATTTTGCTTAGATTTGCATATACTCCTAGTCTAAATTGTCTATTTTTATACTATTACTAGATGCCTTAATCTTTGTTATTATCCTATCTAATATTTATTTTTATTTTGTAATGTGGAAAGAAACTGGAGCATTTTTATGATACCCATGCTTCAAGTGACTCTATGGCTTAAGCTTTTTTTTGAAAAATGAAACGCTATAAAAACAAAATATGATCTGTGCTTTGAGGTACATTTGCCAGTTTTGTGTTTGCTTGCAGTAACATCTGTGGCCGGTTAGCTCAGTTGGTTAGAGCGTGGTGCTAATAACGCCAAGGTCACGGGTTCGATCCCCGTATGGGCCATTTGCTTTTCTTGATGGACAAGAATGGAATAAGCTCATCGGTGGAGTGCATGAATACTTGAAAACATCATAGACACATATATCACAAAATCTATTCAAATACATATCAGAAGCCAGTGGGAGTGTCATCCTTTGGCTGATGAAGATTTTTCTCTACTTGGCTCAGTGACTTTTGTCTCAAATCAAGCAATATGGCATAACTAAGATATGCAAGGGCAAATTAATCAGTTATTATATTGCTGCTCAAACATAGAGGGCACTAGGTGTTACTAGAAGAAGAAGAAGATATGTGCTCCCCTCTCATTAGTGCACACTGAAGTAAAAAAAATGGAGAATTTCTAAAGACCAGAGCACAAGTAATGGATCTCTGCATTCTTATTGCATCTTTTCTTATTTACAAATATTTGACATACTTCTGATTTGATAAGTTTAAAAATGAGTTTAAACAAAGGACACCACTGAAGATGATGGAATTTATATGAATTTTAAATGAAGATTTGCAATACTCATACATTGAATGAAAATGGAGCTTTGAACAAAAGGAAAATAAACAATGTTAGCTCCCACGAGATATGAACTCAGATGACTAGATTCAAAATCCAGGGTGCTAACAATTACACCATGGAACCCTCACCTGAGCAATGGCATCTACTGAAGTGCGCTCATCTTTTAAATGCAAAGAAAAGAAATTCAATACTTTATATATATTATTTCAAGTTTCTAATAAGCTCAGGGATGCAATAGGTATTATGTAGAATATTTGTCCAAAACCAATGATAATATATAAAAAGTAACCTATTTTTTAAAGGAGAAGATAGATACTAGAAACCTAAATGCCTAGGACCAATTTCAGTTGGAGCATCACCCCTTATGTAATCCTAGCATTGAATTGACAGTTTTTCTGTATTTCCATATTTGCATATCAGCCACTTACAATTGTTTCAAGCTTTATAACAGAGGACTGCCTTTTTTATAGACCAAGGATGAAAGTCTCTCGTGAGTTAAATCTGATAATGACATCACAATTTGTAAATTAAGCTATAGTATGATTACAGAGTGTAGACTGAATAAAAAGTGCTTTCCTATGGATTGAAGTTTGTATTTTCTTAAGCTTTGCATTCCAAAATGGGCTAGCATTCTTTATTTCCAATGGGCACATTAAGCTACTTCCCCAATATATATTTTTTTGTGTTAAAAGTTATTCATACACAACTTGGTAAAATATACTAAATTTAATACATAATGGATTACATCCTGGGATTATCTTTTTCAACAATCTGTAAATTTACAATTAAAAATTGAGTATTAGATTTTTTAGATTGATTTTGCTTAGATTTGCATATACTCCTTGTCTAAATTGTCTATTTTTATACTATTAGTTGATGCCTTAATCTTTGTTATTATCCTATCTAATATTTATTTTTATTTTGTAATGTGGATAGAAACTGGAGCATTTTTATGATACCCATGCTTCAAGTGACTCTATGGCTTAAGCTTTTTTTTGAAAAATGAAATGCTATAAAAACAAAATATGATCTGTGCTTTGAGGTATATTTGCCAGTTTTGTGTTTGCTTGCAGTAATATCTGTGGCCTGTTAGCTCAGTTGGTTAGAGCGTGGTACTAATAATGCCAAGGTCACGGGTTCGATCCCCGTATGGGCCATTTGCTTTTCTTGATGGACAAGAACGGAATAAGCTCATTGGTGGAGTGCATGAATACTTAAAAACATCATAGACACATATATCACAAAATCTCTTCAAATACATATCAGAAGCCAGTGGGAGTGTCATCCTTTGGCTGATGAAGATTTTTCTCTACATGGCTCAGTGACTTTTGTCTCAAATCAAGCAATATGGCATAACTAAGATATGCAAGGGCAAATTAATCAGTTATTATATTGCTGCTCAAACATAGAGGGCACTAGGTGTTACTAGAAGAAGAAGAAGATATGTGCTCTCCTCTCATTAGTGCACACTGAAGTAAAAAAAATTGAGAATTTCTAAAGACCAGAGCATAAGTAATGGATCTCTGCATTCTTATTGCAAATTTTCTTATTTCCAAATATTTGACATACTTCTGATTTGATAAGTTTAAAAATGAGTTTAAACAAAAGACACCACTGAAGATGATGGAATTTATATGAATTTTAAATGAAGATTTGCAATACTCATACATTGAATGAAAATGGAGCTTTGAACAAAAGGAAAATAAACAATGTTAGCTCCCACGAGATATGAACTCAGATTACTAGATTCAAAGTCCAGGTTGCTAACAATTACACCATGGAACCCTCACCTGAGCAATGGCATCTACTGAAGTGCGCTCATCTTTTAAATGCAAAGAAAAGAAATTCAATACTTTATATATATTATTTCAAGTTTCTAATAAGCTCAGGGATGCAATAGGTATTATGTAGAATATTTGTCCAAACCCAATGATAATATATAAAAAGTAACCTATTTTTTAAAGGAGAAGATAGATACTAGAAACCTAAATGCCTAGGACCAATTTCAGTTGGAGCATCACCCCTTATGTTATCCTAGCATTGAATTGACAGTTTTTCTGTATTTCCATATTTGCATATCAGCCACTTACAATTGTTTCAAGCTTTATAACAGAGGACTGCCTTTTTTATAGACCAAGGATGAAAGTCTCTTGTGAGTTAAGTCTGATAATGACATCACAATTTGTAAATTAAGCTATAGTATGATTACAGAGTGTAGACTGAATAAAAAGTGCTTTCCTATGGATTGAAGTTTGTATTTTCTTAAGATTTGCATTCCAAAATGGGCTAGCATTCTTTATTTCCAATGGGCACATTGAGCTACTTCCCCAATATATATTTTTTTGTGTTAAAAGTTATTCATACACAACTTGGTAAAACATACTAAATTTAATACATAATGGATTACATCCTGGGATTATCTTTTTCAACAATCTGTAAATTTACAATTAAAAATTGTGTATTAGATTTTTTAGATTGATTTTGCTTAGATTTGCATATACTCCTAGTCTAAATTGTCTATTTTTATACTATTACTAGATGCCTTAATCTTTGTTATTATCCTATCTAATATTTATTTTTATTTTGTAATGTGGAAAGAAACTGGAGCATTTTTATGATACCCATGCTTCAAGTGACTCTATGGCTTAAGCTTTTTTTTGAAAAATGAAATGCTATAAAAACAAAATATGATCTGTGCTTTGAGGTACATTTGCCAGTTTTGTGTTTGTTTGTAGTAACATCTCTGGCCGGTTAGCTCAGTTGGTTAGAGCGTGGTGCTAATAACGCCAAGGTCACAGGTTCGATCCCCGTATGGGCCATTTGCTTTTCTTGATGGACAAGAATGGAATAAGCTCATCGATGGAGTGCATGAATACTTGAAAACATCATAGACACATATATCACAAAATCTCTTCAAATACATATCAGAAGCCAGTGGGAGTGTCATCCTTTGGCTGATGAAGATTTTTCTCTACATGGCTCAGTGACTTTTGTCTCAAATCAAGCAATATGGCATAACTAAGATATGCAAGGGCAAATTAATTAGTTATTATATTGCTGCTCAAACATAGAGGGCACTAGGTGTTACTAGAAGATGAAGAAGATATGTGCTCCCCTCTCATTAGTGCACACTGAAGTAAAAAAAATTGAGAATTTCTAAAGACTAGAGCACAAGTAATGGATCTCTGCATTCTTATTGCATCTTTTCTTATTTCCAAATATTTGACATACTTCTGATTTGATAAGTTTAAAAAAGAGTTTAAACAAAGGACACCACTGAAGATGATGGAATTTATATGAATTTTAAATGAAGATTTGCAATACTCATACATTGAATGAAAATGGAGCTTTGAACAATAGGAAAATAAACAATGTTAGTTCCCACGAGATATGAATTCAGATTACTAGATTCAAAGTCAAGGGTGCTAACAATTACACCATGGAACCCTCACCTGAGCAATGGCATCTACTGAAGTGCGCTCATCTTTTAAATGCAAAGAAAAGAAATTCAATACTTTATATATATTATTTCAAGTTTCTAATAAACTCAGGGATGCAATAGGTATTATGTAGAATATTTGTCCAAACCCAATGATAATATATAAAAAGTAACCTATTTTTTAAAGGAGAAGATAGATACTAGAAACCTAAATGCCTAGGACCAATTTCAGTTGGAGCATCACCCCTTATGTTATCCTAGCATTGAATTGACAGTTTTCTGTATTTCCATATTTGCATATCAGCCACTTACAATTGTTTCAAGCTTTATAACAGAGGACTGCCTTTTTTATAGACCAAGGATGAAAGTCTCTTGTGAGTTAAGTCTGATAATGACATCACAATTTGTAAATTAAGCTATAGTATGATTACAGAGTGTAGACTGAATAAAAAGTGCTTTCCTATGGATTGAAGTTTGTATTTTCTTAAGCTTTGCATTCCAAAATGGGCTAGCATTCTTTATTTCCAATGGGCACATTAAGCTACTTCCCCAATATATATTTTTTTGTGTTAAAAGTTATTCATACACAACTTGGTAAAACATACTAAATTTAATACATAATGGATTACATCCTGGATTATCTTTTTCAACAATTTGTAAATTTACAATTAAAAATTGTGTATTAGATTTTTTAGATTGCTTTTGCTAAGATTTGCATATACTCCTTGTCTAAATTGTCTATTTTTATACTATTAGTAGATGCCTTAATCTTTGTTATTATCCTATCTAATATTTATTTTTATTTTGTAATGTGGAAAGAAACTGGAGCATTTTTATGATACCCATGCTTCAAGTGACTCTATGGCTTAAGCTTTTTTTTGAAAAATGAAATGCTATAAAAACAAAATATGATCTGTGCTTTGAGGTACATTTGCCAGTTTTGTGTTTGCTTGCAGTAACATCTGTGGCCGGTTAGCTCAGTTGGTTAGAGCGTGGTGCTAATAACGCCAAGGTCACGGGTTCGATCCCCGTATGGGCCATTTGCTTTTCTTGATGGACAAGAATGGAATAAGCTCATCGGTGGAGTGCATGAATACTTGAAAACATCATAGACACATATATCACAAAATCTCTTCAAATACATATCAGAAGCCAGTGGGAGTGTCATCCTTTGGCTGATGAAGATTTTTCTCTACTTGGCTCAGTGACTTTTGTCTCAAATCAAGCAATATGGCATAACTAAGATATGCAAGGGCAAATTAATCAGTTATTATATTGCTGCTCAAACATAGAGGGCACTAGGTGTTACTAGAAGAAGAAGAAGATATGTGCTCCCCTCTCATTAGTGCACACTGAAGTAAAAAAAATGGAGAATTTCTAAAGACCAGAGCACAAGTAATGGATCTCTGCATTCTTATTGCATCTATTCTTATTTACAAATATTTGACATACTTCTGATTTGATAAGTTTAAAAATGAGTTTAAACAAAGGACACCACTGAAGATGATGGAATTTATATGAATTTTAAATGAAGATTTGCAATACTCATACATTGAATGAAAATGGAGCTTTGAACAAAAGGAAAATAAACAATGTTAGCTCCCACGAGATATGAACTCAGATGACTAGATTCAAAGTCCAGGGTGCTAACAATTACACCATGGAACCCTCACCTGAGCAATGGCATCTACTGAAGTGCACTCATCTTTTAAATGCAAAGAAAAGAAATTCAATACTTTATATATATAATTTCAAGTTTCTAATAAGCTCAGGGATGCAATAGGTATTATGTAGAATATTTGTCCAAAACCAATGATAATATATAAAAAGTAACCTATTTTTTAAAGGAGAAGATAGATACTAGAAACCTAAATGCCTAGGACCAATTTCAGTTGGAGCATCACCCCTTATGTAATCCTAGCATTGAATTGACAGTTTTTCTGTATTTCCATATTTGCATATCAGCCACTTACAATTGTTTCAAGCTTTATAACAGAGGACTGCCTTTTTTATAGACCAAGGATGAAAGTCTCTCGTGAGTTAAATCTGATAATGACATCACAATTTGTAAATTAAGCTATAGTATGATTACAGAGTGTAGACTGAATAAAAAGTGCTTTCCTATGGATTGAAGTTTGTATTTTCTTAAGCTTTGCATTCCAAAATGGGCTAGCATTCTTTATTTCCAATGGGCACATTAAGCTACTTCCCCAATATATATTTTTTTGTGTTAAAAGTTATTCATACACAACTTGGTAAAACATACTAAATTTAATACATAATGGATTACATCCTGGGATTATCTTTTTCAACAATCTGTAAATTTACAATTAAAAATTGTGTATTAGATTTTTTAGATTGATTTTGCTTAGATTTGCATATACTCCTTGTCTAAATTGTCTATTTTTATACTATTAGTTGATGCCTTAATCTTTGTTATTATCCTATCTAATATTTATTTTTATTTTGTAATGTGGATAGAAACTGGAGCATTTTTATGATACCCATGCTTCAAGTGACTCTATGGCTTAAGCTTTTTTTTGAAAAATGAAATGCTATAAAAACAAAATATGATCTGTGCTTTGAGGTATATTTGCCAGTTTTGTGTTTGCTTGCAGTAATATCTGTGGCCTGTTAGCTCAGTTGGTTAGAGCGTGGTGCTAATAATGACAAGGTCACGGGTTCAATCCCCGTATGGGCCATTTGCTTTTCTTGATGGACAATAACGGAATAAGCTCATTGGTGGAGTGCATGAATACTTAAAAACATCATAGACACATATATCACAAAATCTCTTCAAATACATATCAGAAGCCAGTGGGAGTGTCATCCTTTGGCTGATGAAGATTTTTCTCTACATGGCTCAGTGACTTTTGTCTCAAATCAAGCAATATGGCATAACTAAGATATGCAAGGGCAAATTAATCAGTTATTATATTGCTGCTCAAACATAGAGGGCACTAGGTGTTACTAGAAGAAGAAGAAGATATGTGCTCTCCTCTCATTAGTGCACACTGAAGTAAAAAAAATGGAGAATTTCTAAAGACCAGAGCACAAGTAATGGATCTCTGCATTCTTATTGCATCTTTTCTTATTTCCAAATATTTGACATACTTCTGATTTGATAAGTTTAAAAATGAGTTTAAACAAAGGACACCACTGAAGATGATGGAATTTATATGAATTTTAAATGAAGATTTGCAATACTCATACATTGAATGAAAATGGAGCTTTGAACAAAAGGAAAATAAACAATGTTAGCTCCCACGAGATATGAACTCAGATTACTAGATTCAAAGTCAAGGTTGCTAACAATTACACCATGGAACCCTCACCTGAGCAATGGCATCTACTGAAGTGCGCTCATCTTTTAAATGCAAAGAAAAGAAATTCAATACTTTATATATATTATTTCAAGTTTCTAATAAGCTCAGGGATGCAATAGGTATTATGTAGAATATTTGTCCAAACCCAATGATAATATATAAAAAGTAACCTATTTTTTAAAGGAGAAGATAGATACTAGAAACCTAAATGCCTAGGACCAATTTCAGTTGGAGCATCACCCCTTATGTTATCATAGCATTGAATTGACTGTTTTTCTGTATTTCCATATTTGCATATCAGCCATTTACAATTGTTTCAAGCTTTATAACAGATGATTGCCTTTTTTATAGACCAAGGATGAAAGTCTCTTGTGAGTTAAGTCTGATAATGACATCACAATTTGTAAATTAAGCTATAGTATGATTACAGAGTGTAGACTGAATAAAAAGTGCTTTCCTATGGATTGAAGTTTGTATTTTCTTAAGCTTTGCATTCCAAAATGGGCTAGCATTATTTATTTCCAATGGGCACATTAAGCTTCTTCCCCAATATATATTTTTTTGTGTTAAAAGTTATTCATACACAACTTGGTAAAACATACTAAATTTAATACATAATGGATTACATCCTGGGATTATCTTTTTCAACAATCTGTAAATTTACAATTAAAAATTGTGTATTAGATTTTTTAGATTGATTTTGCTTAGATTTGCATATACTCCTAGTCTAAATTGTCTATTTTTATACTATTACTAGATGCCTTAATCTTTGTAATTATCCTATCTAATATTTATTTTTATTTTGTAATGTGGAAAGAAACTGGAGCATTTTTATGATACCCATGCTTCAAGTGACTCTATGGCTTAAGCTTTTTTTTGAAAAATGAAATGCTATAAAAACAAAATATGATCTGTGCTTTGAGATATATTTGCCAGTTTTGTGTTTGCTTGCAGTAATATCTGTGGCCGGTTAGCGCAGTTGGTTAGAGCGTGGTGCTAATAACGCCAAGGTCACGGGTTCAATCCCCGTATGGGCCATTTGCTTTTCTTGATGGACAAGAATGGAATAAGCTCATCGGTGGAGTGCATGAATACTTGAAAACATCATAGACACATATATCACAAAATCTCTTCAAATACATATCAGAAGCCAGTGGGAGTGTCATCCTTTGGCTGATGAAGATTTTTCTCTACATGGCTCAGTGACTTTTGTCTCAAATCAAGCAATATGGCATAACTAAGATATGCAAGGGCAAATTAATTAGTTATTATATTGCTGCTCAAACATAGAGGGCACTAGGTGTTACTAGAAGAAGAAGAAGATATGTGCTTCCCTCTCATTAGTGCACACTGAAGTAAAAAAAATGGAGAATTTCTAAAGACCAGAGCACAAGTAATGGATCTCTGCATTCTTATTGCATCTTTTCTTATTTCCAAATATTTGACATACTTCTAATTTGATAAGTTTAAAAATGAGTTTAAACAAAGGACACCACTGAAGATGATGGAATTTATATGAATTTTAAATGAAGATTTGCAATACTCATACATTGAATGAAAATGGAGCTTTGAACAAAAGGAAAATAAACAATGTTAGCTCCCACGAGATATGAACTCAGATTACTAGATTCAAAGTCCAGGGTGCTAACAATTACACCATGGAACCCTCACCTGAGCAATGGCATCTACTGAAGTGCGCTCATCTTTTAAATGCAAAGAAAAGAAATTCAATACTTTATATATATTATTTCAAGATTCTAATAAGCTCAGGGATGCAATAGGTATTATGTAGAATATTTGTCCAAACCCAATGATAATATATAAAAAGTAACCTATTTTTTAAAGGAGAAGATAGATACTAGAAACCTAAATGCCTAGGACCAATTTCATATGGAGCATCACCCCTTATGTTATCCTAGCATTGAATTGACAGTTTTTCTGTATTTCCATATTTGCATATCAGCCACTTACAATTGTTTCAAGCTTTATAACAGAGGACTGCCTTTTTTATAGACCAAGGATGAAAGTCTCTTGTGAGTTAAGTCTGATAATGACATCATAATTTGTAAATTAAGCTATAGTATGATTACAGAGTGTAGACTGAATAAAAAGTGCTTTCCTATGGATTGAAGTTTGTATTTTCTTAAGCTTTGCATTCCAAAATGGGCTAGCATTCTTTATTTCCAATGGGCACATTAAGCTACTTCCTTAATATATATTTTTTTGTGTTAAAAGTTATTCATACACAACTTGGTAAAACATACTAAATTTAATACATAATGGATTACATCCTGGGATTATCTTTTTCAACAATCTGTAAATTTACAATTAAAAATTGTGTCTTAGATTTTTAAGATTGATTTTGCTTAGATTTGCATATACTCCTTGTCAAAATTATCTATTTTTATACTATTATTAGACGCCTTAATCTTTGTTATTATCCTATCTAATATTTATTTTTATTTTGTAATGTGGAAAGAAACTGGAGCATTTTTATGATACCCATGCTTCAAGTGACTCTATGGCTTAAGCTTTTTTTTGAAAAATGAAATGCTATAAAAACAAAATATGATCTGTGCTTTGAGGTACATTTGCCAGTTTTGTGTTTGCTTGCAGTAATATCTGTGGCCGGTTAGCTCAGTTGGTTTGAGCGTGGTGCTAATAACGCCAAGGTCACGGGTTCGATCCCCGTATGGGCCATTTGCTTTTCTTGATGGACAAGAATGGAATAAGCTCATCGGTGGAGTGCATGAATACTTGAAAACATCATAGACACATATATCACAAAATCTCTTCAAATACATATCAGAAGCCAGTGGGAGTGTCATCCTTTGGCTGATGAAGATTTTTCTCTACATGGCTCAGTGACTTTTGTCTCAAATCAAGCAATATGGCATAACTAAGATATGCAAGGGCAAATTAATCAGTTATTATATTGCTGCTCAAACATAGAGGGCACTAGGTGTTACTAGAAGAAGAAGAAGAAGAAGAAGAAGAAGAAGATATGTGCTCCCCTCTCATTAGTGCACACTGAAGTAAAAAAAATGGAGAATTTCTAAAGACCAGAGCACAAGTAATGAATCTCTGCATTCTTATTGCATATTTTCTTATTTCCAAATATTTGACATACTTCTGATTTGATAAGTTTAAAAATGAGTTTAAACAAAGGACACCACTGAAGATGATGGAATTTATATGAATTTTAAATGAAGATTTGCAATACTCATTCATTGAATGAAAATGGAGCTTTGAACAAAAGGAAAATAAACAATGTTAGCTCCCACGAGATATGAACTCAGATGACTAGATTCAAAGTCCAGGGTGCTAACAATTACACCATGGAACCCTCACCTGAGCAATGGCATCTACTGAAGTGCGCTCATCTTTTAAATGCAAAGAAAAGAAATTCAATACTTTATATATATTATTTCAAGTTTCTAATAAGCTCAGGGATGCAATAGGTATTATGTAGAATATTTGTCCAAACCCAATGATAATATATAAAAAGTAACCTATTTTTTAAAGGAGAAGATAGATACTAGAAACCAAAATGCCTAGGACCAATTTCAGTTGGAGCATCACCCCTTATGTTATCCTAGCATTGAATTGACAGTTTTTCTGTATTTCCATATTTGCATATCAGCCACTTACAATTGTTTCAAGCTTTATAACAGAGGACTGCCTTTTTTATAGACCAAGGATGAAAGTCTCTTGTGAGTTAAGTCTGATAATGACATCACAATTTGTAAATTAAGATATAGTATGATTACAGAGTGTAGACTGAATAAAAAGTGCTTTCCTATGGATTGAAGTTTGTATTTTCTTAAGCTTTGCATTCCAAAATGGGCTAGCATTCTTTATTTCCAATGGGCACATTAAGCTACTTCCCCAATATATATTTTTTTGTGTTAAAAGTTATTCATACACAACTTGGTAAAACATACTAAATTTAATACATAATGGATTACATCCTGGGATTATCTTTTTCAACAATCTGTAAATTTACAATTAAAAATTGTGTATTAGATTTTTTAGATTGATTTTGCTTAGATTTGCATATACTCCTTGTCTAAATTGTCTATTTTTATACTATTACTAGATGCCTTAATCGGTGTTATTATCCTATCTAATATTTATTTTTTTATTTTGTAATGTGGAAAGAAACTGGAGCATTTTTATGATACCCATGCTTCAAGTGACTCTATGGCTTAAGCTTTTTTTTGAAAAATGAAATGCTATAAAAACAAAATATGATCTGTGCTTTGAGGTACATTTGCCAGTTTTGTGTTTGCTTGCAGCAATATCTGTGGCTGGTTAGCTCAGTTGGTTAGAGCGTGGTGCTAATAATGCCAAGGTCATGGGTTTGATCCCTGTATGGGCCATTTGCTTTTCTTGATGGACAAGAATGGAATGAGCTCATCGGTGGAGTGCATGAATACTTAAAAAAATCATAGACACATATATCACAAAATCTCTTCAAATACATATCAGAAGCCAGTGGGAGTGTCATCTTTTGGCTGATGAAGATTTTTCTCTACATGGCTCAGTGACTTTTGTCTCAAATCAAGCAATATGGCATAACTAAGATATGCAAGGGCAAATTAATCAGTTATTATATTGCTGCTCAAACATAGAGGGCACTAGGTGTTACTAGAAGAAGAAGAAGATATGTGCTCCCCTCTCATTAGTGCACACTGAAGTAAAAAAAATGGAGAATTTCTAAAGACCAGAGCACAAGTAATGGATCTCTGCATTCTTATTGCATCTTTTCTTATTTCCAAATATTTGACATACTTCTGATTTGATAAGTTTAAAAATAAGTTTAAACAAAGGACACCACTGAAGATGATGGAATTTATATGAATTTTAAATGAAGATTTGCAATACTCATACATTGAATGAAAATGGAGCTTTGAACAAAAGGAAAATAAACAATGTTAGATCCCACGAGATATGAACTCAGATTACTAGATTCAAAGTCCAGGGTGCTAACAATTACACCATGGAACCCTCACCTGATCAATGGCATCTACTGAAGTGCGCTCATCTTTTAAATGCAAAGAAAAGAAATTCAATACTTTATATATATTATTTCAAGTTTCTAATAAGCTCAGGGATGCAATAGGTATTATGTAGAATATTTGTCCAAACCCAATGATAATATATAAAAAGTAACCTATTTTTTAAAGGAGAAGATAGATACTAGAAACCTAAATGCCTAGGACCAATTTCAGTTGGAGCATCACCCCTTATGTTATCCTAGCATTGAATTGACAGTTTTTCTATATTTGCATATTTGCATATCAGCCACTTACAATTGTTTCAAGCTTTATAACAGAGGACTGCCTTTTTTATAGACCAAGGATGAAAGTCTCTTGTGAGTTAAGTCTGATAATGACATCACAATTTGTAAATTAAGCTATAGTATGATTACAGAGTGTAGACTGAATAAAAAGTGCTTTCCTATGGATTGAAGTTTGTATTTTCTTAAGCTTTGCATTCCAAAATGGGCTAGCATTCTTTATTTCCAATGGGCACATTAAGCTACTAGCCCCAATATATATTTTTTTGTGTTAAAAGTTATTCATACACAACTTGGTAAAACATACTAAATTTAATACATAATGGATTACATCCTGGGATTATCTTTTTCAACAATCTGTAAATTTACAATTAAAAATTGTGTATTAGATTTTTTAGATTGATTTTGCTTAGATTTGCATATACTCCTAGTCTAAATTGTCTATTTTTATACTATTACTAGATGCCTTAATCGGTGTTATTATCCTATCTAATATTTATTTTTATTTTGTAATGTGGAAAAAAACTGGAGCATTTTTATGATACCCATGCTTCAAGTGACTCTATGGCTTAAGCTTTTTTTTGAAAAATGAAATGCTATAAAAACAAAATATGATCTGTGCTTTGAGGTACATTTGCCAGTTTTGTGTTTGCTTGCAGCAATATCTGTGGCTGGTTAGCTCAGTTGGTTAGAGCGTGGTGCTAATAACGCCAAGGTCATGGGTTCGATCCCCGTATGGGCCATTTGCTTTTCTTGATGGACAAGAATGGAATAAGCTCATCGGTGGAGTGCATGAATACTTAAAAAAATCATAGACACATATATCACAAAATCTCTTCAAATACATATCAGAAGCCAGTGGGAGTGTCATCTTTTGGCTGATGAAGATTTTGCTCTACATGGCTCAGAGACTTTTGTCTCAAATCAAGCAATATGGCATAACTAAGATATGCAAGGGCAAATTAATCAGTTATTATATTGCTGCTCAAACATAGAGGGCACTAGGTGTTACTAGAAGAAGAAGAAGATATGTGCTCCCCTCTCATTAGTGCACACTGAAGTAAAAAAAAATGGAGAATTTCTAAAGACCAGAGCACAAGTAATGGATCTCTGCATTCTTATTGCATCTTTTCTTATTTCCAAATATTTGACATACTTCTGATTTGATAAGTTTAAAAATGAGTTTAAACAAAGGACACCACTGAAGATGATGGAATTTATATGAATTTTAAATGAAGATTTGCAATATTCATACATTGAATGAAAATGGAGCTATGAACAAAAGGAAAATAAACAATGTTAGATCCCACGAGATATGAACTCAGATTACTAGATTCAAAGTCCAGGGTGCTAACAATTACACCATGGAACCCTCACCTGAGCAATGGCATCTACTGAAGTGCGCTCATCTTTTAAATGCAAAGAAAAGAAATTCAATACTTTATATATATTATTTCAAGTTTCTAATAAGCTCAGGGATGCAATAGGTATTATGTAGAATATTTGTCCAAAACCAATGATAATATATAAAAAGTAACCTATTTTTTAAAGGAGAAGATAGATACTAGAAACCTAAATGCCTAGGACAAATTTCAGTTGGAGCATCACCCCTTATGTTATCCTAGCATTGAATTGACAGTTTTTCTGTATTTCCATATTTGCATATCAGCCACTTACAATTGTTTCAAGCTTTATAACAGAGGACTGCCTTTTTTATAGACCAAGGATGAAAGTCTCTTGTGAGTTAATCTGATAATGACATCACAATTTGTAAATTAAGCTATAGTATGGTTACAGAGTGAAGACTGAATAAAAAGTGCTTTCCTATGGATTGAAGTTTGTATTTTCTTAAGCTGTGCATTCCAAAATGGGCTAGCATTCTTTATTTCCAATGGGCACATTAAGCTACTTCCCCAATATATATTTTTTTGTGTTAAAAGTTATTCATACACAACTTGGTAAAACATACTAAATTTAATACATAATGGATTACATCCTGGGATTATCTTTTTCAACAATCTGTAAATTTACAATTAAAAATTGTGTATTAGATTTTTTAGATTGATTTTGCTTAGATTTGCATATACTCCTAGTCTAAATTGTCTATTTTTATACTATTACTAGATGCCTTAATCTTTGTTATTATCCTATCTATTATTTATTTTTATTTTGTAATGTGGAAAGAAACTGGAGCATTTTTATGATACCCATGCTTCAAGTGACTCTATGGCTTAAGCTTTTTTTTGAAAAATGAAATGCTATAAAAACAAAATATGATCTGTGCTTTGAGGTACATTTGCCAGTTTTGTGTTTGCTGGCAGTAATATCTGTGGCCTGTTAGCTCAGTTGGTTAGAGTGTGGTGCTAATAATGCCAAGGTCACGTGTTCGATCCCCGTATGGGCCATTTGCTTTTCTTGATGGACAAGAATGGAATAAGCTCATCGGTGGAGTGCATGAATACTTGAAAACATCATAGACACATATATCACAAAATCTCTTCAAATACATATCAGAAGCCAGTGGGAGTGTCATCCTTTGGCTGATGAAGATTTTTCTCTACATGGCTCAGTGACTTTTGTCTCAAATCAAGCAATATGGCATAACTAAGATATGCAAGGGCAAATTAATCAGTTATTATATTGCTGCTCAAACATAGAGGGCACTAGGTGTTACTAGAAGAAGAAGAAGATATGTGCTCCCCTCTCATTAGTGCACACTGAAGTAAAAAAAATGGAGAATTTCTAAAGACCAGAGCACAAGTAATGGATCTCTGCATTCTTATTGCATCTTTTCTTATTTCCAAATATTTGACATACTTCTGATTTGATAAGTTTAAAAATGAGTTTAAACAAAGGACACCACTGAAGATGATGGAATTTATATGAATTTTAAATGAAGATTTGCAATACTCATACATTGAATGAAAATGGAGCTTTGAACAAAAGGAAAATAAACAATGTTAGCTCCCACGAGATATGAACTCAGATGACTAGATTCAAAGTCCAGGGTGCTAACAATTACACCATGGAACCCTCACCTGAGCAATGGCATCTACTGAAGTGCGCTCATCTTTTAAATGCAAAGAAAAGAAATTCAATACTTTATATATATTATTTCAAGTTTCTAATAAGCTCAGGGATGCAATAGGTATTATGTAGAATATTTGTCCAAAACCAATGATAATATATAAAAAGTAACCTATTTTTTAAAGGAGAAGATAGATACTAGAAACCTAAATGCCTAGGACCAATTTCAGTTGGAGCATCACCCCTTATGTTATCCTAGCATTGAATTGACAGTTTTTCTGTATTTCCATATTTGCATATCAGCCACTTACAAATGTTTCAAGCTTTATAACAGAGGACTGCCTTTTTTATAGACCAAGGATGAAAGTCTCTTGTGAGTTAAATCTGATAATGACATCACAATTTGTAAATTAAGCTATAGTATGATTACAGAGTGTAGACTGAATAAAAAGTGCTTTCCTATGGATTGAAGTTTGTATTTTCTTAAGCTTTGCATTCCAAAATGGGCTAGCATTCTTTATTTCCAATGGGCACATTAAGCTACTTCCCCAATATATATTTTTTTGTGTTAAAAGTTATTCATACACAACTTGGTAAAACATACTAAATTTAATACATAATGGATTACATCCTGGGATTATCTTTTTCAACAATCTGTAAATTTACAATTAAAAATTGTGTATTAGATTTTTTAGATTGATTTTGCTTAGATTTGCATATACTCCTTGTCTAAATTGTCTATTTTTATACTATTAGTTGATGCCTTAATCTTTGTTATTATCCTATCTAATATTTATTTTTATTTTGTAATGTGGATAGAAACTGGAGCATTTTTATGATACCCATGCTTCAAGTGACTCTATGGCTTAAGCTTTTTTTTGAAAAATGAAATGCTATAAAAACAAAATATGATCTGTGCTTTGAGGTACATTTGCCAGTTTTGTGTTTGCTTGCAGTAATATCTGTGGCCTGTTAGCTCAGTTGGTTAGAGCATGGTGCTAATAACGCCAAGGTCACGGGTTCGATCCCCATATTTGCTTTTCTTGATGGACAAGAACGGAATAAGCTCATTGGTGGAGTGCATGAATACTTGAAAACATCATAGACACATATATCACAAAATCTCTTCAAATACATATCAGAAGCCAGTGGGAGTGTCATCCTTTGGCTGATGAAGATTTTTCTCTACATGGCTCAGTGACTTTTGTCTCGAATCAAGCAATATGGCATAACTAAGATATGCAAGGGCAAATTAATCAGTTATTATATTGCTGCTCAAACATAGAGGGCACTAGGTGTTACTAGAAGAAGAAGAAGAAGAAGATATGTGCTCCCCTCTCATTAGTGCACACTGAAGTAAAAAAAATGGAGAATTTCTAAAGACCAGAGCACAAGTAATGGATCTCTGCATTCTTATTGCATCTTTTCTTATTTCCAAATATTTGACATACTTCTGATTTGATAAGTTTAAAAATGAGTTTAAACAAAGGACACCACTGAAGATGATGGAATTTATATGAATTTTAAATGAAGATTTGCAATACTCATACATTGAATGAAAATGGAGCTTTGAACAAAAGGAAAAAAAAACAATGTTAGCTCCCACGAGATATGAACTCAGATTACTAGATTCAAAGTCCAGGTTGCTAACAATTACACCATGGAACCCTCACCTGAGCAATGGCATCTACTGAAGTGCGCTCATCTTTTAAATGCAAAGAAAAGAAATTCAATACTTTATATATATTATTTCAAGTTTCTAATAAGCTCAGGGATGCAATAGGTATTATGTAGAATATTTGTCCAAACCCAATGATAATATATAAAAAGTAACCTATTTTTTAAAGGAGAAGATAGATACTAGAAACCTAAATGCCTAGGACCAATTTCAGTTGGAGCATCACCCCTTATGTTATCCTAGCATTGAATTGACTGTTTTTCTGTATTTCCATATTTGCATATCAGCCACTTACAATTGTTTCAAGCTTTATAACAGAGGACTGCCTTTTTTATAGACCAATGATGAAAGTCTCTTGTGAGTTAAGTCTGATAATGACATCACAATTTGTAAATTAAGCTATAGTATGATTACAGAGTGTAGACTGAATAAAAAGTGCTTTCCTATGGATTGAAGTTTGTATTTTCTTAAGATTTGCATTCCAAAATGGGCTAGCATTCTTTATTTCCAATGGGCACATTAAGCTACTTCCCCAATATATATTTTTTTGTGTTAAAAGTTATTCATACACAACTTGGTAAAACATACTAAATTTAATACATAATGGATTACATCCTGGGATTATCTTTTTCAACAATCTGTAAATTTACAATTAAAAATTGTGTATTAGATTTTTTTAGATTGATTTTGCTTAGATTTGCATATACTCCTAGTCTAAATTGTCTATTTTTATACTATTACGAGATGCCTTAATCTTTGTTATTATCCTATCTAATATTTATTTTTATTTTGTAATGTGGAAAGAAACTGGAGCATTTTTATGATACCCATGCTTCAAGTGACTCTATGGCTTAAGCTTTTTTTTTAAAAATGAAATGCTATAAAAACAAAATATGATCTGTGCTTTGAGGTACATTTGCCAGTTTTGTGTTTGCTGGCAGTAATATCTGTGGCCTGTTAGCTCAGTTGGTTAGAGTGTGGTGCTAATAATGCCAAGGTCACGTGTTCGATCCCCGTATGGGCCATTTGCTTTTCTTGATGGACAAGAATGGAATAAGCTCATCGGTGGAGTGCATGAATACTTGAAAACATCATAGACACATATATCACAAAATCTCTTCAAATACATATCAGAAGCCAGTGGGAGTGTCATCCTTTGGCTGATGAAGATTTTTCTCTACATGGCTCAGTGACTTTTGTCTCAAATCAAGCAATATGGCATAACTAAGATATGCAAGGGCAAATTAATCAGTTATTATATTGCTGCTCAAACATAGAGGGCACTAGGTGTTACTAGAAGAAGAAGAAGATATGTGCTCCCCTCTCATTAGTGCACACTGAAGTAAAAAAAATGGAGAATTTCTAAAGACCAGAGCACAAGTAATGGATCTCTGCATTCTTATTGCATCTTTTCTTATTTCCAAATATTTGACATACTTCTGATTTGATAAGTTTAAAAATGAGTTTAAACAAAGGACACCACTGAAGATGATGGAATTTATATGAATTTTAAATGAAGATTTGCAATACTCATACATTGAATGAAAATGGAGCTTTGAACAAAAGGAAAATAAACAATGTTAGCTCCCACGAGATATGAACTCAGATGACTAGATTCAAAGTCCAGGGTGCTAACAATTACACCATGGAACCCTCACCTGAGCAATGGCATCTACTGAAGTGCGCTCATCTTTTAAATGCAAAGAAAAGAAATTCAATACTTTATATATATTATTTCAAGTTTCTAATAAGCTCAGGGATGCAATAGGTATTATGTAGAATATTTGTCCAAAACCAATGATAATATATAAAAAGTAACCTATTTTTTAAAGGAGAAGATAGATACTAGAAACCTAAATGCCTAGGACCAATTTCAGTTGGAGCATCACCCCTTATGTTATCCTAGCATTGAATTGACAGTTTTTCTGTATTTCCATATTTGCATATCAGCCACTTACAAATGTTTCAAGCTTTATAACAGAGGACTGCCTTTTTTATAGACCAAGGATGAAAGTCTCTTGTGAGTTAAATCTGATAATGACATCACAATTTGTAAATTAAGCTATAGTATGATTACAGAGTGTAGACTGAATAAAAAGTGCTTTCCTATGGATTGAAGTTTGTATTTTCTTAAGCTTTGCATTCCAAAATGGGCTAGCATTCTTTATTTCCAATGGGCACATTAAGCTACTTCCCCAATATATATTTTTTTGTGTTAAAAGTTATTCATACACAACTTGGTAAAACATACTAAATTTAATACATAATGGATTACATCCTGGGATTATCTTTTTCAACAATCTGTAAATTTGCAATTAAAAATTGTGTATTAGATTTTTTAGATTGATTTTGCTTAGATTTGCATATACTCCTTGTCTAAATTGTCTATTTTTATACTATTAGTTGATGCCTTAATCTTTGTTATTATCCTATCTAATATTTATTTTTATTTTGTAATGTGGATAGAAACTGGAGCATTTTTATGATACCCATGCTTCAAGTGACTCTATGGCTTAAGCTTTTTTTTGAAAAATGAAATGCTATAAAAACAAAATATGATCTGTGCTTTGAGGTACATTTGCCAGTTTTGTGTTTGCTTGCAGTAATATCTGTGGCCTGTTAGCTCAGTTGGTTAGAGCATGGTGCTAATAACGCCAAGGTCACGGGTTCGATCCCCATATTTGCTTTTCTTGATGGACAAGAACGGAATAAGCTCATTGGTGGAGTGCATGAATACTTGAAAACATCATAGACACATATATCACAAAATCTCTTCAAATACATATCAGAAGCCAGTGGGAGTGTCATCCTTTGGCTGATGAAGATTTTTCTCTACATGGCTCAGTGACTTTTGTCTCAAATCAAGCAATATGGCATAACTAAGATATGCAAGGGCAAATTAATCAGTTATTATATTGCTGCTCAAACATAGAGGGCACTAGGTGTTACTAGAAGAAGAAGAAGAAGAAGATATGTGCTCCCCTCTCATTAGTGCACACTGAAGTAAAAAAAATGGAGAATTTCTAAAGACCAGAGCACAAGTAATGGATCTCTGCATTCTTATTGCATCTTTTCTTATTTCCAAATATTTGACATACTTCTGATTTGATAAGTTTAAAAATGAGTTTAAACAAAGGACACCACTGAAGATGATGGAATTTATATGAATTTTAAATGAAGATTTGCAATACTCATACATTGAATGAAAATGGAGCTTTGAACAAAAGGAAAAAAAAACAATGTTAGCTCCCACGAGATATGAACTCAGATTACTAGATTCAAAGTCCAGGTTGCTAACAATTACACCATGGAACCCTCACCTGAGCAATGGCATCTACTGAAGTGCGCTCATCTTTTAAATGCAAAGAAAAGAAATTCAATACTTTATATATATTATTTCAAGTTTCTAATAAGCTCAGGGATGCAATAGGTATTATGTAGAATATTTGTCCAAACCCAATGATAATATATAAAAAGTAACCTATTTTTTAAAGGAGAAGATAGATACTAGAAACCTAAATGCCTAGGACCAATTTCAGTTGGAGCATCACCCCTTATGTTATCCTAGCATTGAATTGACTGTTTTTCTGTATTTCCATATTTGCATATCAGCCACTTACAATTGTTTCAAGCTTTATAACAGAGGACTGCCTTTTTTATAGACCAATGATGAAAGTCTCTTGTGAGTTAAGTCTGATAATGACATCACAATTTGTAAATTAAGCTATAGTATGATTACAGAGTGTAGACTGAATAAAAAGTGCTTTCCTATGGATTGAAGTTTGTATTTTCTTAAGATTTGCATTCCAAAATGGGCTAGCATTCTTTATTTCCAATGGGCACATTAAGCTACTTCCCCAATATATATTTTTTTGTGTTAAAAGTTATTCATACACAACTTGGTAAAACATACTAAATTTAATACATAATGGATTACATCCTGGGATTATCTTTTTCAACAATCTGTAAATTTACAATTAAAAATTGTGTATTAGATTTTTTTAGATTGATTTTGCTTAGATTTGCATATACTCCTAGTCTAAATTGTCTATTTTTATACTATTACGAGATGCCTTAATCTTTGTTATTATCCTATCTAATATTTATTTTTATTTTGTAATGTGGAAAGAAACTGGAGCATTTTTATGATACCCATGCTTCAAGTGACTCTATGGCTTAAGCTTTTTTTTGAAAAATGAAATGCTATAAAAACAAAATATGATCTGTGCTTTGAGG
This sequence comes from Pseudophryne corroboree, assembly GCF_028390025.1. Classification (NCBI taxonomy): domain Eukaryota; kingdom Metazoa; phylum Chordata; class Amphibia; order Anura; family Myobatrachidae; genus Pseudophryne; species Pseudophryne corroboree. The sequence goes on along the minus strand of NC_086454.1, from coordinate 166,276,993 downwards.
TACATTTGCCAGTTTTGTGTATGCTGGCAGTAATATCTGTGGCCTGTTAGCTCAGTTGGTTAGAGTGTGTTGCTAATAATGCCAAGGTCACGTGTTCGATCCCCGTATGGGCCATTTGCTTTTCTTGATGGACAAGAATGGAATAAGCTCATCGGTGGAGTGCATGAATACTTGAAAACATCATAGACACATATATCACAAAATCTCTTCAAATACATATCAGAAGCCAGTGGGAGTGTCATCCTTTGGCTGATGAAGATTTTTCTCTACATGGCTCAGTGACTTTTGTCTCAAATCAAGCAATATGGCATAACTAAGATATGCAAGGGCAAATTAATCAGTTATTATATTGCTGCTCAAACATAGAGGGCACTAGGTGTTACTAGAAGAAGAAGATATGTGCTCCCCTCTCATTAGTGCACACTGAAGTAAAAAAAATGGAGAATTTCTAAAGACCAGAGCACAAGTAATGGATCTCTGCATTCTTATTGCATCTTTTCTTATTTCCAAATATTTGACATACTTCTGATTTGATAAGTTTAAAAATGAGTTTAAACAAAGGACACCACTGAAGATGATGGAATTTATATGAATTTTAAATGAAGATTTGCAATACTCATACATTGAATGAAAATGGAGCTTTGAACAAAAGGAAAATAAACAATGTTAGCTCCCACGAGATATGAACTCAGATTACTAGATTCAAAGTCCAGGGTGCTAACAATTACACCATGGAACCCTCACCTGAGCAATGGCATCTACTGAAGTGCGCTCATCTTTTAAATGCAAAGAAAAGAAATTCAATACTTTATATATATTATTTCAAGTTTCTAATAAGCTCAGGGATGCAATAGGTATTATGTAGAATATTTGTCCAAAACCAATGATAATATATAAAAAGTAACCTATTTTTTAAAGGAGAAGATAGATACTAGAAACCTAAATGCCTAGGACCAATTTCAGTTGGAGCATCACCCCTTATGTTATCCTAGCATTGAATTGACAGTTTTTCTGTATTTCCATATTTGCATATCAGCCACTTACAATTGTTTCAAGCTTTATAACAGAGGACTGCCTTTTTTATAGACCAAGGATGAAAGTCTCTTGTGAGTTAAATCTGATAATGACATCACAATTTGTAAATTAAGCTATAGTATGATTACAGAGTGTAGACTGAATAAAAAGTGCTTTCCTATGGATTGAAGTTTGTATTTTCTTAAGCTGTGCATTCCAAAATGGGCTAGCATTCTTTATTTCCAATGGGCACATTAAGCTACTTCACCAATATATATTTTTTTGTGTTAAAAGTTATCCATACACAACTTGGTAAAACATACTAAATTTAATACATAATGGATTACATCCTGGGATTATCTTTTTCAACAATCTGTAAATTTACAATTAAAAATTGTGTATTAGATTTTTTAGATTGATTTTGCTTAGATTTGCATATACTCCTAGTCTAAATTGTCTATTTTTATACTATTACTAGATGCCTTAATCTTTGTTATTATCCTATCTAATATTTATTTTTATTTTGTAATGTGGAAAGAAACTGGAGCATTTTTATGATACCCATGCTTCAAGTGACTCTATGGCTTAAGCTTTTTTTTGAAAAATGAAATGCTATAAAAACAAAATATGATCTGTGCTTTGAGGTAAATTTGCCAGTTTTGTGTTTGCTTGCAGTAATATCTGTGGCCTTTTAGCTCAGTTGGTTAGAGCGTGGTGCTAATAACGCCAAGGTCATGGGTTCGATCCCCGTATGGGCCATATGCTATTCTTGATGGACAAGAACGGAATAAGCTCATTGGTGGAGTGCATGAATACTTGAAAACATCATAGACACATATATCACAAAATCTCTTTAAATACATATCAGAAGCCAGTGGGAGTGTCATCCTGTGGCTGATGAAGATTTTTCTCTACATGGCTCAGTGACTTTTGTCTCAAATCAAGCAATATGGCATAACTAAGATATGCAAGGGCAAATTAATCAGTTATTATATTGCTGCTCAAACATAGAGGGCACTAGGTGTTACTAGAAGAAGAAGAAGAAATTTGCTCCCCTCTCATTAGTGCACACTGAAGTAAAAAAAATGGAGAATTTCTAAAGACCAGAGCACAAGTAATGGATCTCTACATTCTTATTGCATCTTTTCTTATTTCCAAATATTTGACATACTTCTGATTTGATAAGTTTAAAAATGAGTTTAAACAAAGGACACCACTGAAGATGATGGAATTTATATGAATTTTAAATGAAGATTTGCAATACTCATACATTGAATGAAAATGGAGCTTTGAACAAAAGGAAAAAAAACAATGTTAGCTCCCACGAGATATGAACTCAGATTACTAGATTCAAAGTCCAGGTTGCTAACAATTACACCATGGAACCCTCACCTGAGCAATGGCATCTACTGAAGTGCGCTCATCTTTTAAATGCAAAGAAAAGAAATTCAATACTTTATATATATTATTTCAAGTTTCTAATAAGCTCAGGGATGCAATAGGTATTATGTAGAATATTTGTCCAAAACCAATGATAATATATAAAAAGTAACCTATTTTTTAAAGGAGAAGATAGATACTAGAAACCTAAATGCCTAGGACCAATTTCAGCTGGAGCATCACCCCTTATGTTATCCTAGCATTGAATTGACAGTTTTTCTGTATTTCCATATTTGCATATCAGCCACTTACAATTGTTTCAAGCTTTATAACAGAGGACTGCCTTTTTTATAGACCAAGGATGAAAGTCTCTTGCGAGTTAAATCTGATAATGACATCACAATTTGTAAATTAAGCTATAGTATGATTACAGAGTGTAGACTGAATAAAAAGTGCTTTCCTATGGATTGAAGTTTGTATTTTCTTAAGCTTTGCATTCCAAAATGGGCTAGCATTCTTTATTTCCAATGGGCACATTAAGCTACTTCCCCAATATATATTTTTTTGTGTTAAAAGTTATTCATACACAACTTGGTAAAACATACTAAATTTAATACATAATGGATTACATCCTGGGATTATCTTTTTCAACAATCTGTAAATTTACAATTAAAAATTGTGTATTAGATTATTTAGATTGATTTTGCTTAGATTTGCATATACTCCTTGTCTAAATTGTCTATTTTTATACTATTAGTTGATGCCTTAATCTTTGTTATTATCCTATCTAATATTTATTTTTATTTTGTAATGTGGATAGAAACTGGAGCATTTTTATGATACCCATGCTTCAAGTGACTCTATGGCTTAAGCTTTTTTTTGAAAAATGAAATGCTATAAAAACAAAATATGATCTGTGCTTTGAGGTACATTTGCCAGTTTTGTGTTTGCTTGCAGTAATATCTGTGGCCTGTTAGCTCAGTTGGTTAGAGCGTGGTGCTAATAACGCCAAGGTCACGGGTTCGATCCCCGTATGGGCCATTTGCTTTTCTTGATGGACAAGAACGGAATAAGCTCATTGGTGGAGTGCATGAATACTTAAAAACATCATAGACACATATATCACAAAATCTCTTCAAATACATATCAGAAGCCAGTGGGAGTGTCATCCTTTGGCTGATGAAGATTTTTCTCTACATGGCTCAGTGACTTTTGTCTCAAATCAAGCAATATGGCATAACTAAGATATGCAAGGGCAAATTAATCAGTTATTATATTGCTGCTCAAACATAGAGGGCACTAGGTGTTACTAGAAGAAGAAGAAGAAGATATGTGCTCTCCTCTCATTAGTGCACACTGAAGTAAAAAAAATGGAGAATTTCTAAAGACCAGAGCACAAGTAATGGATCTCTGCATTCTTATTGCATCTTTTCTTATTTCCAAATATTTGACATACTTCTGATTTGATAAGTTTAAAAATGAGTTTAAACAAAAGACACCACTGAAGATGATGGAATTTATATGAATTTTAAATGAAGATTTGCAATACTCATACATTGAATGAAAATGGAGCTTTGAACAAAAGGAAAATAAACAATGTTAGCTCCCACGAGATATGAACTCAGATTACTAGATTCAAAGTCCAGGTTGCTAACAATTACATCATGGAACCCTCACCTGAGCAATGGCATCTACTGAAGTGCGCTCATCTTTTAAATGCAAAGAAAAGAAATTCAATACTTTATATATATTATTTCAAGTTTCTAATAAGCTCAGGGATGCAATAGGTATTATGTAGAATATTTGTCAAAACCCAATGATAATATATAAAAAGTAACCTATTTTTTAAAGGAGAAGATAGATACTAGAAACCTAAATGCCTAGGACCAATTTCAGTTGGAGCATCACCCCTTATGTTATCCTAGCATTGAATTGACAGTTTTTCTGTATTTCCATATTTGCATATCAGCCACTTACAATTGTTTCAAGCTTTATAACAGAGGACTGCCTTTTTTATAGACCAAGGATGAAAGTCTCTTGTGAGTTAAGTCTGATAATGACATCACAATTTGTAAATTAAGCTATAGTATGATTACAGAGTGTAGACTGAATAAAAAGTGCTTTCCTATGGATTGAAGTTTGTATTTTCTTAAGATTTGCATTCCAAAATGGGCTAGCATTCTTTATTTCCAATGGGCACATTGAGCTACTTCCCCAATATATATTTTTTTGTGTTAAAAGTTATTCATACACAACTTGGTAAAACATACTAAATTTAATACATAATGGATTACATCCTGGGATTATCTTTTTCAACAATCTGTAAATTTACAATTAAAAATTGTGTATTAGATTTTTTAGATTGATTTTGCTTAGATTTGCATATACTCCTAGTCTAAATTGTCTATTTTTATACTATTACTAGATGCCTTAATCTTTGTTATTATCCTATCTAATATTTATTTTTATTTTGTAATGTGGAAAGAAACTGGAGCATTTTTATGATACCCATGCTTCAAGTGACTCTATGGCTTAAGCTTTTTTTTGAAAAATGAAACGCTATAAAAACAAAATATGATCTGTGCTTTGAGGTACATTTGCCAGTTTTGTGTTTGCTTGCAGTAACATCTGTGGCCGGTTAGCTCAGTTGGTTAGAGCGTGGTGCTAATAACGCCAAGGTCACGGGTTCGATCCCCGTATGGGCTATTTGCTTTTCTTGATGGACAAGAATGGAATAAGCTCATCGGTGGAGTGCATGAATACTTGAAAACATCATAGACACATATATCACAAAATCTCTTCAAATACATATCAGAAGCCAGTGGGAGTGTCATCCTTTGGCTGATGAAGATTTTTCTCTACTTGGCTCAGTGACTTTTGTCTCAAATCAAGCAATATGGCATAACTAAGATATGCAAGGGCAAATTAATCAGTTATTATATTGCTGCTCAAACATAGAGGGCACTAGGTGTTACTAGAAGAAGAAGAAGATATGTGCTCCCCTCTCATTAGTGCACACTGAAGTAAAAAAAATGGAGAATTTCTAAAGACCAGAGCACAAGTAATGGATCTCTGCATTCTTATTGCATCTTTTCTTATTTCCAAATATTTGACATACTTCTGATTTGATAAGTTTAAAAATGAGTTTAAACAAAGGACACCACTGAAGATGATGGAATTTATATGAATTTTAAATGAAGATTTGCAATACTCATACATTGAATGAAAATGGAGCTTTGAACAAAAGGAAAATAAACAATGTTAGCTCCCACGAGATATGAACTCAGATGACTAGATTCAAAGTCCAGGGTGCTAACAATTACACCATGGAACCCTCACCTGAGCAATGGCATCTACTGAAGTGCGCTCATCTTTTAAATGCAAAGAAAAGAAATTCAATACTTTATATATATTATTTCAAGTTTCTAATAAGCTCAGGGATGCAATAGGTATTATGTAGAATATTTGTCCAAAACCAATGATAATATATAAAAAGTAACCTATTTTTTAAAGGAGAAGATAGATACTAGAAACCTAAATGCCTAGGACCAATTTCAGTTGGAGCATCACCCCTTATGTAATCCTAGCATTGAATTGACAGTTTTTCTGTATTTCCATATTTGCATATCAGTCACTTACAATTGTTTCAAGCTTTATAACAGAGGACTGCCTTTTTTATAGACCAAGGATGAAAGTCTCTCGTGAGTTAAATCTGATAATGACATCACAATTTGTAAATTAAGCTATAGCATGATTACAGAGTGTAGACTGAATAAAAAGTGCTTTCCTATGGATTGAAGTTTGTATTTTCTTAAGCTTTGCATTCCAAAATGGGCTAGCATTCTTTATTTCCAATGGGCACATTAAGCTACTTCCCCAATATATATTTTTTTGTGTTAAAAGTTATTCATACACAACTTGGTAAAACATACTAAATTTAATACATAATGGATTACATCCTGGGATTATCTTTTTCAACAATCTGTAAATTTACTATTAAAAATTGTGTATTAGATTTTTTAGATTGATTTTGCTTAGATTTGCATATACTCCTTGTCTAAATTGTCTATTTTTATACTATTAGTTGATGCCTTAATCTTTGTTATTATCCTATCTAATATTTATTTTTATTTTGTAATGTGGATAGAAACTGGAGCATTTTTATGATACCCATGCTTCAAGTGACTCTATGGCTTAAGCTTTTTTTTTAAAAATGAAATGCTATAAAAACAAAATATGATCTGTGCTTTGAGGTATATTTGCCAGTTTTGTGTTTGCTTGCAGTAATATCTGTGGCCTGTTAGCTCAGTTGGTTAGAGCGTGGTGCTAATAATGCCAAGGTCACGGGTTCGATCCCCGTATGGGCCATTTGCTTTTCTTGATGGACAAGAACGGAATAAGCTCATTGGTGGAGTGCATGAATACTTGAAAACATCATAGACACATATATCACAAAATCTCTTCAAATACATATCAGAAGCCAGTGGGAGTGTCATCCTTTGGCTGATGAAGATTTTTCTCTACATGGCTCAGTGACTTTTGTCTCAAATCAAGCAATATGGCATAACTAAGATATGCAAGGGCAAATTAATCAGTTATTATATTGCTGCTCAAACATAGAGGGCACTAGGTGTTACTAGAAGAAGAAGAAGATATGTGCTCTCCTCTCATTAGTGCACACTGAAGTTAAAAAAATGGAGAATTTCTAAAGACCAGAGCACAAGTAATGGATCTCTGCATTCTTATTGCATCTTTTCTTATTTCCAAATATTTGACATACTTCTGATTTGATAAGTTTAAAAATGAGTTTAAACAAAAGACACCACTGAAGATGATGGAATTTATATGAATTTTAAATGAAGATTTGCAATACTCATACATTGAATATAAATGGAGCTTTGAACAAAAGGAAAATAAACAATGTTAGCTCCCACGAGATATGAACTCAGATTACTAGATTCAAAGTCCAGGTTGCTAACAATTACACCATGGAACCCTCACCTGAGCAATGGCATCTACTGAAGTGCGCTCATCTTTTAAATGCAAAGAAAAGAAATTCAATACTTTATATATATTATTTCAAGTTTCTAATAAGCTCAGGGATGCAATAGGTATTATGTAGAATATTTGTCCAAACCCAATGATAATATATAAAAAGTAACCTATTTTTTAAAGGAGAAGATAGATACTAGAAACCTAAATGCCTAGGACCAATTTCAGTTGGAGCATCACCCCTTATGTTATCCTAGCATTGAATTGACAGTTTTCCTGTATTTCCATATTTGCATATCAGCCACTTACAATTGTTTCAAGCTTTATAACAGAGGACTGCCTTTTTTATAGACCAAGGATGAAAGTCTCTTGTGAGTTAAGTCTGATAATGACATCACAATTTGTAAATTAAGCTATAGTATGATTACAGAGTGTAGACTGAATAAAAAGTGCTTTCCTATAGATTGAAGTTTGTATTTTCTTTAGATTTGCATTCCAAAATGGGCTAGCATTCTTTATTTCCAATGGGCACATTGAGCTACTTCCCCAATATATATTTTTTTGTGTTAAAAGTTATTCATACACAACTTGGTAAAACATACTAAATTTAATACATAATGGATTACATCCTGGGATTATCTTTTTCAACAATCTGTAAATTTACTATTAAAAATTGTGTATTAGATTTTTTAGATTGATTTTGCTTAGATTTGCATATACTCCTAGTCTAAATTGTCTATTTTTATACTATTACTAGATGCCTTAATCTTTGTTATTATCCTATCTAATATTTATTTTTATTTTGTAATGTGGAAAGAAACTGGAGCATTTTTATGATACCCATGCTTCAAGTGACTCTATGGCTTAAGCTTTTTTTTGAAAAATGAAATGCTATAAAAACAAAATATGATCTGTGCTTTGAGGTACATTTGCCAGTTTTGTGTTTGTTTGCAGTAACATCTCTGGCCGGTTAGCTCAGTTGGTTAGAGCGTGGTGCAAATAACGCCAAGGTCACGGGTTCGATCCCCGTATGGGCCATTTGCTTTTCTTGATGGACAAGAATGGAATAAGCTCATCGATGGAGTGCATGAATACTTGAAAACATCATAGACACATATATCACAAAATCTCTTCAAATACATATCAGAAGCCAGTGGGAGTGTCATCCTTTGGCTGATGAAGATTTTTCTCTACATGGCTCAGTGACTTTTGTCTCAAATCAAGCAATATGGCATAACTAAGATATGCAAGGGCAAATTAATTAGTTATTATATTGCTGCTCAAACATAGAGGGCACTAGGTGTTACTAGAAGATGAAGAAGATATGTGCTCCCCTCTCATTAGTGCACACTGAAGTAAAAAAAATGGAGAATTTCTAAAGACCAGAGCACAAGTAATGGATCTCTGCATTCTTATTGCATCTTTTCTTATTTCCAAATATTTGACATACTTCTGATTTGATAGGTTTAAAAAAGAGTTTAAACAAAGGACACCACTGAAGATGATGGAATTTATATGAATTTTAAATGAAGATTTGCAATACTCATACATTGAATGAAAATGGAGCTTTGAACAATAGGAAAATAAACAATGTTAGTTCCCACGAGATATGAATTCAGATTACTAGATTCAAAGTCAATGGTGCTAACAATTACACCATGGAACCCTCACCTGAGCAATGGCATCTACTGAAGTGCGCTCATCTTTTAAATGCAAAGAAAAGAAATTCAATACTTTATATATATTATTTCAAGTTTCTAATAAGCTCAGGGATGCAATAGGTATTATGTAGAATATTTGTCCAAACCCAATGATAATATATAAAAGGTAACCTATTTTTTAAAGGAGAAGATAGATACTAGAAACCTAAATGCCTAGGACCAATTTCAGTTGGAGCATCACCCCTTATGTTATCCTAGCATTGAATTGACAGTTTTCTGTATTTCCATATTTGCATATCAGCCACTTACAATTGTTTCAAGCTTTATAACAGAGGACTGCCTTTTTTATAGACCAAGGATGAAAGTCTCTTGTGAGTTAAGTCTGATAATGACATCACAATTTGTAAATTAAGCTATAGTATGATTACAGAGTGTAGACTGAATAAAAAGTGCTTTCCTATGGATTGAAGTTTGTATTTTCTTAAGCTTTGCATTCCAAAATGGGCTAGCATTCTTTATTTCCAATGGGCACATTAAGCTACTTCCCCAATATATATTTTTTTGTGTTAAAAGTTATTCATACACAACTTGGTAAAACATACTAAATTTAATACATAATGGATTACATCCTGGATTATCTTTTTCAACAATTTGTAAATTTACAATTAAAAATTGTGTATTAGATTTTTTAGATTGATTTTGCTTAGATTTGCATATACTCCTTGTCTAAATTGTCTATTTTTATACTATTAGTAGATGCCTTAATCTTTGTTATTATCCTATCTAATATTTATTTTTATTTTGTAATGTGGAAAGAAACTGGAGCATTTTTATGATACCCATGCTTCAAGTGACTCTATGGCTTAAGCTTTTTTTTGAAAAATGAAATGCTATAAAAACAAAATATGATCTGTGCTTTGAGGTACATTTGCCAGTTTTGTGTTTGCTTGCAGTGATATCTGTGGCCGGTTAGCTCAGTTGGTTAGAGCGTGGTGCTAATAACGCCAAGGTCACGGGTTCAATCCCTGTATGGGCCATTTGCTTTTCTTGATGGACAAGAATGGAATAAGCTCATCGGTGGAGTGCATGAATACTTGAAAACATCATAGACACATATATCACAAAATGTCTTCAAATACATATCAGAAGCCAGTGGGAGTGTCATCCTTTGGCTGATGAAGATTTTTCTCTACATGGCTCAGTGACTTTTGTCTCAAATCAAGCAATACGGCATAACTAAGATATGCAAGGGCAAATTAAATAGTTATTATATTGCTGCTCAAACATAGAGGGCACTAGGTGTTACTAGAAGAAGAAGAAGATATGTGCACACTGAAGTAAAAAAAAATGGAGAATTTCTAAAGACCAGAGCACAAGTAATGGATCTCTGCATTCTTATTGCATCTTTTCTTATTTCCAAATATTTGACATACTTCTGATTTGATAAGTTTAAAAATGAGTTTAAACAAAGGACACCACTGAAGATGATGGAATTTATATGAATTTTAAATGAAGATTTGCAATACTCATACATTGAATGAAAATGGAGCTTTGAACAATAGGAAAATAAACAATGTTAGTTCCCACGAGATATGAATTCAGATTACTAGATTCAAAGTCAAGGGTGCTAACAATTACACCATGGAACCCTCACCTGAGCAATGGCATCTACTGAAGTGCGCTCATCTTTTAAATGCAAAGAAAAGAAATTCAATACTTTATATATATTATTTCAAGTTTCTAATAAGCTCAGGGATGCAATAGGTATTATGTAGAATATTTGTCCAAACCCAATGATAATATATAAAAAGTAACCTATTTTTTAAAGGAGAAGATAGATACTAGAAACCTAAATGCCTAGGACCAATTTCAGTTGGAGCATCACCCCCTATGTTATCCTAGCATTGAATTGACAGTTTTTCTGTATTTCCATATTTGCATATCAGCCACTTACAATTGTTTCAAGCTTTATAACAGAGGACTGCCTTTTTTATAGACCAAGGATGAAAGTCTCTTGTGAGTTAAGTCTGATAATGACATCACAATTTGTAAATTAAGCTATAGTATGATTACAGAGTGTAGACTGAATAAAAAGTGCTTTCCTATGGATTGAAGTTTGTATTTTCTTAAGCTTTGCATTCCAAAATGGGCTAGCATTCTTTATTTCCAATGGGCACATTAAGCTACTTCCCCAATATATATTTTTTTGTGTTAAAAGTTATTCATACACAACTTGGTAAAACATACTAAATTTAATACATAATGGATTACATCCTGGATTATCTTTTTCAACAATTTGTAAATTTACAATTAAAAATTGTGTATTAGATTTTTTAGATTGATTTTGCTTAGATTTGCATATACTCCTTGTCTAAATTGTCTATTTTTATACTATTACTAGATGCCTTAATCTTTGTTATTATCCTATCTAATATTTATTTTTATTTTGTAATGTGGAAAGAAACTGGAGCATTTTTATGATACCCATGCTTCAAGTGACTCTATGGCTTAAGCTTTTTTTTGAAAAATGAAATGCTATAAAAACAAAATCAGATCTGTGCTTTGAGGTACATTTGCCAGTTTTGTGTTTGCGTGCAGTAACATCTGTGGCCGGTTAGCTCAGTTGGTTAGAGCGTGGTGCTAATAACGCTAAGGTCACGGGTTCGATCCCCGTATGGGCCATTTGCTTTTCTTGATGGACAAGAATGGAATAAGCTCATCCATGGAGTGCATGAATACTTGAAAACATCATAGACACATATATCACAAAATCTCTTGAAATACATATCAGAAGCCAGTGGGAGTGTCATCCTTTGGCTGATGAAGATTTTTCTCTACATGGCTCAGTGACTTTTGTCTCAAATCAAGCAATATGGCATAACTAAGATATGCAAGGGCAAATTAATCAGTTATTATATTGCTGCTCAAACATAGAGGGCACTAGGTGTTACTAGTAGAAGAAGAAGATATGTGCTCTCCTCTCATTAGTGCACACTGAAGTAAAAAAAATGGAGAATTTCTAAAGACCAGAGCACAAGTAATGGATTCTTATTGCATCTTTTCTTATTTCCAAATATTTGACATACTTCTGATTTGATAAGTTTAAAAATGAGTTTAAACAAAGGAAACCACTGAAGATGATGGAATTTATATGAATTTTAAATGAAGATTTGCAATACTCATACATTGAATGAAAATGGAGCTTTGAACAAAAGGAAAATAAACAATGTTAGCTCCCACGAGATATGAACTCAGATTACTAGATTCCAAGTCCAGGGTGCTAACAATTACACCATGGAACCCTCACCTGAGCAATGGCATCTACTGAAGTGCGCTCATCTTTTAAATGCAAAGAAAAGAAATTCAATACTTTATATATATTATTTCAAGTTTCTAATAAGCTCAGGGATGCAATAGGTATTATGTAGAATATTTGTCCAAACCCAATGATAATATATAAAAAGTAACCTATTTTTTAAAGGAGAAGATAGATACTAGAAACCTAAATGCCTAGGACCAATTTCAGTTGGAGCATCACCCCTTATGTTATCCTAGCATTGAATTGACAGTTTTTCTGTATTTCCATATTTGCATATCAGCCACTTACAATTGTTTCAAGCTTTATAACAGAGGACTGCCTTTTTTATAGACCAAGGATGAAAGTCTCTTGTGAGTTAAGTCTGATAATGACATCACAATTTGTAAATTAAGCTATAGTATGATTACAGAGTGTAGACTGAATAAAAAGTGCTTTCCTATGGATTGAAGTTTGTATTTTCTTAAGCTTTGCATTCCAAAATGGGCTAGCATTGTTTATTTCCAATGGACACATTAAGTTACTTCCCCAATATATATTTTTTTGTGTTAAAAGTTATTCAAACACAACTTGGTAAAACATACTAAATTTAATACATAATGGATTACATCCTGGGATTATCTTTTTCAACAATCTGTAAATTTACAATTAAAAATTGTGTATTAGATTTTTTAGATTGATTTTGCTTAGATTTGCATATACTCCTTGTCTAAATTGTCTATTTTTATACTATTAGTAGATGCCTTAATCTTTGTTATTATCCTATCTAATATTATTTTTTATTTTGTAATGTGGAAAGAAACTGGAGCATTTTTATGATACCCATGCTTCAAGTGACTCTATGGCTTAAGCTTTTTTTTGAAAAATGAAATGCTATAAAAACAAAATATGATCTGTGCTTTGAGGTACATTTGCCAGTTTTGTGTTTGCTTGCAGTGATATCTGTGGCCGGTTAGCTCAGTTGGTTAGAGCGATTTTTCTCTACATGGCTCAGTGACTTTTGTCTCAAATCAAGCAATATGGCATAAGTAAGATATGCAAGGGCAAATTAATCAGTTATTATATTGCTGCTCAAACATAGAGGGCACTAGGTGTTACTAGAAGAAGAAGATATGTGCTCCTCTCTCATTAGTGCACACTGAAGTAAAAAAAAATTGAGAATTTCTAAAGACCAGAGCACAAGTAATGGATCTCTGCATTCTTATTGCATCTTTTCTTATTTCCAAATATTTGACATACTTCTGATTTGCTAAGTTTAAAAATGAGTTTAAACAAAGGACACCACTGAAGATGATGGAATTTATATGAATTTTAAATGAAGATTTGCAATACTCATACATTGAATGAAAATGGAGCTTTGAACAAAAGGAAAATAAACAATGTTAGCTCCCACGAGATATGAACTCAGATTACTAGATTCAAAGTCCAAGGTGCTAACAATTACACCATGGAACCCTCACCTGAGCAATGGCATCTACTGAAGTGCACTCATCTTTTAAATGCAAAGAAAAGAAATTCAATACTTTATATATATTATTTCAAGTTTCTAATAAGCTCAGGGATGCAATAGGTATTATGTAGAATATTTGTCCAAACCCAATGATAATATATAAAAAGTAACCTATTTTTTAAAGGAGAAGATAGATACTAGAAACCTAAATGCCTAGGACCAATTTCAGTTGGAGCATCACCCCTTATGTTATCCTAGCATTGAATTGACAGTTTTTCTGTATTTCCATATTTGCATATCAGCCACTTACAATTGTTTCAAGCTTTATAACAGAGGACTGCCTTTTTTATAGACCAAGGATGAAAGTCTCTTGTGAGTTAAGTCTGATAATGACATCACAATTTGTAAATTAAGCTATAGTATGATTACAGAGTGTAGACTGAATAAAAAGTGCTTTCCTATGGATTGAAGTTTGTATTTTCTTAAGCTTTGCATTCCAAAATGGGCTAGCATTCTTTATTTCCAATGGGCACATTAAGCTACTTCCCCAATATATATTTTTTTGTGTTAAAAGTTATTCATACACAACTTGGTAAAACATACTAAATTTAATACATAATGGATTACATCCTGGATTATCTTTTTCAACAATTTGTAAATTTACAATTAAAAATTGTGTATTAGATTTTTTAGATTGATTTTGCTTAGATTTGCATATACTCCTTGTCTAAATTGTCTATTTTTATACTATTAGTAGATGCCTTAATCTTTGTTATTATCCTATCTAATATTTATTTTTATTTTGTAATGTGGAAAGAAACTGGAGCATTTTTATGATACCCATGCTTCAAGTGACTCTATGGCTTAAGCTTTTTTTTTGAAAAATGAAATGCTATAAAAACAAAATATGATCTGTGCTTTGAGGTACATTTGCCAGTTTTGTGTTTGCTTGCGGTGATATCTGTGGCCGGTTAGCTCAGTTGTTTAGCGCGTGGTGCTAATAACGCCAAGGTCACGGTTTCGATCCCCGTATGGGCCATTTGCATTTCTTGATGGACAAGAATGGAATAAGCTCATCGGTGGAGTGCATGAATACTTGAAAACATCATAGACACATATATCACAAAATCTCTTCAAATACATATCAGAAGCCAGTGGGAGTGTCATCCTTTGGCTGATGAAGATTTTTCTCTACATGGCTCAGTGACTTTTGTCTCAAATCAAGCAATATGGCATAACTAAGATATGCAAGGGCAAATTAAATAGTTATTATATTGCTGCTCAAACATAGAGGGCACTAGGTGTTACTAGAAGAAGAAGAAGATATGTGCACACTGAAGTAAAAAAGAATGGAGAATTTCTAAAGACCAGAGCACAAGTAATGGATCTCTGCATTCTTATTGCATCTTTTCTTATTTCCAAATATTTGACATACTTCTGATTTGATAAGTTTAAAAATGAGTTTAAACAAAGGACACCACTGAAGATGATGGAATTTATATGAATTTTAAATGAAGATTTGCAATACTCATACATTGAATGAAAATGGAGCTTTGAACAATAGGAAAATAAACAATGTTAGTTCCCACGAGATATGAATTCAGATTACTAGATTCAAAGTCAAGGGTGCTAACAATTACACCATGGAACCCTCACCTGAGCAATGGCATCTACTGAAGTGCGCTCATCTTTTAAATGCAAAGAAAAGAAATTCAATACTTTATATATATTATTTCAAGTTTCTAATAAGCTCAGGGATGCAATAGGTATTATGTAGAATATTTGTCCAAACCCAATGATAATATATAAAAAGTAACCTATTTTTTAAAGGAGAAGATAGATACTAGAAACCTAAATGCCTAGGACCAATTTCAGTTGGAGCATCACCCCTTATGTTATCCTAGCATTGAATTGACAGTTTTTCAGTATTTCCATATTTGCATATCAGCCACTTACAATTGTTTCAAGCTTTATAACAGAGGACTGCCTTTTTTATAGACCAAGGATGAAAGTCTCTTGTGAGTTAAGTCTGATAATGACATCACAATTTGTAAATTAAGCTATAGTATGATTACAGAGTGTTGACTGAAAAAAAAGTGCTTTCCTATGGATTGAAGTTTTTTTTTTTAAGCTTTGCATTCCAAAATGGGCTAGCATTCTTTATTTCCAATGGGCACATTAAGTTACTTCCCCAATATATATTTTTTTGTGTTAAAAGTTATTCAAACACAACTTGGTAAAACATACTAAATTTAATACATAATGGATTACATCCTGGGATTATTTTTTTCAACAATCTGTAAATTTACAATTAAAAATTGTGTATTAGATTTTTTAGATTGATTTTGCTTAGATTTGCATATACTCCTTGAATAAATTGTCTATTTTTATACTATTAGTAGATGCCTTAATCTTTGTTATTATCCTATCTAATATTTATTTTTATTTTGTAATGTGGAAAGAAACTGGAGCATTTTTATGATACCCATGCTTCAAGTGACTCTATGGCTTAAGCTTTTTTTTGAAAAATGAAATGCTATAAAAACAAAATCAGATCTGTGCTTTGAGGTACATTTGCCAGTTTTGTGTTTGCTTGCAGTAACATCTGTGGCCGGTTAGCTCAGTTGGTTAGAGCGTGGTGCTAATAACGCTAAGGTCACGGGTTCGATCCCCGTATGGGCCATTTGCTTTTCTTGATGGACAAGAATGGAATAAGCTCATCCGTGGAGTGCATGAATACTTGAAAACATCATAGACACATATATCACAAAATCTCTTCAAATACATATCAGAAGCCAGTGGGAGTGTCATCCTTTGGCTGATGAAGATTTTTCTCTACATGGCTCAGTGACTTTTGTCTCAAATCAAGCAATATGGCATAACTAAGATATGCAAGGGCAAATTAATCAGTTATTATATTGCTGCTCAAACATAGAGGGCACTAGGTGTTACTAGAAGAAGAAGAAGAAGATATGTGCTCCCCTCTCATTAGTGCACACTGAAGTAAAAAAATGGAGAATTTCTAAAGACCAGAGCACAAGTAATGGATTCTTATTGCATCTTTTCTTATTTCCAAATATTTGACATACTTCTGATTTGATAAGCTTAAAAATGAGTTTAAACAAAGGACACCACTGAAGATGATGGAATTTATATGAATTTTAAATGAAGATTTGCAATACTCATACATTGAATGAAAATGGAGCTTTGAACAAAAGGAAAATAAACAATGTTAGCTCCCACGAGATATGAACTCAGATTACTAGATTCCAAGTCCAGGGTGCTAACAATTACACCATGGAACCCTCACCTGAGCAATGGCATCTACTGAAGTGCGCTCATCTTTTAAATGCAAAGAAAAGAAATTCAATACTTTATATATATTATTTCAAGTTTCTAATAAGCTCAGGGATGCAATAGGTATTATGTAGAATATTTGTCCAAACCCAATGATAATATATAAAAAGTAACCTATTTTTTAAAGGAGAAGATAGATACTAGAAACCTAAATGCCTAGGACCAATTTCAGTTGGAGCATCACCCCTTATGTTATCCTAGCATTGAATTGACAGTTTTTCTGTATTTCCATATTTGCATATCAGCCACTTACAATTGTTTCAAGCTTTATAACAGAGGACTGCCTTTTTTATAGACCAAGGATGAAAGTCTCTTGTGAGTTAAGTCTGATAATGACATCACAATTTGTAAATTAAGCTATAGTATGATTACAGAGTGTAGACTGAATAAAAAGTGCTTTCCTATGGATTGAAGCTTTTATTTTCTTAAGCTTTGCATTCCAAAATGGGCTAGCATTGTTTATTTCCAATGGACACATTAAGTTACTTCCCCAATATATATTTTTTTGTGTTAAAAGTTATTCAAACACAACTTGGTAAAACATACTAAATTTAATACATAATGGATTACATCCTGGGATTATCTTTTTCAACAATCTGTAAATTTACAATTAAAAATTGTGTATTAGATTTTTTAGATTGATTTTGCTTAGATTTGCATATACTCCTTGAATAAATTGTCTATTTTTATACTATTAGTAGATGCCTTAATCTTTGTTATTATCCTATCTAATATTTATTTTTATTTTGTAATGTGGAAAGAAACTGGAGCATTTTTATGATACCCATGCTTCAAGTGACTCTATGGGGTATATGCAATAGCGGGCGAAATCGCGGCAATTATCGCCGTTTTTTCAATTCGACCAAATTCGCCAGGTGAATTCCGGAAGGTGGCTTCCGGAATTCACCATATGCAATGAAAAACGGATTCGCCAGAGTCGCGGGCGAAAATCGGCCGATTTTGCGGATTTTACCGCGATTTTAAAAAACGGGAAAAAACGGGGAAAAACCCGAAAAAAAAATGGCGTGGGGTCCCCCCTCCAAAGCATAACCAGCCTCGGGCTCATCGAGCTGGTCCTGGTTCTAAAAATGCAGGGGAAAAATTGGCCAGGGATCCCCCGTATTTTTAAAACCAGCACCGGGCTCTGCGCCTGATGCTGGTGCCAAAAATACGGGGGACAAAACGAGTAGGGGTCCCCCGTATTTTTAACACCAGCATCGGGCTCCACTAGCTGGACAGATAATGCCACAGCCGGGGGTCACTTTTATATAGTGCCCTGCGGCCGTGGCATCAAATATCCAACTAGTCACCCCTGGCCGGGGTACCCTGGGGGAGTGGGGACCCCTTCAATCAAGGGGTCCCCCCCCCCAGCCACCCAAGGGCCAGGGGTGAAGCCCGAGGCTGTCCCCCCCCATCCAATGGGCTGCGGATGGGAGGGCTGATAGCCTTTGTGTTAAAAAAAAAGATATTGTTTTTTCCATTAGTACTACAAGTCCCAGCAAGCCTCCCCCGCAAGCTGGTACTTGGAGAACCACAAGTACCAGCATGCGGGAGAAAAACGGGCCCGCTGGTACCTGTAGTACTACTGGGAAAAAAATACCCAAATAAAAACAGGACACACACACCTTGATAGTAAAACTTTATTTCATACGCCGACACACACATACTTACCTGTGTTGACACGCCGACTGCAACGATCTCCGACGATCCGAGGGTACCTGTCAAAAAATTATACTCACCTTCCAGCGTCCAGAGGTCCAGAGGTAAATCCACGTACTTTGTAAAAAAACAAACCGAACACCGAGCCATACCGGACTGAAAGGGGTCCAATGTTTTCACATCAGATCCCTTCCCCCGAATGCCGGGACATCACGTGACTCCTGTCACTGATGTCCCTTCAGCCAATCAGGAAGCGCTACTGCCGTGGCGCTCACCTGATTGGCTGGACGCCGTCTGTACTCTGACAGCGCCTCGCAAAGCCGCTCCATTACTTTCAATGGTGGGAACTTAGCGGCTAGCGGTGGGGTCACCCGCCGGTCAGCCGCTGACCGGCGGGTGACCTCACCGCTAGCCGCTAAGTTCCCACCATTGAATATAATGGAGGGAGCTGTGCGATGCGCTGTCACAGCGATCAGCCAATCAGGTGAGCGCAACGAAGTTGCGCTTCCTGATTGGCTTAGAGACCTGTCAGTGACAGCTGTCACTGACAGATCTTAATCGTGGAAAGGTGTCCCATGTGTCAGCATGGGACCCCTTTCAGTCCGTTTTTGGTGCGGGTAAATGCGCTTTCTTTTTTTGCCAAGTACGTGGATTTATCTCTGGAGCCTGTTGAGGTGAGTATATTGATCTTTTATTTTCAGGTACCCCGGGATTCTACATGGAGAAGAGGACCGATGTCGGCGTGTGAACATAGGTAAGTATGTGTGTGTCGGCAGTGTGTAATAAAGTTTTACTGTCGACGGTGTCTGTGTCCTGTTTTTATTTGGGTATTTTTTTTCCATTAGAACTACAGGTACCAGCGGGCCCGTTTTTCTCCCGCATGCTGGTACTTGTGGTTCTCCAAGTACCAGCTTGCGGGGGAGGCTTGCTGGGACTTGTAGTACTAATGGAAAAAACAATATCTTTTTTTGAACACAAAGGCTATCAGCCCCCCCATCCGCAGCCCATTGGATGGGGGGGGACAGCCTCGGGCTTCACCCCTGGCCCTTGGGTGGCTGGGGGGGGGACACCCCTTGATTGAAGGGGTCCCCACTCCCCCAGGGTACACCGGCCAGGGGTGACTAGTTGGATATTTGATGCCACGGCCGCAGGGCACGGCATAAAAGTGACCCCCGGCTGTGGCATTATCTGTCCAGCTAGTGGAGCCCGATGCTGGTGTTAAAAATACGGGGGACCCCTACTCTTTTTGTCCCCCGTATTTTTGGCACCAGCACCAGGCGCAGAGCCCGGTGCTGGTTTTAAAAATACGGGGGATCCCCTGTCAATTTTTCCCCCGCATTTTTAGAACCAGGACCAGCTCAATGAGCCCGAGGCTGGTTATGCTTTGGAGGGGGGACCCCACGCCATTTTTTTTTCTGATTTTACCGTTCCAGCAATAAAAAAAAAAAATATTATTTTAAAAAATATATAAATAATATTTGTGCCTCCCCCCAAAAAAAAAAAAAAACCTAATCCCTTCTAATATAAATAGATCTGCTATTCCCAAAAAAAAAAACACCAAAAAAACCATGTTTAAATTTTTTTTATTTGTTTTCACCCTCCAAAGTGTGGCGGATTGAAAATCGCGAATTTGCTGTCTAAAAGCACTGCAGGCGAATTTCCAAACTTGAATTGAATATGCTGGAGGCGAATTGCAGCATCTGTACCATTGCAGAAAAGGCGAATTCGGAAAAAGGCGAATTGAGAAAAGGCGAATTTTGACGGGCCGTTTTTTTGCGAAAAATGACTGCACTGCATAGGCGAATTGATTTTTGGAGGCGAAAACGTCCCGGAATTCGCCTTTTTTGCCAATTCGCCCGCTATTGCATATACCCCTATGGCTTAAGCTTTTTTTTGAAAAATTAAATGCTATAAAAACAAAATATGATCTGTGCTTTGAGGTACATTTGCCAGTTTTGTGTTTGCTTGCAGTGATATCTGTGGCCGGTTAGCTCAGTTGGTTAGAGCGATTTTTCTCTACATGGCTCAGTGACTTTTGTCTCAAATCAAGCAATATGGCATAAGTAAGATATGCAAGGGCAAATTAAACAGTTATATTGCTGCTCAAACATAGAGGGCACTAGGTGTTACTAGAAGAAGAAGAAGATATGTGCTCCCCTCTCATTAGTGCACACTGAAGTAAAAGAAAATGGAGAATTTCTAAAGAGCAGAGCACAAGTAATGGATCTCTGCATTCTTATTGCATCTTTTCTTATTTCCAAATATTTGAAATACTTCTGATTTGATAAGTTTAAAAATGAGTTTAAACAAAGGACACCACTGAAGATGATGGAATTTATATGAATTTTAAATGAAGATTTGCAATACTCATACATTGAATGAAAATGGAGCTTTGAACAAAAGGAAAATAAACAATGTTAGCTCCCACGAGATATGAACTCAGATTACTAGATTCAAAGTCAAAGTTGCTAACAATTACACCATGGAACCCTCACCTGAGCAATGGCATCTACTGAAGTGCGCTCATCTTTTAAATGCAAAGAAAAGAAATTCAATACTTTATATATATTATTTCAAGTTTCTAATAAGCTCAGGGATGCAATAGGTATTATGTAGAATATTTGTCCAAACCCAATGATAATATATAAAAAGTAACCTATTTTTTAAAGGAGAAGATAGATACTAGAAACCTAAATGCCTAGGACCAATTTCAGTTGGAGCATCACCCCTTATGTTATCCTAGCATTGAATTGACAGTTTTTCTGTATTTCCATATTTGCATATCAGCCACTTACAATTGTTTCAAGCTTTATAACAGAGGACTGCCTTTTTTATAGACCAAGGATGAAAGTCTCTTGTGAGTTAAGTCTGATAATGACATCACAATTTGTAAATTAAGCTATAGTATGATTACAGAGTGTAGACTGAATAAAAAGTGCTTTCCTATGGATTGAAGTTTGTATTTTCTTAAGCTTTGCATTCCAAAATGGGCTAGCATTGTTTATTTCCAATGGACACATTAAGTTACTTCCCCAATATATATTTTTTTGTGTTAAAAGTTATTCAAACACAACTTGGTAAAACATACTAAATTTAATACATAATGGATTACATCCTGGGATTATCTTTTTCAACAATCTGTAAATTTACAATTAAAAATTGTGTATTAGATTTTTTAGATTGATTTTGCTTAGATTTGCATATACTCCTTGAATAAATTGTCTATTTTTATACTATTAGTAGATGCCTTAATCTTTGTTATTATCCTATCTAATATTTATTTTTATTTTGTAATGTGGAAAGAAACTGGAGCATTTTTATGATACCCATGCTTCAAGTGACTCTATGGCTTAAGCTTTTTTTTGAAAAATGAAATGCTATAAAAACAAAATCAGATCTGTGCTTTGAGGTACATTTGCCAGTTTTGTGTTTGCTGGCAGTAATATCTGTGGCCGGTTAGCTCAGTTAGTTAGAGCGTGGTGCTAATAACGCCAAGGTCATGGGTTCGATCCCCGTATGGGCCATTTGCTTTTCTTGATGGACAAGAATGGAATAAGCTCATCGGTGGAGTGCATGAACACTTGAAAACATCATAGACACATATATCACAAAATCTCTTCAAATACATATCAGAAGCCAGTGGGAGTGTCATCCTTTGGCTGATGAAGATTTTTCTCTACATGGCTCAGTGACTTTTGTCTCAAATCAAGCAATATGGCATAACTAAGATATGCAAGGGCAAATTAATCAGTTATTATATTGCTGCTCAAACATAGAGGGCACTAGGTGTTACTAGAAGAAGAAGAAGAAGATATGTGCTCCCCTCTCATTAGTGCACACTGAAGTAAAAAAAATGGAGAATTTCTAAAGACCAGAGCACAAGTAATGGATTCTTATTGCATCTTTTCTTATTTCCAAATATTTGACATACTTCTGATTTGATAAGCTTAAAAATGAGTTTAAACAAAGGACACCACTGAAGATGATGGAATTTATATGAATTTTAAATGAAGATTTGCAATACTCATACATTGAATGAAAATGGAGCTTTGAACAAAAGGAAAATAAACAATGTTAGCTCCCACGAGATATGAACTCAGATTACTAGATTCCAAGTCCAGGGTGCTAACAATTACACCATGGAACCCTCTCCTGAGCAATGGCATCTACTGAAGTGCGCTCATCTTTTAAATGCAAAGAAAAGAAATTCAATACTTTATATATATTATTTCAAGTTTCTAATAAGCTCAGGGATGCAATAGGTATTATGTAGAATATTTGTCCAAACCCAATGATAATATATAAAAAGTAACCTATTTTTTAAAGGAGAAGATAGATACTAGAAACCTAAATGCCTAGGACCAATTTCAGTTGGAGCATCACCCCTTATGTTATCCTAGCATTGAATTGACAGTTTTTCTGTATTTCCATATTTGCATATCAGCCACTTACAATTGTTTCAAGCTTTATAACAGAGGACTGCCTTTTTTATAGACCAAGGATGAAAGTCTCTTGTGAGTTAAGTCTGATAATGACATCACAATTTGTAAATTAAGCTATAGTATGATTACAGAGTGTAGACTGAATAAAAAGTGCTTTCCTATGGATTGAAGTTTGTATTTTCTTAAGCTTTGCATTCCAAAATGGGCTAGCATTGTTTATTTCCAATGGACACATTAAGTTACTTCCCCAATATATATTTTTTTGTGTTAAAAGTTATTCAAACACAACTTGGTAAAACATACTAAATTTAATACATAATGGATTACATCCTGGGATTATCTTTTTCAACAATCTGTAAATTTACAATTAAAAATTGTGTATTAGATTTTTTAGATTGATTTTGCTTAGATTTGCATATACTCCTTGAATAAATTGTCTATTTTTATACTATTAGTAGATGCCTTAATCTTTGTTATTATCCTATCTAATATTTATTTTTATTTTGTAATGTGGAAAGAAACTGGAGCATTTTTATGATACCCATGCTTCAAGTGACTCTATGGCTTAAGCTTTTTTTTGAAAAATGAAATGCTATAAAAACAAAATCAGATCTGTGCTTTGAGGTACATTTGCCAGTTTTGTGTTTGCTGGCAGTAATATCTGTGGCCGGTTAGCTCAGTTAGTTAGAGCGTGGTGCTAATAACGCCAAGGTCATGGGTTCGATCCCCGTATGGGCCATTTGCTTTTCTTGATGGACAAGAATGGAATAAGCTCATCGGTGGAGTGCATGAACACTTGAAAACATCATAGACACATATATCACAAAATCTCTTCAAATACATATCAGAAGCCAGTGGGAGTGTCATCCTTTGGCTGATGAAGATTTTTCTCTACATGGCTCAGTGACTTTTGTCTCAAATCAAGCAATATGGCATAACTAAGATATGCAAGGGCAAATTAATCAGTTATTATATTGCTGCTCAAACATAGAGGGCACTAGGTGTTACTAGAAGAAGAAGAAGAAGATATGTGCTCCCCTCTCATTAGTGCACACTGAAGTAAAAAAAATGGAGAATTTCTAAAGACCAGAGCACAAGTAATGGATTCTTATTGCATCTTTTCTTATTTCCAAATATTTGACATACTTCTGATTTGATAAGCTTAAAAATGAGTTTAAACAAAGGACACCACTGAAGATGATGGAATTTATATGAATTTTAAATGAAGATTTGCAATACTCATACATTGAATGAAAATGGAGCTTTGAACAAAAGGAAAATAAACAATGTTAGCTCCCACGAGATATGAACTCAGATTACTAGATTCCAAGTCCAGGGTGCTAACAATTACACCATGGAACCCTCTCCTGAGCAATGGCATCTACTGAAGTGCGCTCATCTTTTAAATGCAAAGAAAAGAAATTCAATACTTTATATATATTATTTCAAGTTTCTAATAAGCTCAGGGATGCAATAGGTATTATGTAGAATATTTGTCCAAACCCAATGATAATATATAAAAAGTAACCTATTTTTTAAAGGAGAACATAGATACTAGAAACCTAAATGCCTAGGACCAATTTCAGTTGGAGCATCACCCCTTATGTTATCCTAGCATTGAATTGACAGTTTTTCTGTATTTCCATATTTGCATATCAGCCACTTACAATTGTTTCAAGCTTTATAACAGAGGACTGCCTTTTTTATAGACCAAGGATGAAAGTCTCTTGTGAGTTAAGTCTGATAATGACATCACAATTTGTAAATTAAGCTATAGTATGATTACAGAGTGTAGACTGAATAAAAAGTGCTTTCCTATGGATTGAAGTTTGTATTTTCTTAAGCTTTGCATTCCAAAATGGGCTAGCATTCTTTATTTCCAATAGGCACATTAAGCTACTTCCCCAATATTTATTTTTTTGTGTTAAAAGTTATTCATACACAACTTGGTAAAACATACTAAATTTAATACATAATGGATTACATCCTGGATTATCTTTTTCAACAATCTGTAAATTTACAATTAAAAATTGTGTATTAGATTTTTTAGATTGATTTTGCTTAGATTTGCATATACTCCTTGTCTAAATTGTCTATTTTTATACTATTAGTAGATGCCTTAATCTTTGTTATTATCCTATCTAATATTATTTTTTATTTTGTAATGTGGAAAGAAACTGGAGCATTTTTATGATACCCATGCTTCAAGTGACTCTATGGCTTAAGCTTTTTTTTGAAAAATGAAATGCTATAAAAACAAAATATGATCTGTGCTTTGAGGTACATTTGCCAGTTTTGTGTTTGCTTGCAGTGATATCTGTGGCCGGTTAGCTCAGTTGGTTAGAGCGATTTTTCTCTACATGGCTCAGTGACTTTTGTCTCAAATCAAGCAATATGGCATAAGTAAGATATGCAAGGGCAAATTAAACAGTTATATTGCTGCTCAAACATAGAGGGCACTAGGTGTTACTAGAAGAAGAAGAAGATATGTGCTCCCCTCTCATTAGTGCACACTGAAGTAAAAGAAAATGGAGAATTTCTAAAGAGCAGAGCACAAGTAATGGATCTCTGCATTCTTATTGCATCTTTTCTTATTTCCAAATATTTGAAATACTTCTGATTTGATAAGTTTAAAAATGAGTTTAAACAAAGGACACCACTGAAGATGATGGAATTTATATGAATTTTAAATGAAGATTTGCAATACTCATACATTGAATGAAAATGGAGCTTTGAACAAAAGGAAAATAAACAATGTTAGCTCCCACGAGATATGAACTCAGATTACTAGATTCAAAGTCAAGGTTGCTAACAATTACACCATGGAACCCTCACCTGAGCAATGGCATCTACTGAAGTGCGCTCATCTTTTAAATGCAAAGAAAAGAAATTCAGTACTTTATATATATTATTTCAAGTTTCTAATAAGCTCAGGGATGCAATAGGTATTATGTAGAATATTTGTCCAAACCCAATGATAATATATAAAAAGTAACCTATTTTTTAAAGGAGAAGATAGATACTAGAAACCTAAATGCCTAGGACCAATTTCAGTTGGAGCATCACCCCTTATGTTATCCTAGCATTGAATTGACTGTTTTTCTGTATTTCCATATTTGCATATCAGCCATTTACAATTGTTTCAAGCTTTATAACAGATGATTGCCTTTTTTATAGACCAAGGATGAAAGTCTCTTGTGAGTTAAGTCTGATAATGACATCACAATTTGTAAATTAAGCTATAGTATGATTACAGAGTGTAGACTGAATAAAAAGTGCTTTCCTATGGATTGAAGTTTGTATTTTCTTAAGCTTTGCATTCCAAAATGGGCTAGCATTATTTATTTCCAATGGGCACATTAAGCTTCTTCCCCAATATATATTTTTTTGTGTTAAAAGTTATTCATACACAACTTGGTAAAACATACTAAATTTAATACATAATGGATTACATCCTGGGAATATCTTTTTCAACAATCTGTAAATTTACAATTAAAAATTGTGCATTAGATTTTTTAGATTGATTTTGCTTAGATTTGCATATACTCCTAGTCTAAATTGTCTATTTTTATACTATTACTAGATGCCTTAATCTTTGTAATTATCCTATCTAATATTTATTTTTATTTTGTAATGTGGAAAGAAACTGGAGCATTTTTATGATACCCATGCTTCAAGTGACTCTATGGCTTAAGCTTTTTTTTGAAAAATGAAATGCTATAAAAACAAAATATGATCTGTGCTTTGAGATATATTTGCCAGTTTTGTGTGTGCTTGCAGTAATATCTGTGGCCGGTTAGCGCAGTTGGTTAGAGCGTGGTGCTAATAACGCCAAGGTCACGGGTTCGATCCCCGTATGGGCTATTTGCTTTTCTTGATGGACAAGAATGGAATAAGCTCATCGGTGGAGTGCATGAATACTTGAAAACATCATAGACACATATATCACAAAATCTCTTCAAATACATATCAGAAGACAGTGGGAGTGTCATCCTTTGGCTGATGAAGATTTTTCTCTACGTGGCTCAGTGACTTTTGTCTCAAATCAAGCAATATGGCATAACTAAGATATGCAAGGGCAAATTAATCAGTTATTATATTGCTGCTCAAACATAGAGGGCACTAGGTGTTACTAGAAGAAGAAGAAGATATGTGCTCCCCTCTCATTAGTGCACACTGAAGTAAAAAAAAATGGAGAATTTCTAAAGACCAGAGCACAAGTAATGGATCTCTGCATTCTTATTGCATCTTTTCTTATTTCCAAATATTTGACATACTTCTGATTTGATAAGTTTAAAAATGAGTTTAAACAAAGGACACCACTGAAGATGATGGAATTTATATGAATTTTAAATGAAGATTTGCAATACTCATACATTGAATGAAAATGGAGCTTTGAACAAAAGGAAAATAAACAATGTTAGCTCCCATGAGATATGAACTCAGATTACTAGATTCAAAGTCCAGGGTGCTAGCAATTACACCATGGAACCCTCACCTGAGCAACGGCATAAACTGAAGTGCGCTAATCTTTTAAATGCAAAGAAAAGAAATTCAATACTTTATATATATTATTTCAAGTTTCTAATAAGCTCAGGGATGCAATAGGTATTATGTAGAATATTTGTCCAAACCCAATGATAATATATAAAAAGTAACCTATTTTTTAAAGGAGAAGATAGATACTAGAAACCTAAATGCCTAGGACCAATTTCAGTTGGAGCATCACCCCTTATGTTATCCTAGCATTGAATTGACAGTTTTTCAGTATTTCCATATTTGCATATCAGCCACTTACAATTGTTTCAAGCTTTATAACAGAGGACTGCCTTTTTTATAGACCAAGGATGAAAGTCTCTTGTGAGTTAAGTCTGATAATGACATCACAATTTGTAAATTAAGCTATAGTATGATTACAGAGTGTAGACTGAATAAAAAGTGCTTTCCTATGGATTGAAGTTTGTATTTTCTTAAGCTTTGCATTCCAAAATGGGCTAGCATTGTTTATTTCCAATGGACACATTAAGTTACTTCCCCAATATATATTTTTTTGTGTTAAAAGTTATTCAAACACAACTTGGTAAAACATACTAAATTTAATACATAATGGATTACATCCTGGGATTATCTTTTTCAACAATCTGTAAATTTACAATTAAAAATTGTGTATTAGATTTTTTAGATTGATTTTGCTTAGATTTGCATATACTCCTTGAATAAATTGTCTATTTTTATACTATTAGTAGATGCCTTAATCTTTGTTATTATCCTATCTAATATTTATTTTTATTTTGTAATGTGGAAAGAAACTGGAGCATTTTTATGATACCCATGCTTCAAGTGACTCTATGGCTTAAGCTTTTTTTTGAAAAATGAAATGCTATAAAAACAAAATCAGATCTGTGCTTTGAGGTACATTTGCCAGTTTTGTGTTTGCTGGCAGTAATATCTGTGGCCGGTTAGCTCAGTTAGTTAGAGCGTGGTGCTAATAACGCCAAGGTCATGGGTTCGATCCCCGTATGGGCCATTTGCTTTTCTTGATGGACAAGAATGGAATAAGCTCATCGGTGGAGTGCATGAACACTTGAAAACATCATAGACACATATATCACAAAATCTCTTCAAATACATATCAGAAGCCAGTGGGAGTGTCATCCTTTGGCTGATGAAGATTTTTCTCTACATGGCTCAGTGACTTTTGTCTCAAATCAAGCAATATGGCATAACTAAGATATGCAAGGGCAAATTAATCAGTTATTATATTGCTGCTCAAACATAGAGGGCACTAGGTGTTACTAGAAGAAGAAGAAGAAGATATGTGCTCCCCTCTCATTAGTGCACACTGAAGTAAAAAAAATGGAGAATTTCTAAAGACCAGAGCACAAGTAATGGATTCTTATTGCATCTTTTCTTATTTCCAAATATTTGACATACTTCTGATTTGATAAGCTTAAAAATGAGTTTAAACAAAGGACACCACTGAAGATGATGGAATTTATATGAATTTTAAATGAAGATTTGCAATACTCATACATTGAATGAAAATGGAGCTTTGAACAAAAGGAAAATAAACAATGTTAGCTCCCACGAGATATGAACTCAGATTACTAGATTCCAAGTCCAGGGTGCTAACAATTACACCATGGAACCCTCTCCTGAGCAATGGCATCTACTGAAGTGCGCTCATCTTTTAAATGCAAAGAAAAGAAATTCAATACTTTATATATATTATTTCAAGTTTCTAATAAGCTCAGGGATGCAATAGGTATTATGTAGAATATTTGTCCAAACCCAATGATAATATATAAAAAGTAACCTATTTTTTAAAGGAGAACATAGATACTAGAAACCTAAATGCCTAGGACCAATTTCAGTTGGAGCATCACCCCTTATGTTATCCTAGCATTGAATTGACAGTTTTTCTGTATTTCCATATTTGCATATCAGCCACTTACAATTGTTTCAAGCTTTATAACAGAGGACTGCCTTTTTTATAGACCAAGGATGAAAGTCTCTTGTGAGTTAAGTCTGATAATGACATCACAATTTGTAAATTAAGCTATAGTATGATTACAGAGTGTAGACTGAATAAAAAGTGCTTTCCTATGGATTGAAGTTTGTATTTTCTTAAGCTTTGCATTCCAAAATGGGCTAGCATTCTTTATTTCCAATAGGCACATTAAGCTACTTCCCCAATATTTATTTTTTTGTGTTAAAAGTTATTCATACACAACTTGGTAAAACATACTAAATTTAATACATAATGGATTACATCCTGGATTATCTTTTTCAACAATCTGTAAATTTACAATTAAAAATTGTGTATTAGATTTTTTAGATTGATTTTGCTTAGATTTGCATATACTCCTTGTCTAAATTGTCTATTTTTATACTATTAGTAGATGCCTTAATCTTTGTTATTATCCTATCTAATATTATTTTTTATTTTGTAATGTGGAAAGAAACTGGAGCATTTTTATGATACCCATGCTTCAAGTGACTCTATGGCTTAAGCTTTTTTTTGAAAAATGAAATGCTATAAAAACAAAATATGATCTGTGCTTTGAGGTACATTTGCCAGTTTTGTGTTTGCTTGCAGTGATATCTGTGGCCGGTTAGCTCAGTTGGTTAGAGCGATTTTTCTCTACATGGCTCAGTGACTTTTGTCTCAAATCAAGCAATATGGCATAAGTAAGATATGCAAGGGCAAATTAAACAGTTATATTGCTGCTCAAACATAGAGGGCACTAGGTGTTACTAGAAGAAGAAGAAGATATGTGCTCCCCTCTCATTAGTGCACACTGAAGTAAAAGAAAATGGAGAATTTCTAAAGAGCAGAGCACAAGTAATGGATCTCTGCATTCTTATTGCATCTTTTCTTATTTCCAAATATTTGAAATACTTCTGATTTGATAAGTTTAAAAATGAGTTTAAACAAAGGACACCACTGAAGATGATGGAATTTATATGAATTTTAAATGAAGATTTGCAATACTCATACATTGAATGAAAATGGAGCTTTGAACAAAAGGAAAATAAACAATGTTAGCTCCCACGAGATATGAACTCAGATTACTAGATTCAAAGTCAAGGTTGCTAACAATTACACCATGGAACCCTCACCTGAGCAATGGCATCTACTGAAGTGCGCTCATCTTTTAAATGCAAAGAAAAGAAATTCAGTACTTTATATATATTATTTCAAGTTTCTAATAAGCTCAGGGATGCAATAGGTATTATGTAGAATATTTGTCCAAACCCAATGATAATATATAAAAAGTAACCTATTTTTTAAAGGAGAAGATAGATACTAGAAACCTAAATGCCTAGGACCAATTTCAGTTGGAGCATCACCCCTTATGTTATCCTAGCATTGAATTGACTGTTTTTCTGTATTTCCATATTTGCATATCAGCCATTTACAATTGTTTCAAGCTTTATAACAGATGATTGCCTTTTTTATAGACCAAGGATGAAAGTCTCTTGTGAGTTAAGTCTGATAATGACATCACAATTTGTAAATTAAGCTATAGTATGATTACAGAGTGTAGACTGAATAAAAAGTGCTTTCCTATGGATTGAAGTTTGTATTTTCTTAAGCTTTGCATTCCAAAATGGGCTAGCATTATTTATTTCCAATGGGCACATTAAGCTTCTTCCCCAATATATATTTTTTTGTGTTAAAAGTTATTCATACACAACTTGGTAAAACATACTAAATTTAATACATAATGGATTACATCCTGGGAATATCTTTTTCAACAATCTGTAAATTTACAATTAAAAATTGTGCATTAGATTTTTTAGATTGATTTTGCTTAGATTTGCATATACTCCTAGTCTAAATTGTCTATTTTTATACTATTACTAGATGCCTTAATCTTTGTAATTATCCTATCTAATATTTATTTTTATTTTGTAATGTGGAAAGAAACTGGAGCATTTTTATGATACCCATGCTTCAAGTGACTCTATGGCTTAAGCTTTTTTTTGAAAAATGAAATGCTATAAAAACAAAATATGATCTGTGCTTTGAGATATATTTGCCAGTTTTGTGTGTGCTTGCAGTAATATCTGTGGCCGGTTAGCGCAGTTGGTTAGAGCGTGGTGCTAATAACGCCAAGGTCACGGGTTCGATCCCCGTATGGGCTATTTGCTTTTCTTGATGGACAAGAATGGAATAAGCTCATCGGTGGAGTGCATGAATACTTGAAAACATCATAGACACATATATCACAAAATCTCTTCAAATACATATCAGAAGACAGTGGGAGTGTCATCCTTTGGCTGATGAAGATTTTTCTCTACGTGGCTCAGTGACTTTTGTCTCAAATCAAGCAATATGGCATAACTAAGATATGCAAGGGCAAATTAATCAGTTATTATATTGCTGCTCAAACATAGAGGGCACTAGGTGTTACTAGAAGAAGAAGAAGATATGTGCTCCCCTCTCATTAGTGCACACTGAAGTAAAAAAAAATGGAGAATTTCTAAAGACCAGAGCACAAGTAATGGATCTCTGCATTCTTATTGCATCTTTTCTTATTTCCAAATATTTGACATACTTCTGATTTGATAAGTTTAAAAATGAGTTTAAACAAAGGACACCACTGAAGATGATGGAATTTATATGAATTTTAAATGAAGATTTGCAATACTCATACATTGAATGAAAATGGAGCTTTGAACAAAAGGAAAATAAACAATGTTAGCTCCCATGAGATATGAACTCAGATTACTAGATTCAAAGTCCAGGGTGCTAGCAATTACACCATGGAACCCTCACCTGAGCAACGGCATAAACTGAAGTGCGCTAATCTTTTAAATGCAAAGAAAAGAAATTCAATACTTTATATATATTATTTCAAGTTTCTAATAAGCTCAGGGATGCAATAGGTATTATGTAGAATATTTGTCCAAACCCAATGATAATATATAAAAAGTAACCTATTTTTTAAAGGAGAAGATAGATACTAGAAACCTAAATGCCTAGGACCAATTTCAGTTGGAGCATCACCCCTTATGTTATCCTAGCATTGAATTGACAGTTTTTCAGTATTTCCATATTTGCATATCAGCCACTTACAATTGTTTCAAGCTTTATAACAGAGGACTGCCTTTTTTATAGACCAAGGATGAAAGTCTCTTGTGAGTTAAGTCTGATAATGACATCACAATTTGTAAATTAAGCTATAGTATGATTACAGAGTGTAGACTGAATAAAAAGTGCTTTCCTATGGATTGAAGTTTGTATTTTCTTAAGCTTTGCATTCCAAAATGGGCTAGCATTCTTTATTTCCAATGGGCACATTAAGTTACTTCCCCAATATATATTTTTTTGTGTTAAAAGTTATTCAAACACAACTTGGTAAAACATACTAAATTTAATACATAATGGATTACATCCTGGGATTATCTTTTTCAACAATCTGTAAATTTACAATTAAAAATTGTGTATTAGTTTATTTAGATTGATTTTGCTTAGATTTGCATATACTCCTTGAATAAATTGTCTATTTTTATACTATTAGTAGATGCCTTAATCTTTGTTATTATCCTATCTAATATTTATTTTTATTTTGTAATGTGGAAAGAAACTGGAGCATTTTTATGATACCCATGCTTCAAGTGACTCTATGGCTTAAGCTTTTTTTTGAAAAATGAAATGCTATAAAAACAAAATCAGATCTGTGCTTTGAGGTACATTTGCCAGTTTTGTGTTTGCTTGCAGTAACATCTGTGGCAGGTTAGCTCAGTCGGTTAGAGCGTGGTGCTAATAACGCCAAGGTCTCGGGTTCGATCCCCGTATGGGCCATCTGCTTTTCTTGATGGACAAGAATGGAATAAGCTCATCCGTGGAGTGCATGAATACTTGAAAACATCATAGACACATATATCACAAAATCTCTTCAAATACATATCAGAAGCCAGTGGGAGTGTCATCCTTTGGCTGATGAAGATTTTTCTCTACATGGCTCAGTGACTTTTGTCTCAAATCAAGCAATATGGCATAACTAAGATATGCAAGGGCAAATTAATCAGTTATTATATTGCTGCTCAAACATAGAGGGCACTAGGTGTTACTAGAAGAAGAAGAAGATATGTGCTCCCCTCTCATTAGTGCACACTGAAGTAAAAAAAATGGAGAATTTCTAAAGACCAGAGCAGAAGTAATGGATTCTTATTGCATCTTTTCTTATTTCCAAATATTTGACATACTTCTGATTTGATAAGTTTAAAAATGAGTTTAAACAAAGGACACCACTGAAGATGATGGAATTTATATGAATTTTAAATGAAGATTTGCAATACTCATACATTGAATGAAAATGGAGCTTTGAACAAAAGGAAAATAAACAATGTTAGCTCCCACGAGATATGAACTCAGATTACTAGATTCCAAGTCCAGGGTGCTAACAATTACACCATGGAACCCTCACCTGAGCAATGGCATCTACTGAAGTGCGCTCATCTTTTAAATGCAAAGAAAAGAAATTCAATACTTTATATATATTATTTCAAGTTTCAAATAAGCTCAGGGATGCAATAGGTATTATGTAGAATATTTGTCCAAACCCAATGATAATATATAAAAAGTAACCTATTTTTTAAAGGAGAAGATAGATACTAGAAACCTAAATGCCTAGGACCAATTTCAGTTGGAGCATCACCCCTTATGTTATCCTAGCATTGAATTGACAGTTTTTCTGTATTTCCATATTTGCATATCAGCCACTTACAATTGTTTCAAGCTTTATAACAGAGGACTGCCTTTTTTATAGACCAAGGATGAAAGTCTCTTGTGAGTTAAGTCTGATAATGACATCACAATTTGTAAATTAAGCTATAGTATGATTACAGAGTGTAGACTGAATAAAAAGTGCTTTCCTATGGATTGAAGTTTGTATTTTCTTAAGCTTTGCATTCCAAAATGGGCTAGCATTCTTTATTTCCAATAGGCACATTAAGCTACTTCCCCAATATTTATTTTTTTGTGTTAAAAGTTATTCATACACAACTTGGTAAAACATACTAAATTTAATACATAATGGATTACATCCTGGATTATCTTTTTCAACAATCTGTAAATTTACAATTAAAAATTGTGTATTAGATTTTTTAGATTGATTTTGCTTAGATTTGCATATACTCCTAGTCTAAATTGTCTATTTTTATACTATTACTAGATGCCTTAATCTTTGTTATTATCCTATCTAATATTTATTTTTATTTTGTAATGTGGAAAGAAACTGGAGCATTTTTATGATACCCATGCTTCAAGTGACTCTATGGCTTAAGCTTTTTTTTGAAAAATGAAATGCTATAAAAACAAAATATGATCTGTGCTTTGAGATATATTTGCCAGTTTTGTGTTTGCTTGCAGTAATATCTGTGGCCGGTTAGCTCAGTTGGTTAGAGCGTGGTGCTAATAACGCCAGGGTCACGGGTTCGATCCCCATATGGGCCATTTGCTTTTCTTGATGGACAAGAATGGAATAAGCTCATCGGTGGAGTGCATGAATACTTGAAAACATCATAGACACATCTATCACAAAATCTCTTCAAATACATATCAGAAGCCAGTGGGAGTGTCATCCTTTGGCTGATGAAGATTTTTCTCTACATGGCTCAGTAACTTTTGTCTCAAATCAAGCAATATGGCATAACTAAGATATGCAAGGGCAAATTAATTAGTTATTATATTGCTGCTCAAACATAGAGGGCACTAGGTGTTACTAGAAGAAGAAGAAGATATGTGCTCCCCTCTCATTAGTGCACACTGAAGTAAAAAAAAAATGGAGAATTTCTAAAGACCAGAGCACAAGTAATGGATCTCTGCATTCTTATTGCATCTTTTCTTATTTCCAAATATTTGACATACTTCTGATTTGATAAGTTTAAAAATGAGTTTAAACAAAGGACACCACTGAAGATGATGGAATTTATATGAATTTTAAATGAAGATTTGCAATACTCATACATTGAATGAAAATGGAGCTTTAAACAAAAGGAAAATAAACAATGTTAGCTCCCACGAGATATGAACTCAGATTACTAGATTCAAAGTCCAGGGTGCTAACAATTACACCATGGAACCCTCACCTGAGCAATGGCATCTACTGAAGTGTGCTCATCTTTTAAATGCAAAGAAAAGAAATTCAATACTTTATATATATTATTTCAAGTTTCTAATAAGCTCAGGGATGCAATAGGTATTATGTAGAATATTTGTCCAAACCCAATGATAATATATAAAAAGTAACCTATTTTTTAAAGGAGAAGATAGATACTAGAAACCTAAATGCCTAGGACCAATTTCAGTTGGAGCATCACCCCTTATGTTATCCTAGCATTGAATTGACAGTTTTTCAGTATTTCCATATTTGCATATCAGCCACTTACAATTGTTTCAAGCTTTATAACAGAGGACTGCCTTTTTTATAGACCAAGGATGAAAGTCTCTTTTGAGTTAAGTCTGATAATGACATCAAAATTTGTAAATTAAGCTATAGTTTGATTACAGAGTGTAGACTGAATAAAAAGTGCTTTCCTATGGATTGAAGTTTGTATTTTCTTAAGCGTTGCATTCCAAAATGGGCTAGCATTCTTTATTTCCTATGGGCACATTAAGCTACTTCCCCAATATATATTTTTTTGTGTTAAAAGTTATTCATACACATCTTGGTAAAACATACTAAATTTAATACATAATGGATTACATCCTGGATTATCTTTTTCAACAATCTGTAAATTTACAATTAAAAATTGTGTATTAGATTTTTTAGATTGATTTTGCTTAGATTTGCATATACTCCTTGTCTAAATTGTCTATTTTTATACTATTAGTAGATGCCTTAATCTTTGTTATTATCCTATCTAATATTTATTTTTATTTTGTAATGTGGAAAGAAACTGGAGCATTTTTATGATACCCATGCTTCAAGTGACTCTATGGCTTAAGTTTTTTTTTGAAAAATGAAATGCTATAAAAACAAAATATGATCTGTGCTTTGAGGTACATTTGCCAGTTTTGTGTTTGCTTGCAGTGATATCTGTGGCTGGTTAGCTCAGTTGGTTAGAGCGTGGTGCTAATAACGCCAAGGTCACGGGTTCGATCCCCGTATGGGCCATTTGCTTTTCTTGATGGACAAGAATGGAATAAGCTCATCGGTGGAGTGCATGAATACTTGAAAACATCATAGACACATATATCACAAAATCTCTTCAAATACATATCAGAAGCCAGTGGGAGTGTCATCCTTTGGCTGATGAAGATTTTTCTCTACATGGCTCAGTGACTTTTGTCTCAAATCAAGCAATATGGCATAACTAAGATATGCAAGGGCAAATTAATTAGTTATTATATTGCTGCTCAAACATAGAGGGCACTAGGTGTTACTAGAAGAAGAAGAAGATATGTGCTCCCCTCTCATTAGTGCACACTGAAGTAAAAAAAAATGGAGAATTTCTAAAGACCAGAGCACAAGTAATGGATCTCTGCATTCTTATTGCATCTTTTCTTATTTCCAAATATTTGACATACTTCTGATTTGATAAGTTTAAAAATGAGTTTAAACAAAGGACACCACTGAAGATGATGGAATTTATATGAATTTTAAATGAAGATTTGCAATACTCATACATTGAATGAAAATGGAGCTTTGAACAAGAGGAAAATAAACAATGTTAGCTCCCACGAGATATGAATTCAGATTACTAGATTCAAAGTCAAGGGTGCTAACAATTACATTATGGAACCCTCACCTGAGCAATGGCATCTACTGAAGTGCGCTCATCTTTTAAATGCAAAGAAAAGAAATTCAATACTTTATATATATTATTTCAAGTTTCTAATAAGCTCAGGGATGCAATAGGTATTATGTAGAATATTTGTCCAAACCCAATGATAATATATAAAAAGTAACCTATTTTTTAAAGGAGAAGATAGATACTAGAAACCTAAATGCCTAGGACCAATTTCAGTTGGAGCATCACCCCTTATGTTATCCTAGCATTGAATTGACAGTTTTTCTGTATTTCCATATTTGCATATCAGCCACTTACAATTGTTTCAAGCTTTATAACAGAGGACTGCCTTTTTTATAGACCAAGGATGAAAGTCTCTTGTGAGTTAAGTCTGATAATGACATCACAATTTGTAAATTAAGCTATAGTATGATTACAGAGTGTAGACTGAATAAAAAGTGCTTTCCTATGGATTGAAGTTTGTATTTTCTTAAGCTTTGCATTCCAAAATGGGCTAGCATTCTTTATTTCCAATGGGCACATTAAGCTACTTCCCCAATATATATTTTTTTGTGTTAAAAGTTATTCATACACAACTTGGTAAAACATACTAAATTTAATACATGATGGATTACATCCTGGATTATCTTTTTCAACAATCTGTAAATTTACAATTAAAAATTGTGTATTAGATTTTTTAGATTGATTTTGCTTAGATTTGCATATACTCCTTGTCTAAATTGTCTATTTTTATACTATTAGTAGATGCCTTAATCTTTGTTATTATCCTATCTAATATTTATTTTTATTTTGTAATGTGGAAAGAAACTGGAGCATTTTTATGATACCCATGCTTCAAGTGACTCTATGGCTTAAGCTTTTTTTTGAAAAATGAAATGCTATAAAAACAAAATATGATCTGTGCTTTGAGGTACATTTGCCAGTTTTGTGTTTGCTTGCAGTGATATCTGTGGCTGGTTAGCTCAGTTGGTTAGAGCGATTTTTCTCTACATGGCTCAGTGACTTTTGTCTCAAATCAAGCAATATGGCATAAGTAAGATATGCAAGGGCAAATTAATCAGTTATTATATTGCTGCTCAAACATAGAGGGCACTAGGTGTTACTAGAAGAAGAAGATATGTGCTCCTCTCTCATTAGTGCACACTGAAGTAAAAAAAAATTGAGAATTTCTAAAGACCAGAGCACAAGTAATGGATCTCTGCATTCTTATTGCATCTTTTCTTATTTCCAAATATTTGACATACTTCTGATTTGCTAAGTTTAAAAATGAGTTTAAACAAAGGACACCACTGAAGATGATGGAATTTATATGAATTTTAAATGAAGATTTGCAATACTCATACATTGAATGAAAATGGAGCTTTGAACAAAAGGAAAATAAACAATGTTAGCTCCCACGAGATATGAACTCAGATTACTAGATTCAAAGTCCAAGGTGCTAACAATTACACCATGGAACCCTCACCTGAGCAATGGCATCTACTGAAGTGCACTCATCTTTTAAATGCAAAGAAAAGAAATTCAATACTTTATATATATTATTTCAAGTTTCTAATAAGCTCAGGGATGCAATAGGTATTATGTAGAATATTTGTCCAAACCCAACGATAATATATAAAAAGTAACCTATTTTTTAAAGGAGAAGATAGATACTAGAAACCTAAATGCCTAGGACCAATTTCAGTTGGAGCATCACCCCTTATGTTATCCTAGCATTGAATTGACAGTTTTTCTGTATTTCCATATTTGCATATCAGCCACTTACAATTGTTTCAAGCTTTATAACAGAGGACTGCCTTTTTTATAGACCAAGGATGAAAGTCTCTTGTGAGTTAAGTCTGATAATGACATCACAATTTGTAAATTAAGCTATAGTATGATTACAGAGTGTAGACTGAATAAAAAGTGCTTTCCTATGGATTGAAGTTTGTATTTTCTTAAGCTTTGCATTCCAAAATGGGCTAGCATTCTTTATTTCCAATGGGCACATTAAGCTACTTCCCCAATATATATTTTTTTGTGTTAAAAGTTATTCATACACAACTTGGTAAAACATACTAAATTTAATACATAATGGATTACATCCTGGATTATCTTTTTCAACAATTTGTAAATTTACAATTAAAAATTGTGTATTAGAATTTTTAGATTGATTTTGCTTAGATTTGCATATACTCCTTGTCTAAATTGTCTATTTTTATACTATTAGTAGATGCCTTAATCTTTGTTATTATCCTATCTAATATTTATTTTTATTTTGTAATGTGGAAAGAAACTGGAGCATTTTTATGATACCCATGCTTCAAGTGACTCTATGGCTTAAGCTTTTTTTTTGAAAAATGAAATGCTATAAAAACAAAATATGATCTGTGCTTTGAGGTACATTTGCCAGTTTTGTGTTTGCTTGCGGTGATATCTGTGGCCGGTTAGCTCAGTTGTTTAGCGCGTGGTGCTAATAACGCCAAGGTCACGGTTTCGATCCCCGTATGGGCCATTTGCATTTCTTGATGGACAAGAATGGAATAAGCTCATCGGTGGAGTGCATGAATACTTGAAAACATCATAGACACATATATCACAAAATCTCTTCAAATACATATCAGAAGCCAGTGGGAGTGTCATCCTTTGGCTGATGAAGATTTTTCTCTACATGGCTCAGTGACTTTTGTCTCAAATCAAGCAATATGGCATAACTAAGATATGCAAGGGCAAATTAAATAGTTATTATATTGCTGCTCAAACATAGAGGGCACTAGGTGTTACTAGAAGAAGAAGAAGATATGTGCACACTGAAGTAAAAAAGAATGGAGAATTTCTAAAGACCAGAGCACAAGTAATGGATCTCTGCATTCTTATTGCATCTTTTCTTATTTCCAAATATTTGACATACTTCTGATTTGATAAGTTTAAAAATGAGTTTAAACAAAGGACACCACTGAAGATGATGGAATTTATATGAATTTTAAATGAAGATTTGCAATACTCATACATTGAATGAAAATGGAGCTTTGAACAATAGGAAAATAAACAATGTTAGTTCCCACGAGATATGAATTCAGATTACTAGATTCAAAGTCAAGGGTGCTAACAATTACACCATGGAACCCTCACCTGAGCAATGGCATCTACTGAAGTGCGCTCATCTTTTAAATGCAAAGAAAAGAAATTCAATACTTTATATATATTATTTCAAGTTTCTAATAAGCTCAGGGATGCAATAGGTATTATGTAGAATATTTGTCCAAACCCAATGATAATATATAAAAAGTAACCTATTTTTTAAAGGAGAAGATAGATACTAGAAACCTAAATGCCTAGGACCAATTTCAGTTGGAGCATCACCCCTTATGTTATCCTAGCATTGAATTGACAGTTTTTCAGTATTTCCATATTTGCATATCAGCCACTTACAATTGTTTCAAGCTTTATAACAGAGGACTGCCTTTTTTATAGACCAAGGATGAAAGTCTCTTGTGAGTTAAGTCTGATAATGACATCACAATTTGTAAATTAAGCTATAGTATGATTACAGAGTGTTGACTGAAAAAAAAGTGCTTTCCTATGGATTGAAGTTTTTTTTTTTAAGCTTTGCATTCCAAAATGGGCTAGCATTCTTTATTTCCAATGGGCACATTAAGTTACTTCCCCAATATATATTTTTTTGTGTTAAAAGTTATTCAAACACAACTTGGTAAAACATACTAAATTTAATACATAATGGATTACATCCTGGGATTATTTTTTTCAACAATCTGTAAATTTACAATTAAAAATTGTGTATTAGATTTTTTAGATTGATTTTGCTTAGATTTGCATATACTCCTTGAATAAATTGTCTATTTTTATACTATTAGTAGATGCCTTAATCTTTGTTATTATCCTATCTAATATTTATTTTTATTTTGTAATGTGGAAAGAAACTGGAGCATTTTTATGATACCCATGCTTCAAGTGACTCTATGGCTTAAGCTTTTTTTTGAAAAATGAAATGCTATAAAAACAAAATCAGATCTGTGCTTTGAGGTACATTTGCCAGTTTTGTGTTTGCTTGCAGTAACATCTGTGGCCGGTTAGCTCAGTTGGTTAGAGCGTGGTGCTAATAACGCTAAGGTCACGGGTTCGATCCCCGTATGGGCCATTTGCTTTTCTTGATGGACAAGAATGGAATAAGCTCATCCGTGGAGTGCATGAATACTTGAAAACATCATAGACACATATATCACAAAATCTCTTCAAATACATATCAGAAGCCAGTGGGAGTGTCATCCTTTGGCTGATGAAGATTTTTCTCTACATGGCTCAGTGACTTTTGTCTCAAATCAAGCAATATGGCATAACTAAGATATGCAAGGGCAAATTAATCAGTTATTATATTGCTGCTCAAACATAGAGGGCACTAGGTGTTACTAGAAGAAGAAGAAGAAGATATGTGCTCCCCTCTCATTAGTGCACACTGAAGTAAAAAAATGGAGAATTTCTAAAGACCAGAGCACAAGTAATGGATTCTTATTGCATCTTTTCTTATTTCCAAATATTTGACATACTTCTGATTTGATAAGCTTAAAAATGAGTTTAAACAAAGGACACCACTGAAGATGATGGAATTTATATGAATTTTAAATGAAGATTTGCAATACTCATACATTGAATGAAAATGGAGCTTTGAACAAAAGGAAAATAAACAATGTTAGCTCCCACGAGATATGAACTCAGATTACTAGATTCCAAGTCCAGGGTGCTAACAATTACACCATGGAACCCTCACCTGAGCAATGGCATCTACTGAAGTGCGCTCATCTTTTAAATGCAAAGAAAAGAAATTCAATACTTTATATATATTATTTCAAGTTTCTAATAAGCTCAGGGATGCAATAGGTATTATGTAGAATATTTGTCCAAACCCAATGATAATATATAAAAAGTAACCTATTTTTTAAAGGAGAAGATAGATACTAGAAACCTAAATGCCTAGGACCAATTTCAGTTGGAGCATCACCCCTTATGTTATCCTAGCATTGAATTGACAGTTTTTCTGTATTTCCATATTTGCATATCAGCCACTTACAATTGTTTCAAGCTTTATAACAGAGGACTGCCTTTTTTATAGACCAAGGATGAAAGTCTCTTGTGAGTTAAGTCTGATAATGACATCACAATTTGTAAATTAAGCTATAGTATGATTACAGAGTGTAGACTGAATAAAAAGTGCTTTCCTATGGATTGAAGCTTTTATTTTCTTAAGCTTTGCATTCCAAAATGGGCTAGCATTGTTTATTTCCAATGGACACATTAAGTTACTTCCCCAATATATATTTTTTTGTGTTAAAAGTTATTCAAACACAACTTGGTAAAACATACTAAATTTAATACATAATGGATTACATCCTGGGATTATCTTTTTCAACAATCTGTAAATTTACAATTAAAAATTGTGTATTAGATTTTTTAGATTGATTTTGCTTAGATTTGCATATACTCCTTGAATAAATTGTCTATTTTTATACTATTAGTAGATGCCTTAATCTTTGTTATTATCCTATCTAATATTTATTTTTATTTTGTAATGTGGAAAGAAACTGGAGCATTTTTATGATACCCATGCTTCAAGTGACTCTATGGGGTATATGCAATAGCGGGCGAAATCGCGGCAATTATCGCCGTTTTTTCAATTCGACCAAATTCGCCAGGTGAATTCCGGAAGGTGGCTTCCGGAATTCACCATATGCAATGAAAAACGGATTCGCCAGAGTCGCGGGCGAAAATCGGCCGATTTTGCGGATTTTACCGCGATTTTAAAAAACGGGAAAAAACGGGGAAAAACCCGAAAAAAAAATGGCGTGGGGTCCCCCCTCCAAAGCATAACCAGCCTCGGGCTCATCGAGCTGGTCCTGGTTCTAAAAATGCAGGGGAAAAATTGGCCAGGGATCCCCCGTATTTTTAAAACCAGCACCGGGCTCTGCGCCTGATGCTGGTGCCAAAAATACGGGGGACAAAACGAGTAGGGGTCCCCCGTATTTTTAACACCAGCATCGGGCTCCACTAGCTGGACAGATAATGCCACAGCCGGGGGTCACTTTTATATAGTGCCCTGCGGCCGTGGCATCAAATATCCAACTAGTCACCCCTGGCCGGGGTACCCTGGGGGAGTGGGGACCCCTTCAATCAAGGGGTCCCCCCCCCCAGCCACCCAAGGGCCAGGGGTGAAGCCCGAGGCTGTCCCCCCCATCCAATGGGCTGCGGATGGGAGGGCTGATAGCCTTTGTGTTAAAAAAAAAGATATTGTTTTTTCCATTAGTACTACAAGTCCCAGCAAGCCTCCCCCGCAAGCTGGTACTTGGAGAACCACAAGTACCAGCATGCGGGAGAAAAACGGGCCCGCTGGTACCTGTAGTACTACTGGGAAAAAAATACCCAAATAAAAACAGGACACACACACCTTGATAGTAAAACTTTATTTCATACGCCGACACACACATACTTACCTGTGTTGACACGCCGACTGCAACGATCTCCGACGATCCGAGGGTACCTGTCAAAAAATTATACTCACCTTCCAGCGTCCAGAGGTCCAGAGGTAAATCCACGTACTTTGTAAAAAAACAAACCGAACACCGAGCCATACCGGACTGAAAGGGGTCCAATGTTTTCACATCAGATCCCTTCCCCCGAATGCCGGGACATCACGTGACTCCTGTCACTGATGTCCCTTCAGCCAATCAGGAAGCGCTACTGCCGTGGCGCTCACCTGATTGGCTGGACGCCGTCTGTACTCTGACAGCGCCTCGCAAAGCCGCTCCATTACTTTCAATGGTGGGAACTTAGCGGCTAGCGGTGGGGTCACCCGCCGGTCAGCCGCTGACCGGCGGGTGACCTCACCGCTAGCCGCTAAGTTCCCACCATTGAATATAATGGAGGGAGCTGTGCGATGCGCTGTCACAGCGATCAGCCAATCAGGTGAGCGCAACGAAGTTGCGCTTCCTGATTGGCTTAGAGACCTGTCAGTGACAGCTGTCACTGACAGATCTTAATCGTGGAAAGGTGTCCCATGTGTCAGCATGGGACCCCTTTCAGTCCGTTTTTGGTGCGGGTAAATGCGCTTTCTTTTTTTGCCAAGTACGTGGATTTATCTCTGGAGCCTGTTGAG
This sequence comes from Pseudophryne corroboree, assembly GCF_028390025.1. Classification (NCBI taxonomy): domain Eukaryota; kingdom Metazoa; phylum Chordata; class Amphibia; order Anura; family Myobatrachidae; genus Pseudophryne; species Pseudophryne corroboree. The sequence goes on along the minus strand of NC_086454.1, from coordinate 166,232,310 downwards.
GTGAGTATATTGATCTTTTATTTTCAGGTACCCCGGGATTCTACATGGAGAAGAGGACCGATGTCGGCGTGTGAACATAGGTAAGTATGTGTGTGTCGGCAGTGTGTAATAAAGTTTTACTGTCGACGGTGTCTGTGTCCTGTTTTTATTTGGGTATTTTTTTTCCATTAGAACTACAGGTACCAGCGGGCCCGTTTTTCTCCCGCATGCTGGTACTTGTGGTTCTCCAAGTACCAGCTTGCGGGGGAGGCTTGCTGGGACTTGTAGTACTAATGGAAAAAACAATATCTTTTTTTGAACACAAAGGCTATCAGCCCCCCCATCCGCAGCCCATTGGATGGGGGGGGACAGCCTCGGGCTTCACCCCTGGCCCTTGGGTGGCTGGGGGGGGGACACCCCTTGATTGAAGGGGTCCCCACTCCCCCAGGGTACACCGGCCAGGGGTGACTAGTTGGATATTTGATGCCACGGCCGCAGGGCACGGCATAAAAGTGACCCCCGGCTGTGGCATTATCTGTCCAGCTAGTGGAGCCCGATGCTGGTGTTAAAAATACGGGGGACCCCTACTCTTTTTGTCCCCCGTATTTTTGGCACCAGCACCAGGCGCAGAGCCCGGTGCTGGTTTTAAAAATACGGGGGATCCCCTGTCAATTTTCCCCCCGCATTTTTAGAACCAGGACCAGCTCAATGAGCCCGAGGCTGGTTATGCTTTGGAGGGGGGACCCCACGCCATTTTTTTTTCTGATTTTACCGTTCCAGCAATAAAAAAAAAAAATATTATTTTAAAAAATATATAAATAATATTTGTGCCTCCCCCAAAAAAAAAAAAAAACCTAATCCCTTCTAATATAAATAGATCTGCTATTCCCAAAAAAAAAAACACCAAAAAAACCATGTTTAAATTTTTTTTATTTGTTTTCACCCTCCAAAGTGTGGCGGATTGAAAATCGCGAATTTGCTGTCTAAAAGCACTGCAGGCGAATTTCCAAACTTGAATTGAATATGCTGGAGGCGAATTGCAGCATCTGTACCATTGCAGAAAAGGCGAATTCGGAAAAAGGCGAATTGAGAAAAGGCGAATTTTGACGGGCCGTTTTTTTGCGAAAAATGACTGCACTGCATAGGCGAATTGATTTTTGGAGGCGAAAACGTCCCGGAATTCGCCTTTTTTGCCAATTCGCCCGCTATTGCATATACCCCTATGGCTTAAGCTTTTTTTTGAAAAATTAAATGCTATAAAAACAAAATATGATCTGTGCTTTGAGGTACATTTGCCAGTTTTGTGTTTGCTTGCAGTGATATCTGTGGCCGGTTAGCTCAGTTGGTTAGAGCGATTTTTCTCTACATGGCTCAGTGACTTTTGTCTCAAATCAAGCAATATGGCATAAGTAAGATATGCAAGGGCAAATTAAACAGTTATATTGCTGCTCAAACATAGAGGGCACTAGGTGTTACTAGAAGAAGAAGAAGATATGTGCTCCCCTCTCATTAGTGCACACTGAAGTAAAAGAAAATGGAGAATTTCTAAAGAGCAGAGCACAAGTAATGGATCTCTGCATTCTTATTGCATCTTTTCTTATTTCCAAATATTTGAAATACTTCTGATTTGATAAGTTTAAAAATGAGTTTAAACAAAGGACACCACTGAAGATGATGGAATTTATATGAATTTTAAATGAAGATTTGCAATACTCATACATTGAATGAAAATGGAGCTTTGAACAAAAGGAAAATAAACAATGTTAGCTCCCACGAGATATGAACTCAGATTACTAGATTCAAAGTCAAAGTTGCTAACAATTACACCATGGAACCCTCACCTGAGCAATGGCATCTACTGAAGTGCGCTCATCTTTTAAATGCAAAGAAAAGAAATTCAATACTTTATATATATTATTTCAAGTTTCTAATAAGCTCAGGGATGCAATAGGTATTATGTAGAATATTTGTCCAAACCCAATGATAATATATAAAAAGTAACCTATTTTTTAAAGGAGAAGATAGATACTAGAAACCTAAATGCCTAGGACCAATTTCAGTTGGAGCATCACCCCTTATGTTATCCTAGCATTGAATTGACAGTTTTTCTGTATTTCCATATTTGCATATCAGCCACTTACAATTGTTTCAAGCTTTATAACAGAGGACTGCCTTTTTTATAGACCAAGGATGAAAGTCTCTTGTGAGTTAAGTCTGATAATGACATCACAATTTGTAAATTAAGCTATAGTATGATTACAGAGTGTAGACTGAATAAAAAGTGCTTTCCTATGGATTGAAGTTTGTATTTTCTTAAGCTTTGCATTCCAAAATGGGCTAGCATTGTTTATTTCCAATGGACACATTAAGTTACTTCCCCAATATATATTTTTTTGTGTTAAAAGTTATTCAAACACAACTTGGTAAAACATACTAAATTTAATACATAATGGATTACATCCTGGGATTATCTTTTTCAACAATCTGTAAATTTACAATTAAAAATTGTGTATTAGATTTTTTAGATTGATTTTGCTTAGATTTGCATATACTCCTTGAATAAATTGTCTATTTTTATACTATTAGTAGATGCCTTAATCTTTGTTATTATCCTATCTAATATTTATTTTTATTTTGTAATGTGGAAAGAAACTGGAGCATTTTTATGATACCCATGCTTCAAGTGACTCTATGGCTTAAGCTTTTTTTTGAAAAATGAAATGCTATAAAAACAAAATCAGATCTGTGCTTTGAGGTACATTTGCCAGTTTTGTGTTTGCTGGCAGTAATATCTGTGGCCGGTTAGCTCAGTTAGTTAGAGCGTGGTGCTAATAACGCCAAGGTCATGGGTTCGATCCCCGTATGGGCCATTTGCTTTTCTTGATGGACAAGAATGGAATAAGCTCATCGGTGGAGTGCATGAACACTTGAAAACATCATAGACACATATATCACAAAATCTCTTCAAATACATATCAGAAGCCAGTGGGAGTGTCATCCTTTGGCTGATGAAGATTTTTCTCTACATGGCTCAGTGACTTTTGTCTCAAATCAAGCAATATGGCATAACTAAGATATGCAAGGGCAAATTAATCAGTTATTATATTGCTGCTCAAACATAGAGGGCACTAGGTGTTACTAGAAGAAGAAGAAGAAGATATGTGCTCCCCTCTCATTAGTGCACACTGAAGTAAAAAAAATGGAGAATTTCTAAAGACCAGAGCACAAGTAATGGATTCTTATTGCATCTTTTCTTATTTCCAAATATTTGACATACTTCTGATTTGATAAGCTTAAAAATGAGTTTAAACAAAGGACACCACTGAAGATGATGGAATTTATATGAATTTTAAATGAAGATTTGCAATACTCATACATTGAATGAAAATGGAGCTTTGAACAAAAGGAAAATAAACAATGTTAGCTCCCACGAGATATGAACTCAGATTACTAGATTCCAAGTCCAGGGTGCTAACAATTACACCATGGAACCCTCTCCTGAGCAATGGCATCTACTGAAGTGCGCTCATCTTTTAAATGCAAAGAAAAGAAATTCAATACTTTATATATATTATTTCAAGTTTCTAATAAGCTCAGGGATGCAATAGGTATTATGTAGAATATTTGTCCAAACCCAATGATAATATATAAAAAGTAACCTATTTTTTAAAGGAGAACATAGATACTAGAAACCTAAATGCCTAGGACCAATTTCAGTTGGAGCATCACCCCTTATGTTATCCTAGCATTGAATTGACAGTTTTTCTGTATTTCCATATTTGCATATCAGCCACTTACAATTGTTTCAAGCTTTATAACAGAGGACTGCCTTTTTTATAGACCAAGGATGAAAGTCTCTTGTGAGTTAAGTCTGATAATGACATCACAATTTGTAAATTAAGCTATAGTATGATTACAGAGTGTAGACTGAATAAAAAGTGCTTTCCTATGGATTGAAGTTTGTATTTTCTTAAGCTTTGCATTCCAAAATGGGCTAGCATTCTTTATTTCCAATAGGCACATTAAGCTACTTCCCCAATATTTATTTTTTTGTGTTAAAAGTTATTCATACACAACTTGGTAAAACATACTAAATTTAATACATAATGGATTACATCCTGGATTATCTTTTTCAACAATCTGTAAATTTACAATTAAAAATTGTGTATTAGATTTTTTAGATTGATTTTGCTTAGATTTGCATATACTCCTTGTCTAAATTGTCTATTTTTATACTATTAGTAGATGCCTTAATCTTTGTTATTATCCTATCTAATATTATTTTTTATTTTGTAATGTGGAAAGAAACTGGAGCATTTTTATGATACCCATGCTTCAAGTGACTCTATGGCTTAAGCTTTTTTTTGAAAAATGAAATGCTATAAAAACAAAATATGATCTGTGCTTTGAGGTACATTTGCCAGTTTTGTGTTTGCTTGCAGTGATATCTGTGGCCGGTTAGCTCAGTTGGTTAGAGCGATTTTTCTCTACATGGCTCAGTGACTTTTGTCTCAAATCAAGCAATATGGCATAAGTAAGATATGCAAGGGCAAATTAAACAGTTATATTGCTGCTCAAACATAGAGGGCACTAGGTGTTACTAGAAGAAGAAGAAGATATGTGCTCCCCTCTCATTAGTGCACACTGAAGTAAAAGAAAATGGAGAATTTCTAAAGAGCAGAGCACAAGTAATGGATCTCTGCATTCTTATTGCATCTTTTCTTATTTCCAAATATTTGAAATACTTCTGATTTGATAAGTTTAAAAATGAGTTTAAACAAAGGACACCACTGAAGATGATGGAATTTATATGAATTTTAAATGAAGATTTGCAATACTCATACATTGAATGAAAATGGAGCTTTGAACAAAAGGAAAATAAACAATGTTAGCTCCCACGAGATATGAACTCAGATTACTAGATTCAAAGTCAAGGTTGCTAACAATTACACCATGGAACCCTCACCTGAGCAATGGCATCTACTGAAGTGCGCTCATCTTTTAAATGCAAAGAAAAGAAATTCAATACTTTATATATATTATTTCAAGTTTCTAATAAGCTCAGGGATGCAATAGGTATTATGTAGAATATTTGTCCAAACCCAATGATAATATATAAAAAGTAACCTATTTTTTAAAGGAGAAGATAGATACTAGAAACCTAAATGCCTAGGACCAATTTCAGTTGGAGCATCACCCCTTATGTTATCCTAGCATTGAATTGACTGTTTTTCTGTATTTCCATATTTGCATATCAGCCATTTACAATTGTTTCAAGCTTTATAACAGATGATTGCCTTTTTTATAGACCAAGGATGAAAGTCTCTTGTGAGTTAAGTCTGATAATGACATCACAATTTGTAAATTAAGCTATAGTATGATTACAGAGTGTAGACTGAATAAAAAGTGCTTTCCTATGGATTGAAGTTTGTATTTTCTTAAGCTTTGCATTCCAAAATGGGCTAGCATTATTTATTTCCAATGGGCACATTAAGCTTCTTCCCCAATATATATTTTTTTGTGTTAAAAGTTATTCATACACAACTTGGTAAAACATACTAAATTTAATACATAATGGATTACATCCTGGGAATATCTTTTTCAACAATCTGTAAATTTACAATTAAAAATTGTGCATTAGATTTTTTAGATTGATTTTGCTTAGATTTGCATATACTCCTAGTCTAAATTGTCTATTTTTATACTATTACTAGATGCCTTAATCTTTGTAATTATCCTATCTAATATTTATTTTTATTTTGTAATGTGGAAAGAAACTGGAGCATTTTTATGATACCCATGCTTCAAGTGACTCTATGGCTTAAGCTTTTTTTTGAAAAATGAAATGCTATAAAAACAAAATATGATCTGTGCTTTGAGATATATTTGCCAGTTTTGTGTGTGCTTGCAGTAATATCTGTGGCCGGTTAGCGCAGTTGGTTAGAGCGTGGTGCTAATAACGCCAAGGTCACGGGTTCGATCCCCGTATGGGCTATTTGCTTTTCTTGATGGACAAGAATGGAATAAGCTCATCGGTGGAGTGCATGAATACTTGAAAACATCATAGACACATATATCACAAAATCTCTTCAAATACATATCAGAAGACAGTGGGAGTGTCATCCTTTGGCTGATGAAGATTTTTCTCTACGTGGCTCAGTGACTTTTGTCTCAAATCAAGCAATATGGCATAACTAAGATATGCAAGGGCAAATTAATCAGTTATTATATTGCTGCTCAAACATAGAGGGCACTAGGTGTTACTAGAAGAAGAAGAAGATATGTGCTCCCCTCTCATTAGTGCACACTGAAGTAAAAAAAAATGGAGAATTTCTAAAGACCAGAGCACAAGTAATGGATCTCTGCATTCTTATTGCATCTTTTCTTATTTCCAAATATTTGACATACTTCTGATTTGATAAGTTTAAAAATGAGTTTAAACAAAGGACACCACTGAAGATGATGGAATTTATATGAATTTTAAATGAAGATTTGCAATACTCATACATTGAATGAAAATGGAGCTTTGAACAAAAGGAAAATAAACAATGTTAGCTCCCATGAGATATGAACTCAGATTACTAGATTCAAAGTCCAGGGTGCTAGCAATTACACCATGGAACCCTCACCTGAGCAACGGCATAAACTGAAGTGCGCTAATCTTTTAAATGCAAAGAAAAGAAATTCAATACTTTATATATATTATTTCAAGTTTCTAATAAGCTCAGGGATGCAATAGGTATTATGTAGAATATTTGTCCAAACCCAATGATAATATATAAAAAGTAACCTATTTTTTAAAGGAGAAGATAGATACTAGAAACCTAAATGCCTAGGACCAATTTCAGTTGGAGCATCACCCCTTATGTTATCCTAGCATTGAATTGACAGTTTTTCAGTATTTCCATATTTGCATATCAGCCACTTACAATTGTTTCAAGCTTTATAACAGAGGACTGCCTTTTTTATAGACCAAGGATGAAAGTCTCTTGTGAGTTAAGTCTGATAATGACATCACAATTTGTAAATTAAGCTATAGTATGATTACAGAGTGTAGACTGAATAAAAAGTGCTTTCCTATGGATTGAAGTTTGTATTTTCTTAAGCTTTGCATTCCAAAATGGGCTAGCATTCTTTATTTCCAATGGGCACATTAAGTTACTTCCCCAATATATATTTTTTTGTGTTAAAAGTTATTCAAACACAACTTGGTAAAACATACTAAATTTAATACATAATGGATTACATCCTGGGATTATCTTTTTCAACAATCTGTAAATTTACAATTAAAAATTGTGTATTAGTTTATTTAGATTGATTTTGCTTAGATTTGCATATACTCCTTGAATAAATTGTCTATTTTTATACTATTAGTAGATACCTTAATCTTTGTTATTATCCTATCTAATATTTATTTTTATTTTGTAATGTGGAAAGAAACTGGAGCATTTTTATGATACCCATGCTTCAAGTGACTCTATGGCTTAAGCTTTTTTTTGAAAAATGAAATGCTATAAAAACAAAATCAGATCTGTGCTTTGAGGTACATTTGCCAGTTTTGTGTTTGCTTGCAGTAACATCTGTGGCAGGTTAGCTCAGTCGGTTAGAGCGTGGTGCTAATAACGCCAAGGTCTCGGGTTCGATCCCCGTATGGGCCATCTGCTTTTCTTGATGGACAAGAATGGAATAAGCTCATCCGTGGAGTGCATGAATACTTGAAAACATCATAGACACATATATCACAAAATCTCTTCAAATACATATCAGAAGCCAGTGGGAGTGTCATCCTTTGGCTGATGAAGATTTTTCTCTACATGGCTCAGTGACTTTTGTCTCAAATCAAGCAATATGGCATAACTAAGATATGCAAGGGCAAATTAATCAGTTATTATATTGCTGCTCAAACATAGAGGGCACTAGGTGTTACTAGAAGAAGAAGAAGATATGTGCTCCCCTCTCATTAGTGCACACTGAAGTAAAAAAAATGGAGAATTTCTAAAGACCAGAGCAGAAGTAATGGATTCTTATTGCATCTTTTCTTATTTCCAAATATTTGACATACTTCTGATTTGATAAGTTTAAAAATGAGTTTAAACAAAGGACACCACTGAAGATGATGGAATTTATATGAATTTTAAATGAAGATTTGCAATACTCATACATTGAATGAAAATGGAGCTTTGAACAAAAGGAAAATAAACAATGTTAGCTCCCACGAGATATGAACTCAGATTACTAGATTCCAAGTCCAGGGTGCTAACAATTACACCATGGAACCCTCACCTGAGCAATGGCATCTACTGAAGTGCGCTCATCTTTTAAATGCAAAGAAAAGAAATTCAATACTTTATATATATTATTTCAAGTTTCAAATAAGCTCAGGGATGCAATAGGTATTATGTAGAATATTTGTCCAAACCCAATGATAATATATAAAAAGTAACCTATTTTTTAAAGGAGAAGATAGATACTAGAAACCTAAATGCCTAGGACCAATTTCAGTTGGAGCATCACCCCTTATGTTATCCTAGCATTGAATTGACAGTTTTTCTGTATTTCCATATTTGCATATCAGCCACTTACAATTGTTTCAAGCTTTATAACAGAGGACTGCCTTTTTTATAGACCAAGGATGAAAGTCTCTTGTGAGTTAAGTCTGATAATGACATCACAATTTGTAAATTAAGCTATAGTATGATTACAGAGTGTAGACTGAATAAAAAGTGCTTTCCTATGGATTGAAGTTTGTATTTTCTTAAGCTTTGCATTCCAAAATGGGCTAGCATTCTTTATTTCCAATAGGCACATTAAGCTACTTCCCCAATATTTATTTTTTTGTGTTAAAAGTTATTCATACACAACTTGGTAAAACATACTAAATTTAATACATAATGGATTACATCCTGGATTATCTTTTTCAACAATCTGTAAATTTACAATTAAAAATTGTGTATTAGATTTTTTAGATTGATTTTGCTTAGATTTGCATATACTCCTAGTCTAAATTGTCTATTTTTATACTATTACTAGATGCCTTAATCTTTGTTATTATCCTATCTAATATTTATTTTTATTTTGTAATGTGGAAAGAAACTGGAGCATTTTTATGATACCCATGCTTCAAGTGACTCTATGGCTTAAGCTTTTTTTTGAAAAATGAAATGCTATAAAAACAAAATATGATCTGTGCTTTGAGATATATTTGCCAGTTTTGTGTTTGCTTGCAGTAATATCTGTGGCCGGTTAGCTCAGTTGGTTAGAGCGTGGTGCTAATAACGCCAGGGTCACGGGTTCGATCCCCATATGGGCCATTTGCTTTTCTTGATGGACAAGAATGGAATAAGCTCATCGGTGGAGTGCATGAATACTTGAAAACATCATAGACACATCTATCACAAAATCTCTTCAAATACATATCAGAAGCCAGTGGGAGTGTCATCCTTTGGCTGATGAAGATTTTTCTCTACATGGCTCAGTAACTTTTGTCTCAAATCAAGCAATATGGCATAACTAAGATATGCAAGGGCAAATTAATTAGTTATTATATTGCTGCTCAAACATAGAGGGCACTAGGTGTTACTAGAAGAAGAAGAAGATATGTGCTCCCCTCTCATTAGTGCACACTGAAGTAAAAAAAAAATGGAGAATTTCTAAAGACCAGAGCACAAGTAATGGATCTCTGCATTCTTATTGCATCTTTTCTTATTTCCAAATATTTGACATACTTCTGATTTGATAAGTTTAAAAATGAGTTTAAACAAAGGACACCACTGAAGATGATGGAATTTATATGAATTTTAAATGAAGATTTGCAATACTCATACATTGAATGAAAATGGAGCTTTGAACAAAAGGAAAATAAACAATGTTAGCTCCCACGAGATATGAACTCAGATTACTAGATTCAAAGTCCAGGGTGCTAACAATTACACCATGGAACCCTCACCTGAGCAATGGCATCTACTGAAGTGTGCTCATCTTTTAAATGCAAAGAAAAGAAATTCAATACTTTATATATATTATTTCAAGTTTCTAATAAGCTCAGGGATGCAATAGGTATTATGTAGAATATTTGTCCAAACCCAATGATAATATATAAAAAGTAACCTATTTTTTAAAGGAGAAGATAGATACTAGAAACCTAAATGCCTAGGACCAATTTCAGTTGGAGCATCACCCCTTATGTTATCCTAGCATTGAATTGACAGTTTTTCAGTATTTCCATATTTGCATATCAGCCACTTACAATTGTTTCAAGCTTTATAACAGAGGGCTGCCTTTTTTATAGACCAAGGATGAAAGTCTCTTTTGAGTTAAGTCTGATAATGACATCAAAATTTGTAAATTAAGCTATAGTATGATTACAGAGTGTAGACTGAATAAAAAGTGCTTTCCTATGGATTGAAGTTTGTATTTTCTTAAGCGTTGCATTCCAAAATGGGCTAGCATTCTTTATTTCCTATGGGCACATTAAGCTACTTCCCCAATATATATTTTTTTGTGTTAAAAGTTATTCATACACATCTTGGTAAAACATACTAAATTTAATACATAATGGATTACATCCTGGATTATCTTTTTCAACAATCTGTAAATTTACAATTAAAAATTGTGTATTAGATTTTTTAGATTGATTTTGCTTAGATTTGCATATACTCCTTGTCTAAATTGTCTATTTTTATACTATTAGTAGATGCCTTAATCTTTGTTATTATCCTATCTAATATTTATTTTTATTTTGTAATGTGGAAAGAAACTGGAGCATTTTTATGATACCCATGCTTCAAGTGACTCTATGGCTTAAGTTTTTTTTTGAAAAATGAAATGCTATAAAAACAAAATATGATCTGTGCTTTGAGGTACATTTGCCAGTTTTGTGTTTGCTTGCAGTGATATCTGTGGCTGGTTAGCTCAGTTGGTTAGAGCGTGGTGCTAATAACGCCAAGGTCACGGGTTCGATCCCCGTATGGGCCATTTGCTTTTCTTGATGGACAAGAATGGAATAAGCTCATCGGTGGAGTGCATGAATACTTGAAAACATCATAGACACATATATCACAAAATCTCTTCAAATACATATCAGAAGCCAGTGGGAGTGTCATCCTTTGGCTGATGAAGATTTTTCTCTACATGGCTCAGTGACTTTTGTCTCAAATCAAGCAATATGGCATAACTAAGATATGCAAGGGCAAATTAATTAGTTATTATATTGCTGCTCAAACATAGAGGGCACTAGGTGTTACTAGAAGAAGAAGAAGATATGTGCTCCCCTCTCATTAGTGCACACTGAAGTAAAAAAAAATGGAGAATTTCTAAAGACCAGAGCACAAGTAATGGATCTCTGCATTCTTATTGCATCTTTTCTTATTTCCAAATATTTGACATACTTCTGATTTGATAAGTTTAAAAATGAGTTTAAACAAAGGACACCACTGAAGATGATGGAATTTATATGAATTTTAAATGAAGATTTGCAATACTCATACATTGAATGAAAATGGAGCTTTGAACAAGAGGAAAATAAACAATGTTAGCTCCCACGAGATATGAATTCAGATTACTAGATTCAAAGTCAAGGGTGCTAACAATTACATTATGGAACCCTCACCTGAGCAATGGCATCTACTGAAGTGCGCTCATCTTTTAAATGCAAAGAAAAGAAATTCAATACTTTATATATATTATTTCAAGTTTCTAATAAGCTCAGGGATGCAATAGGTATTATGTAGAATATTTGTCCAAACCCAATGATAATATATAAAAAGTAACCTATTTTTTAAAGGAGAAGATAGATACTAGAAACCTAAATGCCTAGGACCAATTTCAGTTGGAGCATCACCCCTTATGTTATCCTAGCATTGAATTGACAGTTTTTCTGTATTTCCATATTTGCATATCAGCCACTTACAATTGTTTCAAGCTTTATAACAGAGGACTGCCTTTTTTATAGACCAAGGATGAAAGTCTCTTGTGAGTTAAGTCTGATAATGACATCACAATTTGTAAATTAAGCTATAGTATGATTACAGAGTGTAGACTGAATAAAAAGTGCTTTCCTATGGATTGAAGTTTGTATTTTCTTAAGCTTTGCATTCCAAAATGGGCTAGCATTCTTTATTTCCAATGGGCACATTAAGCTACTTCCCCAATATATATTTTTTTGTGTTAAAAGTTATTCATACACAACTTGGTAAAACATACTAAATTTAATACATGATGGATTACATCCTGGATTATCTTTTTCAACAATCTGTAAATTTACAATTAAAAATTGTGTATTAGATTTTTTAGATTGATTTTGCTTAGATTTGCATATACTCCTTGTCTAAATTGTCTATTTTTATACTATTAGTAGATGCCTTAATCTTTGTTATTATCCTATCTAATATTTATTTTTATTTTGTAATGTGGAAAGAAACTGGAGCATTTTTATGATACCCATGCTTCAAGTGACTCTATGGCTTAAGCTTTTTTTTGAAAAATGAAATGCTATAAAAACAAAATATGATCTGTGCTTTGAGGTACATTTGCCAGTTTTGTGTTTGCTTGCAGTGATATCTGTGGCTGGTTAGCTCAGTTGGTTAGAGCGTGGTGCTAATAAAGCCAAGGTCACGGGTTCGATCCCCATATGGGCCATTTGCTTTTCTTGATGGACAAGAATGGAATAAGCTCATCGGTGGAGTGCATGAATACTTGAAAACATCATAGACACATATATCACAAAATCTCTTCAAATACATATCAGAAGCCAGTGGGAGTGTCATCCTTTGGCTGATGAAGATTTTTCTCTACATGGCTCAGTGACTTTTGTCTCAAATCAAGCAATATGGCATAACTAAGATATGCAAGGGCAAATTAATCAGTTATTATATTGCTGCTCAAACATAGAGGGCACTAGGTGTTACTAGAAGAAGAAGAAGATATGTGCTCCCCTCTCATTAGTGCACACTGAAGTAAAAAAAAAAATGGAGAATTTCCAAAGACCAGAGCACAAGTAATGGATCTCTGCATTCTTATTGCATCTTTTCTTATTTCCAAATATTTGACATACTTCTGATTTGCTAAGTTTAAAAATGAGTTTAAACAAAGGACACCACTGAAGATGATGGAATTTATATGAATTTTAAATGAAGATTTGCAATACTCATACATTGAATGAAAATGGAGCTTTGAACAAAAGGAAAATAAACAATGTTAGCTCCCACGAGATATGAACTCAGATTACTAGATTCAAAGTCCAAGGTGCTAACAATTACACCATGGAACCCTCACCTGAGCAATGGCATCTACTGAAGTGCACTCATCTTTTAAATGCAAAGAAAAGAAATTCAATACTTTATATATATTATTTCAAGTTTCTAATAAGCTCAGGGATGCAATAGGTATTATGTAGAATATTTGTCCAAACCCAATGATAATATATAAAAAGTAACCTATTTTTTAAAGGAGAAGATAGATACTAGAAACCTAAATGCCTAGGACCAATTTCAGTTGGAGCATCACCCCTTATGTTATCCTAGCATTGAATTGACAGTTTTTCTGTATTTCCATATTTGCATATCAGCCACTTACAATTGTTTCAAGCTTTATAACAGAGGACTGCCTTTTTTATAGACCAAGGATGAAAGTCTCTTGTGAGTTAAATCTGATAATGACATCACAATTTGTAAATTAAGCTATAGTATGATTACAGAGTGTAGACTGAAAAAAAAGTGCTTTCCTATGGATTGAAGTTTTTTTTTTTTAAGCTTTGCATTCCAAAATGGGCTAGCATTCTTTATTTCCAATGGGCACATTAAGTTACTTCCCCAATATATATTTTTTTGTGTTAAAAGTTATTCAAACACAACTTGGTAAAACATACTAAATTTAATACATAATGGATTACATCCTGGGATTATCTTTTTCAACAATCTGTAAATTTACAATTAAAAATTGTGTATTAGATTTTTTAGATTGATTTTGCTTAGATTTGCATATACTCCTTGAATAAATTGTCTATTTTTATACTATTAGTAGATGCCTTAATCTTTGTTATTATCCTATCTAATATTTATTTTTATTTTGTAATGTGGAAAGAAACTGGAGCATTTTTATGATACCCATGCTTCAAGTGACTCTATGGCTTAAGCTTTTTTTTGAAAAATGAAATGCTATAAAAACAAAATCAGATCTGTGCTTTGAGGTACATTTGCCAGTTTTGTGTTTGCTTGCAGTAACATCTGTGGCCGGTTAGCTCAGTTGGTTAGAGCGTGGTGCTAATAACGCTAAGGTCACGGGTTCGATCCCCGTATGGGCCATTTGCTTTTCTTGATGGACAAGAATGGAATAAGCTCATCGGTGGAGTGCATGAATACTTGAAAACATCATAGACACATATATCACAAAATCTCTTCAAATACATATCAGAAGCCAGTGGGAGTGTCATCCTTTGGCTGATGAAGATTTTTCTCTACATGGCTCAGTGACTTTTGTCTCAAATCAAGCAATATGGCATAACTAAGATATGCAAGGGCAAATTAATCAGTTATTATATTGCTGCTCAAACATAGAGGGCACTAGGTGTTACTAGAAGAAGAAGAAGAAGATATGTGCTCCCCTCTCATTAGTGCACACTGAAGTAAAAAAAATGGAGAATTTCTAAAGACCAGAGCACAAGTAATGGATTCTTATTGCATCTTTTCTTATTTCCAAATATTTGACATACTTCTGATTTGATAAGCTTAAAAATGAGTTTAAACAAAGGACACCACTGAAGATGATGGAATTTATATGAATTTTAAATGAAGATTTGCAATACTCATACATTGAATGAAAATGGAGCTTTGAACAAAAGGAAAATAAACAATGTTAGCTCCCACGAGATATGAACTCAGATTACTAGATTCCAAGTCCAGGGTGCTAACAATTACACCATGGAACCCTCACCTGAGCAATGGCATCTACTGAAGTGCGCTCATCTTTTAAATGCAAAGAAAAGAAATTCAATACTTTATATATATTATTTCAAGTTTCTAATAAGCTCAGGGATGCAATAGGTATTATGTAGAATATTTGTCCAAACCCAATGATAATATATAAAAAGTAACCTATTTTTTAAAGGAGAAGATAGATACTAGAAACCTAAATGCCTAGGACCAATTTCAGTTGGAGCATCACCCCTTATGTTATCCTAGCATTGAATTGACAGTTTTTCTGTATTTCCATATTTGCATATCAGCCACTTACAATTGTTTCAAGCTTTATAACAGAGGACTGCCTTTTTTATAGACCAAGGATGAAAGTCTCTTGTGAGTTAAGTCTGATAATGACATCACAATTTGTAAATTAAGCTATAGTATGATTACAGAGTGTAGACTGAATAAAAAGTGCTTTCCTATGGATTGAAGTTTTTATTTTCTTAAGCTTTGCATTCCAAAATGGGCTAGCATTGTTTATTTCCAATGGACACATTAAGTTACTTCCCCAATATATATTTTTTTGTGTTAAAAGTTATTCAAACACAACTTGGTAAAACATACTAAATTTAATACATAATGGATTACATCCTGGGATTATCTTTTTCAACAATCTGTAAATTTACAATTAAAAATTGTGTATTAGATTTTTTAGATTGATTTTGCTTAGATTTGCATATACTCCTTGAATAAATTGTCTATTTTTATACTATTAGTAGATGCCTTAATCTTTGTTATTATCCTATCTAATATTTATTTTTATTTTGTAATGTGGAAAGAAACTGGAGCATTTTTATGATACCCATGC
The DNA here is from genome assembly GCF_028390025.1 of Pseudophryne corroboree. NCBI lineage: Eukaryota > Metazoa > Chordata > Amphibia > Anura > Myobatrachidae > Pseudophryne > Pseudophryne corroboree. Next base: position 166,216,566 of record NC_086454.1, on the reverse strand, counting down.
TTCAAGTGACTCTATGGCTTAAGCTTTTTTTTGAAAAATTAAATGCTATAAAAACAAAATATGATCTGTGCTTTGAGGTACATTTGCCAGTTTTGTGTTTGCTTGCAGTGATATCTGTGGCCGGTTAGCTCAGTTGGTTAGAGCGATTTTTCTCTACATGGCTCAGTGACTTTTGTCTCAAATCAAGCAATATGGCATAAGTAAGATATGCAAGGGCAAATTAAACAGTTATATTGCTGCTCAAACATAGAGGGCACTAGGTGTTACTAGAAGAAGAAGAAGATATGTGCTCCCCTCTCATTAGTGCACACTGAAGTAAAAGAAAATGGAGAATTTCTAAAGAGCAGAGCACAAGTAATGGATCTCTGCATTCTTATTGCATCTTTTCTTATTTCCAAATATTTGAAATACTTCTGATTTGATAAGTTTAAAAATGAGTTTAAACAAAGGACACCACTGAAGATGATGGAATTTATATGAATTTTAAATGAAGATTTGCAATACTCATACATTGAATGAAAATGGAGCTTTGAACAAAAGGAAAATAAACAATGTTAGCTCCCACGAGATATGAACTCAGATTACTAGATTCAAAGTCAAAGTTGCTAACAATTACACCATGGAACCCTCACCTGAGCAATGGCATCTACTGAAGTGCGCTCATCTTTTAAATGCAAAGAAAAGAAATTCAATACTTTATATATATTATTTCAAGTTTCTAATAAGCTCAGGGATGCAATAGGTATTATGTAGAATATTTGTCCAAACCCAATGATAATATATAAAAAGTAACCTATTTTTTAAAGGAGAAGATAGATACTAGAAACCTAAATGCCTAGGACCAATTTCAGTTGGAGCATCACCCCTTATGTTATCCTAGCATTGAATTGACAGTTTTTCTGTATTTCCATATTTGCATATCAGCCACTTACAATTGTTTCAAGCTTTATAACAGAGGACTGCCTTTTTTATAGACCAAGGATGAAAGTCTCTTGTGAGTTAAGTCTGATAATGACATCACAATTTGTAAATTAAGCTATAGTATGATTACAGAGTGTAGACTGAATAAAAAGTGCTTTCCTATGGATTGAAGTTTGTATTTTCTTAAGCTTTGCATTCCAAAATGGGCTAGCATTGTTTATTTCCAATGGACACATTAAGTTACTTCCCCAATATATATTTTTTTGTGTTAAAAGTTATTCAAACACAACTTGGTAAAACATACTAAATTTAATACATAATGGATTACATCCTGGGATTATCTTTTTCAACAATCTGTAAATTTACAATTAAAAATTGTGTATTAGATTTTTTAGATTGATTTTGCTTAGATTTGCATATACTCCTTGAATAAATTGTCTATTTTTATACTATTAGTAGATGCCTTAATCTTTGTTATTATCCTATCTAATATTTATTTTTATTTTGTAATGTGGAAAGAAACTGGAGCATTTTTATGATACCCATGCTTCAAGTGACTCTATGGCTTAAGCTTTTTTTTGAAAAATGAAATGCTATAAAAACAAAATCAGATCTGTGCTTTGAGGTACATTTGCCAGTTTTGTGTTTGCTGGCAGTAATATCTGTGGCCGGTTAGCTCAGTTAGTTAGAGCGTGGTGCTAATAACGCCAAGGTCATGGGTTCGATCCCCGTATGGGCCATTTGCTTTTCTTGATGGACAAGAATGGAATAAGCTCATCGGTGGAGTGCATGAACACTTGAAAACATCATAGACACATATATCACAAAATCTCTTCAAATACATATCAGAAGCCAGTGGGAGTGTCATCCTTTGGCTGATGAAGATTTTTCTCTACATGGCTCAGTGACTTTTGTCTCAAATCAAGCAATATGGCATAACTAAGATATGCAAGGGCAAATTAATCAGTTATTATATTGCTGCTCAAACATAGAGGGCACTAGGTGTTACTAGAAGAAGAAGAAGAAGATATGTGCTCCCCTCTCATTAGTGCACACTGAAGTAAAAAAAATGGAGAATTTCTAAAGACCAGAGCACGAGTAATGGATTCTTATTGCATCTTTTCTTATTTCCAAATATTTGACATACTTCTGATTTGATAAGCTTAAAAATTAGTTTAAACAAAGGACACCACTGAAGATGATGGAATTTATATGAATTTTAAATGAAGATTTGCAATACTCATACATTGAATGAAAATGGAGCTTTGAACAAAAGGAAAATAAACAATGTTAGCTCCCACGAGATATGAACTCAGATTACTAGATTCCAAGTCCAGGGTGCTAACAATTACACCATGGAACCCTCTCCTGAGCAATGGCATCTACTGAAGTGCGCTCATCTTTTAAATGCAAAGAAAAGAAATTCAATACTTTATATATATTATTTCAAGTTTCTAATAAGCTCAGGGATGCAATAGGTATTATGTAGAATATTTGTCCAAACCCAATGATAATATATAAAAAGTAACCTATTTTTTAAAGGAGAACATAGATACTAGAAACCTAAATGCCTAGGACCAATTTCAGTTGGAGCATCACCCCTTATGTTATCCTAGCATTGAATTGACAGTTTTTCTGTATTTCCATATTTGCATATCAGCCACTTACAATTGTTTCAAGCTTTATAACAGAGGACTGCCTTTTTTATAGACCAAGGATGAAAGTCTCTTGTGAGTTAAGTCTGATAATGACATCACAATTTGTAAATTAAGCTATAGTATGATTACAGAGTGTAGACTGAATAAAAAGTGCTTTCCTATGGATTGAAGTTTGTATTTTCTTAAGCTTTGCATTCCAAAATGGGCTAGCATTCTTTATTTCCAATAGGCACATTAAGCTACTTCCCCAATATTTATTTTTTTTGTGTTAAAAGTTATTCATACACAACTTGGTAAAACATACTAAATTTAATACATAATGGATTACTTCCTGGATTATCTTTTTCAACAATCTGTAAATTTACAATTAAAAATTGTGTATTAGATTTTTTAGATTGATTTTGCTTAGATTTGCATATACTCCTTGTCTAAATTGTCTATTTTTATACTATTAGTAGATGCCTTAATCTTTGTTATTATCCTATCTAATATTATTTTTTATTTTGTAATGTGGAAAGAAACTGGAGCATTTTTATGATACCCATGCTTCAAGTGACTCTATGGCTTAAGCTTTTTTTTGAAAAATGAAATGCTATAAAAACAAAATATGATCTGTGCTTTGAGGTACATTTGCCAGTTTTGTGTTTGCTTGCAGTGATATCTGTGGATGGTTAGCTCAGTTGGTTAGAGCGATTTTTCTCTACATGGCTCAGTGACTTTTGTCTCAAATCAAGCAATATGGCATAAGTAAGATATGCAAGGGCAAATTAAACAGTTATATTGCTGCTCAAACATAGAGGGCACTAGGTGTTACTAGAAGAAGAAGAAGATATGTGCTCCCCTCTCATTAGTGCACACTGAAGTAAAAGAAAATGGAGAATTTCTAAAGAGCAGAGCACAAGTAATGGATCTCTGCATTCTTATTGCATCTTTTCTTATTTCCAAATATTTGAAATACTTCTGATTTGATAAGTTTAAAAATGAGTTTAAACAAAGGACACCACTGAAGATGATGGAATTTATATGAATTTTAAATGAAGATTTGCAATACTCATACATTGAATGAAAATGGAGCTTTGAACAAAAGGAAAATAAACAATGTTAGCTCCCACGAGATATGAACTCAGATTACTAGATTCAAAGTCAAGGTTGCTAACAATTACACCATGGAACCCTCACCTGAGCAATGGCATCTACTGAAGTGCGCTCATCTTTTAAATGCAAAGAAAAGAAATTCAATACTTTATATATATTATTTCAAGTTTCTAATAAGCTCAGGGATGCAATAGGTATTATGTAGAATATTTGTCCAAACCCAATGATAATATATAAAAAGTAACCTATTTTTTAAAGGAGAAGATAGATACTAGAAACCTAAATGCCTAGGACCAATTTCAGTTGGAGCATCACCCCTTATGTTATCCTAGCATTGAATTGACTGTTTTTCTGTATTTCCATATTTGCATATCAGCCATTTACAATTGTTTCAAGCTTTATAACAGATGATTGCCTTTTTTATAGACCAAGGATGAAAGTCTCTTGTGAGTTAAGTCTGATAATGACATCACAATTTGTAAATTAAGCTATAGTATGATTACAGAGTGTAGACTGAATAAAAAGTGCTTTCCTATGGATTGAAGTTTGTATTTTCTTAAGCTTTGCATTCCAAAATGGGCTAGCATTATTTATTTCCAATGGGCACATTAAGCTTCTTCCCCAATATATATTTTTTTGTGTTAAAAGTTATTCATACACAACTTGGTAAAACATACTAAATTTAATACATAATGGATTACATCCTGGGAATATCTTTTTCAACAATCTGTAAATTTACAATTAAAAATTGTGCATTAGATTTTTTAGATTGATTTTGCTTAGATTTGCATATACTCCTAGTCTAAATTGTCTATTTTTATACTATTACTAGATGCCTTAATCTTTGTAATTATCCTATCTAATATTTATTTTTATTTTGTAATGTGGAAAGAAACTGGAGCATTTTTATGATACCCATGCTTCAAGTGACTCTATGGCTTAAGCTTTTTTTTGAAAAATGAAATGCTATAAAAACAAAATATGATCTGTGCTTTGAGATATATTTGCCAGTTTTGTGTGTGCTTGCAGTAATATCTGTGGCCGGTTAGCGCAGTTGGTTAGAGCGTGGTGCTAATAACGCCAAGGTCACGGGTTCGATCCCCGTATGGGCTATTTGCTTTTCTTGATGGACAAGAATGGAATAAGCTCATCGGTGGAGTGCATGAATACTTGAAAACATCATAGACACATATATCACAAAATCTCTTCAAATACATATCAGAAGACAGTGGGAGTGTCATCCTTTGGCTGATGAAGATTTTTCTCTACGTGGCTCAGTGACTTTTGTCTCAAATCAAGCAATATGGCATAACTAAGATATGCAAGGGCAAATTAATCAGTTATTATATTGCTGCTCAAACATAGAGGGCACTAGGTGTTACTAGAAGAAGAAGAAGATATGTGCTCCCCTCTCATTAGTGCACACTGAAGTAAAAAAAAATGGAGAATTTCTAAAGACCAGAGCACAAGTAATGGATCTCTGCATTCTTATTGCATCTTTTCTTATTTCCAAATATTTGACATACTTCTGATTTGATAAGTTTAAAAATGAGTTTAAACAAAGGACACCACTGAAGATGATGGAATTTATATGAATTTTAAATGAAGATTTGCAATACTCATACATTGAATGAAAATGGAGCTTTGAACAAAAGGAAAATAAACAATGTTAGCTCCCATGAGATATGAACTCAGATTACTAGATTCAAAGTCCAGGGTGCTAGCAATTACACCATGGAACCCTCACCTGAGCAACGGCATAAACTGAAGTGCGCTAATCTTTTAAATGCAAAGAAAAGAAATTCAATACTTTATATATATTATTTCAAGTTTCTAATAAGCTCAGGGATGCAATAGGTATTATGTAGAATATTTGTCCAAACCCAATGATAATATATAAAAAGTAACCTATTTTTTAAAGGAGAAGATAGATACTAGAAACCTAAATGCCTAGGACCAATTTCAGTTGGAGCATCACCCCTTATGTTATCCTAGCATTGAATTGACAGTTTTTCAGTATTTCCATATTTGCATATCAGCCACTTACAATTGTTTCAAGCTTTATAACAGAGGACTGCCTTTTTTATAGACCAAGGATGAAAGTCTCTTGTGAGTTAAGTCTGATAATGACATCACAATTTGTAAATTAAGCTATAGTATGATTACAGAGTGTAGACTGAATAAAAAGTGCTTTCCTATGGATTGAAGTTTGTATTTTCTTAAGCTTTGCATTCCAAAATGGGCTAGCATTCTTTATTTCCAATAGGCACATTAAGCTACTTCCCCAATATTTATTTTTTTGTGTTAAAAGTTATTCATACACAACTTGGTAAAACATACTAAATTTAATACATAATGGATTACATCCTGGATTATCTTTTTCAACAATCTGTAAATTTACAATTAAAAATTGTGTATTAGATTTTTTAGATTGATTTTGCTTAGATTTGCATATACTCCTAGTCTAAATTGTCTATTTTTATACTATTACTAGATGCCTTAATCTTTGTTATTATCCTATCTAATATTTATTTTTATTTTGTAATGTGGAAAGAAACTGGAGCATTTTTATGATACCCATGCTTCAAGTGACTCTATGGCTTAAGCTTTTTTTTGAAAAATGAAATGCTATAAAAACAAAATCAGATCTGTGCTTTGAGGTACATTTGCCAGTTTTGTGTTTGCTTGCAGTAACATCTGTGGCAGGTTAGCTCAGTCGGTTAAAGCGTGGTGCTAATAACGCCAAGGTCTCGGGTTCGATCCCCGTATGGGCCATTTGCTTTTCTTGATGGACAAGAATGGAATAAGCTCATCCGTGGAGTGCATGAATACTTGAAAACATCATAGACACATATATCACAAAATCTCTTCAAATACATATCAGAAGCCAGTGGGAGTGTCATCCTTTGGCTGATGAAGATTTTTCTCTACATGGCTCAGTGACTTTTGTCTCAAATCAAGCAATATGGCATAACTAAGATATGCAAGGGCAAATTAATCAGTTATTATATTGCTGCTCAAACATAGAGGGCACTAGGTGTTACTAGAAGAAGAAGAAGATATGTGCTCCCCTCTCATTAGTGCACACTGAAGTAAAAAAAATGGAGAATTTCTAAAGACCAGAGCAGAAGTAATGGATTCTTATTGCATCTTTTCTTATTTCCAAATATTTGACATACTTCTGATTTGATAAGTTTAAAAATGAGTTTAAACAAAGGACACCACTGAAGATGATGGAATTTATATGAATTTTAAATGAAGATTTGCAATACTCATACATTGAATGAAAATGGAGCTTTGAACAAAAGGAAAATAAACAATGTTAGCTCCCACGAGATATGAACTCAGATTACTAGATTCCAAGTCCAGGGTGCTAACAATTACACCATGGAACCCTCACCTGAGCAATGGCATCTACTGAAGTGCGCTCATCTTTTAAATGCAAAGAAAAGAAATTCAATACTTTATATATATTATTTCAAGTTTCAAATAAGCTCAGGGATGCAATAGGTATTATGTAGAATATTTGTCCAAACCCAATGATAATATATAAAAAGTAACCTATTTTTTAAAGGAGAAGATAGATACTAGAAACCTAAATGCCTAGGACCAATTTCAGTTGGAGCATCACCCCTTATGTTATCCTAGCATTGAATTGACAGTTTTTCTGTATTTCCATATTTGCATATCAGCCACTTACAATTGTTTCAAGCTTTATAACAGAGGACTGCCTTTTTTATAGACCAAGGATGAAAGTCTCTTGTGAGTTAAGTCTGATAATGACATCACAATTTGTAAATTAAGCTATAGTATGATTACAGAGTGTAGACTGAATAAAAAGTGCTTTCCTATGGATTGAAGTTTGTATTTTCTTAAGCTTTGCATTCCAAAATGGGCTAGCATTCTTTATTTCCAATAGGCACATTAAGCTACTTCCCCAATATTTATTTTTTTGTGTTAAAAGTTATTCATACACAACTTGGTAAAACATACTAAATTTAATACATAATGGATTACATCCTGGATTATCTTTTTCAACAATCTGTAAATTTACAATTAAAAATTGTGTATTAGATTTTTTAGATTGATTTTGCTTAGATTTGCATATACTCCTAGTCTAAATTGTCTATTTTTATACTATTACTAGATGCCTTAATCTTTGTTATTATCCTATCTAATATTTATTTTTATTTTGTAATGTGGAAAGAAACTGGAGCATTTTTATGATACCCATGCTTCAAGTGACTCTATGGCTTAAGCTTTTTTTTGAAAAATGAAATGCTATAAAAACAAAATATGATCTGTGCTTTGAGATATATTTGCCAGTTTTGTGTTTGCTTGCAGTTATATCTGTGGCCGGTTAGCTCAGTTGGTTAGAGCGTGGTGCTAATAACGCCAGGGTCACGGGTTCGATCCCCATATGGGCCATTTGCTTTTCTTGATGGACAAGAATGGAATAAGCTCATCGGTGGAGTGCATGAATACTTGAAAACATCATAGACACATATATCACAAAATCTCTTCAAATACATATCAGAAGCCAGTGGAAGTGTCATCCTTTGGCTGATGAAGATTTTTCTCTACATGGCTCAGTGACTTTTGTCTCAAATCAAGCAATATGGCATAACTAAGATATGCAAGGGCAAATTAATTAGTTATTATATTGCTGCTCAAACATAGAGGGCACTAGGTGTTACTAGAAGAAGAAGAAGATATGTGCTCCCCTCTCATTAGTGCACACTGAAGTAAAAAAAAATGGAGAATTTCTAAAGACCAGAGCACAAGTAATGGATCTCTGCATTCTTATTGCATCTTTTCTTATTTCCAAATATTTGACATACTTCTGATTTGATAAGTTTAAAAATGAGTTTAAACAAAGGACACCACTGAAGATGATGGAATTTATATGAATTTTAAATGAAGATTTGCAATACTCATACATTGAATGAAAATGGAGCTTTGAACAAAAGGAAAATAAACAATGTTAGCTCCCACGAGATATGAACTCAGATTACTAGATTCAAAGTCCAGGGTGCTAACAATTACACCATGGAACCCTCACCTGAGCAATGGCATCTACTGAAGTGTGCTCATCTTTTAAATGCAAAGAAAAGAAATTCAATACTTTATATATATTATTTCAAGTTTCTAATAAGCTCAGGGATGCAATAGGTATTATGTAGAATATTTGTCCAAACCCAATGATAATATATAAAAAGTAACCTATTTTTTAAAGGAGAAGATAGATACTAGAAACCTAAATGCCTAGGACCAATTTCAGTTGGAGCATCACCCCTTATGTTATCCTAGCATTGAATTGACAGTTTTTCAGTATTTCCATAATTGCATATCAGCCACTTACAATTGTTTCAAGCTTTATAACAGAGGACTGCCTTTTTTATAGACCAAGGATGAAAGTCTCTTTTGAGTTAAGTCTGATAATGACATCAAAATTTGTAAATTAAGCTATAGTATGATTACAGAGTGTAGACTGAATAAAAAGTGCTTTCCTATGGATTGAAGTTTGTATTTTCTTAAGCGTTGCATTCCAAAATGGGCTAGCATTCTTTATTTCCAATGGGCACATTAAGCTACTTCCCCAATATATATTTTTTTGTGTTAAAAGTTATTCATACACATCTTGGTAAAACATACTAAATTTAATACATAATGGATTACATCCTGGATTATCTTTTTCAACAATCTGTAAATTTACAATTAAAAATTGTGTATTAGATTTTTTAGATTGATTTTGCTTAGATTTGCATATACTCCTTGTCTAAATTGTCTATTTTTATACTATTAGTAGATGCCTTAATCTTTGTTATTATCCTATCTAATATTTATTTTTATTTTGTAATGTGGAAAGAAACTGGAGCATTTTTATGATACCCATGCTTCAAGTGACTCTATGGCTTAAGCTTTTTTTTGAAAAATGAAATGCTATAAAAACAAAATATGATCTGTGCTTTGAGGTACATTTGCCAGTTTTGTGTTTGCTTGTAGTGATATCTGTGGCTGGTTAGCTCAGTTGGTTAGAGCATGGTGCTAATAACGCCAAGGTCACGGGTTCGATCCCCGTATGGGCCATTTGCTTTTCTTGATGGACAAAAATGGAATAAGCTCATCGGTGGAGTGCATGAATACTTGAAAACATCATAGACACATATATCACAAAATCTCTTCAAATACATATCAGAAGCCAGTGGGAGTGTCATCCTTTGGCTGATGAAGATTTTTCTCTACATGGCTCAGTGACTTTTGTCTCAAATCAAGCAATATGGCATAACTAAGATATGCAAGGGCAAATTAATTAGTTATTATATTGCTGCTCAAACATAGAGGGCACTAGGTGTTACTAGAAGAAGAAGAAGATATGTGCTCCCCTCTCATTAGTGCACACTGAAGTAAAAAAAAATGGAGAATTTCTAAAGACCAGAGCACAAGTAATGGATCTCTGCATTCTTATTGCATCTTTTCTTATTTCCAAATATTTGACATACTTCTGATTTGATAAGTTTAAAAATGAGTTTAAACAAAGGACACCACTGAAGATGATGGAATTTATATGAATTTTAAATGAAGATTTGCAATACTCATACATTGAATGAAAATGGAGCTTTGAACAAGAGGAAAATAAACAATGTTAGCTCCCACGAGATATGAATTCAGATTACTAGATTCAAAGTCAAGGGTGCTAACAATTACATTATGGAACCCTCACCTGAGCAATGGCATCTACTGAAGTGCGCTCATCTTTTAAATGCAAAGAAAAGAAATTCAATACTTTATATATATTATTTCAAGTTTCTAATAAGCTCAGGGATGCAATAGGTATTATGTAGAATATTTGTCCAAACCCAATGATAATATATAAAAAGTAACCTATTTTTTAAAGGAGAAGATAGATACTAGAAACCTAAATGCCTAGGACCAATTTCAGTTGGAGCATCACCCCTTATGTTATCCTAGCATTGAATTGACAGTTTTTCTGTATTTCCATATTTGCATATCAGCCACTTACAATTGTTTCAAGCTTTATAACAGAGGACTGCCTTTTTTATAGACCAAGGATGAAAGTCTCTTGTGAGTTAAGTCTGATAATGACATCACAATTTGTAAATTAAGCTATAGTATGATTACAGAGTGTAGACTGAATAAAAAGTGCTTTCCTATGGATTGAAGTTTGTATTTTCTTAAGCTTTGCATTCCAAAATGGGCTAGCATTCTTTATTTCCAATGGGCACATTAAGCTACTTCCCGAATATATATTTTTTTGTGTTAAAAGTTATTCATACACAACTTGGTAAAACATACTAAATTTAATACATGATGGATTACATCCTGGATTATCTTTTTCAACAATCTGTAAATTTACAATTAAAAATTGTGTATTAGATTTTTTAGATTGATTTTGCTTAGATTTGCATATACTCCTTGTCTAAATTGTCTATTTTTATACTATTAGTAGATGCCTTAATCTTTGTTATTATCCTATCTAATATTTATTTTTATTTTGTAATGTGGAAAGAAACTGGAGCATTTTTATGATACCCATGCTTCAAGTGACTCTATGGCTTAAGCTTTTTTTTGAAAAATGAAATGCTATAAAAACAAAATATGATCTGTGCTTTGAGGTACATTTGCCAGTTTTGTGTTTGCTGGCAGTGATATCTGTGGCTGGTTAGCTCAGTTGGTTAGAGCGTGGTGCTAATAAAGCCAAGGTCACGGGTTCGATCCCCATATGGGCCATTTGCTTTTCTTGATGGACAAGAATGGAATAAGCTCATCGGTGGAGTGCATGAATACTTGAAAACATCATAGACACATATATCACAAAATCTCTTCAAATACATATCAGAAGCCAGTGGGAGTGTCATCCTTTGGCTGATGAAGATTTTTCTCTACATGGCTCAGTGACTTTTGTCTCAAATCAAGCAATATGGCATAACTAAGATATGCAAGGGCAAATTAATCAGTTATTATATTGCTGCTCAAACATAGAGGGCACTAGGTGTTACTAGAAGAAGAAGAAGATATGTGCTCCCCTCTCATTAGTGCACACTGAAGTAAAAAAAAATGGAGAATTTCCAAAGACCAGAGCACAAGTAATGGATCTCTGCATTCTTATTGCATCTTTTCTTATTTCCAAATATTTGACATACTTCTGATTTGCTAAGTTTAAAAATGAGTTTAAACAAAGGACACCACTGAAGATGATGGAATTTATATGAATTTTAAATGAAGATTTGCAATACTCATACATTGAATGAAAATGGAGCTTTGAACAAAAGGAAAATAAACAATGTTAGCTCCCACGAGATATGAACTCAGATTACTAGATTCAAAGTCCAAGGTGCTAACAATTACACCATGGAACCCTCACCTGAGCAATGGCATCTACTGAAGTGCACTCATCTTTTAAATGCAAAGAAAAGAAATTCAATACTTTATATATATTATTTCAAGTTTCTAATAAGCTCAGGGATGCAATAGGTATTATGTAGAATATTTGTCCAAACCCAATGATAATATATAAAAAGTAACCTATTTTTTAAAGGAGAAGATAGATACTAGAAACCTAAATGCCTAGGACCAATTTCAGTTGGAGCATCACCCCTTATGTTATCCTAGCATTGAATTGACAGTTTTTCTGTATTTCCATATTTGCATATCAGCCACTTACAATTGTTTCAAGCTTTATAACAGAGGACTGCCTTTTTTATAGACCAAGGATGAAAGTCTCTTGTGAGTTAAGTCTGATAATGACATCACAATTTGTAAATTAAGCTATAGTATGATTACAGAGTGTAGACTGAATAAAAAGTGCTTTCCTATGGATTGAAGTTTGTATTTTCTTAAGCTTTGCATTCCAAAATGGGCTAGCATTCTTTATTTCCAATGGGCACATTAAGCTACTTCCCCAATATATATTTTTTTGTGTTAAAAGTTATTCATACACAACTTGGTAAAACATACTAAATTTAATACATAATGGATTACATCCTGGATTATCTTTTTCAACAATCTGTAAATTTACAATTAAAAATTGTGTATTAGATTTTTTAGATTGATTTTGCTTAGATTTGCATATACTCCTTGTCTAAATTGTCTATTTTTATACTATTAGTAGATGCCTTAATCTTTGTTATTATCCTATCTAATATTTATTTTTATTTTGTAATGTGGAAAGAAACTGGAGCATTTTTATGATACCCATGCTTCAAGTGACTCTATGGATTAAGCTTTTTTTGGAAAAATGAAATGCTATAAAAACAAAATATGATCTGTGCTTTGAGGTACATTTGCCAGTTTTGTGTTTGCTTGCAGTGATATTTGTGGCTGGTTAGCTCAGTTGGTTAGAGCGTGGTGCTAATAACGCCAAGGTCACGGGTTTGATCCCAGTATGGGCTATTTGCTTTTCTTGATGGACAAGAATGGAATAAGCTCATCGGTGGAGTGCATGAATACTTGAAAACATCATAGACACATATATCACAAAATCTCTTCAAATACATATCAGAAGCCAGTGGGAGTGTCATCCTTTGGCTGATGAAGATTTTTCTCTACATGGCTCAGTGACTTTTGTCTCAAATCAAGCAATATGGCATAACTAAGATATGCAAGGGCAAATTTATTAGTTATTATATTGCTGCTCAAACATAGAGGGCACTAGGTGTTACTAGAAGAAGAAGAAGATATGTGCTCCCCTCTCATTAGTGCACACTGAAGTAAAAAAAAATGGAGAATTTCTAAAGACCAGAGCACAAGTAATGGATCTCTGCATTCTTATTGCATCTTTTCTTATTTCCAAATATTTGACATACTTCTGATTTGATAAGTTTAAAAATGAGTTTAAACAAAGGACACCACTGAAGATGATGGAATTTATATGAATTTTAAATGAAGATTTGCAATACTCATACATTGAATGAAAATGGAGCTTTGAACAAAAGGAAAATAAACAATGTTAGCTCCCACGAGATATGAACTCAGATTACTAGATTCAAAGTCCAGGGTGCTAACAATTACACCATGGAACCCTCACCTGAGCAATGGCATCTACTGAAGTGCACTCATCTTTTAAATGCAAAGAAAAGAAATTCAATACTTTATATATATTATTTCAAGTTTCTAATAAGCTCAAGGATGCAATAGGTATTATGTAGAATATTTGTCCAAACCCAATGATAATATATAAAAAGTAACCTATTTTTTAAAGGAGAAGATAGATACTAGAAACCTAAATGCCTAGGACCAATTTCAGTTGGAGCATCACCCCTTATGTTATCCTAGCATTGAATTGACAGTTTTTCTGTATTTCCATATTTGCATATCAGCCACTTACAATTGTTTCAAGCTTTATAACAGAGGACTGCCTTTTTTATAGACCAAGGATGAAAGTCTCGTGTGAGTTAAGTCTGATAATGACATCACAATTTGTAAATTAAGCTATAGTATGATTACAGAGTGTAGACTGAATAAAAAGTGCTTTCCTATGGATTGAAGTTTGTATTTTCTTAAGCTTTGCATTCCAAAATGGGCTAGCATTCTTTATTTCCAATGGGCACATTAAGCTACTTCCCCAATATATATTTTTTTGTGTTAAAAGTTATTCATACACAACTTGGTAAAACATACTAAATTTAATACATGATGGATTACATCCTGGATTATCTTTTTCAACAATCTGTAAATTTACAATTAAAAATTGTGTATTAGATTTTTTAGATTGATTTTGCTTAGATTTGCATATACTCCTTGTCTAAATTGTCTATTTTTATACTATTAGTAGATGCCTTAATCTTTGTTATTATCCTATCTAATATTTATTTTTATTTTGTAATGTGGAAAGAAACTGGAGCATTTTTATGATACCCATGCTTCAAGTGACTCTATGGCTTAAGCTTTTTTTTGAAAAATGAAATGCTATAAAAACAAAATATGATCTGTGCTTTGAGGTACATTTGCCAGTTTTGTGTTTGCTTGCAGTGATATCTGTGGCTGGTTAGCTCAGTTGGTTAGAGCGTGATGCTAATAAAGCCAAGGTCACGGGTTCGATCCCCATATGGGCCATTTGCTTTTCTTGATGGACAAGAATGGAATAAGCTCATCGGTGGAGTGCATGAATACTTGAAAACATCATAGACACATATATCACAAAATCTCTTCAAATACATATCAGAAGCCAGTGGGAGTGTCATCCTTTGGCTGATGAAGATTTTTCTCTACATGGCTCAGTGACTTTTGTCTCAAATCAAGCAATATGGCATAACTAAGATATGCAAGGGCAAATTAATCAGTTATTATATTGCTGCTCAAACATAGAGGGCACTAGGTGTTACTAGAAGAAGAAGAAGATATGTGCTCCCCTCTCATTAGTGCACACTGAAGTAAAAAAAAATGGAGAATTTCCAAAGACCAGAGCACAAGTAATGGATCTCTGCATTCTTATTGCATCTTTTCTTATTTCCAAATATTTGACATACTTCTGATTTGCTAAGTTTAAAAATGAGTTTAAACAAAGGACACCACTGAAGATGATGGAATTTATATGAATTTTAAATGAAGATTTGCAATACTCATACATTGAATGAAAATGGAGCTTTGAACAAAAGGAAAATAAACAATGTTAGCTCCCACGAGATATGAACTCAGATTACTAGATTCAAAGTCCAAGGTGCTAACAATTACACCATGGAACCCTCACCTGAGCAATGGCATCTACTGAAGTGCACTCATCTTTTAAATACAAAGAAAAGAAATTCAATACTTTATATATATTATTTCAAGTTTCTAATAAGCTCAGGGATGCAATAGGTATTATGTAGAATATTTGTCCAAACCCAATGATAATATATAAAAAGTAACCTATTTTTTAAAGGAGAAGATAGATACTAGAAACCTAAATGCCTAGGACCAATTTCAGTTGGAGCATCACCCCTTATGTTATCCTAGCATTGAATTGACAGTTTTTCTGTATTTCCATATTTGCATATCAGCCACTTACAATTGTTTCAAGCTTTATAACAGATGACTGCCTTTTTTATAGACCAAGGATGAAAGTCTCTTGTGAGTTAAGTCTGATAATGACATCACAATTTGTAAATTAAGCTATAGTATGATTACAGAGTGTAGACTGAATAAAAAGTGCTTTCCTATGGATTGAAGTTTGTATTTTCTTAAGCTTTGCATTCCAAAATGGGCTAGCATTCTTTATTTCCAATGGGCACATTAAGCTACTTCCCCAATATATATTTTTTTGTGTTAAAAGTTATTCATACACAACTTGGTAAAACATACTAAATTTAATACATAATGGATTACATCCTGGATTATCTTTTTCAACAATCTGTAAATTTACAATTAAAAATTGTGTATTAGATTTTTTAGATTGATTTTGCTTAGATTTGCATATACTCCTTGAATAAATTGTCTATTTTTATACTATTAGTAGATGCCTTAATCTTTGTTATTATCCTATCTAATATTTATTATTATTTTGTAATGTGGAAAGAAACTGGAGCATTTTTATGATACCCATGCTTCAAGTGACTCTATGGATTAAGCTTTTTTTGGAAAAATGAAATGCTATAAAAACAAAATATGATCTGTGCTTTGAGGTACATTTGCCAGTTTTGTGTTTGCTTGCAGTGATATCTGTGGCTGGTTAGCTCAGTTGGTTAGAGCGTGGTGCTAATAACGCCAAGGTCACGGGTTTGATCCCAGTATGGGCTATTTGCTTTTCTTGATGGACAAGAATGGAATAAGCTCATCGGTGGAGTGCATGAATACTTGAAAACATCATAGACACATATATCACAAAATCTCTTCAAATACATATCAGAAGCCAGTGGGAGTGTCATCCTTTGGCTGATGAAGATTTTTCTCTACATGGCTCAGTGACTTTTGTCTCAAATCAAGCAATATGGCATAACTAAGATATGCAAGGGCAAATTAATCAGTTATTATATTGCTGCTCAAACATAGAGGGCACTAGGTGTTACTAGAAGAAGAAGAAGATATGTGCTCCCCTCTCATTAGTGCACACTGAAGTAAAAAAAAATGGAGAATTTCCAAAGACCAGAGCACAAGTAATGGATCTCTGCATTCTTATTGCATCTTTTCTTATTTCCAAATATTTGACATACTTCTGATTTGCTAAGTTTAAAAATGAGTTTAAACAAAGGACACCACTGAAGATGATGGAATTTATATGAATTTTAAATGAAGATTTGCAATACTCATACATTGAATGAAAATGGAGCTTTGAACAAAAGGAAAATAAACAATGTTAGCTCCCACGAGATATGAACTCAGATTACTAGATTCAAAGTCCAAGGTGCTAACAATTACACCATGGAACCCTCACCTGAGCAATGGCATCTACTGAAGTGCACTCATCTTTTAAATGCAAAGAAAAGAAATTCAATACTTTATATATATTATTTCAAGTTTCTAATAAGCTCAGGGATGCAATAGGTATTATGTAGAATATTTGTCCAAACCCAATGATAATATATAAAAAGTAACCTATTTTTTAAAGGAGAAGATAGATACTAGAAACCTAAATGCCTAGGACCAATTTCAGTTGGAGCATCACCCCTTATGTTATCCTAGCATTGAATTGACAGTTTTTCTGTATTTCCATATTTGCATATCAGCCACTTACAATTGTTTCAAGCTTTATAACAGATGACTGCCTTTTTTATAGACCAAGGATGAAAGTCTCTTGTGAGTTAAGTCTGATAATGACATCACAATTTGTAAATTAAGCTATAGTATGATTACAGAGTGTAGACTGAATAAAAAGTGCTTTCCTATGGATTGAAGTTTGTATTTTCTTAAGCTTTGCATTCCAAAATGGGCTAGCATTCTTTATTTCCAATGGGCACATTAAGCTACTTCCCCAATATATATTTTTTTGTGTTAAAAGTTATTCATACACAACTTGGTAAAACATACTAAATTTAATACATAATGGATTACATCCTGGATTATCTTTTTCAACAATCTGTAAATTTACAATTAAAAATTGTGTATTAGATTTTTTAGATTGATTTTGCTTAGATTTGCATATACTCCTTGAATAAATTGTCTATTTTTATACTATTAGTAGATGCCTTAATCTTTGTTATTATCCTATCTAATATTTATTTTTATTTTGTAATGTGGAAAGAAACTGGAGCATTTTTATGATACCCATGCTTCAAGTGACTCTATGGATTAAGCTTTTTTTGGAAAAATGAAATGCTATAAAAACAAAATATGATCTGTGCTTTGAGGTACATTTGCCAGTTTTGTGTTTGCTTGCAGTGATATCTGTGGCTGGTTAGCTCAGTTGGTTAGAGCGTGGTGCTAATAACGCCAAGGTCACGGGTTTGATCCCAGTATGGGCTATTTGCTTTTCTTGATGGACAAGAATGGAATAAGCTCATCGGTGGAGTGCATGAATACTTGAAAACATCATAGACACATATATCACAAAATCTCTTCAAATACATATCAGAAGCAAGTGGGAGTGTCATCCTTTGGCTGATGAAGATTTTTCTCTACATGGCTCAGTGACTTTTGTCTCAAATCAAGCAATATGGCATAACTAAGATATGCAAGGGCAAATTAATTAGTTATTATATTGCTGCTCAAACATAGAGGGCACTAGGTGTTACTAGAAGAAGAAAAAGATATGTGCTCCCCTCTCATTAGTGCACACTGAAGTAAAAAAAAATGGAGAATTTCTAAAGACCAGAGCACAAGTAATGGATCTCTGCATTCTTATTGCATCTTTTCTTATTTCCAAATATTTGACATACTTCTGATTTGATAAGTTTAAAAATGAGTTTAAACAAAGGACACCACTGAAGATGATGGAATTTATATGAATTTTAAATGAAGATTTGCAATACTCATACATTGAATGAAAATGGAGCTTTGAACAAAAGGAAAATAAACAATGTTAGCTCCCACGAGATATGAACTCAGATTACTAGATTCAAAGTCCAGGGTGCTAACAATTACACCATGGAACCCTCACCTGAGCAATGGCATCTACTGAAGTGCACTCATCTTTTAAATGCAAAGAAAAGAAATTCAATACTTTATATATATTATTTCAAGTTTCTAATAAGCTCAAGGATGCAATAGGTATTATGTAGAATATTTGTCCAAACCCAATGATAATATATAAAAAGTAACCTATTTTTTAAAGGAGAAGATAGATACTAGAAACCTAAATGCCTAGGACCAATTTCAGTTGGAGCATCACCCCTTATGTTATCCTAGCATTGAATTGACAGTTTTTCTGTATTTCCATATTTGCATATCAGCCACTTACAATTGTTTCAAGCTTTATAACAGAGGACTGCCTTTTTTATAGACCAAGGATGAAAGTCTCTTGTGAGTTAAGTCTGATAATGACATCACAATTTGTAAATTAAGCTATAGTATGATTACAGAGTGTAGACTGAATAAAAAGTGCTTTCCTATGGATTGAAGTTTGTATTTTCTTAAGCTTTGCATTCCAAAATGGGCTAGCATTCTTTATTTCCAATGGGCACATTAAGCTACTTCCCCAATATATATTTTTTTGTGTTAAAAGTTATTCATACACAACTTGGTAAAACATACTAAATTTAATACATAATGGATTACATCCTGGGATTATCTTTTTCAACAATCTGTAAATTTACAATTAAAAATTGTGTATTAGATTTTTTAGATTGATTTTGCTTAGATTTGCATATTCTCCTTGTCTAAATTGTCTATTTTTATACTATTAGTAGATGCCTTAATCTTTGTTATTATCCTATCTAATATTTATTTTTATTTTGTAATGTGGAAAGAAACTGGAGCATTTTTATGATACCCATGCTTCAAGTGACTCTATGGCTTAAGCTTTTTTTTGAAAAATGAAATGCTATAAAAACAAAATATGATCTGTGCTTTGAGGTACATTTGCCAGTTTTGTGTTTGCTCGCAGTGATATCTGTGGCCGGTTAGCTCAGTTGGTTAGAGCGTGGTGCTAATATCGCCAAGGTCACGGGTTCGATCCCCGTATGGGCCATTTGCTTTTCTTGATGGACAAGAATGGAATAAGATCATCGGTGGAGTGCATGAATACTTGAAAACATCATAGACACATATATCACAAAATCTCTTCAAATACATATCAGAAGCCAGTGGGAGTGTCATCCTTTGGCTGATGAAGATTTTTCTCTACATGGCTCAGTGACTTTTGTCTCAAATCAAGCAATATGGCATAACTAAGATATGCAAGGGCAAATTAATCAGTTATTATATTGCTGTTCAAACATAGAGGGCACTAGGTGTTACTAGAAGAAGAAGAAGATATGTGCTCCCCTCTCATTAGTGCACACTGAAGTAAAAAAAAATGGAGAATTTCCAAAGACCAGAGCACAAGTAATGGATCTCTGCATTCTTATTGCATCTTTTCTTATTTCCAAATATTTGACATACTTCTGATTTGCTAAGTTTAAAAATGAGTTTAAACAAAGGACACCACTGAAGATGATGGAATTTATATGAATTTTAAATGAAGATTTGCAATACTCATACATTGAATGAAAATGGAGCTTTGAACAAAAGGAAAATAAACAATGTTAGCTCCCACGAGATATGAACTCAGATTACTAGATTCAAAGTCCAAGGTGCTAACAATTACACCATGGAACCCTCACCTGAGCAATGGCATCTACTGAAGTGCACTCATCTTTTAAATGCAAAGAAAAGAAATTCAATACTTTATATATATTATTTCAAGTTTCTAATAAGCTCAGGGATGCAATAGGTATTATGTAGAATATTTGTCCAAACCCAATGATAATATATAAAAAGTAACCTATTTTTTAAAGGAGAAGATAGATACTAGAAACCTAAATGCCTAGGACCAATTTCAGTTGGAGCATCACCCCTTATGTTATCCTAGCATTGAATTGACAGTTTTTCTGTATTTCCATATTTGCATATCAGCCACTTACAATTGTTTCAAGCTTTATAACAGAGGACTGCCTTTTTTATAGACCAAGGATGAAAGTCTCTTGTGAGTTAAGTCTGATAATGACATCACAATTTGTAAATTAAGCTATAGTATGATTACAGAGTGTAGACTGAATAAAAAGTGCTTTCCTATGGATTGAAGTTTGTATTTTCTTAAGCTTTGCATTCCAAAATGGGCTAGCATTCTTTATTTCCAATGGGCACATTAAGCTACTTCCCCAATATATATTTTTTTGTGTTAAAAGTTATTCATACACAACTTGGTAAAACATACTAAATTTAATACATAATGGATTACATCCTGGATTATCTTTTTCAACAATCTGTAAATTTACAATTAAAAATTGTGTATTAGATTTTTTAGATTGATTTTGCTTAGATTTGCATATACTCCTTGTCTAAATGGTCTATTTTTATACTATTAGTAGATGCCTTAATCTTTGTTATTATCCTATCTAATATTTATTTTTATTTTGTAATGTGGAAAGAAACTGGAGCATTTTTATGATACCCATGCTTCAAGTGACTCTATGGCTTAAACTTTTTTTTGAAAAATGAAATGCTATAAAAACAAAATATGATCTGTGCTTTGAGGTACATTTGCCAGTTTTGTGTTTGCTTGCAGTGATATCTGTGGCTGGTTAGCTCAGTTGGTTAGAGCGTGGTGCTAATAACGCCAAGGTCACGGGTTTGATCCCAGTATGGGCTATTTGCTTTTCTTGATGGACAAGAATGGAATAAGCTCATCGGTGGAGTGCATGAATACTTGAAAACATCATAGACACATATATCACAAAATCTCTTCAAATACATATCAGAAGCCAGTGGGAGTGTCATCCTTTGGCTGATGAAGATTTTTCTCTACATGGCTCAGTGACTTTTGTCTCAAATCAAGCAATATGGCATAACTAAGATATGCAAGGGCAAATTAATTAGTTATTATATTGCTGCTCAAACATAGAGGGCACTAGGTGTTACTAGAAGAAGAAGAAGATATGTGCTCCCCTCTCATTAGTGCACACTGAAGTAAAAAAAAATGGAGAATTTCTAAAGACCAGAGCACAAGTAATGGATCTCTGCATTCTTATTTCATCTTTTCTTATTTCCAAATATTTGACATACTTCTGATTTGATAAGTTTAAAAATGAGTTTAAACAAAGGACACCACTGAAGATGATGGAATTTATATGAATTTTAAATGAAGATTTGCAATACTCATACATTGAATGAAAATGGAGCTTTGAACAAAAGGAAAATAAACAATGTTATCTCCCACGAGATATGAACTCAGATTACTAGATTCAAAGTCCAGGGTGCTAACAATTACACCATGAAACCCTCACCTGAGCAATGGCATCTACTGAAGTGCACTCATCTTTTAAATGCAAAGAAAAGAAATTCAATACTTTATATATATTATTTCAAGTTTCTAATAAGCTCAAGGATGCAATAGGTATTATGTAGAATATTTGTCCAAACCCAATGATAATATATAAAAAGTAACCTATTTTTTAAAGGAGAAGATAGATACTAGAAACCTAAATGCCTAGGACCAATTTCAGTTGGAGCATCACCCCTTATGTTATCCTAGCATTGAATTGACAGTTTTTCTGTATTTCCATATTTGCATATCAGCCACTTACAATTGTTTCAAGCTTTATAACAGAGGACTGCCTTTTTTATAGACCAAGGATGAAAGTCTCTTGTGAGTTAAGTCTGATAATGACATCACAATTTGTAAATTAAGCTATAGTATGATTACAGAGTGTAGACTGAATAAAAAGTGCTTTCCTATGGATTGAAGTTTGTATTTTCTTAAGCTTTGCATTCCAAAATGGGCTAGCATTCTTTATTTCCAATGGGCACATTAAGCTACTTCCCCAATATATATTTTTTTGTGTTAAAAGTTATTCATACACAACTTGGTAAAACATACTAAATTTAATACATAATGGATTACATCCTGGGATTATCTTTTTCAACAATCTGTAAATTTACAATTAAAAATTGTGTATTAGATTTTTTAGATTGATTTTGCTTAGATTTGCATATACTCCTTGTCTAAATTGTCTATTTTTATACTATTAGTAGATGCCTTAATCTTTGTTATTATCCTATCTAATATTTATTTTTATTTTGTAATGTGGAAAGAAACTGGAGCATTTTTATGATACCCATGCTTCAAGTGACTCTATGGCTTAAGCTTTTTTTTGAAAAATGAAATGCTATAAAAACAAAATATGATCTGTGCTTTGAGGTACATTTGCCAGTTTTGTGTTTGCTGGCGGTGATATCTGTGGCCGGTTAGCTCAGTTGGTTAGAGCGTGGTGCTAATATCGCCAAGGTCATGGGTTCGATCCCCGTATGGGCCATTTGCTTTTCTTGATGGACAAGAATGGAATAAGATCATCGGTGGAGTGCATGAATACTTGAAAACATCATAGACACATATATCACAAAATCTCTTCAAATACATATCAGAAGCCAGTGGGAGTGTCATCCTTTGGCTGATGAAGATTTTTCTCTACATGGCTCAGTGACTTTTGTCTCAAATCAAGCAAAATGGCATAACTAAGATATGCAAGGGCAAATTAATCAGTTATTATATTGCTGCTCAAATATAGAGGGCACTAGGTGTTACTAGAAGAAGAAGAAGATATGTGCTCCCCTCTCATTAGTGCACACTGAAGTAAAAAAAATGGAGAATTTCTAAAGACCAGAGCACAAGTAATGGATCTCTGCATTCTTATTGCATCTTTTCTTATTTCCAAATATTTGACATACTTCTGATTTGATAAGTTTAAAAATGGTTTAAACAAAGGACACCACTGAAGATGATGGAATTTATATGAATTTTAAATGAAGATTTGCAATACTCATACATTGAATGAAAATGGAGCTTTGAACAATAGGAAAATAAACAATGTTAGCTCCCACGAGATATGAACTCAGATGACTAGATTCAAAGTCCAGGGTGCTAACAATTACACCATGGAACCCTCACCTGAGCAATGGCATCTACTGAAGTGCGCTCATCTTTTAAATGCAAAGAAAAGAAATTCAATACTTTATATATATTATTTCAAGTTTCTAATAAGCTCAGGGATGCAATAGGTATTATGTAGAATATTTGTCCAAACCCAATGATAATATATAAAAAGTAACCTATTTTTTAAAGGAGAAGATAGATACTAGAAACCTAAATGCCTAGGACCAATTTCAGTTGGAGCATCACCCCTTATGTTATCCTAGCATTGAATTGACAGTTTTTCTGTATTTCCATATTTGCATATCAGCCACTTACAATTGTTTCAAGCTTTATAACAGAGGACTGCCTTTTTTATAGACCAAGGATGAAAGTCTCTTGTGAGTTAAGTCTGATAATGACATCACAATTTGTAAATTAAGCTATAGTATGATTACAGAGTGTAGACTGAATAAAAAGTGCTTTCCTATGGATTGAAGTTTGTATTTTCTTAAGCTTTGCATTCCAAAATGGGCTAGCATTCTTTATTTCCAATGGGCACATTAAGCTACTTCCCCAATATATATTTTTTTGTGTTAAAAGTTATTCATACACAACTTGGTAAAACATACTAAATTTAATACATAATGGATTACATCCTGGGATTATCTTTTTCAACAATCTGTAAATTTACAATTAAAAATTGTGTATTAGATTTTTTAGATTGATTTTGCTTAGATTTGCATATACTCCTTGTCTAAATTGTCGATTTTTATACAATTAGTAGATGCCTTAATCTTTGTTATTATCCTATCTAATATTTATTTTTATTTTGTAATGTGGAAAGAAACTGGAGCATTTTTATGATACCCATGCTTCAAGTGACTCTATGGCTTAAGCTTTTTTTTGAAAAATGAAATGCTATAAAAGCAAAATATGATCTGTGCTTTGAGGTACATTTGCCAGTTTTGTGTTTGCTTGCAGCAATATATGCGGCCGGTTAGCTCAGTTGGTTAGAGCGTGGTGCTAATAACGCCAAGGTCACGGGTTCGATCCCCGTATGGGCCATTTTCTTTTCTTGATGGACAAGAATGGAATAAGCTCATTGGTGGAGTGCATGAATACTTAAAAACATCATAGACACATATATCACAAAATCTCTTCAAAAACATATCAGAAGCCAGTGGGAGTGTCATCCTTTGGCTGATGAAGATTTTTCTCTACCTGGCTCAGTGACTTTTGTCTCAAATCAAGCAATATGGCATAACTAAGATATGCAAGGGCAAATTAATCAGTTATTATATTGCTGCTCAAACATAGAGGGCACTAGGTGTTACTAGAAGAAGAAGAAGATATGTGCTCCCCTCTCATTAGTGCACACTGAAGTAAAAAAAATGGAGAATTTCTAAAGACCAGAGCACAAGTAATGGATCTCTGCATTCTTATTGCATCTTTTCTTATTTCCAAATATTTGACATACTTCTGATTTGATAAGTTTAAAAATAAGTTTAAACAAAGGACACCACTGAAGATGATGGAATTTATATGAATTTTAAATGAAGATTTGCAATACTCATACATTGAATGAAAATGGAGCTTTGAACAAAAGGAAAATAAACAATGTTAGATCCCACGAGATATGAACTCAGATTACTAGATTCAAAGTCCAGGGTGCTAACAATTACACCATGGAACCCTCACCTGAGCAATGGCATCTACTGAAGTGCGCTCATCTTTTAAATGCAAAGAAAAGAAATTCAATACTTTATATATATTATTTCAAGTTTCTAATAAGCTCAGGGATGCAATAGGTATTATGTAGAATATTTGTCCAAACCCAATGATAATATATAAAAAGTAACCTATTTTTTAAAGGAGAAGATAGATACTAGAAACCTAAATGCCTAGGACCAATTTCAGTTGGAGCATCACCCCTTATGTTATCCTAGCATTGAATTGACAGTTTTTCTATATTTGCATATTTGCATATCAGCCACTTACAATTGTTTCAAGCTTTATAACAGAGGACTGCCTTTTTTATAGACCAAGGATGAAAGTCTCTTGTGAGTTAAGTCTGATAATGACATCACAATTTGTAAATTAAGCTATAGTATGATTACAGAGTGTAGACTGAATAAAAAGTGCTTTCCTATGGATTGAAGTTTGTATTTTCTTAAGCTTTGCATTCCAAAATGGGCTAGCATTCTTTATTTCCAATGGGCACATTAAGCTACTAGCCCCAATATATATTTTTTTGTGTTAAAAGTTATTCATACACAACTTGGTAAAACATACTAAATTTAATACATAATGGATTACATCCTGGGATTATCTTTTTCAACAATCTGTAAATTTACAATTAAAAATTGTGTATTAGATTTTTTAGATTGATTTTGCTTAGATTTGCATATACTCCTAGTCTAAATTGTCTATTTTTATACTATTACTAGATGCCTTAATATTTGTTATTATCCTATCTAATATTTATTTTTATTTTGTAATGTGGAAAGAAACTGGAGCATTTTTATGATACCCATGCTTCAAGTGACTCTATGGCGTCAGCTTTTTTTTGAAAAATGAAATGCTATAAAAACAAAATATGATCTGTGCTTTGAGGTACATTTGCCAGTTTTGTGTATGCTGGCAGTAATATCTGTGGCCTGTTAGCTCGGTTGGTTAGAGTGTGGTGCTAATAACGCCAAGGTCATGGGTTCGATCCCCGTATGGGCCATTTGCTTTTCTTGATGGACAAGAATGGAATAAGCTCATCGGTGAAGTGCATGAATACTTGAAAACATCATAGACACATATATCACAAAATCTCTTCAAATACATATCAGAAGCCAGTGGGAGTGTCATCCTTTGGCTGATGAAGATTTTTCTCTACATGGCTCAGTGACTTTTGTCTCAAATCAAGCAATATGGCATAACTAAGATATGCAAGGGCAAATTAATCAGTTATTATATTGCTGATCAAACATAGAGGGCACTAGGTGTTACTAGAAGAAGAAGAAGAAGAAGATATGTGCTCCCCTCTCATTAGTGCACACTGAAGTAAAAAAAATGGAGAATTTCTAAAGACCAGAGCACAAGTAATGGATCTCTGCATTCTTATTGCATCTTTTCTTATTTCCAAATATTTGACATACTTCTGATTTGATAAGTTTAAAAATGAGTTTAAACAAAGGACACCACTGAAGATGATGGAATTTATATGAATTTTAAATAAAGATTTGCAATACTCATTCATTGAATGAAAATGGAGCTTTGAACAAAAGGAAAATAAACAATGTTAGCTCCCACGAGATATGAACTCAGATGACTAGATTCAAAGTCCAGGGTGCTAACAATTACACCATGGAACCCTCACCTGAGCAATGGCATCTACTGAAGTGCGCTCATCTTTTAAATGCAAAGAAAAGAAATTCAATACTTTATATATATTATTTCAAGTTTCTAATAAGCTCAGGGATGCAATAGGTATTATGTAGAATATTTGTCCAAACCCAATGATAATATATAAAAAGTAACCTATTTTTTAAAGGAGAAGATAGATACTAGAAACCAAAATGCCTAGGACCAATTTCAGTTGGAGCATCACCCCTTATGTTATCCTAGCATTGAATTGACAGTTTTTCTGTATTTCCATATTTGCATATCAGCCACTTACAATTGTTTCAAGCTTTATAACAGATGACTGCCTTTTTTATAGACCAAGGATGAAAGTCTCTTGTGAGTTAAGTCTGATAATGACATCACAATTTGTAAATTAAGCTATAGTATGATTACAGAGTGTAGACTGAATAAAAAGTGCTTTCCTATGGATTGAATTTGTATTTTCTTAAGCTTTGCATTCCAAAATGGGCTAGCATTCTTTATTTCCAATGGGCACATTAAGCTAATTCCCCAATATATATTTTTTTGTGTTAAAAGTTATTCATACACAACTTGGTAAAACATACTAAATTTAATACATAATGGATTACATCCTGGGATTATCTTTTTCAACAATCTGTAAATTTACAATTAAAAATTGTGTATTAGATTTTTTAGATTGATTTTGCTTAGATTTGCATATACTCCTTGTCTAAATTGTCTATTTTTATACTATTACTAGATGCCTTAATCGGTGTTATTATCCTATCTAATATTTATTTTTATTTTGTAATGTGGAAAAAAACTGGAGCATTTTTATGATACCCATGCTTCAAGTGACTCTATGGCTTAAGCTTTTTTTTGAAAAATGAAATGCTATAAAAACAAAATATGATCTGTGCTTTGAGGTACATTTGCCAGTTTTGTGTTTGCTTGCAGCAATATCTGTGGCTGGTTAGCTCAGTTGGTTAGAGCGTGGTGCTAATAACGCCAAGGTCATGGGTTCGATCCCTGTATGGGCCATTTGCTTTTCTTGATGGACAAGAATGGAATAAGCTCATCGGTGGAGTGCATGAATACTTAAAAAAATCATAGACACATATATCACAAAATCTCTTCAAATACATATCAGAAGCCAGTGGGAGTGTCAACTTTTGGCTGATGAAGATTTTGCTCTACATGGCTCAGAGACTTTTGTCTCAAATCAAGCAATATGGCATAACTAAGATATGCAAGGGCAAATTAATCAGTTATTATATTGCTGCTCAAACATAGAGGGCACTAGGTGTTACTAGAAGAAGAAGAAGATATGTGCTCCCCTCTCATTAGTGCACACTGAAGTAAAAAAAATGGAGAATTTCTAAAGACCAGAGCACAAGTAATGGATCTCTGCATTCTTATTGCATCTTTTCTTATTTCCAAATATTTGACATACTTCTGATTTGATAAGTTTAAAAATGAGTTTAAACAAAGGACACCACTGAAGATGATGGAATTTATATGAATTTTAAATGAAGATTTGCAATATTCATACATTGAATGAAAATGGAGCTATGAACAAAAGAAAAATAAACAATGTTAGATCCCACGAGATATGAACTCAGATTACTAGATTCAAAGTCCAGGGTGCTAACAATTACACCATGGAACCCTCACCTGAGCAATGGCATCTACTGAAGTGCGCTCATCTTTTAAATGCAAAGAAAAGAAATTCAATACTTTATATATATTATTTCAAGTTTCTAATAAGCTCAGGGATGCAATAGGTATTATGTAGAATATTTGTCCAAAACCAATGATAATATATAAAAAGTAACCTATTTTTTAAAGGAGAAGATAGATACTAGAAACCTAAATGCCTAGGACAAATTTCAGTTGGAGCATCACCCCTTATGTTATCCTAGCATTGAATTGACAGTTTTTCTGTATTTCCATATTTGCATATCAGCCACTTACAATTGTTTCAAGCTTTATAACAGAGGACTGCCTTTTTTATAGACCAAGGATGAAAGTCTCTTGTGAGTTAAGTCTGATAATGACATCACAATTTGTAAATTAAGCTATAGTATGGTTACAGAGTGAAGACTGAATAAAAAGTGCTTTCCTATGGATTGAAGTTTGTATTTTCTTAAGCTGTGCATTCCAAAATGGGCTAGCATTCTTTATTTCCAATGGGCACATTAAGCTACTTCCCCAATATATATTTTTTTTTGTTAAAAGTTATTCATACACAACTTGGTAAAGCATACTAAATTTAATACATAATGGATTACATCCTGGGATTATCTTTTTCAACAATCTGTAAATTTACAATTAAAATTTGTGTATTAGATTTTTTAGATTGATTTTGCTTAGATTTGCATATACTCCTAGTCTAAATTGTCTATTTTTATACTATTACTAGATGCCTTAATCTTTGTTATTATCCTATCTATTATTTATTTTTATTTTGTAATGTGGAAAGAAACTGGAGCATTTTTATGATACCCATGCTTCAAGTGACTCTATGGCTTAAGCTTTTTTTTGAAAAATGAAATGCTATAAAAACAAAATATGATCTGTGCTTTGAGGTACATTTGCCAGTTTTGTGTTTGCTGGCAGTAATATCTGTGGCCTGTTAGCTCAGTTGGTTAGAGTGTGGTGCTAATAATGCCAAGGTCACGTGTTCGATCCCCGTATGGGCCATTTGCTTTTCTTGATGGACAAGAATGGAATAAGCTCATCGGTGGAGTGCATGAATACTTGAAAACATCATAGATATGAACTCAGATGACTAGATTCAAAGTCCAGGGTGCTAACAATTACACCATGGAACCCTCACCTGAGCAATGGCATCTACTGAAGTGCGCTCATCTTTTAAATGCAAAGAAAAGAAATTCAATACTTTATATATATTATTTCAAGTTTCTAATAAGCTCAGGGATGCAATAGGTATTATGTAGAATATTTGTCCAAACCCAATGATAATATATAAAAAGTAACCTATTTTTTAAAGGAGAAGATAGATACTAGAAACCAAAATGCCTAGGACCAATTTCAGTTGGAGCATCACCCCTTATGTTATCCTAGCATTGAATTGACAGTTTTTCTGTATTTCCATATTTGCATATCAGCCACTTACAATTGTTTCAAGCTTTATAACAGAGGACTGCCTTTTTTATAGACCAAGGATGAAAGTCTCTTGTGAGTTAAGTCTGATAATGACATCACAATTTGTAAATTAAGCTATAGTATGATTACAGAGTGTAGACTGAATAAAAAGTGCTTTCCTATGGATTGAATTTGTATTTTCTTAAGCTTTGCATTCCAAAATGGGCTAGCATTCTTTATTTCCAATGGGCACATTAAGCTAATTCCCCAATATATATTTTTTTGTGTTAAAAGTTATTCATACACAACTTGGTAAAACATACTAAATTTAATACATAATGGATTACATCCTGGGATTATCTTTTTCAACAATCTGTAAATTTACAATTAAAAATTGTGTATTAGATTTTTTAGATTGATTTTGCTTAGATTTGCATATACTCCTTGTCTAAATTGTCTATTTTTATACTATTACTAGATGCCTTAATCGGTGTTATTATCCTATCTAATATTTATTTTTTTATTTTGTAATGTGGAAAGAAACTGGAGCATTTTTATGATACCCATGCTTCAAGTGACTCTATGGCTTAAGCTTTTTTTTGAAAAATGAAATGCTATAAAAACAAAATATGATCTGTGCTTTGAGGTACATTTGCCAGTTTTGTGTTTGCTTGCAGCAATATCTGTGGCTGGTTAGCTCAGTTGGTTAGAGCGTGGTGCTAATAACGCCAAGGTCATGGGTTCGATCCCCGTATGGGCCATTTGCTTTTCTTGATGGACAAGAATGGAATAAGCTCATCGGTGGAGTGCATGAATACTTGAAAACATCATAGACACATATATCACAAAATCTCTTCAAATACATATCAGAAGCCAGTGGGAGTGTCATCCTTTGGCTGATGAAGATTTTTCTCTACATGGCTCAGTGACTTTTGTCTCAAATCAAGCAATATGGCATAACTAAGATATGCAAGGGCAAATTAATCAGTTATTATATTGCTGCTCAAACATAGAGGGCACTAGGTGTTACTAGAAGAAGAAGATATGTGCTCCCCTCTCATTAGTGCACACTGAAGTAAAAAAAATGGAGAATTTCTAAAGACCAGAGCACAAGTAATGGATCTCTGCATTCTTATTGCATCTTTTCTTATTTCCAAATATTTGACATACTTCTGATTTGATAAGTTTAAAAATGAGTTTAAACAAAGGACACCACGGAAGATGATGGAATTTATATGAATTTTAAATGAAGATTTGCAATACTCATACATTGAATGAAAATGGAGCTTTGAACAAAAGGAAAATAAACAATGTTAGCTCCCACGAGATATGAACTCAGATGACTAGATTCAAAGTCCAGGGTGCTAACAATTACACCATGGAACCCTCACCTGAGCAATGGCATCTACTGAAGTGCGCTCATCTTTTAAATGCAAAGAAAAGAAATTCAATACTTTATATATATTATTTCAAGTTTCTAATAAGCTCAGGGATGCAATAGGTATTATGTAGAATATTTGTCCAAAACCAATGATAATATATAAAAAGTAACCTATTTTTTAAAGGAGAAGATAGATACTAGAAACCTAAATGCCTAGGACCAATTTCAGTTGGAGCATCACCCCTTATGTTATCCTAGCATTGAATTGACAGTTTTTCTGTATTTCCATATTTGCATATCAGCCACTTACAAATGTTTCAAGCTTTATAACAGAGGACTGCCTTTTTTATAGACCAAGGATGAAAGTCTCTTGTGAGTTAAATCTGATAATGACATCACAATTTGTAAATTAAGCTATAGTATGATTACAGAGTGTAGACTGAATAAAAAGTGCTTTCCTATGGATTGAAGTTTGTATTTTCTTAAGCTTTGCATTCCAAAATGGGCTAGCATTCTTTATTTCCAATGGGCACATTAAGCTACTTCCCCAATATATATTTTTTTGTGTTAAAAGTTATTCATACACAACTTGGTAAAACATACTAAATTTAATACATAATGGATTACATCCTGGGATTATCTTTTTCAACAATCTGTAAATTTATAATTAAAAATTGTGTATTAGATTTTTTAGATTGATTTTGCTTAGATTTGCATATACTCCTTGTCTAAATTGTCTATTTTTATACTATTAGTTGATGCCTTAATCTTTGTTATTATCCTATCTAATATTTATTTTTATTTTGTAATGTGGATAGAAACTGGAGCATTTTTATGATACCCATGCTTCAAGTGACTCTATGGCTTAAGCTTTTTTTTGAAAAATGAAATGCTATAAAAACAAAATATGATCTGTGCTTTGAGGTACATTTGCCAGTTTTGTGTTTACTTGCAGTAATATCTGTGGCCTGTTAGCTCAGTTGGTTAGAGCATGGTGCTAATAACGCCAAGGTCACGGGTTCGATCCCCATATTTGCTTTTCTTGATGGACAAGAACGGAATAAGCTCATTGGTGGAGTGCATGAATACTTGAAAACATCATAGACACATATATCACAAAATCTCTTCAAATACATATCAGAAGCCAGTGGGAGTGTCATCCTTTGGCTGATGAAGATTTTTCTCTACATGGCTCAGTGACTTTTGTCTCAAATCAAGCAATATGGCATAACTAAGATATGCAAGGGCAAATTAATCAGTTATTATATTGCTGCTCAAACATAGAGGGCACTAGGTGTTACTAGAAGAAGAAGAAGAAGATATGTGCTCCCCTCTCATTAGTGCACACTGAAGTAAAAAAAAATGGAGAATTTCTAAAGACCAGAGCACAAGTAATGGATCTCTGCATTCTTATTGCATCTTTTCTTATTTCCAAATATTTGACATACTTCTGATTTGATAAGTTTAAAAATGAGTTTAAACAAAGGACACCACTGAAGATGATGGAATTTATATGAATTTTAAATGAAGATTTGCAATACTCATACATTGAATGAAAATGGAGCTTTGAACAAAAGGAAAAAAAAACAATGTTAGCTCCCACGAGATATGAACTCAGATTACTAGATTCAAAGTCCAGGTTGCTAACAATTACACCATGGAACCCTCACCTGAGCAATGGCATCTACTGAAGTGCGCTCATCTTTTAAATGCAAAGAAAAGAAATTCAATACTTTATATATATTATTTCAAGTTTCTAATAAGCTCAGGGATGCAATAGGTATTATGTAGAATATTTGTCCAAACCCAATGATAATATATAAAAAGTAACCTATTTTTTAAAGGAGAAGATAGATACTAGAAACCTAAATGCCTAGGACCAATTTCAGTTGGAGCATCACCCCTTATGTTATCCTAGCATTGAATTGACTGTTTTTCTGTATTTCCATATTTGCATATCAGCCACTTACAATTGATTCAAGCTTTATAACAGAGGACTGCCTTTTTTATAGACCAAGGATGAAAGTCTCTTGTGAGTTAAGTCTGAAAATGACATCACAATTTGTAAATTAAACTATAGTATGATTACAGAGTGTAGACTGAATAAAAAGTGCTTTCCTATGGATTGAAGTTTGTATTTTCTTAAGATTTGCATTCCAAAATGGGCTAGCATTCTTTATTTCCAATGGGCACATTAAGCTACTTCCCCAATATATATTTTTTTGTGTTAAAAGTTATTCATACACAACTTGGTAAAACATACTAAATTTAATACATAATGGATTACATCCTGGGATTATCTTTTTCAACAATCTGTAAATTTACAATTAAAAATTGTGTATTAGATTTTTTAAATTGATTTTGCTTAGATTTGCATATACTCCTAGTCTAAATTGTCTATTTTTATACTATTACGAGATGCCTTAATCTTTGTTATTATCCTATCTAATATTTATTTTTATTTTGTAATGTGGAAAGAAACTGGAGCATTTTTATGATACCCATGCTTCAAGTGACTCTATGGCTTAAGCTTTTTTTTGAAAAATGAAATGCTATAAAAACAAAATATGATCTGTGCTTTGAGGTACATTTGCCAGTTTTGTGTTTGCTGGCAGTAATATCTGTGGCCTGTTAGCTCAGTTGGTTAGAGTGTGGTGCTAATAATGCCAAGGTCACGTGTTCGATCCCCGTATGGGCCATTTGCTTTTCTTGATGGACAAGAATGGAATAAGCTCATCGGTGGAGTGCATGAATACTTGAAAACATCATAGACACATATATCACAAAATCTCTTCAAATACATATCAGAAGCCAGTGGGAGTGTCATCCTTTGGCTGATGAAGATTTTTCTCTACATGGCTCAGTGACTTTTGTCTCAAATCAAGCAATATGGCATAACTAAGATATGCAAGGGCAAATTAATCAGTTATTATATTGCTGCTCAAACATAGAGGGCACTAGGTGTTACTAGAAGAAGAAGAAGATATGTGCTCCCCTCTCATTAGTGCACACTGAAGTAAAAAAAATGGAGAATTTCTAAAGACCAGAGCACAAGTAATGGATCTCTGCATTCTTATTGCATCTTTTCTTATTTCCAAATATTTGACATACTTCTGATTTGATAAGTTTAAAAATGAGTTTAAACAAAGGACACCACTGAAGATGATGGAATTTATATGAATTTTAAATGAAGATTTGCAATACTCATACATTGAATGAAAATGGAGCTTTGAACAAAAGGAAAATAAACAATGTTAGCTCCCACGAGATATGAACTCAGATGACTAGATTCAAAGTCCAGGGTGCTAACAATTACACCATGGAACCCTCACCTGAGCAATGGCATCTACTGAAGTGCGCTCATCTTTTAAATGCAAAGAAAAGAAATTCAATACTTTATATATATTATTTCAAGTTTCTAATTAGCTCAGGGATGCAATAGGTATTATGTAGAATATTTGTCCAAAACCAATGATAATATATAAAAAGTAACCTATTTTTTAAAGGAGAAGATAGATACTAGAAACCTAAATGCCTAGGACCAATTTCAGTTGGAGCATCACCCCTTATGTTATCCTAGCATTGAATTGACAGTTTTTCTGTATTTCCATATTTGCATATCAGCCACTTACAATTGTTTCAAGCTTTATAACAGAGGACTGCCTTTTTTATAGACCAAGGATGAAAGTCTCTTGTGAGTTAAGTCTGATAATGACATCACAATTTGTAAATTAAGCTATAGTATGATTACAGAGTGTAGACTGAATAAAAAGTGCTTTCCTATGGATTGAATTTGTATTTTCTTAAGCTTTGCATTCCAAAATGGGCTAGCATTCTTTATTTCCAATGGGCACATTAAGCTAATTCCCCAATATATATTTTTTTGTGTTAAAAGTTATTCATACACAACTTGGTAAAACATACTAAATTTAATACATAATGGATTACATCCTGGGATTATCTTTTTCAACAATCTGTAAATTTACAATTAAAAATTGTGTATTAGATTTTTTAGATTGATTTTGCTTAGATTTGCATATACTCCTTGTCTAAATTGTCTATTTTTATACTATTACTAGATGCCTTAATCGGTGTTATTATCCTATCTAATATTTATTTTTATTTTGTAATGTGGAAAAAAACTGGAGCATTTTTATGATACCCATGCTTCAAGTGACTCTATGGCTTAAGCTTTTTTTTGAAAAATGAAATGCTATAAAAACAAAATATGATCTGTGCTTTGAGGTACATTTGCCAGTTTTGTGTTTGCTTGCAGCAATATCTGTGGCTGGTTAGCTCAGTTGGTTAGAGCGTGGTGCTAATAACGCCAAGGTCATGGGTTCGATCCCCGTATGGGCCATTTGCTTTTCTTGATGGACAAGAATGGAATAAGCTCATCGGTGGAGTGCATGAATACTTAAAAAAATCATAGACACATATATCACAAAATCTCTTCAAATACATATCAGAAGCCAGTGGGAGTGTCAACTTTTGGCTGATGAAGATTTTGCTCTACATGGCTCAGAGACTTTTGTCTCAAATCAAGCAATATGGCATAACTAAGATATGCAAGGGCAAATTAATCAGTTATTATATTGCTGCTCAAACATAGAGGGCACTAGGTGTTACTAGAAGAAGAAGAAGATATGTGCTCCCCTCTCATTAGTGCACACTGAAGTAAAAAAATGGAGAATTTCTAAAGACCAGAGCACAAGTAATGGATCTCTGCATTCTTATTGCATCTTTTCTTATTTCCAAATATTTGACATACTTCTGATTTGATAAGTTTAAAAATGAGTTTAAACAAAGGACACCACTGAAGATGATGGAATTTATATGAATTTTAAATGAAGATTTGCAATATTCATACATTGAATGAAAATGGAGCTATGAACAAAAGAAAAATAAACAATGTTAGATCCCACGAGATATGAACTCAGATTACTAGATTCAAAGTCCAGGGTGCTAACAATTACACCATGGAACCCTCACCTGAGCAATGGCATCTACTGAAGTGCGCTCATCTTTTAAATGCAAAGAAAAGAAATTCAATACTTTATATATATTATTTCAAGTTTCTAATAAGCTCAGGGATGCAATAGGTATTATGTAGAATATTTGTCCAAAACCAATGATAATATATAAAAAGTAACCTATTTTTTAAAGGAGAAGATAGATACTAGAAACCTAAATGCCTAGGACAAATTTCAGTTGGAGCATCACCCCTTATGTTATCCTAGCATTGAATTGACAGTTTTTCTGTATTTCCATATTTGCATATCAGCCACTTACAATTGTTTCAAGCTTTATAACAGAGGACTGCCTTTTTTATAGACCAAGGATGAAAGTCTCTTGTGAGTTAAGTCTGATAATGACATCACAATTTGTAAATTAAGCTATAGTATGGTTACAGAGTGAAGACTGAATAAAAAGTGCTTTCCTATGGATTGAAGTTTGTATTTTCTTAAGCTGTGCATTCCAAAATGGGCTAGCATTCTTTATTTCCAATGGGCACATTAAGCTACTTCCCCAATATATATTTTTTTTTGTTAAAAGTTATTCATACACAACTTGGTAAAGCATACTAAATTTAATACATAATGGATTACATCCTGGGATTATCTTTTTCAACAATCTGTAAATTTACAATTAAAATTTGTGTATTAGATTTTTTAGATTGATTTTGCTTAGATTTGCATATACTCCTAGTCTAAATTGTCTATTTTTATACTATTACTAGATGCCTTAATCTTTGTTATTATCCTATCTATTATTTATTTTTATTTTGTAATGTGGAAAGAAACTGGAGCATTTTTATGATACCCATGCTTCAAGTGACTCTATGGCTTAAGCTTTTTTTTGAAAAATGAAATGCTATAAAAACAAAATATGATCTGTGCTTTGAGGTACATTTGCCAGTTTTGTGTTTGCTGGCAGTAATATCTGTGGCCTGTTAGCTCAGTTGGTTAGAGTGTGGTGCTAATAATGCCAAGGTCACGTGTTCGATCCCCGTATGGGCCATTTGCTTTTCTTGATGGACAAGAATGGAATAAGCTCATCGGTGGAGTGCATGAATACTTGAAAACATCATAGACACATATATCACAAAATCTCTTCAAATACATATCAGAAGCCAGTGGGAGTGTCATCCTTTGGCTGATGAAGATTTTTCTCTACATGGCTCAGTGACTTTTGTCTCAAATCAAGCAA
Source organism: Pseudophryne corroboree (assembly GCF_028390025.1). Taxonomy (NCBI): domain Eukaryota; kingdom Metazoa; phylum Chordata; class Amphibia; order Anura; family Myobatrachidae; genus Pseudophryne; species Pseudophryne corroboree. The sequence goes on along the minus strand of NC_086454.1, from coordinate 166,178,855 downwards.
TATGGCATAACTAAGATATGCAAGGGCAAATTAATCAGTTATTATATTGCTGCTCAAACATAGAGGGCACTAGGTGTTACTAGAAGAAGAAGATATGTGCTCCCCTCTCATTAGTGCACACTGAAGTAAAAAAAATGGAGAATTTCTAAAGACCAGAGCACAAGTAATGGATCTCTGCATTCTTATTGCATCTTTTCTTATTTCCAAATATTTGACATACTTCTGATTTGATAAGTTTAAAAATGAGTTTAAACAAAGGACACCACTGAAGATGATGGAATTTATATGAATTTTAAATGAAGATTTGCAATACTCATACATTGAATGAAAATGGAGCTTTGAACAAAAGGAAAATAAACAATGTTAGCTCCCACGAGATATGAACTCAGATGACTAGATTCAAAGTCCAGGGTGCTAACAATTACACCATGGAACCCTCACCTGAGCAATGGCATCTACTGAAGTGCGCTCATCTTTTAAATGCAAAGAAAAGAAATTCAATACTTTATATATATTATTTCAAGTTTCTAATTAGCTCAGGGATGCAATAGGTATTATGTAGAATATTTGTCCAAAACCAATGATAATATATAAAAAGTAACCTATTTTTTAAAGGAGAAGATAGATACTAGAAACCTAAATGCCTAGGACCAATTTCAGTTGGAGCATCACCCCTTATGTTATCCTAGCATTGAATTGACAGTTTTTCTGTATTTCCATATTTGCATATCAGCCACTTACAATTGTTTCAAGCTTTATAACAGAGGACTGCCTTTTTTATAGACCAAGGATGAAAGTCTCTTGTGAGTTAAATCTGATAATGACATCACAATTTGTAAATTAAGCTATAGTATGATTACAGAGTGTAGACTGAATAAAAAGTGCTTTCCTATGGATTGAAGTTTGTATTTTCTTAAGCTTTGCATTCCAAAATGGGCTAGCATTCTTTATTTCCAATGGGCACATTAAGCTACTTCACCAATATATATTTTTTTGTGTTAAAAGTTATTCATACACAACTTGGTAAAACATACTAAATTTAATACATAATGGATTACATCCTGGGATTATCTTTTTCAACAATCTGTAAATTTACAATTAAAAATTGTGTATTAGATTTTTTAGATTGATTTTGCTTAGATTTGCATATACTCCTAGTCTAAATTGTCTATTTTTATACTATTACTAGATGCCTTAATCTTTGTTATTATCCTATCTAATATTTATTTTTATTTTGTAATGTGGAAAGAAACTGGAGCATTTTTATGATACCCATGCTTCAAGTGACTCTATGGCTTAAGCTTTTTTTTGAAAAATGAAATGCTATAAAAACAAAATATGATCTGTGCTTTGAGGTAAATTTGCCAGTTTTGTGTTTGCTTGCAGTAATATCTGTGGCCTTTTTGCTCAGTTGGTTAGAGCGTGGTGCTAATAACGCCAAGGTCATGGGTTCGATCCCCGTATGGGCCATATGCTAATCTTGATGGACAAGAACGGAATAAGCTTATTGGTGGAGTGCATGAATACTTGAAAACATCATAGACACATATATCACAAAATCTCTTTAAATACATATCAGAAGCCAGTGGGAGTGTCATCCTTTGGCTGATGAAGATTTTTCTCTACATGGCTCAGTGACTTTTGTCTCAAATCAAGCAATATGGCATAACTAAGATATGCAAGGGCACATTAATCAGTTATTATATTGCTGCTCAAACATAGAGGGCACTAGGTGTTACTAGAAGAAGAAGAAGAAATTTGCTCCCCTCTCATTAGTGCACACTGAAGTAAAAAAAATGGAGAATTTCTAAAGACCAGAGCACAAGTAATGGATCTCTACATTCTTATTGCATCTTTTCTTATTTCCAAATATTTGACATACTTCTGATTTGATAAGTTTAAAAATGAGTTTAAACAAAGGACACCACTGAAGATGATGGAATTTATATGAATTTTAAATAAAGATTTGCAATACTCATTCATTGAATGAAAATGGAGCTTTGAACAAAAGGAAAATAAACAATGTTAGCTCCCACGAGATATGAACTCAGATGACTAGATTCAAAGTCCAGGGTGCTAACAATTACACCATGGAACCCTCACCTGAGCAATGGCATCTACTGAAGTGCGCTCATCTTTTAAATGCAAAGAAAAGAAATTCAATACTTTATATATATTATTTCAAGTTTCTAATAAGCTCAGGGATGCAATAGGTATTATGTAGAATATTTGTCCAAACCCAATGATAATATATAAAAAGTAACCTATTTTTTAAAGGAGAAGATAGATACTAGAAACCAAAATGCCTAGGACCAATTTCAGTTGGAGCATCACCCCTTATGTTATCCTAGCATTGAATTGACAGTTTTTCTGTATTTCCATATTTGCATATCAGCCACTTACAATTGTTTCAAGCTTTATAACAGAGGACTGCCTTTTTTATAGACCAAGGATGAAAGTCTCTTGTGAGTTAAGTCTGATAATGACATCACAATTTGTAAATTAAGCTATAGTATGATTACAGAGTGTAGACTGAATAAAAAGTGCTTTCCTATGGATTGAATTTGTATTTTCTTAAGCTTTGCATTCCAAAATGGGCTAGCATTCTTTATTTCCAATGGGCACATTAAGCTAATTCCCCAATATATATTTTTTTGTGTTAAAAGTTATTCATACACAACTTGGTAAAACATACTAAATTTAATACATAATGGATTACATCCTGGGATTATCTTTTTCAACAATCTGTAAATTTACAATTAAAAATTGTGTATTAGATTTTTTAGATTGATTTTGCTTAGATTTGCATATACTCCTTGTCTAAATTGTCTATTTTTATACTATTACTAGATGCCTTAATCGGTGTTATTATCCTATCTAATATTTATTTTTATTTTGTAATGTGGAAAAAAACTGGAGCATTTTTATGATACCCATGCTTCAAGTGACTCTATGGCTTAAGCTTTTTTTTGAAAAATGAAATGCTATAAAAACAAAATATGATCTGTGCTTTGAGGTACATTTGCCAGTTTTGTGTTTGCTTGCAGCAATATCTGTGGCTGGTTAGCTCAGTTGGTTAGAGCGTGGTGCTAATAACGCCAAGGTCATGGGTTCGATCCCCGTATGGGCCATTTGCTTTTCTTGATGGACAAGAATGGAATAAGCTCATCGGTGGAGTGCATGAATACTTAAAAAAATCATAGACACATATATCACAAAATCTCTTCAAATACATATCAGAAGCCAGTGGGAGTGTCAACTTTTGGCTGATGAAGATTTTGCTCTACATGGCTCAGAGACTTTTGTCTCAAATCAAGCAATATGGCATAACTAAGATATGCAAGGGCAAATTAATCAGTTATTATATTGCTGCTCAAACATAGAGGGCACTAGGTGTTACTAGAAGAAGAAGAAGATATGTGCTCCCCTCTCATTAGTGCACACTGAAGTAAAAAAAATGGAGAATTTCTAAAGACCAGAGCACAAGTAATGGATCTCTGCATTCTTATTGCATCTTTTCTTATTTCCAAATATTTGACATACTTCTGATTTGATAAGTTTAAAAATGAGTTTAAACAAAGGACACCACTGAAGATGATGGAATTTATATGAATTTTAAATGAAGATTTGCAATATTCATACATTGAATGAAAATGGAGCTATGAACAAAAGAAAAATAAACAATGTTAGATCCCACGAGATATGAACTCAGATTACTAGATTCAAAGTCCAGGGTGCTAACAATTACACCATGGAACCCTCACCTGAGCAATGGCATCTACTGAAGTGCGCTCATCTTTTAAATGCAAAGAAAAGAAATTCAATACTTTATATATATTATTTCAAGTTTCTAATAAGCTCAGGGATGCAATAGGTATTATGTAGAATATTTGTCCAAAACCAATGATAATATATAAAAAGTAACCTATTTTTTAAAGGAGAAGATAGATACTAGAAACCTAAATGCCTAGGACAAATTTCAGTTGGAGCATCACCCCTTATGTTATCCTAGCATTGAATTGACAGTTTTTCTGTATTTCCATATTTGCATATCAGCCACTTACAATTGTTTCAAGCTTTATAACAGAGGACTGCCTTTTTTATAGACCAAGGATGAAAGTCTCTTGTGAGTTAAGTCTGATAATGACATCACAATTTGTAAATTAAGCTATAGTATGGTTACAGAGTGAAGACTGAATAAAAAGTGCTTTCCTATGGATTGAAGTTTGTATTTTCTTAAGCTGTGCATTCCAAAATGGGCTAGCATTCTTTATTTCCAATGGGCACATTAAGCTACTTCCCCAATATATATTTTTTTTTGTTAAAAGTTATTCATACACAACTTGGTAAAGCATACTAAATTTAATACATAATGGATTACATCCTGGGATTATCTTTTTCAACAATCTGTAAATTTACAATTAAAATTTGTGTATTAGATTTTTTAGATTGATTTTGCTTAGATTTGCATATACTCCTAGTCTAAATTGTCTATTTTTATACTATTACTAGATGCCTTAATCTTTGTTATTATCCTATCTATTATTTATTTTTATTTTGTAATGTGGAAAGAAACTGGAGCATTTTTATGATACCCATGCTTCAAGTGACTCTATGGCTTAAGCTTTTTTTTGAAAAATGAAATGCTATAAAAACAAAATATGATCTGTGCTTTGAGGTACATTTGCCAGTTTTGTGTTTGCTGGCAGTAATATCTGTGGCCTGTTAGCTCAGTTGGTTAGAGTGTGGTGCTAATAATGCCAAGGTCACGTGTTCGATCCCCGTATGGGCCATTTGCTTTTCTTGATGGACAAGAATGGAATAAGCTCATCGGTGGAGTGCATGAATACTTGAAAACATCATAGATATGAACTCAGATGACTAGATTCAAAGTCCAGGGTGCTAACAATTACACCATGGAACCCTCACCTGAGCAATGGCATCTACTGAAGTGCGCTCATCTTTTAAATGCAAAGAAAAGAAATTCAATACTTTATATATATTATTTCAAGTTTCTAATAAGCTCAGGGATGCAATAGGTATTATGTAGAATATTTGTCCAAACCCAATGATAATATATAAAAAGTAACCTATTTTTTAAAGGAGAAGATAGATACTAGAAACCAAAATGCCTAGGACCAATTTCAGTTGGAGCATCACCCCTTATGTTATCCTAGCATTGAATTGACAGTTTTTCTGTATTTCCATATTTGCATATCAGCCACTTACAATTGTTTCAAGCTTTATAACAGAGGACTGCCTTTTTTATAGACCAAGGATGAAAGTCTCTTGTGAGTTAAGTCTGATAATGACATCACAATTTGTAAATTAAGCTATAGTATGATTACAGAGTGTAGACTGAATAAAAAGTGCTTTCCTATGGATTGAATTTGTATTTTCTTAAGCTTTGCATTCCAAAATGGGCTAGCATTCTTTATTTCCAATGGGCACATTAAGCTAATTCCCCAATATATATTTTTTTGTGTTAAAAGTTATTCATACACAACTTGGTAAAACATACTAAATTTAATACATAATGGATTACATCCTGGGATTATCTTTTTCAACAATCTGTAAATTTACAATTAAAAATTGTGTATTAGATTTTTTAGATTGATTTTGCTTAGATTTGCATATACTCCTTGTCTAAATTGTCTATTTTTATACTATTACTAGATGCCTTAATCGGTGTTATTATCCTATCTAATATTTATTTTTTTATTTTGTAATGTGGAAAGAAACTGGAGCATTTTTATGATACCCATGCTTCAAGTGACTCTATGGCTTAAGCTTTTTTTTGAAAAATGAAATGCTATAAAAACAAAATATGATCTGTGCTTTGAGGTACATTTGCCAGTTTTGTGTTTGCTTGCAGCAATATCTGTGGCTGGTTAGCTCAGTTGGTTAGAGCGTGGTGCTAATAACGCCAAGGTCATGGGTTCGATCCCCGTATGGGCCATTTGCTTTTCTTGATGGACAAGAATGGAATAAGCTCATCGGTGGAGTGCATGAATACTTGAAAACATCATAGACACATATATCACAAAATCTCTTCAAATACATATCAGAAGCCAGTGGGAGTGTCATCCTTTGGCTGATGAAGATTTTTCTCTACATGGCTCAGTGACTTTTGTCTCAAATCAAGCAATATGGCATAACTAAGATATGCAAGGGCAAATTAATCAGTTATTATATTGCTGCTCAAACATAGAGGGCACTAGGTGTTACTAGAAGAAGAAGATATGTGCTCCCCTCTCATTAGTGCACACTGAAGTAAAAAAAATGGAGAATTTCTAAAGACCAGAGCACAAGTAATGGATCTCTGCATTCTTATTGCATCTTTTCTTATTTCCAAATATTTGACATACTTCTGATTTGATAAGTTTAAAAATGAGTTTAAACAAAGGACACCACGGAAGATGATGGAATTTATATGAATTTTAAATGAAGATTTGCAATACTCATACATTGAATGAAAATGGAGCTTTGAACAAAAGGAAAATAAACAATGTTAGCTCCCACGAGATATGAACTCAGATGACTAGATTCAAAGTCCAGGGTGCTAACAATTACACCATGGAACCCTCACCTGAGCAATGGCATCTACTGAAGTGCGCTCATCTTTTAAATGCAAAGAAAAGAAATTCAATACTTTATATATATTATTTCAAGTTTCTAATAAGCTCAGGGATGCAATAGGTATTATGTAGAATATTTGTCCAAAACCAATGATAATATATAAAAAGTAACCTATTTTTTAAAGGAGAAGATAGATACTAGAAACCTAAATGCCTAGGACCAATTTCAGTTGGAGCATCACCCCTTATGTTATCCTAGCATTGAATTGACAGTTTTTCTGTATTTCCATATTTGCATATCAGCCACTTACAAATGTTTCAAGCTTTATAACAGAGGACTGCCTTTTTTATAGACCAAGGATGAAAGTCTCTTGTGAGTTAAATCTGATAATGACATCACAATTTGTAAATTAAGCTATAGTATGATTACAGAGTGTAGACTGAATAAAAAGTGCTTTCCTATGGATTGAAGTTTGTATTTTCTTAAGCTTTGCATTCCAAAATGGGCTAGCATTCTTTATTTCCAATGGGCACATTAAGCTACTTCCCCAATATATATTTTTTTGTGTTAAAAGTTATTCATACACAACTTGGTAAAACATACTAAATTTAATACATAATGGATTACATCCTGGGATTATCTTTTTCAACAATCTGTAAATTTATAATTAAAAATTGTGTATTAGATTTTTTAGATTGATTTTGCTTAGATTTGCATATACTCCTTGTCTAAATTGTCTATTTTTATACTATTAGTTGATGCCTTAATCTTTGTTATTATCCTATCTAATATTTATTTTTATTTTGTAATGTGGATAGAAACTGGAGCATTTTTATGATACCCATGCTTCAAGTGACTCTATGGCTTAAGCTTTTTTTTGAAAAATGAAATGCTATAAAAACAAAATATGATCTGTGCTTTGAGGTACATTTGCCAGTTTTGTGTTTACTTGCAGTAATATCTGTGGCCTGTTAGCTCAGTTGGTTAGAGCATGGTGCTAATAACGCCAAGGTCACGGGTTCGATCCCCATATTTGCTTTTCTTGATGGACAAGAACGGAATAAGCTCATTGGTGGAGTGCATGAATACTTGAAAACATCATAGACACATATATCACAAAATCTCTTCAAATACATATCAGAAGCCAGTGGGAGTGTCATCCTTTGGCTGATGAAGATTTTTCTCTACATGGCTCAGTGACTTTTGTCTCAAATCAAGCAATATGGCATAACTAAGATATGCAAGGGCAAATTAATCAGTTATTATATTGCTGCTCAAACATAGAGGGCACTAGGTGTTACTAGAAGAAGAAGAAGAAGATATGTGCTCCCCTCTCATTAGTGCACACTGAAGTAAAAAAAAATGGAGAATTTCTAAAGACCAGAGCACAAGTAATGGATCTCTGCATTCTTATTGCATCTTTTCTTATTTCCAAATATTTGACATACTTCTGATTTGATAAGTTTAAAAATGAGTTTAAACAAAGGACACCACTGAAGATGATGGAATTTATATGAATTTTAAATGAAGATTTGCAATACTCATACATTGAATGAAAATGGAGCTTTGAACAAAAGGAAAAAAAAACAATGTTAGCTCCCACGAGATATGAACTCAGATTACTAGATTCAAAGTCCAGGTTGCTAACAATTACACCATGGAACCCTCACCTGAGCAATGGCATCTACTGAAGTGCGCTCATCTTTTAAATGCAAAGAAAAGAAATTCAATACTTTATATATATTATTTCAAGTTTCTAATAAGCTCAGGGATGCAATAGGTATTATGTAGAATATTTGTCCAAACCCAATGATAATATATAAAAAGTAACCTATTTTTTAAAGGAGAAGATAGATACTAGAAACCTAAATGCCTAGGACCAATTTCAGTTGGAGCATCACCCCTTATGTTATCCTAGCATTGAATTGACTGTTTTTCTGTATTTCCATATTTGCATATCAGCCACTTACAATTGATTCAAGCTTTATAACAGAGGACTGCCTTTTTTATAGACCAAGGATGAAAGTCTCTTGTGAGTTAAGTCTGAAAATGACATCACAATTTGTAAATTAAACTATAGTATGATTACAGAGTGTAGACTGAATAAAAAGTGCTTTCCTATGGATTGAAGTTTGTATTTTCTTAAGATTTGCATTCCAAAATGGGCTAGCATTCTTTATTTCCAATGGGCACATTAAGCTACTTCCCCAATATATATTTTTTTGTGTTAAAAGTTATTCATACACAACTTGGTAAAACATACTAAATTTAATACATAATGGATTACATCCTGGGATTATCTTTTTCAACAATCTGTAAATTTACAATTAAAAATTGTGTATTAGATTTTTTAAATTGATTTTGCTTAGATTTGCATATACTCCTAGTCTAAATTGTCTATTTTTATACTATTACGAGATGCCTTAATCTTTGTTATTATCCTATCTAATATTTATTTTTATTTTGTAATGTGGAAAGAAACTGGAGCATTTTTATGATACCCATGCTTCAAGTGACTCTATGGCTTAAGCTTTTTTTTGAAAAATGAAATGCTATAAAAACAAAATATGATCTGTGCTTTGAGGTACATTTGCCAGTTTTGTGTTTGCTGGCAGTAATATCTGTGGCCTGTTAGCTCAGTTGGTTAGAGTGTGGTGCTAATAATGCCAAGGTCACGTGTTCGATCCCCGTATGGGCCATTTGCTTTTCTTGATGGACAAGAATGGAATAAGCTCATCGGTGGAGTGCATGAATACTTGAAAACATCATAGACACATATATCACAAAATCTCTTCAAATACATATCAGAAGCCAGTGGGAGTGTCATCCTTTGGCTGATGAAGATTTTTCTCTACATGGCTCAGTGACTTTTGTCTCAAATCAAGCAATATGGCATAACTAAGATATGCAAGGGCAAATTAATCAGTTATTATATTGCTGCTCAAACATAGAGGGCACTAGGTGTTACTAGAAGAAGAAGAAGATATGTGCTCCCCTCTCATTAGTGCACACTGAAGTAAAAAAAATGGAGAATTTCTAAAGACCAGAGCACAAGTAATGGATCTCTGCATTCTTATTGCATCTTTTCTTATTTCCAAATATTTGACATACTTCTGATTTGATAAGTTTAAAAATGAGTTTAAACAAAGGACACCACTGAAGATGATGGAATTTATATGAATTTTAAATGAAGATTTGCAATACTCATACATTGAATGAAAATGGAGCTTTGAACAAAAGGAAAATAAACAATGTTAGCTCCCACGAGATATGAACTCAGATGACTAGATTCAAAGTCCAGGGTGCTAACAATTACACCATGGAACCCTCACCTGAGCAATGGCATCTACTGAAGTGCGCTCATCTTTTAAATGCAAAGAAAAGAAATTCAATACTTTATATATATTATTTCAAGTTTCTAATTAGCTCAGGGATGCAATAGGTATTATGTAGAATATTTGTCCAAAACCAATGATAATATATAAAAAGTAACCTATTTTTTAAAGGAGAAGATAGATACTAGAAACCTAAATGCCTAGGACCAATTTCAGTTGGAGCATCACCCCTTATGTTATCCTAGCATTGAATTGACAGTTTTTCTGTATTTCCATATTTGCATATCAGCCACTTACAATTGTTTCAAGCTTTATAACAGAGGACTGCCTTTTTTATAGACCAAGGATGAAAGTCTCTTGTGAGTTAAGTCTGATAATGACATCACAATTTGTAAATTAAGCTATAGTATGATTACAGAGTGTAGACTGAATAAAAAGTGCTTTCCTATGGATTGAATTTGTATTTTCTTAAGCTTTGCATTCCAAAATGGGCTAGCATTCTTTATTTCCAATGGGCACATTAAGCTAATTCCCCAATATATATTTTTTTGTGTTAAAAGTTATTCATACACAACTTGGTAAAACATACTAAATTTAATACATAATGGATTACATCCTGGGATTATCTTTTTCAACAATCTGTAAATTTACAATTAAAAATTGTGTATTAGATTTTTTAGATTGATTTTGCTTAGATTTGCATATACTCCTTGTCTAAATTGTCTATTTTTATACTATTACTAGATGCCTTAATCGGTGTTATTATCCTATCTAATATTTATTTTTATTTTGTAATGTGGAAAAAAACTGGAGCATTTTTATGATACCCATGCTTCAAGTGACTCTATGGCTTAAGCTTTTTTTTGAAAAATGAAATGCTATAAAAACAAAATATGATCTGTGCTTTGAGGTACATTTGCCAGTTTTGTGTTTGCTTGCAGCAATATCTGTGGCTGGTTAGCTCAGTTGGTTAGAGCGTGGTGCTAATAACGCCAAGGTCATGGGTTCGATCCCCGTATGGGCCATTTGCTTTTCTTGATGGACAAGAATGGAATAAGCTCATCGGTGGAGTGCATGAATACTTAAAAAAATCATAGACACATATATCACAAAATCTCTTCAAATACATATCAGAAGCCAGTGGGAGTGTCAACTTTTGGCTGATGAAGATTTTGCTCTACATGGCTCAGAGACTTTTGTCTCAAATCAAGCAATATGGCATAACTAAGATATGCAAGGGCAAATTAATCAGTTATTATATTGCTGCTCAAACATAGAGGGCACTAGGTGTTACTAGAAGAAGAAGAAGATATGTGCTCCCCTCTCATTAGTGCACACTGAAGTAAAAAAAATGGAGAATTTCTAAAGACCAGAGCACAAGTAATGGATCTCTGCATTCTTATTGCATCTTTTCTTATTTCCAAATATTTGACATACTTCTGATTTGATAAGTTTAAAAATGAGTTTAAACAAAGGACACCACTGAAGATGATGGAATTTATATGAATTTTAAATGAAGATTTGCAATATTCATACATTGAATGAAAATGGAGCTATGAACAAAAGAAAAATAAACAATGTTAGATCCCACGAGATATGAACTCAGATTACTAGATTCAAAGTCCAGGGTGCTAACAATTACACCATGGAACCCTCACCTGAGCAATGGCATCTACTGAAGTGCGCTCATCTTTTAAATGCAAAGAAAAGAAATTCAATACTTTATATATATTATTTCAAGTTTCTAATAAGCTCAGGGATGCAATAGGTATTATGTAGAATATTTGTCCAAAACCAATGATAATATATAAAAAGTAACCTATTTTTTAAAGGAGAAGATAGATACTAGAAACCTAAATGCCTAGGACAAATTTCAGTTGGAGCATCACCCCTTATGTTATCCTAGCATTGAATTGACAGTTTTTCTGTATTTCCATATTTGCATATCAGCCACTTACAATTGTTTCAAGCTTTATAACAGAGGACTGCCTTTTTTATAGACCAAGGATGAAAGTCTCTTGTGAGTTAAGTCTGATAATGACATCACAATTTGTAAATTAAGCTATAGTATGGTTACAGAGTGAAGACTGAATAAAAAGTGCTTTCCTATGGATTGAAGTTTGTATTTTCTTAAGCTGTGCATTCCAAAATGGGCTAGCATTCTTTATTTCCAATGGGCACATTAAGCTACTTCCCCAATATATATTTTTTTTTGTTAAAAGTTATTCATACACAACTTGGTAAAGCATACTAAATTTAATACATAATGGATTACATCCTGGGATTATCTTTTTCAACAATCTGTAAATTTACAATTAAAATTTGTGTATTAGATTTTTTAGATTGATTTTGCTTAGATTTGCATATACTCCTAGTCTAAATTGTCTATTTTTATACTATTACTAGATGCCTTAATCTTTGTTATTATCCTATCTATTATTTATTTTTATTTTGTAATGTGGAAAGAAACTGGAGCATTTTTATGATACCCATGCTTCAAGTGACTCTATGGCTTAAGCTTTTTTTTGAAAAATGAAATGCTATAAAAACAAAATATGATCTGTGCTTTGAGGTACATTTGCCAGTTTTGTGTTTGCTGGCAGTAATATCTGTGGCCTGTTAGCTCAGTTGGTTAGAGTGTGGTGCTAATAATGCCAAGGTCACGTGTTCGATCCCCGTATGGGCCATTTGCTTTTCTTGATGGACAAGAATGGAATAAGCTCATCGGTGGAGTGCATGAATACTTGAAAACATCATAGACACATATATCACAAAATCTCTTCAAATACATATCAGAAGCCAGTGGGAGTGTCATCCTTTGGCTGATGAAGATTTTTCTCTACATGGCTCAGTGACTTTTGTCTCAAATCAAGCAATATGGCATAACTAAGATATGCAAGGGCAAATTAATCAGTTATTATATTGCTGCTCAAACATAGAGGGCACTAGGTGTTACTAGAAGAAGAAGATATGTGCTCCCCTCTCATTAGTGCACACTGAAGTAAAAAAAATGGAGAATTTCTAAAGACCAGAGCACAAGTAATGGATCTCTGCATTCTTATTGCATCTTTTCTTATTTCCAAATATTTGACATACTTCTGATTTGATAAGTTTAAAAATGAGTTTAAACAAAGGACACCACTGAAGATGATGGAATTTATATGAATTTTAAATGAAGATTTGCAATACTCATACATTGAATGAAAATGGAGCTTTGAACAAAAGGAAAATAAACAATGTTAGCTCCCACGAGATATGAACTCAGATGACTAGATTCAAAGTCCAGGGTGCTAACAATTACACCATGGAACCCTCACCTGAGCAATGGCATCTACTGAAGTGCGCTCATCTTTTAAATGCAAAGAAAAGAAATTCAATACTTTATATATATTATTTCAAGTTTCTAATTAGCTCAGGGATGCAATAGGTATTATGTAGAATATTTGTCCAAAACCAATGATAATATATAAAAAGTAACCTATTTTTTAAAGGAGAAGATAGATACTAGAAACCTAAATGCCTAGGACCAATTTCAGTTGGAGCATCACCCCTTATGTTATCCTAGCATTGAATTGACAGTTTTTCTGTATTTCCATATTTGCATATCAGCCACTTACAATTGTTTCAAGCTTTATAACAGAGGACTGCCTTTTTTATAGACCAAGGATGAAAGTCTCTTGTGAGTTAAATCTGATAATGACATCACAAATTGTAAATTAAGCTATAGTATGATTACAGAGTGTAGACTGAATAAAAAGTGCTTTCCTATGGATTGAAGTTTGTATTTTCTTAAGCTTTGCATTCCAAAATGGGCTAGCATTCTTTATTTCCAATGGGCACATTAAGCTACTTCACCAATATATATTTTTTTGTGTTAAAAGTTATTCATACACAACTTGGTAAAACATACTAAATTTAATACATAATGGATTACATCCTGGGATTATCTTTTTCAACAATCTGTAAATTTACAATTAAAAATTGTGTATTAGATTTTTTAGATTGATTTTGCTTAGATTTGCATATACTCCTAGTCTAAATTGTCTATTTTTATACTATTACTAGATGCCTTAATCTTTGTTATTATCCTATCTAATATTTATTTTTATTTTGTAATGTGGAAAGAAACTGGAGCATTTTTATGATACCCATGCTTCAAGTGACTCTATGGCTTAAGCTTTTTTTTGAAAAATGAAATGCTATAAAAACAAAATATGATCTGTGCTTTGAGGTAAATTTGCCAGTTTTGTGTTTGCTTGCAGTAATATCTGTGGCCTTTTTGCTCAGTTGGTTAGAGCGTGGTGCTAATAACGCCAAGGTCATGGGTTCGATCCCCGTATGGGCCATATGCTAATCTTGATGGACAAGAACGGAATAAGCTTATTGGTGGAGTGCATGAATACTTGAAAACATCATAGACACATATATCACAAAATCTCTTTAAATACATATCAGAAGCCAGTGGGAGTGTCATCCTTTGGCTGATGAAGATTTTTCTCTACATGGCTCAGTGACTTTTGTCTCAAATCAAGCAATATGGCATAACTAAGATATGCAAGGGCACATTAATCAGTTATTATATTGCTGCTCAAACATAGAGGGCACTAGGTGTTACTAGAAGAAGAAGAAGAAATTTGCTCCCCTCTCATTAGTGCACACTGAAGTAAAAAAAATGGAGAATTTCTAAAGACCAGAGCACAAGTAATGGATCTCTACATTCTTATTGCATCTTTTCTTATTTTCAAATATTTGACATACTTCTGATTTGATAAGTTTAAAAATGAGTTTAAACAAAGGACACCACTGAAGATGATGGAATTTATATGAATTTTAAATGAAGATTTGCAATACTCATACATTGAATGAAAATGGAGCTTTGAACAAAAGGAAAAAAAACAATGTTAGCTCCCACGAGATATGAACTCAGATTACTAGATTCAAAGTCCAGGTTGCTAACAATTACACCATGGAACCCTCACCTGAGCAATGGCATCTACTGAAGTGCGCTCATCTTTTAAATGCAAAGAAAAGAAATTCAATACTTTATATATATTATTTCAAGTTTCTAATAAGCTCAGGGATGCAATAGGTATTATGTAGAATATTTGTCCAAAACCAATGATAATATATAAAAAGTCACCTATTTTTTAAAGGAGAAGATAGATACTAGAAACCTAAATGCCTAGGACCAATTTCAGTTGGAGCATCACCCCTTATGTTATCCTAGCATTGAATTGACAGTTTTTCTGTATTTCCATATTTGCATATCAGCCACTTACAATTGTTTCAAGCTTTATAACAGAGGACTGCCTTTTTTATAGACCAAGGATGAAAGTCTCTTGTGAGTTAAATCTGATAATGACATCACAATTTGTAAATTAAGCTATAGTATGATTACAGAGTGTAGACTGAATAAAAAGTGCTTTCCTATGGATTGAAGTTTGTATTTTCTTAAGCTTTGCATTCCAAAATGGGCTAGCATTCTTTATTTCCAATGGGCACATTAAGCTACTTCCCCAATATATATTTTTTTGTGTTAAAAGTTATTCATACACAACTTGGTAAAACATACTAAATTTAATACATAATGGATTACATCCTGGGATTATCTTTTTCAACAATCTGTAAATTTACAATTAAAAATTGTGTATTAGATTTTTTAAATTGATTTTGCTTAGATTTGCATATACTCCTTGTCTAAATTGTCTATTTTTATACTATTAGTTGATGCCTTAATCTTTGTTATTATCCTATCTAATATTTATTTTTATTTTGTAATGTGGATAGAAACTGGAGCATTTTTATGATACCCATGCTTCAAGTGACTCTATGGCTTAAGCTTTTTTTTGAAAAATGAAATGCTATAAAAACAAAACATGATCTGTGCTTTGAGGTACATTTGCCAGTTTTGTGTTTGCTTGCAGTAATATCTGTGGCCTGTTAGCTCAGTTGGTTAGAGCGTGGTGCTAATAACGCCAAGGTCACGGGTTCGATCCCCGTATGGGCCATTTGCTTTTCTTGATGGACAGGAACGGAATAAGCTCATTGGTGGAGTGCATGAATACTTAAAAACATCATAGACACATATATCACAAAATCTCTTCAAATACATATCAGAAGCCAGTGGGAGTGTCATCCTTTGGCTGATGAAGATTTTTCTCTACATGGCTCAGTGACTTTTGTCTCAAATCAAGCAATATGGCATAACTAAGATATGCAAGGGCAAATTAATCAGTTATTATATTGCTGCTCAAACATAGAGGGCACTAGGTGTTACTAGAAGAAGAAGAAGAAGATATGTGCTCTCCTCTCATTAGTGCACACTGAAGTAAAAAAAATGGAGAATTTCTAAAGACCAGAGCACAAGTAATGGATCTCTGCATTCTTATTGCATCTTTTCTTATTTCCAAATATTTGACATACTTCTGATTTGATAAGTTTAAAAATGAGTTTAAACAAAAGACACCACTGAAGATGATGGAATTTATATGAATTTTAAATGAAGATTTGCAATACTCATACATTGAATGAAAATGGAGCTTTGAACAAAAGGAAAATAAACAATGTTAGCTCCCACGAGATATGAACTCAGATTACTAGATTCAAAGTCCAGGTTGCTAACAATTACATCATGGAACCCTCACCTGAGCAATGGCATCTACTGAAGTGCGCTCATCTTTTAAATGCAAAGAAAAGAAATTCAATACTTTATATATATTATTTCAAGTTTCTAATAAGCTCAGGGAAGCAATAGGTATTATGTAGAATATTTGTCCAAACCCAATGATAATATATAAAAAGTAACCTATTTTTTAAAGGAGAAGATAGATACTAGAAACCTAAATGCCTAGGACCAATTTCAGTTGGAGCATCACCCCTTATGTTATCCTAGCATTGAATTGACAGTTTTTCTGTATTTCCATATTTGCATATCAGCCACTTACAATTGTTTCAAGCTTTATAACAGAGGACTGCCTTTTTTATAGACCAAGGATGAAAGTCTCTTGTGAGTTAAGTCTGATAATGACATCACAATTTGTAAATTAAGCTATAGTATGATTACAGAGTGTAGACTGAATAAAAAGTGCTTTCCTATGGATTGAAGTTTGTATTTTCTTAAGATTTGCATTCCAAAATGGGCTAGCATTCTTTATTTCCAATGGGCACATTGAGCTACTTCCCCAATATATATTTTTTTGTGTTAAAAGTTATTCATACACAACTTGGTAAAACATACTAAATTTAATACATAATGGATTACATCCTGGGATTATCTTTTTCAACAATCTGTAAATTTACAATTAAAAATTGTGTATTAGATTTTTTAGATTGATTTTGCTTAGATTTGCATATACTCCTAGTCTAAATTGTCTATTTTTATACTATTACTAGATGCCTTAATCTTTGTTATTATCCTATCTAATATTTATTTTTATTTTGTAATGTGGAAAGAAACTGGAGCATTTTTATGATACCCATGCTTCAAGTGACTCTATGGCTTAAGCTTTTTTTTGAAAAATGAAACGCTATAAAAACAAAATATGATCTGTGCTTTGAGGTACATTTGCCAGTTTTGTGTTTGCTTGCAGTAACATCTGTGGCCGGTTAGCTCAGTTGGTTAGAGCGTGGTGCTAATAACGCCAAGGTCACGGGTTCGATCCCCGTATGGGCCATTTGCTTTTCTTGATGGACAAGAATGGAATAAGCTCATCGGTGGAGTGCATGAATACTTGAAAACATCATAGACACATATATCACAAAATCTCTTCAAATACATATCAGAAGCCAGTGGGAGTGTCATCCTTTGGCTGATGAAGATTTTTCTCTACTTGGCTCAGTGACTTTTGTCTCAAATCAAGCAATATGGCATAACTAAGATATGCAAGGGCAAATTAATCAGTTATTATATTGCTGCTCAAACATAGAGGGCACTAGGTGTTACTAGAAGAAGAAGAAGATATGTGCTCCCCTCTCATTAGTGCACACTGAAGTAAAAAAAATGGAGAATTTCTAAAGACCAGAGCACAAGTAATGGATCTCTGCATTCTTATTGCATCTTTTCTTATTTACAAATATTTGACATACTTCTGATTTGATAAGTTTAAAAATGAGTTTAAACAAAGGACACCACTGAAGATGATGGAATTTATATGAATTTTAAATGAAGATTTGCAATACTCATACATTGAATGAAAATGGAGCTTTGAACAAAAGGAAAATAAACAATGTTAGCTCCCACGAGATATGAACTCAGATGACTAGATTCAAAATCCAGGGTGCTAACAATTACACCATGGAACCCTCACCTGAGCAATGGCATCTACTGAAGTGCGCTCATCTTTTAAATGCAAAGAAAAGAAATTCAATACTTTATATATATTATTTCAAGTTTCTAATAAGCTCAGGGATGCAATAGGTATTATGTAGAATATTTGTCCAAAACCAATGATAATATATAAAAAGTAACCTATTTTTTAAAGGAGAAGATAGATACTAGAAACCTAAATGCCTAGGACCAATTTCAGTTGGAGCATCACCCCTTATGTAATCCTAGCATTGAATTGACAGTTTTTCTGTATTTCCATATTTGCATATCAGCCACTTACAATTGTTTCAAGCTTTATAACAGAGGACTGCCTTTTTTATAGACCAAGGATGAAAGTCTCTCGTGAGTTAAATCTGATAATGACATCACAATTTGTAAATTAAGCTATAGTATGATTACAGAGTGTAGACTGAATAAAAAGTGCTTTCCTATGGATTGAAGTTTGTATTTTCTTAAGCTTTGCATTCCAAAATGGGCTAGCATTCTTTATTTCCAATGGGCACATTAAGCTACTTCCCCAATATATATTTTTTTGTGTTAAAAGTTATTCATACACAACTTGGTAAAACATACTAAATTTAATACATAATGGATTACATCCTGGGATTATCTTTTTCAACAATCTGTAAATTTACAATTAAAAATTGTGTATTAGATTTTTTAGATTGATTTTGCTTAGATTTGCATATACTCCTTGTCTAAATTGTCTATTTTTATACTATTAGTTGATGCCTTAATCTTTGTTATTATCCTATCTAATATTTATTTTTATTTTGTAATGTGGATAGAAACTGGAGCATTTTTATGATACCCATGCTTCAAGTGACTCTATGGCTTAAGCTTTTTTTTGAAAAATGAAATGCTATAAAAACAAAATATGATCTGTGCTTTGAGGTATATTTGCCAGTTTTGTGTTTGCTTGCAGTAATATCTGTGGCCTGTTAGCTCAGTTGGTTAGAGCGTGGTGCTAATAATGCCAAGGTCACGGGTTCGATCCCCGTATGGGCCATTTGCTTTACTTGATGGACAAGAACGGAATAAGCTCATTGGTGGAGTGCAGGAATACTTAAAAACATCATAGACACATATATCACAAAATCTCTTCAAATACATATCAGAAGCCAGTGGGAGTGTCATCCTTTGGCTGATGAAGATTTTTCTCTACATGGCTCAGTGACTTTTGTCTCAAATCAAGCAATATGGCATAACTAAGATATGCAAGGGCAAATTAATCAGTTATTATATTGCTGCTCAAACATAGAGGGCACTAGGTGTTACTAGAAGAAGAAGAAGAAGATATGTGCTCTCCTCTCATTAGTGCACACTGAAGTAAAAAAAATGGAGAATTTCTAAAGACCAGAGCATAAGTAATGGATCTCTGCATTCTTATTGCAAATTTTCTTATTTCCAAATATTTGACATACTTCTGATTTGATAAGTTTAAAAATGAGTTTAAACAAAAGACACCACTGAAGATGATGGAATTTATATGAATTTTAAATGAAGATTTGCAATACTCATACATTGAATGAAAATGGAGCTTTGAACAAAAGGAAAATAAACAATGTTAGCTCCCACGAGATATGAACTCAGATTACTAGATTCAAAGTCCAGGTTGCTAACAATTACACCATGGAACCCTCACCTGAGCAATGGCATCTACTGAAGTGCGCTCATCTTTTAAATGCAAAGAAAAGAAATTCAATACTTTATATATATTATTTCAAGTTTCTAATAAGCTCAGGGATGCAATAGGTATTATGTAGAATATTTGTCCAAACCCAATGATAATATATAAAAAGTAACCTATTTTTTAAAGGAGAAGATAGATACTAGAAACCTAAATGCCTAGGACCAATTTCAGTTGGAGCATCACCCCTTATGTTATCCTAGCATTGAATTGACAGTTTTTCTGTATTTCCATATTTGCATATCAGCCACTTACAATTGTTTCAAGCTTTATAACAGAGGACTGCCTTTTTTATAGACCAAGGATGAAAGTCTCTTGTGAGTTAAGTCTGATAATGACATCACAATTTGTAAATTAAGCTATAGTATGATTACAGAGTGTAGACTGAATAAAAAGTGCTTTCCTATGGATTGAAGTTTGTATTTTCTTAAGATTTGCATTCCAAAATGGGCTAGCATTCTTTATTTCCAATGGGCACATTGAGCTACTTCCCCAATATATATTTTTTTGTGTTAAAAGTTATTCATACACAACTTGGTAAAACATACTAAATTTAATACATAATGGATTACATCCTGGGATTATCTTTTTCAACAATCTGTAAATTTACAATTAAAAATTGTGTATTAGATTTTTTAGATTGATTTTGCTTACATTTGCATATACTCCTAGTCTAAATTGTCTATTTTTATACTATTACTAGATGCCTTAATCTTTGTTATTATCATATCTAATATTTATTTTTATTTTGTAATGTGGAAAGAAACTGGAGCATTTTTATGATACCCATGCTTCAAGTGACTCTATGGCTTAAGCTTTTTTTTGAAAAATGAAATGCTATAAAAACAAAATATGATCTGTGCTTTGAGGTACATTTGCCAGTTTTGTGTTTGTTTGCAGTAACATCTCTGGCCGGTTAGCTCAGTTGGTTAGAGCGTGGTGCTAATAACGCCAAGGTCACGGGTTCGATCCCCGTATGGGCCATTTGCTTTTCTTGATGGACAAGAATGGAATAAGCTCATCGATGGAGTGCATGAATACTTGAAAACATCATAGACACATATATCACAAAATCTCTTCAAATACATATCAGAAGCCAGTGGGAGTGTCATCCTTTGGCTGATGAAGATTTTTCTCTACATGGCTCAGTGACTTTTGTCTCAAATCAAGCAATATGGCATAACTAAGATATGCAAGGGCAAATTAATTAGTTATTATATTGCTGCTCAAACATAGAGGGCACTAGGTGTTACTAGAAGATGAAGAAGATATGTGCTCCCCTCTCATTAGTGCACACTGAAGTAAAAAAAATTGAGAATTTCTAAAGACTAGAGCACAAGTAATGGATCTCTGCATTCTTATTGCATCTTTTCTTATTTCCAAATATTTGACATACTTCTGATTTGATAAGTTTAAAAATGAGTTTAAACAAAGGACACCACTGAAGATGATGGAATTTATATGAATTTTAAATGAAGATTTGCAATACTCATACATTGAATGAAAATGGAGCTTTGAACAAAAGGAAAATAAACAATGTTAGCTCCCACGAGATATGAACTCAGATTACTAGATTCAAAGTCAAGGTTGCTAACAATTACACCATGGAACCCTCACCTGAGCAATGGCATCTACTGAAGTGCGCTCATCTTTTGAATGCAAAGAAAAGAAATTCAATACTTTATATATATTATTTCAAGTTTCTAATAAGCTCAGGGATGCAATAGGTATTATGTAGAATATTTGTCCAAACCCAATGATAATATATAAAAAGTAACCTATTTTTTAAAGGAGAAGATAGATACTAGAAACCTAAATGCCTAGGACCAATTTCAGTTGGAGCATCACCCCTTATGTTATCATAGCATTGAATTGACTGTTTTTCTGTATTTCCATATTTGCATATCAGCCATTTACAATTGTTTCAAGCTTTATAACAGATGATTGCCTTTTTTATAGACCAAGGATGAAAGTCTCTTGTGAGTTAAGTCTGATAATGACAACACAATTTGTAAATTAAGCTATAGTATGATTACAGAGTGTAGACTGAATAAAAAGTGCTTTCCTATGGATTGAAGTTTGTATTTTCTTAAGCTTTGCATTCCAAAATGGGCTAGCATTATTTATTTCCAATGGGCACATTAAGCTTCTTCCCCAATATATATTTTTTTGTGTTAAAAGTTATTCATACACAACTTGGTAAAACATACTAAATTTAATACATAATGGATTACATCCTGGGATTATCTTTTTCAACAATCTGTAAATTTACAATTAAAAATTGTGTATTAGATTTTTTAGATTGATTTTGCTTAGATTTGCATATACTCCTAGTCTAAATTGTCTATTTTTATACTATTACTAGATGCCTTAATCTTTGTAATTATCCTATCTAATATTTATTTTTATTTTGTAATGTGGAAAGAAACTGGAGCATTTTTATGATACCCATGCTTCAAGTGACTCTATGGCTTAAGCTTTTTTTTGAAAAATGAAATGCTATAAAAACAAAAAATGATCTGTGCTTTGAGATATATTTGCCAGTTTTGTGTTTGCTTGCAGTAATATCTGTGGCCGGTTAGCGCAGTTGGTTAGAGCGTGGTGCTAATAACGCCAAGGTCACGGGTTCAATCCCCGTATGGGCCATTTGCTTTTCTTGATGGACAAGAATGGAATAAGCTCATCGGTGGAGTGCATGAATACTTGAAAACATCATAGACACATATATCACAAAATCTCTTCAAATACATATCAGAAGCCAGTGGGAGTGTCATCCTTTGGCTGATGAAGATTTTTCTCTACATGGCTCAGTGACTTTTGTCTCAAATCAAGCAATATGGCATAACTAAGATATGCAAGGGCAAATTAATTAGTTATTATATTGCTGCTCAAACATAGAGGGCACTAGGTGTTACTAGAAGAAGAAGAAGATATGTGCTTCCCTCTCATTAGTGCACACTGAAGTAAAAAAAATGGAGAATTTCTAAAGACCAGAGCACAAGTAATGGATCTCTGCATTCTTATTGCATCTTTTCTTATTTCCAAATATTTGACATACTTCTAATTTGATAAGTTTAAAAATGAGTTTAAACAAAGGACACCACTGAAGATGATGGAATTTATATGAATTTTAAATGAAGATTTGCAATACTCATACATTGAATGAAAATGGAGCTTTGAACAAAAGGAAAATAAACAATGTTAGCTCCCACGAGATATGAACTCAGATTACTAGATTCAAAGTCCAGGGTGCTAACAATTACACCATGGAACCCTCACCTGAGCAATGGCATCTACTGAAGTGCGCTCATCTTTTAAATGCAAAGAAAAGAAATTCAATACTTTATATATATTATTTCAAGTTTCTAATAAGCTCAGGGATGCAATAGGTATTATGTAGAATATTTGTCCAAACCCAATGATAATATATAAAAAGTAACCTATTTTTTAAAGGAGAAGATAGATACTAGAAACCTAAATGCCTAGGACCAATTTCAGTTGGAGCATCACCCCTTATGTTATCCTAGCATTGAATTGACAGTTTTTCTGTATTTCCATATTTGCATATCAGCCACTTACAATTGTTTCAAGCTTTATAACAGAGGACTGCCTTTTTTATAGACCAAGGATGAAAGTCTCTTGTGAGTTAAGTCTGATAATGACATCACAATTTGTAAATTAAGCTATAGTATGATTACAGAGTGTAGACTGAATAAAAAGTGCTTTCCTATGGATTGAAGTTTGTATTTTCTTAAGCTTTGCATTCCAAAATGGGCTAGCATTCTTTATTTCCAATGGGCACATTAAGCTACTTCCCCAATATATATTTTTTTGTGTTAAAAGTTATTCATACACAACTTGGTAAAACATACTAAATTTAATACATAATGGATTACATCCTGGATTATCTTTTTCAACAATTTGTAAATTTACAATTAAAAATTGTGTATTAGATTTTTTAGATTGATTTGGCTTAGATTTGCATATACTCCTTGTCTAAATTGTCTATTTTTATACTATTAGTAGATGCCTTAATCTTTGTTATTATCCTATCTAATATTTATTTTTATTTTGTAATGTGGAAAGAAACTGGAGCATTTTTATGATACCCATGCTTCAAGTGACTCTATGGCTTAAGCTTTTTTTTGAAAAATGAAATGCTATAAAAACAAAATATGATCTGTGCTTTGAGGTACATTTGCCAGTTTTGTGTTTGCTTGCAGTGATATCTGTGGCCGGTTAGCTCAGTTGGTTAGAGCGTGGTGCTAATAACGCCAAGGTCACGGGTTCGATCCCCGTATGGGCCATTTGCTTTTCTTGATGGACAAGAATGGAATAAGCTCATCGGTTGAGTGCATGAATACTTGAAAACATCATAGACACATATATCACAAAATCTCTTCAAATACATATCAGAAGCCAGTGGGAGTGTCATCCTTTGGCTGATGAAGATTTTTCTCTACATGGCTCAGTGACTTTTGTCTCAAATCAAGCAATATGGCATAACTAAGATATGCAAGGGCAAATTAAATAGTTATTATATTGCTGCTCAAACATAGAGGGCACTAGGTGTTACTAGAAGAAGAAGATATGTGCACACTGAAGTAAAAAAAAATGGAGAATTTCTAAAGACCAGAGCACAAGTAATGGATCTCTGCATTCTTATTGCATCTTTTCTTATTTCCAAATATTTGACATACTTCTGATTTGATAAGTTTAAAAAAGAGTTTAAACAAAGGACACCACTGAAGATGATGGAATTTATATGAATTTTAAATGAAGATTTGCAATACTCATACATTGAATGAAAATGGAGCTTTGAACAATAGGAAAATAAACAATGTTAGTTCCCACGAGATATGAATTCAGATTACTAGATTCAAAGTCAAGGGTGCTAACAATTACACCATGGAACCCTCACCTGAGCAATGGCATCTACTGAAGTGCGCTCATCTTTTAAATGCAAAGAAAAGAAATTCAATACTTTATATATATTATTTCAAGTTTCTAATAAGCTCAGGGATGCAATAGGTATTATGTAGAATATTTGTCCAAACCCAATGATAATATATAAAAAGTAACCTATTTTTTAAAGGAGAAGATAGATACTAGAAACCTAAATGCCTAGGACCAATTTCAGTTGGAGCATCACCCCTTATGTTATCCTAGCATTGAATTGACAGTTTTCTGTATTTCCATATTTGCATATCAGCCACTTACAATTGTTTCAAGCTTTATAACAGAGGACTGCCTTTTTTATAGACCAAGGATGAAAGTCTCTTGTGAGTTAAGTCTGATAATGACATCACAATTTGTAAATTAAGCTATAGTATGATTACAGAGTGTAGACTGAATAAAAAGTGCTTTCCTATGGATTGAAGTTTGTATTTTCTTAAGCTTTGCATTCCAAAATGGGCTAGCATTCTTTATTTCCAATGGGCACATTAAGCTACTTCCCCAATATATATTTTTTTGTGTTAAAAGTTATTCATACACAACTTGGTAAAACATACTAAATTTAATACATAATGGATTACATCCTGGATTATCTTTTTCAACAATTTGTAAATTTACAATTAAAAATTGTGTATTAGATTTTTTAGATTGATTTTGCTAAGATTTGCATATACTCCTTGTCTAAATTGTCTATTTTTATACTATTAGTAGATGCCTTAATCTTTGTTATTATCCTATCTAATATTTATTTTTATTTTGTAATGTGGAAAGAAACTGGAGCATTTTTATGATACCCATGCTTCAAGTGACTCTATGGCTTAAGCTTTTTTTTGAAAAATGAAATGCTATAAAAACAAAATATGATCTGTGCTTTGAGGTACATTTGCCAGTTTTGTGTTTGCTTGCAGTGATATCTGTGGCCGGTTAGCTCAGTTGGTTAGAGCGTGGTGCTAATAACGCCAAGGTCACGGGTTCGATCCCCGTATGGGCCATTTGCTTTTCTTGATGGACAAGAATGGAATAAGCTCATCGGTTGAGTGCATGAATACTTGAAAACATCATAGACACATATATCACAAAATCTCTTCAAATACATATCAGAAGCCAGTGGGAGTGTCATCCTTTGGCTGATGAAGATTTTTCTCTACATGGCTCAGTGACTTTTGTCTCAAATCAAGCAATATGGCATAACTAAGATATGCAAGGGCAAATTAAATAGTTATTATATTGCTGCTCAAACATAGAGGGCACTAGGTGTTACTAGAAGAAGAAGATATGTGCACACTGAAGTAAAAAAAAATGGAGAATTTCTAAAGACCAGAGCACAAGTAATGGATCTCTGCATTCTTATTGCATCTTTTCTTATTTCCAAATATTTGACATACTTCTGATTTGATAAGTTTAAAAAAGAGTTTAAACAAAGGACACCACTGAAGATGATGGAATTTATATGAATTTTAAATGAAGATTTGCAATACTCATACATTGAATGAAAATGGAGCTTTGAACAATAGGAAAATAAACAATGTTAGTTCCCACGAGATATGAATTCAGATTACTAGATTCAAAGTCAAGGGTGCTAACAATTACACCATGGAACCCTCACCTGAGCAATGGCATCTACTGAAGTGCGCTCATCTTTTAAATGCAAAGAAAAGAAATTCAATACTTTATATATATTATTTCAAGTTTCTAATAAGCTCAGGGATGCAATAGGTATTATGTAGAATATTTGTCCAAACCCAATGATAATATATAAAAAGTAACCTATTTTTTAAAGGAGAAGATAGATACTAGAAACCTAAATGCCTAGGACCAATTTCAGTTGGAGCATCACCCCTTATGTTATCCTAGCATTGAATTGACAGTTTTCTGTATTTCCATATTTGCATATCAGCCACTTACAATTGTTTCAAGCTTTATAACAGAGGACTGCCTTTTTTATAGACCAAGGATGAAAGTCTCTTGTGAGTTAAGTCTGATAATGACATCACAATTTGTAAATTAAGCTATAGTATGATTACAGAGTGTAGACTGAATAAAAAGTGCTTTCCTATGGATTGAAGTTTGTATTTTCTTAAGCTTTGCATTCCAAAATGGGCTAGCATTCTTTATTTCCAATGGGCACATTAAGCTACTTCCCCAATATATATTTTTTTGTGTTAAAAGTTATTCATACACAACTTGGTAAAACATACTAAATTTAATACATAATGGATTACATCCTGGATTATCTTTTTCAACAATTTGTAAATTTACAATTAAAAATTGTGTATTAGATTTTTTAGATTGATTTTGCTAAGATTTGCATATACTCCTTGTCTAAATTGTCTATTTTTATACTATTAGTAGATGCCTTAATCTTTGTTATTATCCTATCTAATATTTATTTTTATTTTGTAATGTGGAAAGAAACTGGAGCATTTTTATGATACCCATGCTTCAAGTGACTCTATGGCTTAAGCTTTTTTTTGAAAAATGAAATGCTATAAAAACAAAATATGATCTGTGCTTTGAGGTACATTTGCCAGTTTTGTGTTTGCTTGCAGTAACATCTGTGGCTGGTTAGCTCAGTTGGTTAGAGCGTGGTGCTAATAACGCCAAGGTCACGGGTTCGATCCCTGTATGGGCCATTTGCTTTTCTTGATGGACAAGAATGGAATAAGCTCATCGGTGGAGTGCATGAATACTTGAAAACATCATAGACACATATATCACAAAATCTCTTCAAATACATATCAGAAGCCAGTGGGAGTGTCATCCTTTGGCTGATGAAGATTTTTCTCTACTTGGCTCAGTGACTTTTGTCTCAAATCAAGCAATATGGCATAACTAAGATATGCAAGGGCAAATTAATCAGTTATTATATTGCTGCTCAAACATAGAGGGCTCTAGGTGTTACTAGAAGAAGAAGAAGATATGTGCTCCCCTCTCATTAGTGCACACTGAAGTAAAAAAAATGGAGAATTTCTAAAGACCAGAGCACAAGTAATGGATCTCTGCATTCTTATTGCATCTTTTCTTATTTACAAATATTTGACATACTTCTGATTTGATAAGTTTAAAAATGAGTTTAAACAAAGGACACCACTGAAGATGATGGAATTTATATGAATTTTAAATGAAGATTTGCAATACTCATACATTGAATGAAAATGGAGCTTTGAACAAAAGGAAAATAAACAATGTTAGCTCCCACGAGATATGAACTCAGATGACTAGATTCAAAGTCCAGGGTGCTAACAATTACACCATGGAACCCTCACCTGAGCAATGGCATCTACTGAAGTGCGCTCATCTTTTAAATGCAAAGAAAAGAAATTCAATACTTTATATATATAATTTCAAGTTTCTAATAAGCTCAGGGATGCAATAGGTATTATGTAGAATATTTGTCCAAAACCAATGATAATATATAAAAAGTAACCTATTTTTTAAAGGAGAAGATAGATACTAGAAACCTAAATGCCTAGGACCAATTTCAGTTGGAGCATCACCCCTTATGTAATCCTAGCATTGAATTGACAGTTTTTCTGTATTTCCATATTTGCATATCAGCCACTTACAATTGTTTCAAGCTTTATAACAGAGGACTGCCTTTTTTATAGACCAAGGATGAAAGTCTCTCGTGAGTTAAATCTGATAATGACATCACAATTTGTAAATTAAGCTATAGTATGATTACAGAGTGTAGACTGAATAAAAAGTGCTTTCCTATGGATTGAAGTTTGTATTTTCTTAAGCTTTGCATTCCAAAATGGGCTAGCATTCTTTATTTCCAATGGGCACATTAAGCTACTTCCCCAATATATATTTTTTTGTGTTAAAAGTTATTCATACACAACTTGGTAAAACATACTAAATTTAATACATAATGGATTACATCCTGGGATTATCTTTTTCAACAATCTGTAAATTTACAATTAAAAATTGTGTATTAGATTTTTTAGATTGATTTTGCTTAGATTTGCATATACTCCTTGTCTAAATTGTCTATTTTTATACTATTAGTTGATGCCTTAATCTTTGTTATTATCCTATCTAATATTTATTTTTATTTTGTAATGTGGATAGAAACTGGAGCATTTTTATGATACCCATGCTTCAAGTGACTCTATGGCTTAAGCTTTTTTTTGAAAAATGAAATGCTATAAAAACAAAATATGATCTGTGCTTTGAGGTATATTTGCCAGTTTTGTGTTTGCTTGCAGTAATATCTGTGGCCTGTTAGCTCAGTTGGTTAGAGCGTGGTGCTAATAATGACAAGGTCACGGGTTCAATCCCCGTATGGGCCATTTGCTTTTCTTGATGGACAAGAACGGAATAAGCTCATTGGTGGAGTGCATGAATACTTAAAAACATCATAGACACATATATCACAAAATCTCTTCAAATACATATCAGAAGCCAGTGGGAGTGTCATCCTTTGGCTGATGAAGATTTTTCTCTACATGGCTCAGTGACTTTTGTCTCAAATCAAGCAATATGGCATAACTAAGATATGCAAGGGCAAATTAATCAGTTATTATATTGCTGCTCAAACATAGAGGGCACTAGGTGTTACTAGAAGAAGAAGAAGATATGTGCTCTCCTCTCATTAGTGCACACTGAAGTAAAAAAAATGGAGAATTTCTAAAGACCAGAGCACAAGTAATTGATCTCTGCATTCTTATTGCATCTTTTCTTATTTCCAAATATTTGACATACTTCTGATTTGATAAGTTTAAAAATGAGTTTAAACAAAGGACACCACTGAAGATGATGGAATTTATATGAATTTTAAATGAAGATTTGCAATACTCATACATTGAATGAAAATGGAGCTTTGAACAAAAGGAAAATAAACAATGTTAGCTCCCACGAGATATGAACTCAGATTACTAGATTCAAAGTCAAGGTTGCTAACAATTACACCATGGAACCCTCACCTGAGCAATGGCATCTACTGAAGTGCGCTCATCTTTTGAATGCAAAGAAAAGAAATTCAATACTTTATATATATTATTTCAAGTTTCTAATAAGCTCAGGGATGCAATAGGTATTATGTAGAATATTTGTCCAAACCCAATGATAATATATAAAAAGTAACCTATTTTTTAAAGGAGAAGATAGATACTAGAAACCTAAATGCCTAGGACCAATTTCAGTTGGAGCATCACCCCTTATGTTATCATAGCATTGAATTGACTGTTTTTCTGTATTTCCATATTTGCATATCAGCCATTTACAATTGTTTCAAGCTTTATAACAGATGATTGCCTTTTTTATAGACCAAGGATGAAAGTCTCTTGTGAGTTAAGTCTGATAATGACAACACAATTTGTAAATTAAGCTATAGTATGATTACAGAGTGTAGACTGAATAAAAAGTGCTTTCCTATGGATTGAAGTTTGTATTTTCTTAAGCTTTGCATTCCAAAATGGGCTAGCATTATTTATTTCCAATGGGCACATTAAGCTTCTTCCCCAATATATATTTTTTTGTGTTAAAAGTTATTCATACACAACTTGGTAAAACATACTAAATTTAATACATAATGGATTACATCCTGGGATTATCTTTTTCAACAATCTGTAAATTTACAATTAAAAATTGTGTATTAGATTTTTTAGATTGATTTTGCTTAGATTTGCATATACTCCTAGTCTAAATTGTCTATTTTTATACTATTACTAGATGCCTTAATCTTTGTAATTATCCTATCTAATATTTATTTTTATTTTGTAATGTGGAAAGAAACTGGAGCATTTTTATGATACCCATGCTTCAAGTGACTCTATGGCTTAAGCTTTTTTTTGAAAAATGAAATGCTATAAAAACAAAAAATGATCTGTGCTTTGAGATATATTTGCCAGTTTTGTGTTTGCTTGCAGTAATATCTGTGGCCGGTTAGCGCAGTTGGTTAGAGCGTGGTGCTAATAACGCCAAGGTCACGGGTTCAATCCCCGTATGGGCAATTTGCTTTTCTTGATGGACAAGAATGGAATAAGCTCATCGGTGGAGTGCATGAATACTTGAAAACATCATAGACACATATATCACAAAATCTCTTCAAATACATATCAGAAGCCAGTGGGAGTGTCATCCTTTGGCTGATGAAGATTTTTCTCTACATGGCTCAGTGACTTTTGTCTCAAATCAAGCAATATGGCATAACTAAGATATGCAAGGGCAAATTAATTAGTTATTATATTGCTGCTCAAACATAGAGGGCACTAGGTGTTACTAGAAGAAGAAGAAGAAGATATGTGCTTCCCTCTCATTAGTGCACACTGAAGTAAAAAAAATGGAGAATTTCTAAAGACCAGAGCACAAGTAATGGATCTCTGCATTCTTATTGCATCTTTTCTTATTTCCAAATATTTGACATACTTCTAATTTGATAAGTTTAAAAATGAGTTTAAACAAAGGACACCACTGAAGATGATGGAATTTATATGAATTTTAAATGAAGATTTGCAATACTCATACATTGAATGAAAATGGAGCTTTGAACAAAAGGAAAATAAACAATGTTAGCTCCCACGAGATATGAACTCAGATTACTAGATTCAAAGTCCAGGGTGCTAACAATTACACCATGGAACCCTCACCTGAGCAATGGCATCTACTGAAGTGCGCTCATCTTTTAAATGCAAAGAAAAGAAATTCAATACTTTATATATATTATTTCAAGTTTCTAATAAGCTCAGGGATGCAATAGGTATTATGTAGAATATTTGTCCAAACCCAATGATAATATATAAAAAGTAACCTATTTTTTAAAGGAGAAGATAGATACTAGAAACCTAAATGCCTAGGACCAATTTCAGTTGGAGCATCACCCCTTATGTTATCCTAGCATTGAATTGACAGTTTTTCTGTATTTCCATATTTGCATATCAGCCACTTACAATTGTTTCAAGCTTTATAACAGAGGACTGCCTTTTTTATAGACCAAGGATGAAAGTCTCTTGTGAGTTAAGTCTGATAATGACATCACAATTTGTAAATTAAGCTATAGTATGATTACAGAGTGTAGACTGAATAAAAAGTGCTTTCCTATGGATTGAAGTTTGTATTTTCTTAAGCTTTGCATTCCAAAATGGGCTAGCATTCTTTATTTCCAATGGGCACATTAAGCTACTTCCCCAATATATATTTTTTTGTGTTAAAAGTTATTCATACACAACTTGGTAAAACATACTAAATTTAATACATAATGGATTACATCCTGGATTATCTTTTTCAACAATTTGTAAATTTACAATTAAAAATTGTGTATTAGATTTTTTAGATTGATTTTGCTTAGATTTGCATATACTCCTTATCTAAATTGTCTATTTTTATACTATTAGTAGATGCCTTAATCTTTGTTATTATCCTATCTAATATTTATTTTTATTTTGTAATGTGGAAAGAAACTGGAGCATTTTTATGATACCCATGCTTCAAGTGACTCTATGGCTTAAGCTTTTTTTTGAAAAATGAAATGCTATAAAAACAAAATATGATCTGTGCTTTGAGGTACATTTGCCAGTTTTGTGTTTGCTTGCAGTGATATCTGTGGCCGGTTAGCTCAGTTGGTTAGAGCGTGGTGCTAATAACGCCAAGGTCACGGGTTCGATCCCCGTATGGGCCATTTGCTTTTCTTGATGGACAAGAATGGAATAAGCTCATCGGTTGAGTGCATGAATACTTGAAAACATCATAGACACATATATCACAAAATCTCTTCAAATACATATCAGAAGCCAGTGGGAGTGTCATCCTTTGGCTGATGAAGATTTTTCTCTACATGGCTCAGTGACTTTTGTCTCAAATCAAGCAATATGGCATAACTAAGATATGCAAGGGCAAATTAAATAGTTATTATATTGCTGCTCAAACATAGAGGGCACTAGGTGTTACTAGAAGAAGAAGAAGATATGTGCACACTGAAGTAAAAAAAAAAAATGGAGAATTTCTAAAGACCAGAGCACAAGTAATGGATCTCTGCATTCTTATTGCATCTTTTCTTATTTCCAAATATTTGACATACTTCTGATTTGATAAGTTTAAAAAAGAGTTTAAACAAAGGACACCACTGAAGATGATGGAATTTATATGAATTTTAAATGAAGATTTGCAATACTCATACATTGAATGAAAATGGAGCTTTGAACAATAGGAAAATAAACAATGTTAGTTCCCACGAGATATGAATTCAGATTACTAGATTCAAGTCAAGGGTGCTAACAATTACACCATGGAACCCTCACCTGAGCAATGGCATCTACTGAAGTGCGCTCATCTTTTAAATGCAAAGAAAAGAAATTCAATACTTTATATATATTATTTCAAGTTTCTAATAAGCTCAGGGATGCAATAGGTATTATGTAGAATATTTGTCCAAACCCAATGATAATATATAAAAAGTAACCTATTTTTTAAAGGAGAAGATAGATACTAGAAACTAGAGATGAGCGGATTCGGTTTTACTCGGTTTTACTCGGTTCTCAAAACCGAATCTTATTGGCTATCCAAAACACGTGACATCCGTGAGCCAATTAGATGCCGTTTTGAGAACCGAGTAAAACCGAGTAAAACCGAACCTGCTCATCTCTACTAGAAACCTAAATGCCTAGGACCAATTTCAGTTGGAGCATCACCCCTTATGTTATCCTAGCATTGAATTGACAGTTTTCTGTATTTCCATATTTGCATATCAGCCACTTACAATTGTTTCAAGCTTTATAACAGAGGACTGCCTTTTTTATAGACCAAGGATGAAAGTCTCTTGTGAGTTAAGTCTGATAATGACATCACAATTTGTAAATTAAGCTATAGTATGATTACAGAGTGTAGACTGAATAAAAAGTGCTTTCCTATGGATTGAAGTTTGTATTTTCTTAAGCTTTGCATTCCAAAATGGGCTAGCATTCTTTATTTCCAATGGGCACATTAAGCTACTTCCCCAATATATATTTTTTTGTGTTAAAAGTTATTCATACACAACTTGGTAAAACATACTAAATTTAATACATAATGGATTACATCCTGGATTATCTTTTTCAACAATTTGTAAATTTACAATTAAAAATTGTGTATTAGATTTTTTAGATTGATTTTGCTAAGATTTGCATATACTCCTTGTCTAAATTGTCTATTTTTATACTATTAGTAGATGCCTTAATCTTTGTTATTATCCTATCTAATATTTATTTTTATTTTGTAATGTGGAAAGAAACTGGAGCATTTTTATGATACCCATGCTTCAAGTGACTCTATGGCTTAAGCTTTTTTTTGAAAAATGAAATGCTATAAAAACAAAATATGATCTGTGCTTTGAGGTACATTTGCCAGTTTTGTGTTTGCTTGCAGTAACATCTGTGGCTGGTTAGCTCAGTTGGTTAGAGCGTGGTGCTAATAACGCCAAGGTCATGGGTTCGATCCCCGTATGGGCCATTTGCTTTTCTTGATGGACAAGAATGGAATAAGCTCATCGGTGGAGTGCATGAATACTTGAAAACATCATAGACACATATATCACAAAATCTCTTCAAATACATATCAGAAGCCAGTGGGAGTGTCATCCTTTGGCTGATGAAGATTTTTCTCTACTTGGCTCAGTGACTTTTGTCTCAAATCAAGCAATATGGCATAACTAAGATATGCAAGGGCAAATTAATCAGTTATTATATTGCTGCTCAAACATAGAGGGCACTAGGTGTTACTAGAAGAAGAAGAAGATATGTGCTCCCCTCTCATTAGTGCACACTGAAGTAAAAAAAATGGAGAATTTCTAAAGACCAGAGCACAAGTAATGGATCTCTGCATTCTTATTGCATCTTTTCTTATTTACAAATATTTGACATACTTCTGATTTGATAAGTTTAAAAATGAGTTTAAACAAAGGACACCACTGAAGATGATGGAATTTATATGAATTTTAAATGAAGATTTGCAATACTCATACATTGAATGAAAATGGAGCTTTGAACAAAAGGAAAATAAACAATGTTAGCTCCCACGAGATATGAACTCAGATGACTAGATTCAAAGTCCAGGGTGCTAACAATTACACCATGGAACCCTCACCTGAGCAATGGCATCTACTGAAGTGCGCTCATCTTTTAAATGCAAAGAAAAGAAATTCAATACTTTATATATATTATTTCAAGTTTCTAATAAGCTCAGGGATGCAATAGGTATTATGTAGAATATTTGTCCAAAACCAATGATAATATATAAAAAGTAACCTATTTTTTAAAGGAGAAGATAGATACTAGAAACCTAAATGCCTAGGACCAATTTCAGTTGGAGCATCACCCCTTATGTAATCCTAGCATTGAATTGACAGTTTTTCTGTATTTCCATATTTGCATATCAGCCACTTACAATTGTTTCAAGCTTTATAACAGAGGACTGCCTTTTTTATAGACCAAGGATGAAAGTCTCTCGTGAGTTAAATCTGATAATGACATCACAATTTGTAAATTAAGCTATAGTATGATTACAGAGTGTAGACTGAATAAAAAGTGCTTTCCTATGGATTGAAGTTTGTATTTTCTTAAGCTTTGCATTCCAAAATGGGCTAGCATTCTTTATTTCCAATGGGCACATTAAGCTACTTCCCCAATATATATTTTTTTGTGTTAAAAGTTATTCATACACAACTTGGTAAAACATACTAAATTTAATACATAATGGATTACATCCTGGGATTATCTTTTTCAACAATCTGTAAATTTACAATTAAAAATTGTGTATTAGATTTTTTAGATTGATTTTGCTTAGATTTGCATATACTCCTTGTCTAAATTGTCTATTTTTATACTATTAGTTGATGCCTTAATCTTTGTTATTACCCTATCTAATATTTATTTTTATTTTGTAATGTGGATAGAAACTGGAGCATTTTTATGATACCCATGCTTCAAGTGACTCTATGGCTTAAGCTTTTTTTTGAAAAATGAAATGCTATAAAAACAAAATATGATCTGTGCTTTGAGGTATATTTGCCAGTTTTGTGTTTGCTTGCAGTAATATCTGTGGCCTGTTAGCTCAGTTGGTTAGAGCGTGGTGCTAATAATGCGAAGGTCACGGGTTCGATCCCCGTATGGGCCATTTGCTTTTCTTGATGGACAAGAACGGAATAAGCTCATTGGTGGAGTGCATGAATACTTAAAAACATCATAGACACATATATCACAAAATCTCTTCAAATACATATCAGAAGCCAGTGGAAGTGTCATCCTTTGGCTGATGAAGATTTTTCTCTACATGGCTCGGTGACTTTTGTCTCAAATCAAGCAATATGGCATAACTAAGATATGCAAGGGCAAATTAATCAGTTATTATATTGCTGCTCAAACATAGAGGGCACTAGGTGTTACTAGAAGAAGAAGAAGATATGTGCTCTCCTCTCATTAGTGCACACTG
Organism: Pseudophryne corroboree; assembly: GCF_028390025.1. Lineage (NCBI taxonomy): Eukaryota > Metazoa > Chordata > Amphibia > Anura > Myobatrachidae > Pseudophryne > Pseudophryne corroboree. Next base: position 166,142,566 of record NC_086454.1, on the reverse strand, counting down.
AAGTAAAAAAAATGGAGAATTTCTAAAGACCAGAGCACAAGTAATGGATCTCTGCATTCTTATTGCATCTTTTCTTATTTCCAAATATTTGACATACTTCTGATTTGATAAGTTTAAAAATGAGTTTAAACAAAAGACACCACTGAAGATGATGGAATTTATATGAATTTTAAATGAAGATTTGCAATACTCATACATTGAATGAAAATGGAGCTTTGAACAAAAGGAAAATAAACAATGTTAGCTCCCACGAGATATGAACTCAGATTACTAGATTCAAAGTCCAGGTTGCTAACAATTACACCATGGAACCCTCACCTGAGCAATGGCATCTACTGAAGTGCGCTCATCTTTTAAATGCAAAGAAAAGAAATTCAATACTTTATATATATTATTTCAAGTTTCTAATAAGCTCAGGGATGCAATAGGTATTATGTAGAATATTTGTCCAAACCCAATGATAATATATAAAAAGTAACCTATTTTTTAAAGGAGAAGATAGATACTAGAAACCTAAATGCCTAGGACCAATTTCAGTTGGAGCATCACCCCTTATGTTATCCTAGCATTGAATTGACAGTTTTTCTGTATTTCCATATTTGCATATCAGCCACTTACAATTGTTTCAAGCTTTATAACAGAGGACTGCCTTTTTTATAGACCAAGGATGAAAGTCTCTTGTGAGTTAAGTCTGATAATGACATCACAATTTGTAAATTAAGCTATAGTATGATTACAGAGTGTAGACTGAATAAAAAGTGCTTTCCTATGGATTGAAGTTTGTATTTTCTTAAGATTTGCATTCCAAAATGGGCTAGCATTCTTTATTTCCAATGGGCACATTGAGCTACTTCCCCAATATATATTTTTTTGTGTTAAAAGTTATTCATACACAACTTGGTAAAACATACTAAATTTAATACATAATGGATTACATCCTGGGATTATCTTTTTCAACAATCTGTAAATTTACAATTAAAAATTGTGTATTAGATTTTTTAGATTGATTTTGCTTAGATTTGCATATACTCCTAGTCTAAATTGTCTATTTTTATACTATTACTAGATGCCTTAATCTTTGTTATTATCCTATCTAATATTTATTTTTATTTTGTAATGTGGAAAGAAACTGGAGCATTTTTATGATACCCATGCTTCAAGTGACTCTATGGCTTAAGCTTTTTTTTGAAAAATGAAATGCTATAAAAACAAAATATGATCTGTGCTTTGAGGTACATTTGCCAGTTTTGTGTTTGTTTGCAGTAACATCTCTGGCCGGTTAGCTCAGTTGGTTAGAGCGTGGTGCTAATAACGCCAAGGTCATGGGTTCAATCCCCGTATGGGCCATTTGCTTTTCTTGATGGACAAGAATGTAATAAGCTCACGGATGGAGTGCATGAATACTTGAAAACATCATAGACACATATATCACAAAATCTCTTCAAATACATATCAGAAGCCAGTGGGAGTGTCATCCTTTGGCTGATGAAGATTTTTCTCTACATGGCTCAGTGACTTTTGTCTCAAATCAAGCAATATGGCATAACTAAGATATGCAAGGGCAAATTAATTAGTTATTATATTGCTGCTCAAACATAGAGGGCACTAGGTGTTACTAGAAGATGAAGAAGATATGTGCTCCCCTCTCATTAGTGCACACTGAAGTAAAAAAAAATGAGAATTTCTAAAGACCAGAGCACAAGTAATGGATCTCTGCATTCTTATTGCATCTTTTCTTATTTCCAAATATTTGACATACTTCTGATTTGATAAGTTTAAAAATGAGTTTAAACAAAGGACACCACTGAAGATGATGGAATTTATATGAATTTTAAATGAAGATTTGCAATACTCATACATTGAATGAAAATGGAGCTTTGAACAAAAGGAAAATAAACAATGTTAGCTCCCACGAGATATGAACTCAGATTACTAGATTCAAAGTCAAGGTTGCTAACAATTACACCATGGAACCCTCACCTGAGCAATGGCATCTACTGAAGTGCGCTCATCTTTTAAATGCAAAGAAAAGAAATTCAATACTTTATATATATTATTTCAAGTTTCTAATAAGCTCAGGGATGCAATAGGTATTATGTAGAATATTTGTCCAAACCCAATGATAATATATAAAAAGTAACCTATTTTTTAAAGGAGAAGATAGATACTAGAAACCTAAATGCCTAGGACCAATTTCAGTTGGAGCATCACCCCTTATGTTATCCTAGCATTGAATGACAGTTTTTCTGTATTTCCATATTTGCATATCAGCCACTTACAATTGTTTCAAGCTTTATAACAGAGGACTGCCTTTTTTATAGACCAAGGATGAAAGTCTCTTGTGAGTTAAGTCTGATAATGACATCACAATTTGTAAATTAAGCTATAGTATGATTACAGAGTGTAGACTGAATAAAAAGTGCTTTCCTATGGATTGAAGTTTGTATTTTCTTAAGCTTTGCATTCCAAAATGGGCTAGCATTCTTTATTTCCAATGGGCACATTAAGCTACTTCCCCAATATATATTTTTTTGTGTTAAAAGTTATTCATACACAACTTGGTAAAACATACTAAATTTAATACATAATGGATTACATCCTGGATTATCTTTTTCAACAATTTGTAAATTTACAATTAAAAATTGTGTATTAGATTTTTTAGATTGATTTTGCTTAGATTTGCATATACTCCTTGTCTAAATTGTCTATTTTTATACTATTAGTAGATGCCTTAATCTTTGTTATTATCCTATCTAATATTTATTTTTATTTTGTAATGTGGAAAGAAACTGGAGCATTTTTATGATACCCATGCTTCAAGTGACTCTATGGCTTAAGCTTTTTTTTGAAAAATGAAATGCTATAAAAACAAAATATGATCTGTGCTTTGAGGTACATTTGCCAGTTTTGTGTTTGCTTGCAGTGATATCTGTGGCCGGTTAGCTCAGTTGGTTAGAGCGTGGTGCTAATAACGCCAAGGTCACGGGTTCGATCCCCGTATGGGCCATTTGCTTTTCTTGATGGACAAGAATGGAATAAGCTCATCGGTTGAGTGCATGAATACTTGAAAACATCATAGACACATATATCACAAAATCTCTTCAAATACATATCAGAAGCCAGTGGGAGTGTCATCCTTTGGCTGATGAAGATTTTTCTCTACATGGCTCAGTGACTTTTGTCTCAAATCAAGCAATATGGCATAACTAAGATATGCAAGGGCAAATTAAATAGTTATTATATTGCTGCTCAAACATAGAGGGCACTAGGTGTTACTAGAAGAAGAAGAAGATATGTGCACACTGAAGTAAAAAAAAAAATGGAGAATTTCTAAAGACCAGAGCACAAGTAATGGATCTCTGCATTCTAATTGCATCTTTTCTTATTTCCAAATATTTGACATACTTCTGATTTGATAAGTTTAAAAAAGAGTTTAAACAAAGGACACCACTGAAGATGATGGAATTTATATGAATTTTAAATGAAGATTTGCAATACTCATACATTGAATGAAAATGGAGCTTTGAACAATAGGAAAATAAACAATGTTAGTTCCCACGAGATATGAATTCAGATTACTAGATTCAAAGTCAAGGGAGCTAACAATTACACCATGGAACCCTCACCTGAGCAATGGCATCTACTGAAGTGCGCTCATCTTTTAAATGCAAAGAAAAGAAATTCAATACTTTATATATATTATTTCAAGTTTCTAATAAGCTCAGGGATGCAATAGGTATTATGTAGAATATTTGTCCAAACCCAATGATAATATATAAAAAGTAACCTATTTTTTAAAGGAGAAGATAGATACTAGAAACCTAAATGCCTAGGACCAATTTCAGTTGGAGCATCACCCCTTATGTTATCCTAGCATTGAATTGACAGTTTTCTGTATTTCCATATTTGCATATCAGCCACTTACAATTGTTTCAAGCTTTATAACAGAGGAATGCCTTTTTTATAGACCAAGGATGAAAGTCTCTTGTGAGTTAAGTCTGATAATGACATCACAATTTGTAAATTAAGCTATAGTATGATTACAGAGTGTAGACTGAATAAAAAGTGCTTTCCTATGGATTGAAGTTTGTATTTTCTTAAGCTTTGCATTCCAAAATGGGCTAGCATTCTTTATTTCCAATGGGCACATTAAGCTACTTCCCCAATATATATTTTTTTGTGTTAAAAGTTATTCATACACAACTTGGTAAAACATACTAAATTTAATACATAATGGATTACATCCTGGATTATCTTTTTCAACAATTTGTAAATTTACAATTAAAAATTGTGTATTAGATTTTTTAGATTGATTTTGCTTAGATTTGCATATACTCCTTGTCTAAATTGTCTATTTTTATACTATTAGTAGATGCCTTAATCTTTGTTATTATCCTATCTAATATTTATTTTTATTTTGTAATGTGGAAAGAAACTGGAGCATTTTTATGATACCCATGCTTCAAGTGACTCTATGGCTTAAGCTTTTTTTTGAAAAATGAAATGCTATAAAAACAAAATATGATCTGTGCTTTGAGGTACATTTGCCAGTTTTGTGTTTGCTTGCAGTAACATCTGTGGCCGGTTAGCTCAGTTGGTTAGAGCGTGGTGCTAATAACGCCAAGGTCACGGGTTTGATTCCAGTATGGGCCATTTGCTTTTGTGATGGACAAGAATGGAATAAGCTCATCGGTGGAGTGCATGAATACTTGAAAACATCATAGACACATATATCACAAAATCTCTTCAAATACATATCAGAAGCCAGTGGGAGTGTCATCCTTTGGCTGATGAAGATTTTTCTCTACATGGCTCAGTGACTTTTGTCTCAAATCAAGCAATATGGCATAACTAAGATATGCAAGGGCAAATTAATCAGTTATTATATTGCTGCTCAAACATAGAGGGCACTAGGTGTTACTAGAAGAAGAATAAGAAGATATGTGCTCCCCTCTCATTAGTGCACACTGAAGTAAAAAAAAATGGAGAATTTCTAAAGACCAGAGCACAAGTAATGGATCTCTGCATTCTTATTGCATCTTTTCTTGTTTCCAAATATTTGACATACTTCTGATTTGATAAGTTTAATAATGAGTTTAAACAAAGGACACCACTGAAGATGATGGAATTTATATGAATTTTAAATGAAGATTTGCAATACTCATACATTGAATGAAAATGGAGCTTTGAACAAAAGGAAAATAAACAATGTTAGCTCCCACGAGATATGAATTCAAATTACTAGATTCAAAGTCCAGGGTGCTAACAATTACACCATGGAACCCTCACCTGAGCAATGGCATCTACTGTAGTGCGCTCATCTTTTAAATGCAAAGAAAATAAATTCAAAACTTTATATATATTATTTCAAGTTTCTAATAAGCTCAGGGATGCAATAGGTATTATGTAGAATATTTGTCCAAACCCAATGATAATATATAAAAAGTAACCTATTTTTTAAAGGAGAAGATAGATACTAGAAACCTAAATGCCTAGAACCAATTTCAGTTGGAGCATCACCCCTTATGTTATCCTAGCATTGAATTGACAGTTTTTCAGTATTTCCATATTTGCATATCAGCCACTTACAATTGTTTCAAGCTTTATAACAGAGGACTGCCTTTTTTATAGACCAAGGGTGAAAGTCTCTTGTGAGTTAAGTCTGATAATGACATCACAATTTGTAAATTAAGCTATAGTATGATTACAGAGTGTAGACTGAATAAAAAGTGCTTTCCTATGAATTGAAGTTTGTATTTTCTTAAGCTTTGCATTCCAAAATGGGCTAGCATTCTTTATTTCCAATGGGCACATTAAGTTACTTCCCCAATATATATTTTTTTGTGTTAAAAGTTATTCATACACAACTTGGTAAAACATACTAAATTTAATACATAATGGATTACATCCTGGGATTATCTTTTTCAACAATCTGTAAATTTACAATTAAAAATTGTGTATTAGATTTTTTAGATTGATTTTGCTTAGATTTGCATATACTCCTTGAATAAATTGTCTATTTTTATACTATTAGTAGATGCCTTAATCTTTGTTATTATCCTATCTAATATTTATTTTTATTTTGTAATGTGGAAAGAAACTGGAGCATTTTTATGATACCCATGCTTCAAGTGACTCTATGGCTTAAGCTTTTTTTTGAAAAATGAAATGCTATAAAAACAAAATATGATCTGTGCTTTGAGGTACATTTGCCAGTTTTGTGTTTGCTTGCAGTAATATCTGTGGCCGGTTAGCTCAGTTGGTTATAGCGTGGTGCTAATAACGCCAAGGTCACGGGTTCGATCCCCGTATGAGCCATTTGCTTTTCTTGATGGACAAGAATGGAATAAGCTCATCGGTGGAGTGCATGAATACTTGAAAACATCATAGACACATATATCACAAAATCTCTTCAAATACATATCAGAAGCCAGTGGGAGTGTCATCCTTTGGCTGATGAAGATTTTTCTCTACATGGCTCAGTGACTTTTGTCTCAAATCAAGCAATATGGCATAACTAAGATATGCAAGGGCAAATTAATCAGTTATTATATTGCTGCTCAAACATAGAGGGCACTAGGTGTTACTAGAAGAAGAAGAAGATATGTGCTCCCCTCTCATTAGTGCACACTGAAGTAAAAAAAATGGAGAATTTCTAAAGACCAGAGCACAAGTAATGGATCTCTGCATTCTTATTGCATCTTTTCTTATTTCCAAATATTTGACATACTTCTGATTTGATAAGTTTAAAAAAGAGTTTAAACAAAGGACACCACTGAAGATGATGGAATTTATATGAATTTTAAATGAAGATTTGCAATACTCATACATTGAATGAAAATGGAGCTTTGAACAAAAGGAAAATAAACAATGTTACCTCCCATGAGATATGAACTCAGATGACTAGATTCAAAGTCCAGGGTGCTAACAATTATACCATTGAACCCTCACCTGAGCAATGGCATCTACTGAAGTGCGCTCATCTTTTAAATGCAAAGAAAAGAAATTCAATACTTTATATATATTATTTCAAGTTTCTAATAAGCTCAGGGATGCAATAGGTATTATGTAGAATATTTGTCCAAACCCAATGATAATATATAAAAAGTAACCTATTTTTTAAAGGAGAAGATAGATACTAGAAACCTAAATGCCTAGGACCAATTTCAGTTGGAGCATCACCCCTTATGTTATCCTAGCATTGAATTGACAGTTTTTCTGTATTTCCATATTTGCATATCAGCCACTTACAATTGTTTCAAGCTTTATAACAGAGGACTGCCTTTTTTATAGACCAAGGATGAAAGTCTCTTGTGAGTTAAGTCTGATAATGACATCACAATTTGTAAATTAAGCTATAGTATGATTACAGAGTGTAGACTGAATAAAAAGTGCTTTCCTATGGATTGAAGTTTGTATTTTCTTAAGCTTTGCATTCCAAAATGGGCTAGCATTCTTTATTTCCAATGGGCACATTAAGCTTCTTCCCCAATATATATTTTTTTGTGTTAAATGTTATTCATACACAACTTGGTAAAACATACTAAATTTAATACATAATGGATTACATCCTGGATTATCTTTTTCAACAATCTGTAAATTTACAATTAAAAATTGTGTATTAGATTTTTTAGATTGATTTTGCTTAGATTTGCATATACTTCTAGTCTAAATTGTCTATTTTTATACTATTACTAGATGCCTTAATCTTTGTTATTATCCTATCTAATATTATTTTTTATTTTGCAATGTGGAAAGAAACTGGAGCATTTTTATGATACCCATGCTTCAAGTGACTCTATGGCTTAAGCTTTTTTTTGAAAAATGAAATGCTATAAAAACAAAATATGATCTGTGCTTTGAGATATATTTGCCAGTTTTGTGTTTGCTTGCAGTAATATCTGTGGCCGGTTAGCGCAGTTGGTTAGAGCGTGGTGCTAATAATGCTAAGGTCACGGGTTCGATCCCCGTATGGGCAATTTGCTGTTCTTGATGGACAAGAATGGAATAAGCTCATCGGTGGAGTGCATGAATACTTGGAAACATCATAGACACATATATCACAAAATCTCTTCAAATACATTTCAGAAGCCAGTGGGAGTGTCATCCTTTGGCTGATGAAGATTTTTCTCTACATGGCTCAGTGACTTTTGTCTCAAATCAAGCAATATGGCATAACTAAGATATGCAAGGGCAAATTAATCAGTTATTATATTGCTGCTCAAACATAGAGGGCACTAGGTGTTACTAGAAGAAGAAGAAGATATGTGCTCCCCTCTCATTAGTGCACACTGAAGTAAAAAAAAATGGAGAATTTCCAAAGACCAGAGCACAAGTAATGGATCTCTGCATTCTTATTGCATCTTTTCTTATTTCCAAATATTTGACATACTTCTGATTTGATAAGTTTAAAAATGAGTTTAAACAAAGGACACCACTGAAGATGATGGAATTTATATGAATTTTAAATGAAGATTTGCAATACTCATACATTGAATGAAAATGGAGCTTTGAACAAAAGGAAAATAAACAATGTTAGCTCCCACGAGATATGAACTCAGATTACTAGATTCAAAGTCCAGGGTGCTAACAATTACACCATGGAACCCTCACCTGAGCAATGGCATCTACTGAAGTGCGCTCATCTTTTAAATGCAAAGAAAAGAAATTCAATACTTTACATATATTATTTCAAGATTCTAATAAGCTCAGGGATGCAATAGGTATTATGTAGAATATTTGTCCAAACCCAATGATAATATATAAAAAGTAACCTATTTTTTAAAGGAGAAGATAGATACTAGAAACCTAAATGCCTAGGACCAATTTCATATGGAGCATCACCCCTTATGTTATCCTAGCATTGAATTGACAGTTTTTCTGTATTTCCATATTTGCATATCAGCCACTTACAATTGTTTCAAGCTTTATAACAGAGGACTGCCTTTTTTATAGACCAAGGATGAAAGTCTCTTGTGAGTTAAGTCTGATAATGACATCATAATTTGTAAATTAAGCTATAGTATGATTACAGAGTGTAGACTGAATAAAAAGTGCTTTCCTATGGATTGAAGTTTGTATTTTCTTAAGCTTTGCATTCCAAAATGGGCTAGCATTCTTTATTTCCAATGGGCACATTAAGCTACTTCCTTAATATATATTTTTTTGTGTTAAAAGTTATTCATACACAACTTGGTAAAACATACTAAATTTAATACATAATGGATTACATCCTGGGATTATCTTTTTCAACAATCTGTAAATTTACAATTAAAAATTGTGTCTTAGATTTTTAAGATTGATTTTGCTTAGATTTGCATATACTCCTTGTCAAAATTATCTATTTTTATACTATTATTAGACGCCTTAATCTTTGTTATTATCCTATCTAATATTTATTTTTATTTTGTAATGTGGAAAGAAACTGGAGCATTTTTATGATACCCATGCTTCAAGTGACTCTATGGCTTAAGCTTTTTTTTGAAAAATGAAATGCTATAAAAACAAAATATGATCTGTGCTTTGAGGTACATTTGCCAGTTTTGTGTTTGCTTGCAGTAATATCTGTGGCCGGTTAGCTCAGTTGGTTTGAGCGTGGTGCTAATAACGCCAAGGTCACGGGTTCGATCCCCGTATGGGCCATTTGCTTTTCTTGATGGACAAGAATGGAATAAGCTCATCGGTGGAGTGCATGAATACTTGAAAACATCATAGACACATATATCACAAAATCTCTTCAAATACATATCAGAAGCCAGTGGGAGTGTCATCCATTGGCTGATGAAGATTTTTCTCTACATGGCTCAGTGACTTTTGTCTCAAATCAAGCAATATGGCATAACTAAGATATGCAAGGGCAAATTAATCAGTTATTATATTGCTGCTCAAACATAGAGGGCACTAGGTGTTACTAGAAGAAGAAGAAGAAGAAGAAGAAGAAGATATGTGCTCCCCTCTCATTAGTGCACACTGAAGTAAAAAAAATGGACAATTTCTAAAGACCAGAGCACAAGTAATGAATCTCTGCATTCTTATTGCATATTTTCTTATTTCCAAATATTTGACATACTTCTGATTTGATAAGTTTAAAAATGAGTTTAAACAAAGGACACCACTGAAGATGATGGAATTTATATGAATTTTAAATGAAGATTTGCAATACTCATTCATTGAATGAAAATGGAGCTTTGAACAAAAGGAAAATAAACAATGTTAGCTCCCACGAGATATGAACTCAGATGACTAGATTCAAAGTCCAGGGTGCTAACAATTACACCATGGAACCCTCACCTGAGCAATGGCATCTACTGAAGTGCGCTCATCTTTTAAATGCAAAGAAAAGAAATTCAATACTTTATATATATTATTTCAAGTTTCTAATAAGCTCAGGGATGCAATAGGTATTATGTAGAATATTTGTCCAAACCCAATGATAATATATAAAAAGTAACCTATTTTTTAAAGGAGAAGATAGATACTAGAAACCAAAATGCCTAGGACCAATTTCAGTTGGAGCATCACCCCTTATGTTATCCTAGCATTGAATTGACAGTTTTTCTGTATTTCCATATTTGCATATCAGCCACTTACAATTGTTTCAAGCTTTATAACAGAGGACTGCCTTTTTTATAGACCAAGGATGAAAGTCTCTTGTGAGTTAAGTCTGATAATGACATCACAATTTGTAAATTAAGATATAGTATGATTACAGAGTGTAGACTGAATAAAAAGTGCTTTCCTATGGATTGAAGTTTGTATTTTCTTAAGCTTTGCATTCCAAAATGGGCTAGCATTCTTTATTTCCAATGGGCACATTAAGCTACTTCCCCAATATATATTTTTTTGTGTTAAAAGTTATTCATACACAACTTGGTAAAACATACTAAATTTAATACATAATGGATTACATCCTGGGATTATCTTTTTCAACAATCTGTAAATTTACAATTAAAAATTGTGTATTAGATTTTTTAGATTGATTTTGCTTAGATTTGCATATACTCCTTGTCTAAATTGTCTATTTTTATACTATTACTAGATGCCTTAATCGGTGTTATTATCCTATCTAATATTTATTTTTTTATTTTGTAATGTGGAAAGAAACTGGAGCATTTTTATGATACCCATGCTTCAAGTGACTCTATGGCTTAAGCTTTTTTTTGAAAAATGAAATGCTATAAAAACAAAATATGATCTGTGCTTTGAGGTACATTTGCCAGTTTTGTGTTTGCTTGCAGCAATATCTGTGGCTGGTTAGCTCAGTTGGTTAGAGCGTGGTGCTAATAATGCCAAGGTCATGGGTTTGATCCCTGTATGGGCCATTTGCTTTTCTTGATGGACAAGAATGGAATGAGCTCATCGGTGGAGTGCATGAATACTTAAAAAAATCATAGACACATATATCACAAAATCTCTTCAAATACATATCAGAAGCCAGTGGGAGTGTCATCTTTTGGCTGATGAAGATTTTTCTCTACATGGCTCAGTGACTTTTGTCTCAAATCAAGCAATATGGCATAACTAAGATATGCAAGGGCAAATTAATCAGTTATTATATTGCTGCTCAAACATAGAGGGCACTAGGTGTTACTAGAAGAAGAAGAAGATATGTGCTCCCCTCTCATTAGTGCACACTGAAGTAAAAAAAATGGAGAATTTCTAAAGACCAGAGCACAAGTAATGGATCTCTGCATTCTTATTGCATCTTTTCTTATTTCCAAATATTTGACATACTTCTGATTTGATAAGTTTAAAAATAAGTTTAAACAAAGGACACCACTGAAGATGATGGAATTTATATGAATTTTAAATGAAGATTTGCAATACTCATACATTGAATGAAAATGGAGCTTTGAACAAAAGGAAAATAAACAATGTTAGATCCCACGAGATATGAACTCAGATTACTAGATTCAAAGTCCAGGGTGCTAACAATTACACCATGGAACCCTCACCTGATCAATGGCATCTACTGAAGTGCGCTCATCTTTTAAATGCAAAGAAAAGAAATTCAATACTTTATATATATTATTTCAAGTTTCTAATAAGCTCAGGGATGCAATAGGTATTATGTAGAATATTTGTCCAAACCCAATGATAATATATAAAAAGTAACCTATTTTTTAAAGGAGAAGATAGATACTAGAAACCTAAATGCCTAGGACCAATTTCAGTTGGAGCATCACCCCTTCTGATATCCTAGCATTGAATTGACAGTTTTTCTATATTTGCATATTTGCATATCAGCCACTTACAATTGTTTCAAGCTTTATAACAGAGGACTGCCTTTTTTATAGACCAAGGATGAAAGTCTCTTGTGAGTTAAGTCTGATAATGACATCACAATTTGTAAATTAAGCTATAGTATGATTACAGAGTGTAGACTGAATAAAAAGTGCTTTCCTATGGATTGAAGTTTGTATTTTCTTAAGCTTTGCATTCCAAAATGGGCTAGCATTCTTTATTTCCAATGGGCACATTAAGCTACTAGCCCCAATATATATTTTTTTGTGTTAAAAGTTATTCATACACAACTTGGTAAAACATACTAAATTTAATACATAATGGATTACATCCTGGGATTATCTTTTTCAACAATCTGTAAATTTACAATTAAAAATTGTGTATTAGATTTTTTAGATTGATTTTGCTTAGATTTGCATATACTCCTAGTCTAAATTGTCTATTTTTATACTATTACTAGATGCCTTAATCTTTGTTATTATCCTATCTATTATTTATTTTTATTTTGTAATGTGGAAAGAAACTGGAGCATTTTTATGATACCCATGCTTCAAGTGACTCTATGGCTTAAGCTTTTTTTTGAAAAATGAAATGCTATAAAAACAAAATATGATCTGTGCTTTGAGGTACATTTGCCAGTTTTGTGTTTGCTGGCAGTAATATCTGTGGCCTGTTACCTCAGTTGGTTAGAGTGTGGTGCTAATAATGCCAAGGTCACGTGTTCGATCCCCGTATGGGCCATTTGTTTTTCTTGATGGACAAGAATGGAATAAGCTCATCGGTGGAGTGCATGAATACTTGAAAACATCATAGACACATATATCACAAAATCTCTTCAAATACATATCAGAAGCCAGTGGGAGTGTCATCCTTTGGCTGATGAAGATTTTTCTCTACATGGCTCAGTGACTTTTGTCTCAAATCAAGCAATATGGCATAACTAAGATATGCAAGGGCAAATTAATCAGTTATTATATTGCTGCTCAAACATAGAGGGCACTAGGTGTTACTAGAAGAAGAAGAAGATATGTGCTCCCCTCTCATTAGTGCACACTGAAGTAAAAAAAATGGAGAATTTCTAAAGACCAGAGCACAAGTAATGGATCTCTGCATTCTTATTGCATCTTTTCTTATTTCCAAATATTTGACATACTTCTGATTTGATAAGTTTAAAAATGAGTTTAAACAAAGGACACCACTGAAGATGATGGAATTTATATGAATTTTAAATGAAGATTTGCAATACTCATACATTGAATGAAAATGGAGCTTTGAACAAAAGGAAAATAAACAATGTTAGCTCCCACGAGATATGAACTCAGATGACTAGATTCAAAGTCCAGGGTGCTAACAATTACACCATGGAACCCTCACCTGAGCAATGGCATCTACTGAAGTGCGCTCATCTTTTAAATGCAAAGAAAAGAAATTCAATACTTTATATATATTATTTCAAGTTTCTAATAAGCTCAGGGATGCAATAGGTATTATGTAGAATATTTGTCCAAAACCAATGATAATATATAAAAAGTAACCTATTTTTTAAAGGAGAAGATAGATACTAGAAACCTAAATGCCTAGGACCAATTTCAGTTGGAGCATCACCCCTTATGTTATCCTAGCATTGAATTGACAGTTTTTCTGTATTTCCATATTTGCATATCAGCCACTTACAAATGTTTCAAGCTTTATAACAGAGGACTGCCTTTTTTATAGACCAAGGATGAAAGTCTCTTGTGAGTTAAATCTGATAATGACATCACAATTTGTAAATTAAGCTATAGTATGATTACAGAGTGTAGACTGAATAAAAAGTGCTTTCCTATGGATTGAAGTTTGTATTTTCTTAAGCTTTGCATTCCAAAATGGGCTAGCATTCTTTATTTCCAATGGGCACATTAAGCTACTTCCCCAATATATATTTTTTTGTGTTAAAAGTTATTCATACACAACTTGGTAAAACATACTAAATTTAATACATAATGGATTACATCCTGGGATTATCTTTTTCAACAATCTGTAAATTTACAATTAAAAATTGTGTATTAGATTTTTTAGATTGATTTTGCTTAGATTTGCATATACTCCTTGTCTAAATTGTCTATTTTTATACTATTAGTTGATGCCTTAATCTTTGTTATTATCCTATCTAATATTTATTTTTATTTTGTAATGTGGATAGAAACTGGAGCATTTTTATGATACCCATGCTTCAAGTGACTCTATGGCTTAAGCTTTTTTTTGAAAAATGAAATGCTATAAAAACAAAATATGATCTGTGCTTTGAGGTACATTTGCCAGTTTTGTGTTTGCTTGCAGTAATATCTGTGGCCTGTTAGCTCAGTTGGTTAGAGCATGGTGCTAATAACGCCAAGGTCACGGGTTCGATCCCCATATTTGCTTTTCTTGATGGACAAGAACGGAATAAGCTCATTGGTGGAGTGCATGAATACTTGAAAACATCATAGACACATATATCACAAAATCTCTTCAAATACATATCAGAAGCCAGTGGGAGTGTCATCCTTTGGCTGATGAAGATTTTTCTCTACATGGCTCAGTGACTTTTGTCTCAAATCAAGCAATATGGCATAACTAAGATATGCAAGGGCAAATTAATCAGTTATTATATTGCTGCTCAAACATAGAGGGCACTAGGTGTTACTTGAAGAAGAAGAAGAAGAAGATATGTGCTCCCCTCTCATTAGTGCACACTGAAGTAAAAAAAATGGAGAATTTCTAAAGACCAGAGCACAAGTAATGGATCTCTGCATTCTTATTGCATCTTTTCTTATTTCCAAATATTTGACATACTTCTGATTTGATAAGTTTAAAAATGAGTTTAAACAAAGGACACCACTGAAGATGATGGAATTTATATGAATTTTAAATGAAGATTTGCAATACTCATACATTGAATGAAAATGGAGCTTTGAACAAAAGGAAAAAAAAACAATGTTAGCTCCCACGAGATATGAACTCAGATTACTAGATTCAAAGTCCAGGTTGCTAACAATTACACCATGGAACCCTCACCTGAGCAATGGCATCTACTGAAGTGCGCTCATCTTTTAAATGCAAAGAAAAGAAATTCAATACTTTATATATATTATTTCAAGTTTCTAATAAGCTCAGGGATGCAATAGGTATTATGTAGAATATTTGTCCAAACCCAATGATAATATATAAAAAGTAACCTATTTTTTAAAGGAGAAGATAGATACTAGAAACCTAAATGCCTAGGACCAATTTCAGTTGGAGCATCACCCCTTATGTTATCCTAGCATTGAATTGACTGTTTTTCTGTATTTCCATATTTGCATATCAGCCACTTACAATTGTTTCAAGCTTTATAACAGAGGACTGCCTTTTTTATAGACCAATGATGAAAGTCTCTTGTGAGTTAAGTCTGATAATGACATCACAATTTGTAAATTAAGCTATAGTATGATTACAGAGTGTAGACTGAATAAAAAGTGCTTTCCTATGGATTGAAGTTTGTATTTTCTTAAGATTTGCATTCCAAAATGGGCTAGCATTCTTTATTTCCAATGGGCACATTAAGCTACTTCCCCAATATATATTTTTTTGTGTTAAAAGTTATTCATACACAACTTGGTAAAACATACTAAATTTAATACATAATGGATTACATCCTGGGATTATCTTTTTCAACAATCTGTAAATTTACAATTAAAAATTGTGTATTAGATTTTTTTAGATTGATTTTGCTTAGATTTGCATATACTCCTAGTCTAAATTGTCTATTTTTATACTATTACGAGATGCCTTAATCTTTGTTATTATCCTATCTAATATTTATTTTTATTTTGTAATGTGGAAAGAAACTGGAGCATTTTTATGATACCCATGCTTCAAGTGACTCTATGGCTTAAGCTTTTTTTTGAAAAATGAAATGCTATAAAAACAAAATATGATCTGTGCTTTGAGGTACATTTGCCAGTTTTGTGTTTGCTGGCAGTAATATCTGTGGCCTGTTAGCTCAGTTGGTTAGAGTGTGGTGCTAATAATGCCAAGGTCACGTGTTCGATCCCCGTATGGGCCATTTGCTTTTCTTGATGGACAAGAATGGAATAAGCTCATCGGTGGAGTGCATGAATACTTGAAAACATCATAGACACATATATCACAAAATCTCTTCAAATACATATCAGAAGCCAGTGGGAGTGTCATCCTTTGGCTGATGAAAATTTTGCTCTACATGGCTCAGAGACTTTTGTCTCAAATCAAGCAATATGGCATAACTAAGATATGCAAGGGCAAATTAATCAGTTATTATATTGCTGCTCAAACATAGAGGGCACTAGGTGTTACTAGAAGAAGAAGAAGATATGTGCTCCCCTCTCATTAGTGCACACTGAAGTAAAAAAAAATGGAGAATTTCCAAAGACCAGAGCACAAGTAATGGATCTCTGCATTCTTATTGCATCTTTTCTTATTTCCAAATATTTGACATACTTCTGATTTGATAAGTTTAAAAATGAGTTTAAACAAAGGACACCACTGAAGATGATGGAATTTATATGAATTTTAAATGAAGATTTGCAATACTCATACATTGAATGAAAATGGAGCTTTGAACAAAAGGAAAATAAACAATGTTAGATCCCACGAGATATGAACTCAGATTACTAGATTCAAAGTCCAGGGTGCTAACAATTACACCATGGAACCCTCACCTG
The DNA here is from genome assembly GCF_028390025.1 of Pseudophryne corroboree. NCBI lineage: Eukaryota > Metazoa > Chordata > Amphibia > Anura > Myobatrachidae > Pseudophryne > Pseudophryne corroboree. Next base: position 166,125,620 of record NC_086454.1, on the reverse strand, counting down.
AGCAATGGCATCTACTGAAGTGCGCTCATCTTTTAAATGCAAAGAAAAGAAATTCAATACTTTACATATATTATTTCAAGATTCTAATAAGCTCAGGGATGCAATAGGTATTATGTAGAATATTTGTCCAAACCCAATGATAATATATAAAAAGTAACCTATTTTTTAAAGGAGAAGATAGATACTAGAAACCTAAATGCCTAGGACCAATTTCATATGGAGCATCACCCCTTATGTTATCCTAGCATTGAATTGACAGTTTTTCTGTATTTCCATATTTGCATATCAGCCACTTACAATTGTTTCAAGCTTTATAACAGAGGACTGCCTTTTTTATAGACCAAGGATGAAAGTCTCTTGTGAGTTAAGTCTGATAATGACATCATAATTTGTAAATTAAGCTATAGTATGATTACAGAGTGTAGACTGAATAAAAAGTGCTTTCCTATGGATTGAAGTTTGTATTTTCTTAAGCTTTGCATTCCAAAATGGGCTAGCATTCTTTATTTCCAATGGGCACATTAAGCTACTTCCTTAATATATATTTTTTTGTGTTAAAAGTTATTCATACACAACTTGGTAAAACATACTAAATTTAATACATAATGGATTACATCCTGGGATTATCTTTTTCAACAATCTGTAAATTTACAATTAAAAATTGTGTCTTAGATTTTTAAGATTGATTTTGCTTAGATTTGCATATACTCCTTGTCAAAATTATCTATTTTTATACTATTATTAGACGCCTTAATCTTTGTTATTATCCTATCTAATATTTATTTTTATTTTGTAATGTGGAAAGAAACTGGAGCATTTTTATGATACCCATGCTTCAAGTGACTCTATGGCTTAAGCTTTTTTTTGAAAAATTAAATGCTATAAAAACAAAATATGATCTGTGCTTTGAGGTACATTTGCCAGTTTTGTGTTTGCTTGCAGTAATATCTGTGGCCGGTTAGCTCAGTTGGTTTGAGCGTGGTGCTAATAACGCCAAGGTCACGGGTTCGATCCCCGTATGGGCCATTTGCTTATCTTGATGGACAAGAATGGAATAAGCTCATCGGTGGAGTGCATGAATACTTGAAAACATCATAGACACATATATCACAAAATCTCTTCAAATACATATCAGAAGCCAGTGGGAGTGTCATCCTTTGGCTGATGAAGATTTTTCTCTACATGGCTCAGTGACTTTTGTCTCAAATCAAGCAATATGGCATAACTAAGATATGCAAGGGCAAATTAATCAGTTATTATATTGCTGCTCAAACATAGAGGGCACTAGGTGTTACTAGAAGAAGAAGAAGAAGAAGAAGAAGAAGATATGTGCTCCCCTCTCATTAGTGCACACTGAAGTAAAAAAAATGGACAATTTCTAAAGACCAGAGCACAAGTAATGAATCTCTGCATTCTTATTGCATATTTTCTTATTTCCAAATATTTGACATACTTCTGATTTGATAAGTTTAAAAATGAGTTTAAACAAAGGACACCACTGAAGATGATGGAATTTATATGAATTTTAAATGAAGATTTGCAATACTCATTCATTGAATGAAAATGGAGCTTTGAACAAAAGGAAAATAAACAATGTTAGCTCCCACGAGATATGAACTCAGATGACTAGATTCAAAGTCCAGGGTGCTAACAATTACACCATGGAACCCTCACCTGAGCAATGGCATCTACTGAAGTGCGCTCATCTTTTAAATGCAAAGAAAAGAAATTCAATACTTTATATATATTATTTCAAGTTTCTAATAAGCTCAGGGATGCAATAGGTATTATGTAGAATATTTGTCCAAACCCAATGATAATATATAAAAAGTAACCTATTTTTTAAAGGAGAAGATAGATACTAGAAACCAAAATGCCTAGGACCAATTTCAGTTGGAGCATCACCCCTTATGTTATCCTAGCATTGAATTGACAGTTTTTCTGTATTTCCATATTTGCATATCAGCCACTTACAATTGTTTCAAGCTTTATAACAGAGGACTGCCTTTTTTATAGACCAAGGATGAAAGTCTCTTGTGAGTTAAGTCTGATAATGACATCACAATTTGTAAATTAAGATATAGTATGATTACAGAGTGTAGACTGAATAAAAAGTGCTTTCCTATGGATTGAAGTTTGTATTTTCTTAAGCTTTGCATTCCAAAATGGGCTAGCATTCTTTATTTCCAATGGGCACATTAAGCTACTTCCCCAATATATATTTTTTTGTGTTAAAAGTTATTCATACACAACTTGGTAAAACATACTAAATTTAATACATAATGGATTACATCCTGGGATTATCTTTTTCAACAATCTGTAAATTTACAATTAAAAATTGTGTATTAGATTTTTTAGATTGATTTTGCTTAGATTTGCATATACTCCTTGTCTAAATTGTCTATTTTTATACTATTACTAGATGCCTTAATCGGTGTTATTATCCTATCTAATATTTATTTTTTTATTTTGTAATGTGGAAAGAAACTGGAGCATTTTTATGATACCCATGCTTCAAGTGACTCTATGGCTTAAGCTTTTTTTTGAAAAATGAAATGCTATAAAAACAAAATATGATCTGTGCTTTGAGGTACATTTGCCAGTTTTGTGTTTGCTTGCAGCAATATCTGTGGCTGGTTAGCTCAGTTGGTTAGAGCGTGGTGCTAATAATGCCAAGGTCATGGGTTTGATCCCTGTATGGGCCATTTGCTTTTCTTGATGGACAAGAATGGAATGAGCTCATCGGTGGAGTGCATGAATACTTAAAAAAATCATAGACACATATATCACAAAATCTCTTCAAATACATATCAGAAGCCAGTGGGAGTGTCATCTTTTGGCTGATGAAGTTTTTTCTCTACATGGCTCAGTGACTTTTGTCTCAAATCAAGCAATATGGCATAACTAAGATATGCAAGGGCAAATTAATCAGTTATTATATTGCTGCTCAAACATAGAGGGCACTAGGTGTTACTAGAAGAAGAAGAAGATATGTGCTCCCCTCTCATTAGTGCACACTGAAGTAAAAAAAATGGAGAATTTCTAAAGACCAGAGCACAAGTAATGGATCTCTGCATTCTTATTGCATCTTTTCTTATTTCCAAATATTTGACATACTTCTGATTTGATAAGTTTAAAAATAAGTTTAAACAAAGGACACCACTGAAGATGATGGAATTTATATGAATTTTAAATGAAGATTTGCAATACTCATACATTGAATGAAAATGGAGCTTTGAACAAAAGGAAAATAAACAATGTTAGATCCCACGAGATATGAACTCAGATTACTAGATTCAAAGTCCAGGGTGCTAACAATTACACCATGGAACCCTCACCTGATCAATGGCATCTACTGAAGTGCGCTCATCTTTTAAATGCAAAGAAAAGAAATTCAATACTTTATATATATTATTTCAAGTTTCTAATAAGCTCAGGGATGCAATAGGTATTATGTAGAATATTTGTCCAAACCCAATGATAATATATAAAAAGTAACCTATTTTTTAAAGGAGAAGATAGATACTAGAAACCTAAATGCCTAGGACCAATTTCAGTTGGAGCATCACCCCTTATGATATCCTAGCATTGAATTGACAGTTTTTCTATATTTGCATATTTGCATATCAGCCACTTACAATTGTTTCAAGCTTTATAACAGAGGACTGCCTTTTTTATAGACCAAGGATGAAAGTCTCTTGTGAGTTAAGTCTGATAATGACATCACAATTTGTAAATTAAGCTATAGTATGATTACAGAGTGTAGACTGAATAAAAAGTGCTTTCCTATGGATTGAAGTTTGTATTTTATTAAGCTTTGCATTCCAAAATGGGCTAGCATTCTTTATTTCCAATGGGCACATTAAGCTACTAGCCCCAATATATATTTTTTTGTGTTAAAAGTTATTCATACACAACTTGGTAAAACATACTAAATTTAATACATAATGGATTACATCCTGGGATTATCTTTTTCAACAATCTGTAAATTTACAATTAAAAATTGTGTATTAGATTTTTTAGATTGATTTTGCTTAGATTTGCATATACTCCTAGTCTAAATTGTCTATTTTTATACTATTACTAGATGCCTTAATCTTTGTTATTATCCTATCTATTATTTATTTTTATTTTGTAATGTGGAAAGAAACTGGAGCATTTTTATGATACCCATGCTTCAAGTGACTCTATGGCTTAAGCTTTTTTTTGAAAAATGAAATGCTATAAAAACAAAATATGATCTGTGCTTTGAGGTACATTTGCCAGTTTTGTGTTTGCTGGCAGTAATATCTGTGGCCTGTTAGCTCAGTTGGTTAGAGTGTGGTGCTAATAATGCCAAGGTCACGTGTTCGATCCCCGTATGGGCCATTTGCTTTTCTTGATGGACAAGAATGGAATAAGCTCATCGGTGGAGTGCATGAATACTTGAAAACATCATAGACACATATATCACAAAATCTCTTCAAATACATATCAGAAGCCAGTGGGAGTGTCATCCTTTGGCTGATGAAGATTTTTCTCTACATGGCTCAGTGACTTTTGTCTCAAATCAAGCAATATGGCATAACTAAGATATGCAAGGGCAAACTAATCAGTTATTATATTGCTGCTCAAACATAGAGGGCACTAGGTGTTACTAGAAGAAGAAGAAGATATGTGCTCCCCTCTCATTAGTGCACACTGAAGTAAAAAAATGGAGAATTTCTAAAGACCAGAGCACAAGTAATGGATCTCTGCATTCTTATTGCATCTTTTCTTATTTCCAAATATTTGACATACTTCTGATTTGATAAGTTTAAAAATGAGTTTAAACAAAGGACACCACTGAAGATGATGGAATTTATATGAATTTTAAATGAAGATTTGCAATACTCATACATTGAATGAAAATGGAGCTTTGAACAAAAGGAAAATAAACAATGTTAGCTCCCACGAGATATGAACTCAGATGACTAGATTCAAAGTCCAGGGTGCTAACAATTACACCATGGAACCCTCACCTGAGCAATGGCATCTACTGAAGTGCGCTCATCTTTTAAATGCAAAGAAAAGAAATTCAATACTTTATATATATTATTTCAAGTTTCTAATAAGCTCAGGGATGCAATAGGTATTATGTAGAATATTTGTCCAAAACCAATGATAATATATAAAAAGTAACCTATTTTTTAAAGGAGAAGATAGATACTAGAAACCTAAATGCCTAGGACCAATTTCAGTTGGAGCATCACCCCTTATGTTATCCTAGCATTGAATTGACAGTTTTTCTGTATTTCCATATTTGCATATCAGCCACTTACAAATGTTTCAAGCTTTATAACAGAGGACTGCCTTTTTTATAGACCAAGGATGAAAGTCTCTTGTGAGTTAAATCTGATAATGACATCACAATTTGTAAATTAAGCTATAGTATGATTACAGAGTGTAGACTGAATAAAAAGTGCTTTCCTATGGATTGAAGTTTGTATTTTCTTAAGCTTTGCATTCCAAAATGGGCTAGCATTCTTTATTTCCAATGGGCACATTAAGCTACTTCCCCAATATATATTTTTTTGTGTTAAAAGTTATTCATACACAACTTGGTAAAACATACTAAATTTAATACATAATGGATTACATCCTGGGATTATCTTTTTCAACAATCTGTAAATTTACAATTAAAAATTGTGTATTAGATTTTTTAGATTGATTTTGCTTAGATTTGCATATACTCCTTGTCTAAATTGTCTATTTTTATACTATTAGTTGATGCCTTAATCTTTGTTATTATCCTATCTAATATTTATTTTTATTTTGTAATGTGGATAGAAACTGGAGCATTTTTATGATACCCATGCTTCAAGTGACTCTATGGCTTAAGCTTTTTTTTGAAAAATGAAATGCTATAAAAACAAAATATGATCTGTGCTTTGAGGTACATTTGCCAGTTTTGTGTTTGCTTGCAGTAGTATCTGTGGCCTGTTAGCTCAGTTGGTTAGAGCATGGTGCTAATAACGCCAAGGTCACGGGTTCGATCCCCATATTTGCTTTTCTTGATGGACAAGAACGGAATAAGCTCATTGGTGGAGTGCATGAATACTTGAAAACATCATAGACACATATATCACAAAATCTCTTCAAATACATATCAGAAGCCAGTGGGAGTGTCATCCTTTGGCTGATGAAGATTTTTCTCTACATGGCTCAGTGACTTTTGTCTCAAATCAAGCAATATGGCATAACTAAGATATGCAAGGGCAAATTAATCAGTTATTATATTGCTGCTCAAACATAGAGGGCACTAGGTGTTACTAGAAGAAGAAGAAGAAGAAGATATGTGCTCCCCTCTCATTAGTGCACACTGAAGTAAAAAAAATGGAGAATTTCTAAAGACCAGAGCACAAGTAATGGATCTCTGCATTCTTATTGCATCTTTTCTTATTTCCAAATATTTGACATACTTCTGATTTGATAAGTTTAAAAATGAGTTTAAACAAAGGACACCACTGAAGATGATGGAATTTATATGAATTTTAAATGAAGATTTGCAATACTCATACATTGAATGAAAATGGAGCTTTGAACAAAAGGAAAAAAAAACAATGTTAGCTCCCACGAGATATGAACTCAGATTACTAGATTCAAAGTCCAGGTTGCTAACAATTACACCATGGAACCCTCACCTGAGCAATGGCATCTACTGAAGTGCGCTCATCTTTTAAATGCAAAGAAAAGAAATTCAATACTTTATATATATTATTTCAAGTTTCTAATAAGCTCAGGGATGCAATAGGTATTATGTAGAATATTTGTCCAAACCCAATGATAATATATAAAAAGTAACCTATTTTTTAAAGGAGAAGATAGATACTAGAAACCTAAATGCCTAGGACCAATTTCAGTTGGAGCATCACCCCTTATGTTATCCTAGCATTGAATTGACTGTTTTTCTGTATTTCCATATTTGCATATCAGCCACTTACAATTGTTTCAAGCTTTATAACAGAGGACTGCCTTTTTTATAGACCAATGATGAAAGTCTCTTGTGAGTTAAGTCTGATAATGACATCACAATTTGTAAATTAAGCTATAGTATGATTACAGAGTGTAGACTGAATAAAAAGTGCTTTCCTATGGATTGAAGTTTGTATTTTCTTAAGATTTGCATTCCAAAATGGGCTAGCATTCTTTATTTCCAATGGGCACATTAAGCTACTTCCCCAATATATATTTTTTTGTGTTAAAAGTTATTCATACACAACTTGGTAAAACATACTAAATTTAATACATAATGGATTACATCCTGGGATTATCTTTTTCAACAATCTGTAAATTTACAATTAAAAATTGTGTATTAGATTTTTTTAGATTGATTTTGCTTAGATTTGCATATACTCCTAGTCTAAATTGTCTATTTTTATACTATTACGAGATGCCTTAATCTTTGTTATTATCCTATCTAATATTTATTTTTATTTTGTAATGTGGAAAGAAACTGGAGCATTTTTATGATACCCATGCTTCAAGTGACTCTATGGCTTAAGCTTTTTTTTGAAAAATGAAATGCTATAAAAACAAAATATGATCTGTGCTTTGAGGTACATTTGCCAGTTTTGTGTTTGCTGGCAGTAATATCTGTGGCCTGTTAGCTCAGTTGGTTAGAGTGTGGTGCTAATAATGCCAAGGTCACGTGTTCGATCCCCGTATGGGCCATTTGCTTTTCTTGATGGACAAGAATGGAATAAGCTCATCGGTGGAGTGCATGAATACTTGAAAACATCATAGACACATATATCACAAAATCTCTTCAAATACATATCAGAAGCCAGTGGGAGTGTCATCCTTTGGCTGATGAAAATTTTGCTCTACATGGCTCAGAGACTTTTGTCTCAAATCAAGCAATATGGCATAACTAAGATATGCAAGGGCAAATTAATCAGTTATTATATTGCTGCTCAAACATAGAGGGCACTAGGTGTTACTAGAAGAAGAAGAAGATATGTGCTCCCCTCTCATTAGTGCACACTGAAGTAAAAAAAAATGGAGAATTTCCAAAGACCAGAGCACAAGTAATGGATCTCTGCATTCTTATTGCATCTTTTCTTATTTCCAAATATTTGACATACTTCTGATTTGATAAGTTTAAAAATGAGTTTAAACAAAGGACACCACTGAAGATGATGGAATTTATATGAATTTTAAATGAAGATTTGCAATACTCATACATTGAATGAAAATGGAGCTTTGAACAAAAGGAAAATAAACAATGTTAGATCCCACGAGATATGAACTCAGATTACTAGATTCAAAGTCCAGGGTGCTAACAATTACACCATGGAACCCTCACCTGAGCAATGGCATCTACTGAAGTGCGCTCATCTTTTAAATGCAAAGAAAAGAAATTCAATACTTTACATATATTATTTCAAGATTCTAATAAGCTCAGGGATGCAATAGGTATTATGTAGAATATTTGTCCAAACCCAATGATAATATATAAAAAGTAACCTATTTTTTAAAGGAGAAGATAGATACTAGAAACCTAAATGCCTAGGACCAATTTCATATGGAGCATCACCCCTTATGTTATCCTAGCATTGAATTGACAGTTTTTCTGTATTTCCATATTTGCATATCAGCCACTTACAATTGTTTCAAGCTTTATAACAGAGGACTGCCTTTTTTATAGACCAAGGATGAAAGTCTCTTGTGAGTTAAGTCTGATAATGACATCATAATTTGTAAATTAAGCTATAGTATGATTACAGAGTGTAGACTGAATAAAAAGTGCTTTCCTATGGATTGAAGTTTGTATTTTCTTAAGCTTTGCATTCCAAAATGGGCTAGCATTCTTTATTTCCAATGGGCACATTAAGCTACTTCCTTAATATATATTTTTTTGTGTTAAAAGTTATTCATACACAACTTGGTAAAACATACTAAATTTAATACATAATGGATTACATCCTGGGATTATCTTTTTCAACAATCTGTAAATTTACAATTAAAAATTGTGTCTTAGATTTTTAAGATTGATTTTGCTTAGATTTGCATATACTCCTTGTCAAAATTATCTATTTTTATACTATTATTAGACGCCTTAATCTTTGTTATTATCCTATCTAATATTTATTTTTATTTTGTAATGTGGAAAGAAACTGGAGCATTTTTATGATACCCATGCTTCAAGTGACTCTATGGCTTAAGCTTTTTTTTGAAAAATTAAATGCTATAAAAACAAAATATGATCTGTGCTTTGAGGTACATTTGCCAGTTTTGTGTTTGCTTGCAGTAATATCTGTGGCCGGTTAGCTCAGTTGGTTTGAGCGTGGTGCTAATAACGCCAAGGTCACGGGTTCAATCCCCGTATGGGCCATTTGCTTATCTTGATGGACAAGAATGGAATAAGCTCATCGGTGGAGTGCATGAATACTTGAAAACATCATAGACACATATATCACAAAATCTCTTCAAATACATATCAGAAGCCAGTGGGAGTGTCATCCTTTGGCTGATGAAGATTTTTCTCTACATGGCTCAGTGACTTTTGTCTCAAATCAAGCAATATGGCATAACTAAGATATGCAAGGGCAAATTAATCAGTTATTATATTGCTGCTCAAACATAGAGGGCACTAGGTGTTACTAGAAGAAGAAGAAGAAGAAGAAGAAGAAGAAGATATGTGCTCCCCTCTCATTAGTGCACACTGAAGTAAAAAAAATGGACAATTTCTAAAGACCAGAGCACAAGTAATGAATCTCTGCATTCTTATTGCATATTTTCTTATTTCCAAATATTTGACATACTTCTGATTTGATAAGTTTAAAAATGAGTTTAAACAAAGGACACCACTGAAGATGATGGAATTTATATGAATTTTAAATGAAGATTTGCAATACTCATTCATTGAATGAAAATGGAGCTTTGAACAAAAGGAAAATAAACAATGTTAGCTCCCACGAGATATGAACTCAGATGACTAGATTCAAAGTCCAGGGTGCTAACAATTACACCATGGAACCCTCACCTGAGCAATGGCATCTACTGAAGTGCGCTCATCTTTTAAATGCAAAGAAAAGAAATTCAATACTTTATATATATTATTTCAAGTTTCTAATAAGCTCAGGGATGCAATAGGTATTATGTAGAATATTTGTCCAAACCCAATGATAATATATAAAAAGTAACCTATTTTTTAAAGGAGAAGATAGATACTAGAAACCAAAATGCCTAGGACCAATTTCAGTTGGAGCATCACCCCTTATGTTATCCTAGCATTGAATTGACAGTTTTTCTGTATTTCCATATTTGCATATCAGCCACTTACAATTGTTTCAAGCTTTATAACAGAGGACTGCCTTTTTTATAGACCAAGGATGAAAGTCTCTTGTGAGTTAAGTCTGATAATGACATCACAATTTGTAAATTAAGATATAGTATGATTACAGAGTGTAGACTGAATAAAAAGTGCTTTCCTATGGATTGAAGTTTGTATTTTCTTAAGCTTTGCATTCCAAAATGGGCTAGCATTCTTTATTTCCAATGGGCACATTAAGCTACTTCCCCAATATATATTTTTTTGTGTTAAAAGTTATTCATACACAACTTGGTAAAACATACTAAATTTAATACATAATGGATTACATCCTGGGATTATCTTTTTCAACAATCTGTAAATTTACAATTAAAAATTGTGTATTAGATTTTTTAGATTGATTTTGCTTAGATTTGCATATACTCTTTGTCTAAATTGTCTATTTTTATACTATTACTAGATGCCTTAATCGGTGTTATTATCCTATCTAATATTTATTTTTTTATTTTGTAATGTGGAAAGAAACTGGAGCATTTTTATGATACCCATGCTTCAAGTGACTCTATGGCTTAAGCTTTTTTTTGAAAAATGAAATGCTATAAAAACAAAATATGATCTGTGCTTTGAGGTACATTTGCCAGTTTTGTGTTTGCTTGCAGCAATATCTGTGGCTGGTTAGCTCAGTTGGTTAGAGCGTGGTGCTAATAATGCCAAGGTCATGGGTTTGATCCCTGTATGGGCCATTTGCTTTTCTTGATGGACAAGAATGGAATGAGCTCATCGGTGGAGTGCATGAATACTTAAAAAAATCATAGACACATATATCACAAAATCTCTTCAAATACATATCAGAAGCCAGTGGGAGTGTCATCTTTTGGCTGATGAAGATTTTTCTCTACATGGCTCAGTGACTTTTGTCTCAAATCAAGCAATATGGCATAACTAAGATATGCAAGGGCAAATTAATCAGTTATTATATTGCTGCTCAAACATAGAGGGCACTAGGTGTTACTAGAAGAAGAAGAAGATATGTGCTCCCCTCTCATTAGTGCACACTGAAGTAAAAAAAATGGAGAATTTCTAAAGACCAGAGCACAAGTAATGGATCTCTGCATTCTTATTGCATCTTTTCTTATTTCCAAATATTTGACATACTTCTGATTTGATAAGTTTAAAAATAAGTTTAAACAAAGGACACCACTGAAGATGATGGAATTTATATGAATTTTAAATGAAGATTTGCAATACTCATACATTGAATGAAAATGGAGCTTTGAACAAAAGGAAAATAAACAATGTTAGATCCCACGAGATATGAACTCAGATTACTAGATTCAAAGTCCAGGGTGCTAACAATTACACCATGGAACCCTCACCTGATCAATGGCATCTACTGAAGTGCGCTCATCTTTTAAATGCAAAGAAAAGAAATTCAATACTTTATATATATTATTTCAAGTTTCTAATAAGCTCAGGGATGCAATAGGTATTATGTAGAATATTTGTCCAAACCCAATGATAATATATAAAAAGTAACCTATTTTTTAAAGGAGAAGATAGATACTAGAAACCTAAATGCCTAGGACCAATTTCAGTTGGAGCATCACCCCTTATGATATCCTAGCATTGAATTGACAGTTTTTCTATATTTGCATATTTGCATATCAGCCACTTACAATTGTTTCAAGCTTTATAACAGAGGACTGCCTTTTTTATAGACCAAGGATGAAAGTCTCTTGTGAGTTAAGTCTGATAATGACATCACAATTTGTAAATTAAGCTATAGTATGATTACAGAGTGTAGACTGAATAAAAAGTGCTTTCCTATGGATTGAAGTTTGTATTTTCTTAAGCTTTGCATTCCAAAATGGGCTAGCATTCTTTATTTCCAATGGGCACATTAAGCTACTAGCCCCAATATATATTTTTTTGTGTTAAAAGTTATTCATACACAACTTGGTAAAACATACTAAATTTAATACATAATGGATTACATCCTGGGATTATCTTTTTCAACAATCTGTAAATTTACAATTAAAAATTGTGTATTAGATTTTTTAGATTGATTTTGCTTAGATTTGCATATACTCCTAGTCTAAATTGTCTATTTTTATACTATTACTAGATGCCTTAATCTTTGTTATTATCCTATCTATTATTTATTTTTATTTTGTAATGTGGAAAGAAACTGGAGCATTTTTATGATACCCATGCTTCAAGTGACTCTATGGCTTAAGCTTTTTTTTGAAAAATGAAATGCTATAAAAACAAAATATGATCTGTGCTTTGAGGTACATTTGCCAGTTTTGTGTTTGCTGGCAGTAATATCTGTGGCCTGTTAGCTCAGTTGGTTAGAGTGTGGTGCTAATAATGCCAAGGTCACGTGTTCGATCCCCGTATGGGCCATTTGCTTTTCTTGATGGACAAGAATGGAATAAGCTCATCGGTGGAGTGCATGAATACTTGAAAACATCATAGACACATATATCACAAAATCTCTTCAAATACATATCAGAAGCCAGTGGGAGTGTCATCCTTTGGCTGATGAAGATTTTTCTCTACATGGCTCAGTGACTTTTGTCTCAAATCAAGCAATATGGCATAACTAAGATATGCAAGGGCAAACTAATCAGTTATTATATTGCTGCTCAAACATAGAGGGCACTAGGTGTTACTAGAAGAAGAAGAAGATATGTGCTCCCCTCTCATTAGTGCACACTGAAGTAAAAAAATGGAGAATTTCTAAAGACCAGAGCACAAGTAATGGATCTCTGCATTCTTATTGCATCTTTTCTTATTTCCAAATATTTGACATACTTCTGATTTGATAAGTTTAAAAATGAGTTTAAACAAAGGACACCACTGAAGATGATGGAATTTATATGAATTTTAAATGAAGATTTGCAATACTCATACATTGAATGAAAATGGAGCTTTGAACAAAAGGAAAATAAACAATGTTAGCTCCCACGAGATATGAACTCAGATGACTAGATTCAAAGTCCAGGGTGCTAACAATTACACCATGGAACCCTCACCTGAGCAATGGCATCTACTGAAGTGCGCTCATCTTTTAAATGCAAAGAAAAGAAATTCAATACTTTATATATATTATTTCAAGTTTCTAATAAGCTCAGGGATGCAATAGGTATTATGTAGAATATTTGTCCAAAACCAATGATAATATATAAAAAGTAACCTATTTTTTAAAGGAGAAGATAGATACTAGAAACCTAAATGCCTAGGACCAATTTCAGTTGGAGCATCACCCCTTATGTTATCCTAGCATTGAATTGACAGTTTTTCTGTATTTCCATATTTGCATATCAGCCACTTACAAATGTTTCAAGCTTTATAACAGAGGACTGCCTTTTTTATAGACCAAGGATGAAAGTCTCTTGTGAGTTAAATCTGATAATGACATCACAATTTGTAAATTAAGCTATAGTATGATTACAGAGTGTAGACTGAATAAAAAGTGCTTTCCTATGGATTGAAGTTTGTATTTTCTTAAGCTTTGCATTCCAAAATGGGCTAGCATTCTTTATTTCCAATGGGCACATTAAGCTACTTCCCCAATATATATTTTTTTGTGTTAAAAGTTATTCATACACAACTTGGTAAAACATACTAAATTTAATACATAATGGATTACATCCTGGGATTATCTTTTTCAACAATCTGTAAATTTACAATTAAAAATTGTGTATTAGATTTTTTAGATTGATTTTGCTTAGATTTGCATATACTCCTTGTCTAAATTGTCTATTTTTATACTATTAGTTGATGCCTTAATCTTTGTTATTATCCTATCTAATATTTATTTTTATTTTGTAATGTGGATAGAAACTGGAGCATTTTTATGATACCCATGCTTCAAGTGACTCTATGGCTTAAGCTTTTTTTTGAAAAATGAAATGCTATAAAAACAAAATATGATCTGTGCTTTGAGGTACATTTGCCAGTTTTGTGTTTGCTTGCAGTAGTATCTGTGGCCTGTTAGCTCAGTTGGTTAGAGCATGGTGCTAATAACGCCAAGGTCACGGGTTCGATCCCCATATTTGCTTTTCTTGATGGACAAGAACGGAATAAGCTCATTGGTGGAGTGCATGAATACTTGAAAACATCATAGACACATATATCACAAAATCTCTTCAAATACATATCAGAAGCCAGTGGGAGTGTCATCCTTTGGCTGATGAAGATTTTTCTCTACATGGCTCAGTGACTTTTGTCTCAAATCAAGCAATATGGCATAACTAAGATATGCAAGGGCAAATTAATCAGTTATTATATTGCTGCTCAAACATAGAGGGCACTAGGTGTTACTAGAAGAAGAAGAAGAAGAAGATATGTGCTCCCCTCTCATTAGTGCACACTGAAGTAAAAAAAAATGGAGAATTTCTAAAGACCAGAGCACAAGTAATGGATCTCTGCATTCTTATTGCATCTTTTCTTATTTCCAAATATTTGACATACTTCTGATTTGATAAGTTTAAAAATGAGTTTAAACAAAGGACACCACTGAAGATGATGGAATTTATATGAATTTTAAATGAAGATTTGCAATACTCATACATTGAATGAAAATGGAGCTTTGAACAAAAGGAAAAAAAAACAATGTTAGCTCCCACGAGATATGAACTCAGATTACTAGATTCAAAGTCCAGGTTGCTAACAATTACACCATGGAACCCTCACCTGAGCAATGGCATCTACTGAAGTGCGCTCATCTTTTAAATGCAAAGAAAAGAAATTCAATACTTTATATATATTATTTCAAGTTTCTAATAAGCTCAGGGATGCAATAGGTATTATGTAGAATATTTGTCCAAACCCAATGATAATATATAAAAAGTAACCTATTTTTTAAAGGAGAAGATAGATACTAGAAACCTAAATGCCTAGGACCAATTTCAGTTGGAGCATCACCCCTTATGTTATCCTAGCATTGAATTGACTGTTTTTCTGTATTTCCATATTTGCATATCAGCCACTTACAATTGTTTCAAGCTTTATAACAGAGGACTGCCTTTTTTATAGACCAATGATGAAAGTCTCTTGTGAGTTAAGTCTGATAATGACATCACAATTTGTAAATTAAGCTATAGTATGATTACAGAGTGTAGACTGAATAAAAAGTGCTTTCCTATGGATTGAAGTTTGTATTTTCTTAAGATTTGCATTCCAAAATGGGCTAGCATTCTTTATTTCCAATGGGCACATTAAGCTACTTCCCCAATATATATTTTTTTGTGTTAAAAGTTATTCATACACAACTTGGTAAAACATACTAAATTTAATACATAATGGATTACATCCTGGGATTATCTTTTTCAACAATCTGTAAATTTACAATTAAAAATTGTGTATTAGATTTTTTTAGATTGATTTTGCTTAGATTTGCATATACTCCTAGTCTAAATTGTCTATTTTTATACTATTACGAGATGCCTTAATCTTTGTTATTATCCTATCTAATATTTATTTTTATTTTGTAATGTGGAAAGAAACTGGAGCATTTTTATGATACCCATGCTTCAAGTGACTCTATGGCTTAAGCTTTTTTTTGAAAAATGAAATGCTATAAAAACAAAATATGATCTGTGCTTTGAGGTACATTTGCCAGTTTTGTGTTTGCTGGCAGTAATATCTGTGGCCTGTTAGCTCAGTTGGTTAGAGTGTGGTGCTAATAATGCCAAGGTCACGTGTTCGATCCCCGTATGGGCCATTTGCTTTTCTTGATGGACAAGAATGGAATAAGCTCATCGGTGGAGTGCATGAATACTTGAAAACATCATAGACACATATATCACAAAATCTCTTCAAATACATATCAGAAGCCAGTGGGAGTGTCATCCTTTGGCTGATGAAAATTTTGCTCTACATGGCTCAGAGACTTTTGTCTCAAATCAAGCAATATGGCATAACTAAGATATGCAAGGGCAAATTAATCAGTTATTATATTGCTGCTCAAACATAGAGGGCACTAGGTGTTACTAGAAGAAGAAGAAGATATGTGCTCCCCTCTCATTAGTGCACACTGAAGTAAAAAAAAATGGAGAATTTCTAAAGACCAGAGCACAAGTAATGGATCTCTGCATTCTTATTGCATCTTTTCTTATTTCCAAATATTTGACATACTTCTAATTTGATAAGTTTAAAAATGAGTTTAAACAAAGGACACCACTGAAGATGATGGAATTTATATGAATTTTAAATGAAGATTTGCAATATTCATACATTGAATGAAAATGGAGCTATGAACAAAAGGAAAATAAACAATGTTAGATCCCACGAAATATGAACTCAGATTACTAGATTCAAAGTCCAGGGTGCTAACAATTACACCATGGAACCCTCACCTGAGCAATGGCATCTACTGAAGTGCGCTCATCTTTTAAATGCAAAGAAAAGAAATTCAATACTTTATATATATTATTTCAAGTTTCTAATAAGCTCAGGGATGCAATAGGTATTATGTAGAATATTTGTCCAAAACCAATGATAATATATAAAAAGTAACCTATTTTTTAAAGGAGAAGATAGATACTAGAAACCTAAATGCCTAGGACAAATTTCAGTTGGAGCATCACCCCTTATGTTATCCTAGCATTGAATTGACAGTTTTTCTGTATTTCCATATTTGCATATCAGCCACTTACAATTGTTTCAAGCTTTATAACAGAGGACTGCCTTTTTTATAGACCAAGGATGAAAGTCTCTTGTGAGTTAAGTCTGATAATGACATCACAATTTGTAAATTAAGCTATAGTATGGTTACAGAGTGAAGACTGAATAAAAAGTGCTTTCCTATGGATTGAAGTTTGTATTTTCTTAAGCTGTGCATTCCAAAATGGGCTAGCATTCTTTATTTCCAATGGGCACATTAAGCTACTTCCCCAATATATATTTTTTAGTGTTAAAAGTTATTCATACACAACTTGGTAAAACATACTAAATTTAATACATAATGGATTACATCCTGGGATTATCTTTTTCAACAATCTGTAAATTTACAATTAAAAATTGTGTATTAGATTTTTTAGATTGATTTTGCTTAGATTTGCATATACTCCTAGTCTAAATTGTCTATTTTTATACTATTACTAGATGCCTTAATCTTTGTTATTATCCTATCTATTATTTATTTTTATTTTGCAATGTGGAAAGAAACTGGAGCATTTTTATGATACCCATGCTTCAAGTGACTCTATGGCTTAAGCTTTTTTTTGAAAAATGAAATGCTATAAAAACAAAATATGATCTGTGCTTTGAGGTACATTTGCCAGTTTTGTGTTTGCTGGCCGTAATATCTGTGGCCTGTTAGCTCAGTTGGTTAGAGTGTGGTGCTAATAATGCCAAGGTCACATGTTCGATCCCCGTATGGGCCATTTGCTTTTCTTGATGGACAAGAATGGAATAAGCTCATCGGTGGAGTGCATGAATACTTGAAAACATCATAGACACATATATCACAAAATCTCTTCAAATACATATCAGAAGCCAGTGGGAGTGTCATCCTTTGGCTGATGAAGATTTTTCTCTACATGGCTCAGTGACTTTTGTCTCAAATCAAGCAATATGGCATAACTAAGATATGCAAGGGCAAATTAATCAGTTATTATATTGCTGCTCAAACATAGAGGGCACTAGGTGTTACTAGAAGAAGAAGAAGATATGTGCTCCCCTCTCATTAGTGCACACTGAAGTAAAAAAAATGGAGAATTTCTAAAGACCAGAGCACAAGTAATGGATCTCTGCATTCTTATTGCATCTTTTCTTATTTCCAAATATTTGACATACTTCTGATTTGATAAGTTTAAAAATGAGTTTAAACAAAAGACACCACTGAAGATGATGGAATTTATATGAATTTTAAATGAAGATTTGCAATACTCATACATTGAATGAAAATGGAGCTTTGAACAAAAGGAAAATAAACAATGTTAGCTCCCACGAGATATGAACTCAGATTACTAGATTCAAAGTCCAGGTTGCTAACAATTACATCATGGAACCCTCACCTGAGCAATGGCATCTACTGAAGTGCGCTCATCTTTTAAATGCAAAGAAAAGAAATTCAATACTTTATATATATTATTTCAAGTTTCTAATAAGCTCAGGGATGCAATAGGTATTATGTAGAATATTTGTCCAAACCCAATGATAATATATAAAAAGTAACCTATTTTTTAAAGGAGAAGATAGATACTAGAAACCTAAATGCCTAGGACCAATTTCAGTTGGAGCATCACCCCTTATGTTATCCTAGCATTGAATTGACAGTTTTTCTGTATTTCCATATTTGCATATCAGCCACTTACAATTGTTTCAAGCTTTATAACAGAGGACTGCCTTTTTTATAGACCAAGGATGAAAGTCTCTTGTGAGTTAAGTCTGATAATGACATCACAATTTGTAAATTAAGCTATAGTATGATTACAGAGTGTAGACTGAATAAAAAGTGCTTTCCTATGGATTGAAGTTTGTATTTTCTTAAGATTTGCATTCCAAAATGGGCTAGCATTCTTTATTTCCAATGGGCACATTGAGCTACTTCCCCAATATATATTTTTTTGTGTTAAAAGTTATTCATACACAACTTGGTAAAACATACTAAATTTAATACATAATGGATTACATCCTGGGATTATCTTTTTCAACAATCTGTAAATTTACAATTAAAAATTGTGTATTAGATTTTTTAGATTGATTTTGCTTAGATTTGCATATACTCCTAGTCTAAATTGTCTATTTTTATACTATTACTAGATGCCTTAATCTTTGTTATTATCCTATCTAATATTTATTTTTATTTTGTAATGTGGAAAGAAACTGGAGCATTTTTATGATACCCATGCTTCAAGTGACTCTATGGCTTAAGCTTTTTTTTGAAAAATGAAACGCTATAAAAACAAAATATGATCTGTGCTTTGAGGTACATTTGCCAGTTTTGTGTTTGCTTGCAGTAACATCTGTGGCCGGTTAGCTCAGTTGGTTAGAGCGTGGTGCTAATAACGCCAAGGTCACGGGTTCGATCCCCGTATGGGCCATTTGCTTTTCTTGATGGACAAGAATGGAATAAGCTCATCGGTGGAGTGCATGAATACTTGAAAACATCATAGACACATATATCACAAAATCTCTTCAAATACATATCAGAAGCCAGTGGGAGTGTCATCCTTTGGCTGATGAAGATTTTTCTCTACTTGGCTCAGTGACTTTTGTCTCAAATCAAGCAATATGGCATAACTAAGATATGCAAGGGCAAATTAATCAGTTATTATATTGCTGCTCAAACATAGAGGGCACTAGGTGTTACTAGAAGAAGAAGAAGATATGTGCTCCCCTCTCATTAGTGCACACTGAAGTAAAAAAAATGGAGAATTTCTAAAGACCAGAGCACAAGTAATGGATCTCTGCATTCTTATTGCATCTTTTCTTATTTCCAAATATTTGACATACTTCTGATTTGATAAGTTTAAAAATGAGTTTAAACAAAGGACACCACTGAAGATGATGGAATTTATATGAATTTTAAATGAAGATTTGCAATACTCATACATTGAATGAAAATGGAGCTTTGAACAAAAGGAAAATAAACAATGTTAGCTCCCACGAGATATGAACTCAGATGACTAGATTCAAAGTCCAGGGTGCTAACAATTACACCATGGAACCCTCACCTGAGCAATGGCATCTACTGAAGTGCGCTCATCTTTTAAATGCAAAGAAAAGAAATTCAATACTTTATATATATTATTTCAAGTTTCTAATAAGCTCAGGGATGCAATATGTATTATGTAGAATATTTGTCCAAAACCAATGATAATATATAAAAAGTAACCCATTTTTTAAAGGAGAAGATAGATACTAGAAACCTAAATGCCTAGGACCAATTTCAGTTGGAGCATCACCCCTTATGTAATCCTAGCATTGAATTGACAGTTTTTCTGTATTTCCATATTTGCATATCAGCCACTTACAATTGTTTCAAGCTTTATAACAGAGGACTGCCTTTTTTATAGACCAAGGATGAAAGTCTCTTGTGAGTTAAATCTGATAATGACATCACAATTTGTAAATTAAGCTATAGTATGATTACAGAGTGTAGACTGAATAAAAAGTGCTTTCCTATGGATTGAAGTTTGTATTTTCTTAAGCTTTGCATTCCAAAATGGGCTAGCATTCTTTATTTCCAATGGGCACATTAAGCTACTTCCCCAATATATATTTTTTTGTGTTAAAAGTTATTCATACACAACTTGGTAAAACATACTAAATTTAATACATAATGGATTACATCCTGGGATTATCTTTTTCAACAATCTGTAAATTTACTATTAAAAATTGTGTATTAGATTTTTTAGATTGATTTTGCTTAGATTTGCATATACTCCTTGTCTAAATTGTCTATTTTTATACTATTAGTTGATGCCTTAATCTTTGTTATTATCCTATCTAATATTTATTTTTATTTTGTAATGTGGATAGAAACTGGAGCATTTTTATGATACCCATGCTTCAAGTGACTCTATGGCTTAAGCTTTTTTTTGAAAAATGAAATGCTATAAAAACAAAATATGATCTGTGCTTTGAGGTATATTTGCCAGTTTTGTGTTTGCTTGCAGTAATATCTGTGGCCTGTTAGCTCAGTTGGTTAGAGCGTGGTGCTAATAATGCCAAGGTCACGGGTTCGATCCCCGTATGGGCCATTTGCTTTTCTTGATGGACAAGAACGGAATAAGCTCATTGGTGGAGTGCATGAATACTTAAAAACATCATAGACACATATATCACAAAATCTCTTCAAATACATATCAGAAGCCAGTGGGAGTGTCATCCTTTGGCTGATGAAGATTTTTCTCTACATGGCTCAGTGACTTTTGTCTCAAATCAAGCAATATGGCATAACTAAGATATGCAAGGGCAAATTAATCAGTTATTATATTGCTGCTCAAACATAGAGGGCACTAGGTGTTACTAGAAGAAGAAGAAGATATGTGCTCTCCTCTCATTAGTGCACACTGAAGTAAAAAAAATGGAGAATTTCTAAAGACCAGAGCACAAGTAATGGATCTCTGCATTCTTATTGCATCTTTTCTTATTTCCAAATATTTGACATACTTCTGATTTGATAAGTTTAAAAATGAGTTTAAACAAAAGACACCACTGAAGATGATGGAATTTATATGAATTTTAAATGAAGATTTGCAATACTCATACATTGAATGAAAATGGAGCTTTGAACAAAAGGAAAATAAACAATGTTAGCTCCCACGAGATATGAACTCAGATTACTAGATTCAAAGTCCAGGTTGCTAACAATTACATCATGGAACCCTCACCTGAGCAATGGCATCTACTGAAGTGCGCTCATCTTTTAAATGCAAAGAAAAGAAATTCAATACTTTATATATATTATTTCAAGTTTCTAATAAGCTCAGGGATGCAATAGGTATTATGTAGAATATTTGTCCAAACCCAATGATAATATATAAAAAGTAACCTATTTTTTAAAGGAGAAGATAGATACTAGAAACCTAAATGCCTAGGACCAATTTCAGTTGGAGCATCACCCCTTATGTTATCCTAGCATTGAATTGACAGTTTTTCTGTATTTCCATATTTGCATATCAGCCACTTACAATTGTTTCAAGCTTTATAACAGAGGACTGCCTTTTTTATAGACCAAGGATGAAAGTCTCTTGTGAGTTAAGTCTGATAATGACATCACAATTTGTAAATTAAGCTATAGTATGATTACAGAGTGTAGACTGAATAAAAAGTGCTTTCCTATGGATTGAAGTTTGTATTTTCTTAAGATTTGCATTCCAAAATGGGCTAGCATTCTTTATTTCCAATGGGCACATTGAGCTACTTCCCCAATATATATTTTTTTGTGTTAAAAGTTATTCATACACAACTTGGTAAAACATACTAAATTTAATACATAATGGATTACATCCTGGGATTATCTTTTTCAACAATCTGTAAATTTACAATTAAAAATTGTGTATTAGATTTTTTAGATTGATTTTGCTTAGATTTGCATATACTCCTAGTCTAAATTGTCTATTTTTATACTATTACTAGATGCCTTAATCTTTGTTATTATCCTATCTAATATTTATTTTTATTTTGTAATGTGGAAAGAAACTGGAGCATTTTTATGATACCCATGCTTCAAGTGACTCTATGGCTTAAGCTTTTTTTTGAAAAATGAAACGCTATAAAAACAAAATATGATCTGTGCTTTGAGGTACATTTGCCAGTTTTGTGTTTGCTTGCAGTAACATCTGTGGCCGGTTAGCTCAGTTGGTTAGAGCGTGGTGCTAATAACGCCAAGGTCACGGGTTCGATCCCCGTATGGGCCATTTGCTTTTCTTGATGGACAAGAATGGAATAAGCTCATCGGTGGAGTGCATGAATACTTGAAAACATCATAGACACATATATCACAAAATCTCTTCAAATACATATCAGAAGCCAGTGGGAGTGTCATCCTTTGGCTGATGAAGATTTTTCTCTACTTGGCTCAGTGACTTTTGTCTCAAATCAAGCAATATGGCATAACTAAGATATGCAAGGGCAAATTAATCAGTTATTATATTGCTGCTCAAACATAGAGGGCACTAGGTGTTACTAGAAGAAGAAGAAGATATGTGCTCCCCTCTCATTAGTGCACACTGAAGTAAAAAAAATGGAGAATTTCTAAAGACCAGAGCACAAGTAATGGATCTCTGCATTCTTATTGCATCTTTTCTTATTTCCAAATATTTGACATACTTCTGATTTGATAAGTTTAAAAATGAGTTTAAACAAAAGACACCACTGAAGATGATGGAATTTATATGAATTTTAAATGAAGATTTGCAATACTCATACATTGAATGAAAATGGAGCTTTGAACAAAAGGAAAATAAACAATGTTAGCTCCCACGAGATATGAACTCAGATTACTAGATTCAAAGTCCAGGTTGCTAACAATTACATCATGGAACCCTCACCTGAGCAATGGCATCTACTGAAGTGCGCTCATCTTTTAAATGCAAAGAAAAGAAATTCAATACTTTATATATATTATTTCAAGTTTCTAATAAGCTCAGGGATGCAATAGGTATTATGTAGAATATTTGTCCAAACCCAATGATAATATATAAAAAGTAACCTATTTTTTAAAGGAGAAGATAGATACTAGAAACCTAAATGCCTAGGACCAATTTCAGTTGGAGCATCACCCCTTATGTTATCCTAGCATTGAATTGACAGTTTTTCTGTATTTCCATATTTGCATATCAGCCACTTACAATTGTTTCAAGCTTTATAACAGAGGACTGCCTTTTTTATAGACCAAGGATGAAAGTCTCTTGTGAGTTAAGTCTGATAATGACATCACAATTTGTAAATTAAGCTATAGTATGATTACAGAGTGTAGACTGAATAAAAAGTGCTTTCCTATGGATTGAAGTTTGTATTTTCTTAAGATTTGCATTCCAAAATGGGCTAGCATTCTTTATTTCCAATGGGCACATTGAGCTACTTCCCCAATATATATTTTTTTGTGTTAAAAGTTATTCATACACAACTTGGTAAAACATACTAAATTTAATACATAATGGATTACATCCTGGGATTATCTTTTTCAACAATCTGTAAATTTACAATTAAAAATTGTGTATTAGATTTTTTAGATTGATTTTGCTTAGATTTGCATATACTCCTAGTCTAAATTGTCTATTTTTATACTATTACTAGATGCCTTAATCTTTGTTATTATCCTATCTAATATTTATTTTTATTTTGTAATGTGGAAAGAAACTGGAGCATTTTTATGATACCCATGCTTCAAGTGACTCTATGGCTTAAGCTTTTTTTTGAAAAATGAAACGCTATAAAAACAAAATATGATCTGTGCTTTGAGGTACATTTGCCAGTTTTGTGTTTGCTTGCAGTAACATCTGTGGCCGGTTAGCTCAGTTGGTTAGAGCGTGGTGCTAATAACGCCAAGGTCACGGGTTCGATCCCCGTATGGGCCATTTGCTTTTCTTGATGGACAAGAATGGAATAAGCTCATCGGTGGAGTGCATGAATACTTGAAAACATCATAGACACATATATCACAAAATCTCTTCAAATACATATCAGAAGCCAGTGGGAGTGTCATCCTTTGGCTGATGAAGATTTTTCTCTACTTGGCTCAGTGACTTTTGTCTCAAATCAAGCAATATGGCATAACTAAGATATGCAAGGGCAAATTAATCAGTTATTATATTGCTGCTCAAACATAGAGGGCACTAGGTGTTACTAGAAGAAGAAGAAGATATGTGCTCCCCTCTCATTAGTGCACACTGAAGTAAAAAAAATGGAGAATTTCTAAAGACCAGAGCACAAGTAATGGATCTCTGCATTCTTATTGCATCTTTTCTTATTTCCAAATATTTGACATACTTCTGATTTGATAAGTTTAAAAATGAGTTTAAACAAAGGACACCACTGAAGATGATGGAATTTATATGAATTTTAAATGAAGATTTGCAATACTCATACATTGAATGAAAATGGAGCTTTGAACAAAAGGAAAATAAACAATGTTAGCTCCCACGAGATATGAACTCAGATGACTAGATTCAAAGTCCAGGGTGCTAACAATTACACCATGGAACCCTCACCTGAGCAATGGCATCTACTGAAGTGCGCTCATCTTTTAAATGCAAAGAAAAGAAATTCAATACTTTATATATATTATTTCAAGTTTCTAATAAGCTCAGGGATGCAATATGTATTATGTAGAATATTTGTCCAAAACCAATGATAATATATAAAAAGTAACCCATTTTTTAAAGGAGAAGATAGATACTAGAAACCTAAATGCCTAGGACCAATTTCAGTTGGAGCATCACCCCTTATGTAATCCTAGCATTGAATTGACAGTTTTTCTGTATTTCCATATTTGCATATCAGCCACTTACAATTGTTTCAAGCTTTATAACAGAGGACTGCCTTTTTTATAGACCAAGGATGAAAGTCTCTCGTGAGTTAAATCTGATAATGACATCACAATTTGTAAATTAAGCTATAGTATGATTACAGAGTGTAGACTGAATAAAAAGTGCTTTCCTATGGATTGAAGTTTGTATTTTCTTAAGCTTTGCATTCCAAAATGGGCTAGCATTCTTTATTTCCAATGGGCACATTAAGCTACTTCCCCAATATATATTTTTTTGTGTTAAAAGTTATTCATACACAACTTGGTAAAACATACTAAATTTAATACATAATGGATTACATCCTGGGATTATCTTTTTCAACAATCTGTAAATTTACTATTAAAAATTGTGTATTAGATTTTTTAGATTGATTTTGCTTAGATTTGCATATACTCCTTGTCTAAATTGTCTATTTTTATACTATTAGTTGATGCCTTAATCTTTGTTATTATCCTATCTAATATTTATTTTTATTTTGTAATGTGGATAGAAACTGGAGCATTTTTATGATACCCATGCTTCAAGTGACTCTATGGCTTAAGCTTTTTTTTGAAAAATGAAATGCTATAAAAACAAAATATGATCTGTGCTTTGAGGTATATTTGCCAGTTTTGTGTTTGCTTGCAGTAATATCTGTGGCCTGTTAGCTCAGTTGGTTAGAGCGTGGTGCTAATAATGCCAAGGTCACGGGTTCGATCCCCGTATGGGCCATTTGCTTTTCTTGATGGACAAGAACGGAATAAGCTCATTGGTGGAGTGCATGAATACTTAAAAACATCATAGACACATATATCACAAAATCTCTTCAAATACATATCAGAAGCCAGTGGGAGTGTCATCCTTTGGCTGATGAAGATTTTTCTCTACATGGCTCAGTGACTTTTGTCTCAAATCAAGCAATATGGCATAACTAAGATATGCAAGGGCAAATTAATCAGTTATTATATTGCTGCTCAAACATAGAGGGCACTAGGTGTTACTAGAAGAAGAAGAAGATATGTGCTCTCCTCTCATTAGTGCACACTGAAGTAAAAAAAATGGAGAATTTCTAAAGACCAGAGCACAAGTAATGGATCTCTGCATTCTTATTGCATCTTTTCTTATTTCCAAATATTTGACATACTTCTGATTTGATAAGTTTAAAAATGAGTTTAAACAAAAGACACCACTGAAGATGATGGAATTTATATGAATTTTAAATGAAGATTTGCAATACTCATACATTGAATGAAAATGGAGCTTTGAACAAAAGGAAAATAAACAATGTTAGCTCCCACGAGATATGAACTCAGATTACTAGATTCAAAGTCCAGGTTGCTAACAATTACACCATGGAACCCTCACCTGAGCAATGGCATCTACTGAAGTGCGCTCATCTTTTAAATGCAAAGAAAAGAAATTCAATACTTTATATATATTATTTCAAGTTTCTAATAAGCTCAGGGATGCAATAGGTATTATGTAGAATATTTGTCCAAACCCAATGATAATATATAAAAAGTAACCTATTTTTTAAAGGAGAAGATAGATACTAGAAACCTAAATGCCTAGGACCAATTTCAGTTGGAGCATCACCCCTTATGTTATCCTAGCATTGAATTGACAGTTTTCCTGTATTTCCATATTTGCATATCAGCCACTTACAATTGTTTCAAGCTTTATAACAGAGGACTGCCTTTTTTATAGACCAAGGATGAAAGTCTCTTGTGAGTTAAGTCTGATAATGACATCACAATTTGTAAATTAAGCTATAGTATGATTACAGAGTGTAGACTGAATAAAAAGTGCTTTCCTATGGATTGAAGTTTGTATTTTCTTTAGATTTGCATTCCAAAATGGGCTAGCATTCTTTATTTCCAATGGGCACATTGAGCTACTTCCCCAATATATATATTTTTGTGTTAAAAGATATTCATACACAACTTGGTAAAACATACTAAATTTAATACATAATGGATTACATCCTGGGATTATCTTTTTCAACAATCTGTAAATTTACAATTAAAAATTGTGTATTAGATTTTTTAGATTGATTTTGCTTAGATTTGCATATACTCCTAGTCTAAATTGTCTATTTTTATACTATTACTAGATGCCTTAATCTTTGTTATTATCCTATCTAATATTTATTTTTATTTTGTAATGTGGAAAGAAACTGGAGCATTTTTATGATACCCATGCTTCAAGTGACTCTATGGCTTAAGCTTTTTTTTGAAAAATGAAATGCTATAAAAACAAAATATGATCTGTGCTTTGAGGTACATTTGCCAGTTTTGTGTTTGTTTGCAGTAACATCTCTGGCCGGTTAGCTCAGTTGGTTAGAGCGTGGTGCTAATAACGCCAAGGTCACGGGTTCGATCCCCGTATGGGCCATTTGCTTTTCTTGATGGACAAGAATGGAATAAGCTCATCGATGGAGTGCATGAATACTTGAAAACATCATAGACACATATATCACAAAATCTCTTCAAATACATATCAGAAGCCAGTGGGAGTGTCATCCTTTGGCTGATGAAGATTTTTCTCTACATGGCTCAGTGACTTTTGTCTCAAATCAAGCAATATGGCATAACTAAGATATGCAAGGGCAAATTAATTAGTTATTATATTGCTGCTCAAACATAGAGGGCACTAGGTGTTACTAGAAGATGAAGAAGATATGTGCTCCCCTCTCATTAGTGCACACTGAAGTAAAAAAAATTGAGAATTTCTAAAGACCAGAGCACAAGTAATGGATCTCTGCATTCTTATTGCATCTTTTCTTATTTCCAAATATTTGACATACTTCTGATTTGATAAGTTTAAAAATGAGTTTAAACAAAGGACACCACTGAAGATGATGGAATTTATATGAATTTTAAATGAAGATTTGCAATACTCATACATTGAATGAAAATGGAGCTTTGAACAAAAGGAAAATAAACAATGTTAGCTCCCACGAGATATGAACTCAGATTACTAGATTCAAAGTCAAGGTTGCTAACAATTACACCATGGAACCCTCACCTGAGCAATGGCATCTACTGAAGTCCGCTCATCTTTTAAATGCAAAGAAAAGAAATTCAATACTTTATATATATTATTTCAAGTTTCTAATAAGCTCAGGGATGCAATAGGTATTATGTAGAATATTTGTCCAAACCCAATGATAATATATAAAAAGTAACCTATTTTTTAAAGGAGAAGATAGATACTAGAAACCTAAATGCCTAGGACCAATTTCAGTTGGAGCATCACCCCTTATGTTATCCTAGCATTGAATTGACTGTTTTTCTGTATTTCCATATTTGCATATCAGCTATTTACAATTGTTTCAAGCTTTATAACAGATGATTGCCTTTTTTATAGACCAAGGATGAAAGTCTCTTGTGAGTTAAGTCTGATAATGACATCACAATTTGTAAATTAAGCTATAGTATGATTACAGAGTGTAGACTGAATAAAAAGTGCTTTCCTATGGATTGAAGTTTGTATTTTCTTAAGCTTTGCATTCCAAAATGGGCTAGCATTATTTATTTCCAATGGGCACATTAAGCTTCTTCCCCAATATATATTTTTTTGTGTTAAAAGTTATTCATACACAACTTGGTAAAACATACTAAATTTAATACATAATGGATTACATCCTGGGATTATCTTTTTCAACAATCTGTAAATTTACAATTAAAAATTGTGTATTAGATTTTTTAGATTGATTTTGCTTAGATTTGCATATACTCCTAGTCTAAATTGTCTATTTTTATACTATTACTAGATGCCTTAATCTTTGTAATTATCCTATCTAATATTTATTTTTATTTTGTAATGTGGAAAGAAACTGGAGCATTTTTATGATACCCATGCTTCAAGTGACTCTATGGCTTAAGCTTTTTTTTGAAAAATGAAATGCTATAAAAACAAAAAATGATCTGTGCTTTGAGATATATTTGCCAGTTTTGTGTTTGCTTGCAGTAATATCTGTGGCCGGTTAGCGCAGTTGGTTAGAGCGTGGTGCTAATAACACCAAGGTCACGGGTTCAATCCCCGTATGGGCCATTTGCTTTTCTTGATGGACAAGAATGGAATAAGCTCATCGGTGGAGTGCATGAATACTTGAAAACATCATAGACACATATATCACAAAATCTCTTCAAATACATATCAGAAGCCAGTGGGAGTGTCATCCTTTGGCTGATGAAGATTTTTCTCTACATGGCTCAGTGACTTTTGTCTCAAATCAAGCAATATGGCATAACTAAGATATGCAAGGGCAAATTAATTAGTTATTATATTGCTGCTCAAACATAGAGGGCACTAGGTGTTACTAGAAGAAGAAGAAGATATGTGCTTCCCTCTCATTAGTGCACACTGAAGTAAAAAAAATGGAGAATTTCTAAAGACCAGAGCACAAGTAATGGATCTCTGCATTCTTATTGCATCTTTTCTTATTTCCAAATATTTGACATACTTCTAATTTGATAAGTTTAAAAATGAGTTTAAACAAAGGACACCACTGAAGATGATGGAATTTATATGAATTTTAAATGAAGATTTGCAATACTCATACATTGAATGAAAATGGAGCTTTGAACAAAAGGAAAATAAACAATGTTAGCTCCCACGAGATATGAACTCAGATTACTAGATTCAAAGTCCAGGGTGCTAACAATTACACCATGGAACCCTCACCTGAGCAATGGCATCTACTGAAGTGCGCTCATCTTTTAAATGCAAAGAAAAGAAATTCAATACTTTATATATATTATTTCAAGTTTCTAATAAGCTCAGGGATGCAATAGGTATTATGTAGAATATTTGTCCAAACCCAATGATAATATATAAAAAGTAACCTATTTTTTAAAGGAGAAGATAGATACTAGAAACCTAAATGCCTAGGACCAATTTCAGTTGGAGCATCACCCCTTATGTTATCCTAGCATTGAATTGACAGTTTTTCTGTATTTCCATATTTGCATATCAGCCGCTTACAATTGTTTCAAGCTTTATAACAGAGGACTGCCTTTTTTATAGACCAAGGATGAAAGTCTCTTGTGAGTTAAGTCTGATAATGACATCACAATTTGTAAATTAAGCTATAGTATGATTACAGAGTGTAGACTGAATAAAAAGTGCTTTCCTATGGATTGAAGTTTGTATTTTCTTAAGCTTTGCATTCCAAAATGGGCTAGCATTCTTTATTTCCAATGGGCACATTAAGCTACTTCCCCAATATATATTTTTTTGTGTTAAAAGTTATTCATACACAACTTGGTAAAACATACTAAATTTAATACATAATGGATTACATCCTGGATTATCTTTTTCAACAATTTGTAAATTTACAATTAAAAATTGTGTATTAGATTTTTTAGATTGATTTTGCTTAGATTTGCATATACTCCTTGTCTAAATTGTCTATTTTTATACTATTAGTAGATGCCTTAATCTTTGTTATTATCCTATCTAATATTTATTTTTATTTTGTAATGTGGAAAGAAACTGGAGCATTTTTATGATACCCATGCTTCAAGTGACTCTATGGCTTAAGCTTTTTTTTGAAAAATGAAATGCTATAAAAACAAAATATGATCTGTGCTTTGAGGTACATTTGCCAGTTTTGTGTTTGCTTGCAGTGATATCTGTGGTCGGTTAGCTCAGTTGGTTAGAGCGTGGTGCTAATAACGCCAAGGTCACGGGTTCGATCCCCATATGGGCCATTTGCTTTTCTTGATGGACAAGAATGGAATAAGCTCATCGGTTGAGTGCATGAATACTTGAAAACATCATAGACACATATATCACAAAATCTCTTCAAATACATATCAGAAGCCAGTGGGAGTGTCATCCTTTGGCTGATGAAGATTTTTCTCTACATGGCTCAGTGACTTTTGTCTAAAATCAAGCAATATGGCATAACTAAGATATGCAAGGGCAAATTAAATAGTTATTATATTGCTGCTCAAACATAGAGGGCACTAGGTGTTACTAGAAGAAGAAGAAGATATGTGCTTACTGAAGTAAAAAAAAATGGAGAATTTCTAAAGACCAGAGCACAAGTAATGGATCTCTGCATTCTTATTGCATCTTTTCTTATTTCCAAATATTTGACATACTTCTGATTTGATAAGTTTAAAAAAGAGTTTAAACAAAGGACACCACTGAAGATGATGGAATTTATATGAATTTTAAATGAAGATTTGCAATACTCATACATTGAATGAAAATGGAGCTTTGAACAATAGGAAAATAAACAATGTTAGTTCCCACGAGATATGAATTCAGATTACTAGATTCAAAGTCAGTGGTGCTAACAATTACACCATGGAACCCTCACCTGAGCAATGGCATCTACTGAAGTGCGCTCATCTTTTAAATGCAAAGAAAAGAAATTCAATACTTTATATATATTATTTCAAGTTTCTAATAAGCTCAGGGATGCAATAGGTATTATGTAGAATATTTGTCCAAACCCAATGATAATATATAAAAAGTAACCTATTTTTTAAAGGAGAAGATAGATACTAGAAACCTAAATGCCTAGGACCAATTTCAGTTGGAGCATCACCCCCTATGTTATCCTAGCATTGAATTGACAGTTTTTCTGTATTTCCATATTTGCATATCAGCCACTTACAATTGTTTCAAGCTTTATAACAGAGGACTGCCTTTTTTATAGACCAAGGATGAAAGTCTCTTGTGAGTTAAGTCTGATAATGACATCACAATTTGTAAATTAAGCTATAGTATGATTACAGAGTGTAGACTGAATAAAAAGTGCTTTCCTATGGATTGAAGTTTGTATTTTCTTAAGCTTTGCATTCCAAAATGGGCTAGCATTCTTTATTTCCAATGGGCACATTAAGCTACTTCCCCAATATATATTTTTTTGTGTTAAAAGTTATTCATACACAACTTGGTAAAACATACTAAATTTAATACATAATGGATTACATCCTGGATTATCTTTTTCAACAATTTGTTAATTTACAATTAAAAATTGTGTATTAGATTTTTTAGATTGATTTTGCTTAGATTTGCATATACTCCTTGTCTAAATTGTCTATTTTTATACTATTACTAGATGCCTTAATCTTTGTTATTATCCTATCTAATATTTATTTTTATTTTGTAATGTGGAAAGAAACTGGAGCATTTTTATGATACCCATGCTTCAAGTGACTCTATGGCTTAAGCTTTTTTTTTGAAAAATGAAATGCTATAAAAACAAAATATGATCTGTGCTTTGAGGTACATTTGCCAGTTTTGTGTTTGCTTGCAGTGATATCTGTGGCTGGTTAGCTCAGTTGGTTAGAGCATGGTGCTAATAACGCCAAGGTCACGGGTTCGATCCCCGTATGGGCCATTTGCTTTTCTTGATGGACAAGAATGGAATAAGCTCATCGGTGGAGTGCATGAATACTTGAAAACATCATAGACACATATATCACAAAATCTCTTCAAATACATATCAGAAGCCAGTGGGAGTGTCATCCTTTGGCTGATGAAGATTTTTCTCTACATGGCTCAGTGACTTTTGTCTCAAATCAAGCAATATGGCATAACTAAGATATGCAAGGGCAAATTAAATAGTTATTATATTGCTGCTCAAACATAGAGGGCACTAGGTGTTACTAGAAGAAGAAGAAGATATGTGCACACTGAAGTAAAAAAAAAAATGGAGAATTTCTAAAGACCAGAGCACAAGTAATGGATCTCTGCATTCTTATTGCATCTTTTCTTATTTCCAAATATTTGACATACTTCTGATTTGATAAGTTTAAAAATGAGTTTAAACAAAGGACACCACTGAAGATGATGGAATTTATATGAATTTTAAATGAAGATTTGCAATACTAATACATTGAATGAAAATGGAGCTTTGAACAATAGGAAAATAAACAATGTTAGTTCCCACGAGATATGAATTCAGATTACTAGATTCAAAGTCAAGGGTGCTAACAATTACACCATGGAACCCTCACCTTAGCAATGGCATCTACTGAAGTGCGCTCATCTTTTAAATGCAAAGAAAAGAAATTCAATACTTTATATATATTATTTCAAGTTTCTAATAAGCTCAGGGATGCAATAGGTATTATGTAGAATATTTGTCCAAACCCAATGATAATATATAAAAAGTAACCTATTTTTTAAAGGAGAAGATAGATACTAGAAACCTAAATGCCTAGGACCAATTTCAGTTGGAGCATCACCCCTTATGTTATCCTAGCATTGAATTGACAGTTTTTCAGTATTTCCATATTTGCATATCAGCCACTTACAATTGTTTCAAGCTTTATAACAGAGGACTGCCTTTTTTATAGACCAAGGATGAAAGTCTCTTGTGAGTTAAGTCTGATAATGACATCACAATTTGTAAATTAAGCTATAGTATGATTACAGAGTGTAGACTGAATAAAAAGTGCTTTCCTATGGATTGAAGTTTGTATTTTCTTAAGCTTTGCATTCCAAAATGGGCTAGCATTCTTTATTTCCAATGGGCACATTAAGCTACTTCCCCAATATATATTTTTTTGTGTTAAAAGTTATTCATACACAACTTGGTAAAACATACTAAATTTAATACATAATGGATTACATCCTGGATTATCTTTTTCAACAATTTGTAAATTTACAATTAAAAATTGTGTATTAGATTTTTTAGATTGATTTTGCTTAGATTTGCATATACTCCTTGTCTAAATTGTCTATTTTTATACTATTACTAGATGCCTTAATCTTTGTTATTATCCTATCTAATATTTATTTTTATTTTGTAATGTGGAAAGAAACTGGAGCATTTTTATGATACCCATGCTTCAAGTGACTCTATGGCTTAAGCTTTTTTTTTGAAAAATGAAATGCTATAAAAACAAAATATGATCTGTGCTTTGAGGTACATTTGCCAGTTTTGTGTTTGCTTGCAGTGATATCTGTGGCTGGTTAGCTCAGTTGGTTAGAGCATGGTGCTAATAACGCCAAGGTCACGGGTTCGATCCCCGTATGGGCCATTTGCTTTTCTTGATGGACAAGAATGGAATAAGCTCATCGGTGGAGTGCATGAATACTTGAAAACATCATAGACACATATATCACAAAATCTCTTCAAATACATATCAGAAGCCAGTGGGAGTGTCATCCTTTGGCTGATGAAGATTTTTCTCTACATGGCTCAGTGACTTTTGTCTCAAATCAAGCAATATGGCATAACTAAGATATGCAAGGGCAAATTAAATAGTTATTATATTGCTGCTCAAACATAGAGGGCACTAGGTGTTACTAGAAGAAGAAGAAGATATGTGCACACTGAAGTAAAAAAAAAATGGAGAATTTCTAAAGACCAGAGCACAAGTAATGGATCTCTGCATTCTTATTGCATCTTTTCTTATTTCCAAATATTTGACATACTTCTGATTTGATAAGTTTAAAAATGAGTTTAAACAAAGGACACCACTGAAGATGATGGAATTTATATGAATTTTAAATGAAGATTTGCAATACTCATACATTGAATGAAAATGGAGCTTTGAACAATAGGAAAATAAACAATGTTAGTTCCCACGAGATATGAATTCAGATTACTAGATTCAAAGTCAAGGGTGCTAACAATTACACCATGGAACCCTCACCTGAGCAATGGCATCTACTGAAGTGCGCTCATCTTTTAAATGCAAAGAAAAGAAATTCAATACTTTATATATATTATTTCAAGTTTCTAATAAGCTCAGGGATGCAATAGGTATTATGTAGAATATTTGTCCAAACCCAATGATAATATATAAAAAGTAACCTATTTTTTAAAGGAGAAGATAGATACTAGAAACCTAAATGCCTAGGACCAATTTCAGTTGGAGCATCACCCCTTATGTTATCCTAGCATTGAATTGACAGTTTTTCAGTATTTCCATATTTGCATATCAGCCACTTACAATTGTTTCAAGCTTTATAACAGAGGACTGCCTTTTTTATAGACCAAGGATGAAAGTCTCTTGTGAGTTAAGTCTGATAATGACATCACAATTTGTAAATTAAGCAATAGTATGATTACAGAGTGTAGACTGAATAAAAAGTGCTTTCCTATGGATTGAAGTTTGTATTTTCTTAAGCTTTGCATTCCAAAATGGGCTAGCATTCTTTATTTCCAATGGGCACATTAAGTTACTTCCCCAATATATATTTTTTTGTGTTAAAAGTTATTCAAACACAACTTGGTAAAACATACTAAATTTAATACATAATGGATTACATCCTGGGATTATCTTTTTCAACAATCTGTAAATTTACAATTAAAAATTGTGTATTAGATTTTTTAGATTGATTTTGCTTAGATTTGCATATACTCCTTGAATAAATTGTCTATTTTTATACTATTAGTAGATGCCTTAATCTTTGTTATTATCCTATCTAATATTTATTTTTATTTTGTAATGTGGAAAGAAACTGGAGCATTTTTATGATACCCATGCTTCAAGTGACTCTATGGCTTAAGCTTTTTTTTGAAAAATGAAATGCTATAAAAACAAAATCAGATCTGTGCTTTGAGGTACATTTGCCAGTTTTGTGTTTGCGTGCAGTAACATCTGTGGCCGGTTAGCTCAGTTGGTTAGAGCGTGGTGCTAATAACGCTAAGGTCACGGGTTCGATCCCCGTATGGGCCATTTGCTTTTCTTGATGGACAAGAATGGAATAAGCTCATCCATGGAGTGCATGAATACTTGAAAACATCATAGACACATATATCACAAAATCTCTTGAAATACATATCAGAAGCCAGTGGGAGTGTCATCCTTTGGCTGATGAAGATTTTTCTCTACATGGCTCAGTGACTTTTGTCTCAAATCAAGCAATATGGCATAACTAAGATATGCAAGGGCAAATTAATCAGTTATTATATTGCTGCTCAAACATAGAGGGCACTAGGTGTTACTAGTAGAAGAAGAAGATATGTGCTCTCCTCTCATTAGTGCACACTGAAGTAAAAAAAATGGAGAATTTCTAAAGACCAGAGCACAAGTAATGGATTCTTATTGCATCTTTTCTTATTTCCAAATATTTGACATACTTCTGATTTGATAAGTTTAAAAATGAGTTTAAACAAAGGAAACCACTGAAGATGATGGAATTTATATGAATTTTAAATGAAGATTTGCAATACTCATACATTGAATGAAAATGGAGCTTTGAACAAAAGGAAAATAAACAATGTTAGCTCCCACGAGATATGAACTCAGATTACTAGATTCCAAGTCCAGGGTGCTAACAATTACACCATGGAACCCTCACCTGAGCAATGGCATCTACTGAAGTGCGCTCATCTTTTAAATGCAAAGAAAAGAAATTCAATACTTTATATATATTATTTCAAGTTTCTAATAAGCTCAGGGATGCAATAGGTATTATGTAGAATATTTGTCCAAACCCAATGATAATATATAAAAAGTAACCTATTTTTTAAAGGAGAAGATAGATACTAGAAACCTAAATGCCTAGGACCAATTTCAGTTGGAGCATCACCCCTTATGTTATCCTAGCATTGAATTGACAGTTTTTCTGTATTTCCATATTTGCATATCAGCCACTTACAATTGTTTCAAGCTTTATAACAGAGGACTGCCTTTTTTATAGACCAAGGATGAAAGTCTCTTGTGAGTTAAGTCTGATAATGACATCACAATTTGTAAATTAAGCTATAGTATGATTACAGAGTGTAGACTGAATAAAAAGTGCTTTCCTATGGATTGAAGTTTGTATTTTCTTAAGCTTTGCATTCCAAAATGGGCTAGCATTGTTTATTTCCAATGGACACATTAAGTTACTTCCCCAATATATATTTTTTTGTGTTAAAAGTTATTCAAACACAACTTGGTAAAACATACTAAATTTAATACATAATGGATTACATCCTGGGATTATCTTTTTCAACAATCTGTAAATTTACAATTAAAAATTGTGTATTAGATTTTTTAGATTGATTTGCTTAGATTTGCATATACTCCTTGTCTAAATTGTCTATTTTTATACTATTAGTAGATGCCTTAATCTTTGTTATTATCCTATCTAATATTATTTTTTATTTTGTAATGTGGAAAGAAACTGGAGCATTTTTATGATACCCATGCTTCAAGTGACTCTATGGCTTAAGCTTTTTTTTGAAAAATGAAATGCTATAAAAACAAAATATGATCTGTGCTTTGAGGTACATTTGCCAGTTTTGTGTTTGCTTGCAGTGATATCTGTGGCCGGTTAGCTCAGTTGGTTAGAGCGATTTTTCTCTACATGGCTCAGTGACTTTTGTCTCAAATCAAGCAATATGGCATAAGTAAGATATGCAAGGGCAAATTAATCAGTTATTATATTGCTGCTCAAACATAGAGGGCACTAGGTGTTACTAGAAGAAGAAGATATGTGCTCCTCTCTCATTAGTGCACACTGAAGTAAAAAAAAATTGAGAATTTCTAAAGACCAGAGCACAAGTAATGGATCTCTGCATTCTTATTGCATCTTTTCTTATTTCCAAATATTTGACATACTTCTGATTTGCTAAGTTTAAAAATGAGTTTAAACAAAGGACACCACTGAAGATGATGGAATTTATATGAATTTTAAATGAAGATTTGCAATACTCATACATTGAATGAAAATGGAGCTTTGAACAAAAGGAAAATAAACAATGTTAGCTCCCACGAGATATGAACTCAGATTACTAGATTCAAAGTCCAAGGTGCTAACAATTACACCATGGAACCCTCACCTGAGCAATGGCATCTACTGAAGTGCACTCATCTTTTAAATGCAAAGAAAAGAAATTCAATACTTTATATATATTATTTCAAGTTTCTAATAAGCTCAGGGATGCAATAGGTATTATGTAGAATATTTGTCCAAACCCAATGATAATATATAAAAAGTAACCTATTTTTTAAAGGAGAAGATAGATACTAGAAACCTAAATGCCTAGGACCAATTTCAGTTGGAGCATCACCCCTTATGTTATCCTAGCATTGAATTGACAGTTTTTCTGTATTTCCATATTTGCATATCAGCCACTTACAATTGTTTCAAGCTTTATAACAGAGGACTGCCTTTTTTATAGACCAAGGATGAAAGTCTCTTGTGAGTTAAGTCTGATAATGACATCACAATTTGTAAATTAAGCTATAGTATGATTACAGAGTGTAGACTGAATAAAAAGTGCTTTCCTATGGATTGAAGTTTGTATTTTCTTAAGCTTTGCATTCCAAAATGGCCTAGCATTCTTTATTTCCAATGGGCACATTAAGCTACTTCCCCAATATATATTTTTTTGTGTTAAAAGTTATTCATACACAACTTGGTAAAACATACTAAATTTAATACATAATGGATTACATCCTGGATTATCTTTTTCAACAATTTGTAAATTTACAATTAAAAATTGTGTATTAGATTTTTTAGATTGATTTTGCTTAGATTTGCATATACTCCTTGTCTAAATTGTCTATTTTTATACTATTAGTAGATGCCTTA
This sequence comes from Pseudophryne corroboree, assembly GCF_028390025.1. NCBI lineage: Eukaryota > Metazoa > Chordata > Amphibia > Anura > Myobatrachidae > Pseudophryne > Pseudophryne corroboree. Next base: position 166,086,848 of record NC_086454.1, on the reverse strand, counting down.
ATCTTTGTTATTATCCTATCTAATATTTATTTTTATTTTGTAATGTGGAAAGAAACTGGAGCATTTTTATGATACCCATGCTTCAAGTGACTCTATGGCTTAAGCTTTTTTTTTGAAAAATGAAATGCTATAAAAACAAAATATGATCTGTGCTTTGAGGTACATTTGCCAGTTTTGTGTTTGCTTGCGCTGATATCTGTGGCCGGTTAGCTCAGTTGTTTAGCGCGTGGTGCTAATAACGCCAAGGTCACGGGTTCGATCCCCGTATGGGCCATTTGCTTTTCTTGATGGACAAGAATGGAATAAGCTCATCGGTGGAGTGCATGAATACTTGAAAACATCATAGACACATATATCACAAAATCTCTTCAAATACATATCAGAAGCCAGTGGGAGTGTCATCCTTTGGCTGATGAAGATTTTTCTCTACATGGCTCAGTGACTTTTGTCTCAAATCAAGCAATATGGCATAACTAAGATATGCAAGGGCAAATTAAATAGTTATTATATTGCTGCTCAAACATAGAGGGCACTAGGTGTTACTAGAAGAAGAAGATATGTGCTCCTCTCTCATTAGTGCACACTGAAGTAAAAAAAAATTGAGAATTTCTAAAGACCAGAGCACAAGTAATGGATCTCTGCATTCTTATTGCATCTTTTCTTATTTCCAAATATTTGACATACTTCTGATTTGCTAAGTTTAAAAATGAGTTTAAACAAAGGACACCACTGAAGATGATGGAATTTATATGAATTTTAAATGAAGATTTGCAATACTCATACATTGAATGAAAATGGAGCTTTGAACAAAAGGAAAATAAACAATGTTAGCTCCCACGAGATATGAACTCAGATTACTAGATTCAAAGTCCAAGGTGCTAACAATTACACCATGGAACCCTCACCTGAGCAATGGCATCTACTGAAGTGCACTCATCTTTTAAATGCAAAGAAAAGAAATTCAATACTTTATATATATTATTTCAAGTTTCTAATAAGCTCAGGGATGCAATAGGTATTATGTAGAATATTTGTCCAAACCCAATGATAATATATAAAAAGTAACCTATTTTTTAAAGGAGAAGATAGATACTAGAAACCTAAATGCCTAGGACCAATTTCAGTTGGAGCATCACCCCTTATGTTATCCTAGCATTGAATTGACAGTTTTTCTGTATTTCCATATTTGCATATCAGCCACTTACAATTGTTTCAAGCTTTATAACAGAGGACTGCCTTTTTTATAGACCAAGGATGAAAGTCTCTTGTGAGTTAAGTCTGATAATGACATCACAATTTGTAAATTAAGCTATAGTATGATTACAGAGTGTAGACTGAATAAAAAGTGCTTTCCTATGGATTGAAGTTTGTATTTTCTTAAGCTTTGCATTCCAAAATGGCCTAGCATTCTTTATTTCCAATGGGCACATTAAGCTACTTCCCCAATATATATTTTTTTGTGTTAAAAGTTATTCATACACAACTTGGTAAAACATACTAAATTTAATACATAATGGATTACATCCTGGATTATCTTTTTCAACAATTTGTAAATTTACAATTAAAAATTGTGTATTAGATTTTTTAGATTGATTTTGCTTAGATTTGCATATACTCCTTGTCTAAATTGTCTATTTTTATACTATTAGTAGATGCCTTAATCTTTGTTATTATCCTATCTAATATTTATTTTTATTTTGTAATGTGGAAAGAAACTGGAGCATTTTTATGATACCCATGCTTCAAGTGACTCTATGGCTTAAGCTTTTTTTTTGAAAAATGAAATGCTATAAAAACAAAATATGATCTGTGCTTTGAGGTACATTTGCCAGTTTTGTGTTTGCTTGCGGTGATATCTGTGGCCGGTTAGCTCAGTTGTTTAGCGCGTGGTGCTAATAACGCCAAGGTCACGGGTTCGATCCCCGTATGGGCCATTTGCTTTTCTTGATGGACAAGAATGGAATAAGCTCATCGGTGGAGTGCATGAATACTTGAAAACATCATAGACACATATATCACAAAATCTCTTCAAATACATATCAGAAGCCAGTGGGAGTGTCATCCTTTGGCTGATGAAGATTTTTCTCTACATGGCTCAGTGACTTTTGTCTCAAATCAAGCAATATGGCATAACTAAGATATGCAAGGGCAAATTAAATAGTTATTATATTGCTGCTCAAACATAGAGGGCACTAGGTGTTACTAGAAGAAGAAGAAGATATGTGCACACTGAAGTAAAAAAAATGGAGAATTTCTAAAGACCAGAGCACAAGTAATGGATCTCTGCATTCTTATTGCATCTTTTCTTATTTCCAAATATTTGACATACTTCTGATTTGATAAGTTTAAAAATGAGTTTAAACAAAGGACACCACTGAAGATGATGGAATTTATATGAATTTTAAATGAAGATTTGCAATACTCATACATTGAATGAAAATGGAGCTTTGAACAATAGGAAAATAAACAATGTTAGTTCCCACGAGATATGAATTCAGATTACTAGATTCAAAGTCAAGGGTGCTAACAATTACACCATGGAACCCTCACCTGAGCAATGGCATCTACTGAAGTGCGCTCATCTTTTAAATGCAAAGAAAAGAAATTCAATACTTTATATATATTATTTCAAGTTTCTAATAAGCTCAGGGATGCAATAGGTATTATGTAGAATATTTGTCCAAACCCAATGATAATATATAAAAAGTAACCTATTTTTTAAAGGAGAAGATAGATACTAGAAACCTAAATGCCTAGGACCAATTTCAGTTGGAGCATCACCCCTTATGTTATCCTAGCATTGAATTGACAGTTTTTCAGTATTTCCATATTTGCATATCAGCCACTTACAATTGTTTCAAGCTTTATAACAGAGGACTGCCTTTTTTATAGACCAAGGATGAAAGTCTCTTGTGAGTTAAGTCTGATAATGACATCACAATTTGTAAATTAAGCTATAGTATGATTACAGAGTGTAGACTGAAAAAAAAGTGCTTTCCTATGGATTGAAGTTTTTTTTTTTTAAGCTTTGCATTCCAAAATGGGCTAGCATTCTTTATTTCCAATGGGCACATTAAGTTACTTCCCCAATATATATTTTTTTGTGTTAAAAGTTATTCAAACACAACTTGGTAAAACATACTAAATTTAATACATAATGGATTACATCCTGGGATTATCTTTTTCAACAATCTGTAAATTTACAATTAAAAATTGTGTATTAGATTTTTTAGATTGATTTTGCTTAGATTTGCATATACTCCTTGAATAAATTGTCTATTTTTATACTATTAGTAGATGCCTTAATCTTTGTTATTATCCTATCTAATATTTATTTTTATTTTGTAATGTGGAAAGAAACTGGAGCATTTTTATGATACCCATGCTTCAAGTGACTCTATGGCTTAAGCTTTTTTTTGAAAAATGAAATGCTATAAAAACAAAATCAGATCTGTGCTTTGAGGTACATTTGCCAGTTTTGTGTTTGCTTGCAGTAACATCTGTGGCCGGTTAGCTCAGTTGGTTAGAGCGTGGTGCTAATAACGCTAAGGTCACGGGTTCGATCCCCGTATGGGCCATTTGCTTTTCTTGATGGACAAGAATGGAATAAGCTCATCCGTGGAGTGCATGAATACTTGAAAACATCATAGACACATATATCACAAAATCTCTTCAAATACATATCAGAAGCCAGTGGGAGTGTCATCCTTTGGCTGATGAAGATTTTTCTCTACATGGCTCAGTGACTTTTGTCTCAAATCAAGCAATATGGCATAACTAAGATATGCAAGGGCAAATTAATCAGTTATTATATTGCTGCTCAAACATAGAGGGCACTAGGTGTTACTAGAAGAAGAAGAAGAAGATATGTGCTCCCCTCTCATTAGTGCACACTGAAGTAAAAAAAATGGAGAATTTCTAAAGACCAGAGCACAAGTAATGGATTCTTATTGCATCTTTTCTTATTTCCAAATATTTGACATACTTCTGATTTGATAAGCTTAAAAATGAGTTTAAACAAAGGACACCACTGAAGATGATGGAATTTATATGAATTTTAAATGAAGATTTGCAATACTCATACATTGAATGAAAATGGAGCTTTGAACAAAAGGAAAATAAACAATGTTAGCTCCCACGAGATATGAACTCAGATTACTAGATTCCAAGTCCAGGGTGCTAACAATTACACCATGGAACCCTCACCTGAGCAATGGCATCTACTGAAGTGCGCTCATCTTTTAAATGCAAAGAAAAGAAATTCAATACTTTATATATATTATTTCAAGTTTCTAATAAGCTCAGGGATGCAATAGGTATTATGTAGAATATTTGTCCAAACCCAATGATAATATATAAAAAGTAACCTATTTTTTAAAGGAGAAGATAGATACTAGAAACCTAAATGCCTAGGACCAATTTCAGTTGGAGCATCACCCCTTATGTTATCCTAGCATTGAATTGACAGTTTTTCTGTATTTCCATATTTGCATATCAGCCACTTACAATTGTTTCAAGCTTTATAACAGAGGACTGCCTTTTTTATAGACCAAGGATGAAAGTCTCTTGTGAGTTAAGTCTGATAATGACATCACAATTTGTAAATTAAGCTATAGTATGATTACAGAGTGTAGACTGAATAAAAAGTGCTTTCCTATGGATTGAAGTTTGTATTTTCTTAAGCTTTGCATTCCAAAATGGGCTAGCATTGTTTATTTCCAATGGACACATTAAGTTACTTCCCCAATATATATTTTTTTGTGTTAAAAGTTATTCAAACACAACTTGGTAAAACATACTAAATTTAATACATAATGGATTACATCCTGGGATTATCTTTTTCAACAATCTGTAAATTTACAATTAAAAATTGTGTATTAGATTTTTTAGATTGATTTTGCTTAGATTTGCATATACTCCTTGAATAAATTGTCTATTTTTATACTATTAGTAGATGCCTTAATCTTTGTTATTATCCTATCTAATATTTATTTTTATTTTGTAATGTGGAAAGAAACTGGAGCATTTTTATGATACCCATGCTTCAAGTGACTCTATGGCTTAAGCTTTTTTTTGAAAAATTAAATGCTATAAAAACAAAATATGATCTGTGCTTTGAGGTACATTTGCCAGTTTTGTGTTTGCTTGCAGTGATATCTGTGGCCGGTTAGCTCAGTTGGTTAGAGCGATTTTTCTCTACATGGCTCAGTGACTTTTGTCTCAAATCAAGCAATATGGCATAAGTAAGATATGCAAGGGCAAATTAAACAGTTATATTGCTGCTCAAACATAGAGGGCACTAGGTGTTACTAGAAGAAGAAGAAGATATGTGCTCCCCTCTCATTAGTGCACACTGAAGTAAAAGAAAATGGAGAATTTCTAAAGAGCAGAGCACAAGTAATGGATCTCTGCATTCTTATTGCATCTTTTCTTATTTCCAAATATTTGAAATACTTCTGATTTGATAAGTTTAAAAATGAGTTTAAACAAAGGACACCACTGAAGATGATGGAATTTATATGAATTTTAAATGAAGATTTGCAATACTCATACATTGAATGAAAATGGAGCTTTGAACAAAAGGAAAATAAACAATGTTAGCTCCCACGAGATATGAACTCAGATTACTAGATTCAAAGTCAAAGTTGCTAACAATTACACCATGGAACCCTCACCTGAGCAATGGCATCTACTGAAGTGCGCTCATCTTTTAAATGCAAAGAAAAGAAATTCAATACTTTATATATATTATTTCAAGTTTCTAATAAACTCAGGGATGCAATAGGTATTATGTAGAATATTTGTCCAAACCCAATGATAATATATAAAAAGTAACCTATTTTTTAAAGGAGAAGATAGATACTAGAAACCTAAATGCCTAGGACCAATTTCAGTTGGAGCATCACCCCTTATGTTATCCTAGCATTGAATTGACAGTTTTTCTGTATTTCCATATTTGCATATCAGCCACTTACAATTGTTTCAAGCTTTATAACAGAGGACTGCCTTTTTTATAGACCAAGGATGAAAGTCTCTTGTGAGTTAAGTCTGATAATGACATCACAATTTGTAAATTAAGCTATAGTATGATTACAGAGTGTAGACTGAATAAAAAGTGCTTTCCTATGGATTGAAGTTTGTATTTTCTTAAGCTTTGCATTCCAAAATGGGCTAGCATTGTTTATTTCCAATGGACACATTAAGTTACTTCCCCAATATATATTTTTTTGTGTTAAAAGTTATTCAAACACAACTTGGTAAAACATACTAAATTTAATACATAATGGATTACATCCTGGGATTATCTTTTTCAACAATCTGTAAATTTACAATTAAAAATTGTGTATTAGATTTTTTAGATTGATTTTGCTTAGATTTGCATATACTCCTTGAATAAATTGTCTATTTTTATACTATTAGTAGATGCCTTAATCTTTGTTATTATCCTATCTAATATTTATTTTTATTTTGTAATGTGGAAAGAAACTGGAGCATTTTTATGATACCCATGCTTCAAGTGACTCTATGGCTTAAGCTTTTTTTTTAAAAATGAAATGCTATAAAAACAAAATCAGATCTGTGCTTTGAGGTACATTTGCCAGTTTTGTGTTTGCTGGCAGTAATATCTGTGGCCGGTTAGCTCAGTTAGTTAGAGCGTGGTGCTAATAACGCCAAGGTCATGGGTTCGATCCCCGTATGGGCCATTTGCTTTTCTTGATGGACAAGAATGGAATAAGCTCATCGGTGGAGTGCATGAACACTTGAAAACATCATAGACACATATATCACAAAATCTCTTCAAATACATATCAGAAGCCAGTGGGAGTGTCATCCTTTGGCTGATGAAGATTTTTCTCTACATGGCTCAGTGACTTTTGTCTCAAATCAAGCAATATGGCATAACTAAGATATGCAAGGGCAAATTAATCAGTTATTATATTGCTGCTCAAACATAGAGGGCACTAGGTGTTACTAGAAGAAGAAGAAGAAGATATGTGCTCCCCTCTCATTAGTGCACACTGAAGTAAAAAAAATGGAGAATTTCTAAAGACCAGAGCACAAGTAATGGATTCTTATTGCATCTTTTCTTATTTCCAAATATTTGACATACTTCTGATTTGATAAGCTTAAAAATGAGTTTAAACAAAGGACACCACTGAAGATGATGGAATTTATATGAATTTTAAATGAAGATTTGCAATACTCATACATTGAATGAAAATGGAGCTTTGAACAAAAGGAAAATAAACAATGTTAGCTCCCACGAGATATGAACTCAGATTACTAGATTCCAAGTCCAGGGTGCTAACAATTACACCATGGAACCCTCTCCTGAGCAATGGCATCTACTGAAGTGCGCTCATCTTTTAAATGCAAAGAAAAGAAATTCAATACTTTATATATATTATTTCAAGTTTCTAATAAGCTCAGGGATGCAATAGGTATTATGTAGAATATTTGTCCAAACCCAATGATAATATATAAAAAGTAACCTATTTTTTAAAGGAGAACATAGATACTAGAAACCTAAATGCCTAGGACCAATTTCAGTTGGAGCATCACCCCTTATGTTATCCTAGCATTGAATTGACAGTTTTTCTGTATTTCCATATTTGCATATCAGCCACTTACAATTGTTTCAAGCTTTATAACAGAGGACTGCCTTTTTTATAGACCAAGGATGAAAGTCTCTTGTGAGTTAAGTCTGATAATGACATCACAATTTGTAAATTAAGCTATAGTATGATTACAGAGTGTAGACTGAATAAAAAGTGCTTTCCTATGGATTGAAGTTTGTATTTTCTTAAGCTTTGCATTCCAAAATGGGCTAGCATTCTTTATTTCCAATGGGCACATTAAGTTACTTCCCCAATATATATTTTTTTGTGTTAAAAGTTATTCAAACAAAACTTGGTAAAACATACTAAATTTAATACATAATGGATTACATCCTGGGATTATCTTTTTCAACAATCTGTAAATTTACAATTAAAAATTGTGTATTAGTTTATTTAGATTGATTTTGCTTAGATTTGCATATACTCCTTGAATAAATTGTCTATTTTTATACTATTAGTAGATGCCTTAATCTTTGTTATTATCCTATCTAATATTTATTTTTATTTTGTAATGTGGAAAGAAACTGGAGAATTTTTATGATACCCATGCTTCAAGTGACTCTATGGCTTAAGCTTTTTTTTGAAAAATGAAATGCTATAAAAACAAAATCAGATCTGTGCTTTGAGGTACATTTGCCAGTTTTGTGTTTGCTTGCAGTAACATCTGTGGCAGGTTAGCTCAGTCGGTTAGAGCGTGGTGCTAATAACGCCAAGGTCTCGGGTTCGATCCCCGTATGGGCCATTTGCTTTTCTTGATGGACAAGAATGGAATAAGCTCATCCGTGGAGTGCATGAATACTTGAAAACATCATAGACACATATATCACAAAATCTCTTCAAATACATATCAGAAGCCAGTGGGAGTGTCATCCTTTGGCTGATGAAGATTTTTCTCTACATGGCTCAGTGACTTTTGTCTCAAATCAAGCAATATGGCATAACTAAGATATGCAAGGGCAAATTAATCAGTTATTATATTGCTGCTCAAACATAGAGGGCACTAGGTGTTACTAGAAGAAGAAGATATGTGCTCCTCTCTCATTAGTGCACACTGAAGTAAAAAAAAATTGAGAATTTCTAAAGACCAGAGCACAAGTAATGGATCTCTGCATTCTTATTGCATCTTTTCTTATTTCCAAATATTTGACATACTTCTGATTTGCTAAGTTTAAAAATGAGTTTAAACAAAGGACACCACTGAAGATGATGGAATTTATATGAATTTTAAATGAAGATTTGCAATACTCATACATTGAATGAAAATGGAGCTTTGAACAAAAGGAAAATAAACAATGTTAGCTCCCACGAGATATGAACTCAGATTACTAGATTCAAAGTCCAAGGTGCTAACAATTACACCATGGAACCCTCACCTGAGCAATGGCATCTACTGAAGTGCACTCATCTTTTAAATGCAAAGAAAAGAAATTCAATACTTTATATATATTATTTCAAGTTTCTAATAAGCTCAGGGATGCAATAGGTATTATGTAGAATATTTGTCCAAACCCAATGATAATATATAAAAAGTAATCTATTTTTTAAAGGAGAAGATAGATACTAGAAACCTAAATGCCTAGGACCAATTTCAGTTGGAGCATCACCCCTTATGTTATCCTAGCATTGAATTGACAGTTTTTCTGTATTTCCATATTTGCATATCAGCCACTTACAATTGTTTCAAGCTTTATAACAGAGGACTGCCTTTTTTATAGACCAAGGATGAAAGTCTCTTGTGAGTTAAGTCTGATAATGACATCACAATTTGTAAATTAAGCTATAGTATGATTACAGAGTGTAGACTGAATAAAAAGTGCTTTCCTATGGATTGAAGTTTGTATTTTCTTAAGCTTTGCATTCCAAAATGGCCTAGCATTCTTTATTTCCAATGGGCACATTAAGCTACTTCCCCAATATATATTTTTTTGTGTTAAAAGTTATTCATACACAACTTGGTAAAACATACTAAATTTAATACATAATGGATTACATCCTGGATTATCTTTTTCAACAATTTGTAAATTTACAATTAAAAATTGTGTATTAGATTTTTTAGATTGATTTTGCTTAGATTTGCATATACTCCTTGTCTAAATTGTCTATTTTTATACTATTAGTAGATGCCTTAATCTTTGTTATTATCCTATCTAATATTTATTTTTATTTTGTAATGTGGAAAGAAACTGGAGCATTTTTATGATACCCATGCTTCAAGTGACTCTATGGCTTAAGCTTTTTTTTTGAAAAATGAAATGCTATAAAAACAAAATATGATCTGTGCTTTGAGGTACATTTGCCAGTTTTGTGTTTGCTTGCGGTGATATCTGTGGCCGGTTAGCTCAGTTGTTTAGCGCGTGGTGCTAATAACGCCAAGGTCACGGGTTCGATCCCCGTATGGGCCATTTGCTTTTCTTGATGGACAAGAATGGAATAAGCTCATCGGTGGAGTGCATGAATACTTGAAAACATCATAGACACATATATCACAAAATCTCTTCAAATACATATCAGAAGCCAGTGGGAGTGTCATCCTTTGGCTGATGAAGATTTTTCTCTACATGGCTCAGTGACTTTTGTCTCAAATCAAGCAATATGGCATAACTAAGATATGCAAGGGCAAATTAAATAGTTATTATATTGCTGCTCAAACATAGAGGGCACTAGGTGTTACTAGAAGAAGAAGAAGATATGTGCACACTGAAGTAAAAAAAAATGGAGAATTTCTAAAGACCAGAGCACAAGTAATGGATCTCTGCATTCTTATTGCATCTTTTCTTATTTCCAAATATTTGACATACTTCTGATTTGATAAGTTTAAAAATGAGTTTAAACAAAGGACACCACTGAAGATGATGGAATTTATATGAATTTTAAATGAAGATTTGCAATACTCATACATTGAATGAAAATTGAGCTTTGAACAATAGGAAAATAAACAATGTTAGTTCCCACGAGATATGAATTCAGATTACTAGATTCAAAGTCAAGGGTGCTAACAATTACACCATGGAACCCTCACCTGAGCAATGGCATCTACTGAAGTGCGCTCATCTTTTAAATGCAAAGAGAAGAAATTCAATACTTTATATATATTATTTCAAGTTTCTAATAAGCTCAGGGATGCAATAGGTATTATGTAGAATATTTGTCCAAACCCAATGATAATATATAAAAAGTAACCTATTTTTTAAAGGAGAAGATAGATACTAGAAACCTAAATGCCTAGGACCAATTTCAGTTGGAGCATCACCCCTTATGTTATCCTAGCATTGAATTGACAGTTTTTCAGTATTTCCATATTTGCATATCAGCCACTTACAATTGTTTCAAGCTTTATAACAGAGGACTGCCTTTTTTATAGACCAAGGATGAAAGTCTCTTGTGAGTTAAGTCTGATAATGACATCACAATTTGTAAATTAAGCTATAGTATGATTACAGAGTGTAGACTGAAAAAAAAGTGCTTTCCTATGGATTGAAGTTTTTTTTTTTTAAGCTTTGCATTCCAAAATGGGCTAGCATTCTTTATTTCCAATGGGCACATTAAGTTACTTCCCCAATATATATTTTTTTGTGTTAAAAGTTATTCAAACACAACTTGGTAAAACATACTAAATTTAATACATAATGGATTACATCCTGGGATTATCTTTTTCAACAATCTGTAAATTTACAATTAAAAATTGTGTATTAGATTTTTTAGATTGATTTTGCTTAGATTTGCATATACTCCTTGAATAAATTGTCTATTTTTATACTATTAGTAGATGCCTTAATCTTTGTTATTATCCTATCTAATATTTATTTTTATTTTGTAACGTGGAAAGAAACTGGAGCATTTTTATGATACCCATGCTTCAAGTGACTCTATGGCTTAAGCTTTTTTTTGAAAAATGAAATGCTATAAAAACAAAATCAGATCTGTGCTTTGAGGTACATTTGCCAGTTTTGTGTTTGCTTGCAGTAACATCTGTGGCCGGTTAGCTCAGTTGGTTAGAGCGTGGTGCTAATAACGCTAAGGTCACGGGTTCGATCCCCGTATGGGCCATTTGCTTTTCTTGATGGACAAGAATGGAATAAGCTCATCCGTGGAGTGCATGAATACTTGAAAACATCATAGACACATATATCACAAAATCTCTTCAAATACATATCAGAAGCCAGTGGGAGTGTCATCCTTTGGCTGATGAAGATTTTTCTCTACATGGCTCAGTGACTTTTGTCTCAAATCAAGCAATATGGCATAACTAAGATATGCAAGGGCAAATTAATCAGTTATTATATTGCTGCTCAAACATAGAGGGCACTAGGTGTTACTAGAAGAAGAAGAAGAAGATATGTGCTCCCCTCTCATTAGTGCACACTGAAGTAAAAAAAATGGAGAATTTCTAAAGACCAGAGCACAAGTAATGGATTCTTATTGCATCTTTTCTTATTTCCAAATATTTGACATACTTCTGATTTGATAAGCTTAAAAATGAGTTTAAACAAAGGACACCACTGAAGATGATGGAATTTATATGAATTTTAAATGAAGATTTGCAATACTCATACATTGAATGAAAATGGAGCTTTGAACAAAAGGAAAATAAACAATGTTAGCTCCCACGAGATATGAACTCAGATTACTAGATTCCAAGTCCAGGGTGCTAACAATTACACCATGGAACCCTCACCTGAGCAATGGCATCTACTGAAGTGCGCTCATCTTTTAAATGCAAAGAAAAGAAATTCAATACTTTATATATATTATTTCAAGTTTCTAATAAGCTCAGGGATGCAATAGGTATTATGTAGAATATTTGTCCAAACCCAATGATAATATATAAAAAGTAACCTATTTTTTAAAGGAGAAGATAGATACTAGAAACCTAAATGCCTAGGACCAATTTCAGTTGGAGCATCACCCCTTATGTTATCCTAGCATTGAATTGACAGTTTTTCTGTATTTCCATATTTGCATATCAGCCACTTACAATTGTTTCAAGCTTTATAACAGAGGACTGCCTTTTTTATAGACCAAGGATGAAAGTCTCTTGTGAGTTAAGTCTGATAATGACATCACAATTTGTAAATTAAGCTATAGTATGATTACAGAGTGTAGACTGAATAAAAAGTGCTTTCCTATGGATTGAAGTTTGTATTTTCTTAAGCTTTGCATTCCAAAATGGGCTAGCATTGTTTATTTCCAATGGACACATTAAGTTACTTCCCCAATATATATTTTTTTGTGTTAAAAGTTATTCAAACACAACTTGGTAAAACATACTAAATTTAATACATAATGGATTACATCCTGGGATTATCTTTTTCAACAATCTGTAAATTTACAATTAAAAATTGTGTATTAGATTTTTTAGATTGATTTTGCTTAGATTTGCATATACTCCTTGAATAAATTGTCTATTTTTATACTATTAGTAGATGCCTTAATCTTTGTTATTATCCTATCTAATATTTATTTTTATTTTGTAATGTGGAAAGAAACTGGAGCATTTTTATGATACCCATGCTTCAAGTGACTCTATGGCTTAAGCTTTTTTTTGAAAAATTAAATGCTATAAAAACAAAATATGATCTGTGCTTTGAGGTACATTTGCCAGTTTTGTGTTTGCTTGCAGTGATATCTGTGGCCGGTTAGCTCAGTTGGTTAGAGCGATTTTTCTCTACATGGCTCAGTGACTTTTGTCTCAAATCAAGCAATATGGCATAAGTAAGATATGCAAGGGCAAATTAAACAGTTATATTGCTGCTCAAACATAGAGGGCACTAGGTGTTACTAGAAGAAGAAGAAGATATGTGCTCCCCTCTCATTAGTGCACACTGAAGTAAAAGAAAATGGAGAATTTCTAAAGAGCAGAGCACAAGTAATGGATCTCTGCATTCTTATTGCATCTTTTCTTATTTCCAAATATTTGAAATACTTCTGATTTGATAAGTTTAAAAATGAGTTTAAACAAAGGACACCACTGAAGATGATGGAATTTATATGAATTTTAAATGAAGATTTGCAATACTCATACATTGAATGAAAATGGAGCTTTGAACAAAAGGAAAATAAACAATGTTAGCTCCCACGAGATATGAACTCAGATTACTAGATTCAAAGTCAAAGTTGCTAACAATTACACCATGGAACCCTCACCTGAGCAATGGCATCTACTGAAGTGCGCTCATCTTTTAAATGCAAAGAAAAGAAATTCAATACTTTATATATATTATTTCAAGTTTCTAATAAACTCAGGGATGCAATAGGTATTATGTAGAATATTTGTCCAAACCCAATGATAATATATAAAAAGTAACCTATTTTTTAAAGGAGAAGATAGATACTAGAAACCTAAATGCCTAGGACCAATTTCAGTTGGAGCATCACCCCTTATGTTATCCTAGCATTGAATTGACAGTTTTTCTGTATTTCCATATTTGCATATCAGCCACTTACAATTGTTTCAAGCTTTATAACAGAGGACTGCCTTTTTTATAGACCAAGGATGAAAGTCTCTTGTGAGTTAAGTCTGATAATGACATCACAATTTGTAAATTAAGCTATAGTATGATTACAGAGTGTAGACTGAATAAAAAGTGCTTTCCTATGGATTGAAGTTTGTATTTTCTTAAGCTTTGCATTCCAAAATGGGCTAGCATTGTTTATTTCCAATGGACACATTAAGTTACTTCCCCAATATATATTTTTTTGTGTTAAAAGTTATTCAAACACAACTTGGTAAAACATACTAAATTTAATACATAATGGATTACATCCTGGGATTATCTTTTTCAACAATCTGTAAATTTACAATTAAAAATTGTGTATTAGATTTTTTAGATTGATTTTGCTTAGATTTGCATATACTCCTTGAATAAATTGTCTATTTTTATACTATTAGTAGATGCCTTAATCTTTGTTATTATCCTATCTAATATTTATTTTTATTTTGTAATGTGGAAAGAAACTGGAGCATTTTTATGATACCCATGCTTCAAGTGACTCTATGGCTTAAGCTTTTTTTTGAAAAATGAAATGCTATAAAAACAAAATCAGATCTGTGCTTTGAGGTACATTTGCCAGTTTTGTGTTTGCTGGCAGTAATATCTGTGGCCGGTTAGCTCAGTTAGTTAGAGCGTGGTGCTAATAACGCCAAGGTCATGGGTTCGATCCCCGTATGGGCCATTTGCTTTTCTTGATGGACAAGAATGGAATAAGCTCATCGGTGGAGTGCATGAACACTTGAAAACATCATAGACACATATATCACAAAATCTCTTCAAATACATATCAGAAGCCAGTGGGAGTGTCATCCTTTGGCTGATGAAGATTTTTCTCTACATGGCTCAGTGACTTTTGTCTCAAATCAAGCAATATGGCATAACTAAGATATGCAAGGGCAAATTAATCAGTTATTATATTGCTGCTCAAACATAGAGGGCACTAGGTGTTACTAGAAGAAGAAGAAGATATGTGCTCCCCTCTCATTAGTGCACACTGAAGTAAAAAAAATGGAGAATTTCTAAAGACCAGAGCACAAGTAATGGATTCTTATTGCATCTTTTCTTATTTCCAAATATTTGACATACTTCTGATTTGATAAGCTTAAAAATGAGTTTAAACAAAGGACACCACTGAAGATGATGGAATTTATATGAATTTTAAATGAAGATTTGCAATACTCATACATTGAATGAAAATGGAGCTTTGAACAAAAGGAAAATAAACAATGTTAGCTCCCACGAGATATGAACTCAGATTACTAGATTCCAAGTCCAGGGTGCTAACAATTACACCATGGAACCCTCTCCTGAGCAATGGCATCTACTGAAGTGCGCTCATCTTTTAAATGCAAAGAAAAGAAATTCAATACTTTATATATATTATTTCAAGTTTCTAATAAGCTCAGGGATGCAATAGGTATTATGTAGAATATTTGTCCAAACCCAATGATAATATATAAAAAGTAACCTATTTTTTAAAGGAGAACATAGATACTAGAAACCTAAATGCCTAGGACCAATTTCAGTTGGAGCATCACCCCTTATGTTATCCTAGCATTGAATTGACAGTTTTTCTGTATTTCCATATTTGCATATCAGCCACTTACAATTGTTTCAAGCTTTATAACAGAGGACTGCCTTTTTTATAGACCAAGGATGAAAGTCTCTTGTGAGTTAAGTCTGATAATGACATCACAATTTGTAAATTAAGCTATAGTATGATTACAGAGTGTAGACTGAATAAAAAGTGCTTTCCTATGGATTGAAGTTTGTATTTTCTTAAGCTTTGCATTCCAAAATGGGCTAGCATTCTTTATTTCCAATGGGCACATTAAGCTACTTCCCCAATATTTATTTTTTTGTGTTAAAAGTTATTCAAACACAACTTGGTAAAACATACTAAATTTAATACATAATGGATTACATCCTGGGATTATCTTTTTCAACAATCTGTAAATTTACAATTAAAAATTGTGTATTAGTTTATTTAGATTGATTTTGCTTAGATTTGCATATACTCCTTGAATAAATTGTCTATTTTTATACTATTAGTAGATGCCTTAATCTTTGTTATTATCCTATCTAATATTTATTTTTATTTTGTAATGTGGAAAGAAACTGGAGCATTTTTATGATACCCATGCTTCAAGTGACTCTATGGCTTAAGCTTTTTTTTGAAAAATGAAATGCTATAAAAACAAAATCAGATCTGTGCTTTGAGGTACATTTGCCAGTTTTGTGTTTGCTTGCAGTAACATCTGTGGCAGGTTAGCTCAGTCGGTTAGAGCGTGGTGCTAATAACGCCAAGGTCTCGGGTTCGATCCCCGTATGGGCCATTTGCTTTTCTTGATGGACAAGAATGGAATAACCTCATCCGTGGAGTGCATGAATACTTGAAAACATCATAGACACATATATCACAAAATCTCTTCAAATACATATCAGAAGCCAGTGGGAGTGTCATCCTTTGGCTGATGAAGATTTTTCTCTACATGGCTCAGTGACTTTTGTCTCAAATCAAGCAATATGGCATAACTAAGATATGCAAGGGCAAATTAATCAGTTATTATATTGCTGCTCAAACATAGAGGGCACTAGGTGTTACTAGAAGAAGAAGAAGATATGTGCTCCCCTCTCATTAGTGCACACTGAAGTAAAAAAAATGGAGAATTTCTAAAGACCAGAGCAGAAGTAATGGATTCTTATTGCATCTTTTCTTATTTCCAAATATTTGACATACTTCTGATTTGATAAGTTTAAAAATGAGTTTAAACAAAGGACACCACTGAAGATGATGGAATTTATATGAATTTTAAATGAAGATTTGCAATACTCATACATTGAATGAAAATGGAGCTTTGAACAAAAGGAAAATAAACAATGTTAGCTCCCACGAGATATGAACTCAGATTACTAGATTCCAAGTCCAGGGTGCTAACAATTACACCATGGAACCCTCACCTGAGCAATGGCATCTACTGAAGTGCGCTCATCTTTTAAATGCAAAGAAAAGAAATTCAATACTTTATATATATTATTTCAAGTTTCAAATAAGCTCAGGGATGCAATAGGTATTATGTAGAATATTTGTCCAAACCCAATGATAATATATAAAAAGTAACCTATTTTTTAAAGGAGAAGATAGATACTAGAAACCTAAATGCCTAGGACCAATTTCAGTTGGAGCATCACCCCTTATGTTATCCTAGCATTGAATTGACAGTTTTTCTGTATTTCCATATTTGCATATCAGCCACTTACAATTGTTTCAAGCTTTATAACAGAGGACTGCCTTTTTTATAGACCAAGGATGAAAGTCTCTTGTGAGTTAAGTCTGATAATGACATCACAATTTGTAAATTAAGCTATAGTATGATTACAGAGTGTAGACTGAATAAAAAGTGCTTTCCTATGGATTGAAGTTTGTATTTTCTTAAGCTTTGCATTCCAAAATGGGCTAGCATTCTTTATTTCCAATAGGCACATTAAGCTACTTCCCCAATATTTATTTTTTTGTGTTAAAAGTTATTCATACACAACTTGGTAAAACATACTAAATTTAATACATAATGGATTACATCCTGGATTATCTTTTTCAACAATCTGTAAATTTACAATTAAAAATTGTGTATTAGATTTTTTAGATTGATTTTGCTTAGATTTGCATATACTCCTAGTCTAAATTGTCTATTTTTATACTATTACTAGATGCCTTAATCTTTGTTATTATCCTATCTAATATTTATTTTTATTTTGTAATGTGGAAAGAAACTGGAGCATTTTTATGATACCCATGCTTCAAGTGACTCTATGGCTTAAGCTTTTTTTTGAAAAATGAAATGCTATAAAAACAAAATATGATCTGTGCTTTGAGATATATTTGCCAGTTTTGTGTTTGCTTGCAGTAATATCTGTGGCCGGTTAGCTCAGTTGGTTAGAGCGTGGTGCTAATAACGCCAGGGTCACGGGTTCGATCCCCATATGGGCCATTTGCTTTTCTTGATGGACAAGAATGGAATAAGCTCATCGGTGGAGTGCATGAATACTTGAAAACATCATAGACACATATATCACAAAATCTCTTCAAATACATATCAGAAGCCAGTGGGAGTGTCATCCTTTGGCTGATGAAGATTTTTCTCTACATGGCTCAGTGACTTTTGTCTCAAATCAAGCAATATGGCATAACTAAGATATGCAAGGGCAAATTAATCAGTTATTATATTGCTGCTCAAACATAGAGGGCACTAGGTGTTACTAGAAGAAGAAGAAGATATGTGCTCCCCTCTCATTAGTGCACACTGAAGTAAAAAAAAATGGAGAATTTCCAAAGACCAGAGCACAAGTAATGGATCTCTGCATTCTTATTGCATCTTTTCTTATTTCCAAATATTTGACATACTTCTGATTTGCTAAGTTTAAAAATGAGTTTAAACAAAGGACACCACTGAAGATGATGGAATTTATATGAATTTTAAAAGAATTCGAGGGACAAACTAGGCCCGAGAATAAATAAGCGTCCTGGGTTTTTTAAAGAAGGAGCCTAGGGCAAGGAAGGAGAGAAAAGGGGAGGGGAGGGGAGGGGAGGGGGGGAGGGATAGAGCAGGTAGCATAGCAGCATCCTATAGGTAAGAGGGGGAGGAGAGTTACCTGGGACGTACAAAAGAGCAGGAGTGCCAGGCAGGCTCCCTCTTTCAGGCTGATCAAGGATACAAGAAGGCACCCACCTCACAGCTCCTGGAATCAAGCAAAGGAATAAGTACAATTTTGTTTTTAAGCCTCCCCGCGCTCCCCCTCTCCTAAGCTTCAGTTATAAATACACTGCAGCCCACAACCTAAGCCCCCCTCCATACAGTTCACCGCAAAATATACTTAGGCTCAGCCCAAACGCAGCCCAGTCAGCTAGCACCCGCACAGCAGAATGCGCAGACCCAGGAGGAATGCCCCCCCTCCCCGGCGCCTCATCCAGGCGGACACGTCAGCGCTCGGTTCACAACACGCTGCTCCCCCCCGAGGGCCCCGGCCGGGATCGGCGGGACCGCCGCCCGCGTCACCCCTCCATACGTGGCTGGCGTGCGGCGGCCCGGAAGCAGGCTCCGGCGAGTCAGCCCGCAGCCAGTCACAGGCCGCACCCCCCTCCTTCCGGCGCCGAGCGATCGCGTCACGCTCGGCGCCGCCCAGCCGCAGCAGCAGCCACAAAACACGGCTCCGGCGGGACAGGCCCCACCGCCGGACCCCGCACTTACGCCCCCAGCGACGCGGCACAGTAGCGGCGCGTACCCGCACACGCAGGTACGCGCCCAGCAGCGACAGCAGCCACAGATAACGGCTCCGGCGGGACAGACCCCACCTCCGGAGCCCGTGCACCCCCCACCCAGCGCTGCAATTAAACCACCCGCTTGGACACACCCCCACCCCTTCAGGCGCCGAGCGATCGCGTCACGCTCGGCGCCGCCCAACCGCCGCAGCAGCAGCCGGATGTCCCAGCTCCGGCGGCACAGGCCCCGCCGCCGGAGCTCACACGCACACCCCCCGCGTCACGGCACAGCAGCAGCAGCAGTATAGCACGGCTCCGGCGGGACAGACCCCACCGCCGGAGCCCGTGAGCACCCCCCCCCCCCCGCGCGTCGCTGCACCGGAGCAGCACGTACCCACACATGAGGGGACGTGCCCAGCAGCAGCAGCCACAAACCCCGGCACCAGCGGGGCAGGCCCCACCGCCGGAGCCCACACTTACACCCCCAGCGACGCTGCACAGTAGCGGCGCGTACCCACGCACGCTGGTACGCGCCCAGCAGTGGCAGCAGCCACAGATAACGGCTCAGGCGGGACAGACACCACCGCCGGAGCCCGTGCACCCCCCCCCCCCCCCCCCCAGCGCTGCAATTAACCCACCCGTACCCTCCAATACTGTCTCGGGGCACCTTCACGCTGCAAGCGCAGGCGGGGCAAGCTGCGTACAGCCAACCGCAATACGCAGTGACGCTACAGCTGGGGTGGGGGCAGCAGCCCACAGCGCTCCCCCCCCCCCCCCCCCCGGGTGGCAGGCAGGCCTGCACCTTC
Source organism: Pseudophryne corroboree (assembly GCF_028390025.1). Lineage (NCBI taxonomy): Eukaryota > Metazoa > Chordata > Amphibia > Anura > Myobatrachidae > Pseudophryne > Pseudophryne corroboree. The sequence continues at coordinate 166,066,675 of NC_086454.1, read as the reverse complement.
CCCCGGCCCATTACCCGTCAGGTACTGTGTTGGCTCACTGGGTTAATAGCTGGGACTATTCTGAATAGTGATGTGGATTCCCTGGTTCAATACCCACTGTTGCCTTTCTTCCAGCCCACAGCAGCAAGACAGCACGCTTAAATATTAATTATTTATTTCCATAAATTTCCCCCTTTTCTGTCATGTTACTTTGTAATATGGTACTTTTCCCTTTCACTTACTGTACTTACTTACAGATGATCAGACTACTCGTCTCGCTTCTCCTTACGGCTTAGCTTCGGGGGGAGCCCACGCGAAACTTTGCAATCTAATGATTCCTTAGGATGCACGCAGAGGGACCACCCAGATAAGTATCATGTATTTACGGGCTAGGGGTATGGCTTCTGCGCTGTGGCTTAGTGGGTTAAAGCGACTGTCCGATAAGCAGGCCTCAATGGTCAATGAACATAATGAGTGAAAAGTCCAGCACTGTCCACCAGTATAATCCCACATCTAAGCAACCCTCCCCTTCCCCGTTGCTAAGGCTTCCCTCATAAAAGCTTTGCTCTCACAGTAATACACTAGCTTCCCCCCTTCCTAATTACTGATAGCATGTCCAGCAGACGCTATCTGGCTGGGGGTTATCTTATCTCCCCTCCTCCAACAATGGTGGTGGTTCCCTTTCATCTTCTCCCCTGCACATAACCCCTCCCAGCAGGGTGACCAGTGTAAGGTATACGAGGGAGGGGGTGTAAAAATAAAAATACATAAATAAAGGAAATAAAAGGGCAGCAGGGGGCTGGGTAGAATTACAGGGTTGTGGGGGTTATGGCAGCGCATAGTGTGTAATAGTGTCATAGTAGACAGTATAACATGGGTCAGTGGTTGCATTGCAGTCAGTATTAAATTACAGCGTATAAAGTATGATAAGGTAATAAGATAATATGCGAGTGATGCAAGGATCGCAGAAGTGCAACGGCGTGTATATATTGCAGGGTAGAATAGGTACTAGCAATGCTGCTCACATCGCAAAACCTGCTTTTGAAACGGTATTTGAAACGGTTCTTAAAACGGGTCTGAGCGGTTAAACCCCTTTCACATCTCATGTTGTAACCAGTATATTACCATTTCATTAATTTTTTTTTTTTTTGGTACCTTTCACACTGAACCCGTTTCACCCATAGAAAACAGTGGTTGTCGCTATAAATGGACTTTTCTAACCACACATTATTAATAAGTATTAATTAATTAATTATTAATAAATTTGGATAGTAGTACGATGGAACCCAGCAGCTTGAAGCATTTTGCTATTGTTTTTATATATGAGGGTATTCTTGACTGTCCCAGTAATTTGTCTGCAGATTTCCTCATCCCCTCTGATCCTAAAGCAGCTCCCTCACCTCTTCATCACTCCAATGAGACATTTTATAATGGCTTTGCAGTATAAAAGTTTATAAAGCCACTCTCACATGGGTCTCCGGTGTTTTCCAAGCTGTTTCCTGGTTGTGGCTGCTGACATCACACATGGAGACAGCCTATGACCTGCTGGGGCTTGCAAATACCGTTTCAGACCCTTTCACACTGCACAGTGAAATGGGACTGAAACGGGGAGGACCCTTCTTTTACCGTTCAAAATACCTGTAGTTTGAAAGCGGTAAATTGAAGGGGACCCTTTTCACATCGCAGTTTTGACCCGTTTAGGAAGCCAGTTAAAATGGCAAAATACCGGGTACGGGCGGCAGTGTGAAAGGGGAAGTATACGAGATAAAGCAAATCAGCGATGTCATTGCCGCATGGGTATATTACAGGGTACGGGTCGTACTAGGTATACAGCGTAATGATTACTGAGGGCATGGCGGCAAGAGCATATTTCAGCATCATAGGTATACTAGCGGGCTAATATAAAGCTTAATACCGGATCGAATGGCCGGGGGGTATTTTGCACATTATAGGGGGGAATAGCGATGAATTATATAATATAAGGCAGAACAGTCATCGCATTGCCGTGAGCATGTACTATTGCATTGATAGTAGGTATATAAGAACAGTATAATACAGATCAGTGGGGGACAGTCACGCACCATAACGTTCATACTAGCAAATTTTTTCAGTATTACCCGTGGCCTTAGCTCCATTATTATTGTATTGCAGTTAGTAGGAAGGCGTCACAGGTGATTTGCAATGCCTTGCACAGTCCATACATTAGAAAAATGCATGGGTACACAGAGCATAACGAGGCAGTAACAAAAACCAAAAATAATAATAATAATAATAATAATGAATAAATAAAAATAAATAAAAAATAGACAGACCACGATTTGCATAGCGCGGTACAGCCCAGCGCTACGCAGTACAGCTTCCACTGTGCTAAACGCATGGTTTAATCCCCTGGCATTGTATTATGTGGTATATAGTTATAATGATAACCGCTTGTTATATAACCTGAGTGTCATACAAAAGGCAGGCCTGGGAGACAAAGCAAGTAGCGATAGCGATCTCAATAGAAATACCATCAAAGCGGCTTTGGGGAATACGCAGTATTATGTTCACTTAGGTAGCAGAAACGCACCATTTATGGGGCAATGGTTAGCATTACGGCCTCACAGCGCTGAGGTCATGGGTTCAATCCCAGTTCTTAATTCATATTACATTTACTAGCTATGCCTTTAAGCGCTTAATAAGTTTGTTCCAGAACCGAACGGTCATACAAAATGCAACAAGTAGCGGTAGCGATCACAGTAAAAACCCATCAAAGCTACTTTAGTGAACGTGCAATATGATGGTCACTTATGGTATCATAATAAGGTAGACAGGACAGAAGGAAAAGGAAAGCAAAAGGTCCAGGCGCAAAGCGAAGGTTTAAGGGCTGAATAATACCTCATCTCTGCATAAAGTAGGGGTCAAGGCTGCATGGGCCTTAGCGGTATACGGGATAACGTAGGACAACTATAGTCTGGCGCAAGGCATGAATATCAAGTCAGCGTAAACGCACCAGTATGTGGCAATGGGTAGTATTACGGCCTCACAGTGCGTAGGTCATGGGTTCAATCCAGTTAAGAGCATTCCTTGTGGAGTTTGTATGCACTCTCGGGGGTCTTATGTCATATGTCAGTTGCTAGGTATAGATCATAGGGCGCTATATGATGAGTATACCTAACCGGATTGAACCCGTTAGGATGTAGAATTGTTGGGTTTTTAATTTCGGCACCGTTAGGATGTAGAAATTTTTATTGGCTCCGTTAGGATGTAGAAATTGTTTTTTTTTTTTTTTTTTTAAATTGGCGGTGGAGGCATCGTCAGGCCATTTGAAAGTGTAATTATCAACTGACAAGACATGGCAGTAGTGGCACGTAAGGGGTTGCCAGCGGGCGAGGCCAAAAATCTGGCCAGGGGGAAATCAGGAGCGTACAAGGTACACTTACGTGCGGAAAAGCAAGACTAGAAGGCAGCCCGGCGTCTTTCGCGAAACCCAAGGCCTTAAGCTGCCCGCCATAAATGGGGGAATGAAGGACTTTTTCCAATTTTGCCCTCAAACAAAAAGAGGTTTTGTGGTTTTCACCTTCATATGGGTCGCGCGAAAGTTCGCACCATAGGTCCGCATACAACAGGGGGTAACGGTTATTTGTAATTCTACTTTTCAGGAGGGCAAAGGGTCTAGGGGGCAGCGATCTAGGAAAAAGCTAGGGGAGCGAGCCGATTACGGCAATTCAAGCCGGCATACAAGGGTTGAAGGGCCGGTGGCCTAATACACGGATCACATGGTCCGAGATAGTCCCAAGGGCACAGGGGGGCACGGGGTTACAAAGGGTCAGAAGAAAGGTGAACAGGGCGGTAGCCCGTCTCTTAACGGGAGAAGGCGATACGATCGCCAGGCACCCGTTGTTGAGGTTCGGAGAGGAGGGACTATTCAGGCAAGGCGGGGTACACCTGACAGAGGAAGGTTTGGCTATATTCTTGGGCAACATAGCAGAAAGCGTCAGTGGAAGGCATGAGGTAGCAGGGGGTGGCGGGCCTGGGTTCTAGGAACCAGGCTATGGCGGCAAGCAGTGCTCCTCGGCGGTCTGTAGTAGCGCAACGTCGGTTGGCCGGCACTTCCCCAGATACTCGGCGAATTTGTCGTGGCCTCAAGGGCCGACACGGTCGTCATCTTAAGGGTGGACCGGTGCTATGCCGATGAGGGGAAGTGGTACCGCTCAGCTAACTTGCGCAAGGGCGGGACTTAGGTTCCGCCCCGTTGTTTAATTGAGGAGAAATTAATATGGAGGCTGTAGCCGGGGGTATGCACTGCTTTCTCGCCACCCACTTATAGAGTACCAATTCTAATCCAATCAATAAATTTGGCTGTGACCTTTTAAATCGCAATTCAGTTGTCCGCGTGTTTATTGGGGAGAAAAGAAGGTAGGGGGGTGGACGGCGAGGCCGTTAATAAAATCAATGGACGGCTTAAAGAATTCGAGGGACAAACTAGGCCCGAGAATAAATAAGCGTCCTGGGTTTTTTAAAGAAGGAGCCTAGGGCAAGGAAGGAGAGAAAAGGGGAGGGGAGGGGAGGGGAGGGGGGGAGGGATAGAGCAGGTAGCATAGCAGCATCCTATAGGTAAGAGGGGGAGGAGAGTTACCTGGGACGTACAAAAGAGCAGGAGTGCCAGGCAGGCTCCCTCTTTCAGGCTGATCAAGGATACAAGAAGGCACCCACCCTCCCGCCCAGTTGGTAGGGCAATTTGGCCCTGGTATTTAGGAATTGAATATTTTCTAATTTCGGTGGTGGCACCGACAGGCAATCCAGAGTTTTCGCTATCACCAGGGCGAAGGTGAGGTAACTGGAATTTGAATTGAAGTTTACGTCCGGTGGTGGCAACGTCAGGCCAATTCGGTCTTTAATTATGGTCTGGCAAAAGAGGTCCAGCAGGCGCGGCAAGCAGTGCTCCTCGGCGGTCTGTAGTAGCGCAACGTCGGTTGGCCGGCACTTCCCCAGATACTCGGCGAATTTGTCGTGGCCTCAAGGGCCGACACGGTCGTCATCTTAAGGGTGGACCGGTGCTATGCCGATGAGGGGAAGTGGTACCGCTCAGCTAACTTGCGCAAGGGCGGGACTTAGGTTCCGCCCCGTTGTTTAATTGAGGAGAAATTAATATGGAGGCTGTAGCCGGGGGTATGCACTGCTTTCTCGCCACCCACTTATAGAGTACCAATTCTAATCCAATCAATAAATTTGGCTGTGACCTTTTAAATCGCAATTCAGTTGTCCGCGTGTTTATTGGGGAGAAAAGAAGGTAGGGGGGTGGACGGCGAGGCCGTTAATAAAATCAATGGACGGCTTAATGAAGATTTGCAATACTCATACATTGAATGAAAATGGAGCTTTGAACAAAAGGAAAATAAACAATGTTAGCTCCCACGAGATATGAACTCAGATTACTAGATTCAAAGTCCAAGGTGCTAACAATTACACCATGGAACCCTCACCTGAGCAATGGCATCTACTGAAGTGCACTCATCTTTTAAATGCAAAGAAAAGAAATTCAATACTTTATATATATTATTTCAAGTTTCTAATAAGCTCAGGGATGCAATAGGTATTATGTAGAATATTTGTCCAAACCCAATGATAATATATAAAAAGTAACCTATTTTTTAAAGGAGAAGATAGATACTAGAAACCTAAATGCCTAGGACCAATTTCAGTTGGAGCATCACCCCTTATGTTATCCTAGCATTGAATTGACAGTTTTTCTGTATTTCCATATTTGCATATCAGCCACTTACAATTGTTTCAAGCTTTATAACAGAGGACTGCCTTTTTTATAGACCAAGGATGAAAGTCTCTTGTGAGTTAAATCTGATAATGACATCACAATTTGTAAATTAAGCTATAGTATGATTACAGAGTGTAGACTGAAAAAAAAGTGCTTTCCTATGGATTGAAGTTTTTTTTTTTTAAGCTTTGCATTCCAAAATGGGCTAGCATTCTTTATTTCCAATGGGCACATTAAGTTACTTCCCCAATATATATTTTTTTGTGTTAAAAGTTATTCAAACACAACTTGGTAAAACATACTAAATTTAATACATAATGGATTACATCCTGGGATTATCTTTTTCAACAATCTGTAAATTTACAATTAAAAATTGTGTATTAGATTTTTTAGATTGATTTTGCTTAGATTTGCATATACTCCTTGAATAAATTGTCTATTTTTATACTATTAGTAGATGCCTTAATCTTTGTTATTATCCTATCTAATATTTATTTTTATTTTGTAATGTGGAAAGAAACTGGAGCATTTTTATGATACCCATGCTTCAAGTGACTCTATGGCTTAAGCTTTTTTTTGAAAAATGAAATGCTATAAAAACAAAATCAGATCTGTGCTTTGAGGTACATTTGCCAGTTTTGTGTTTGCTTGCAGTAACATCTGTGGCCGGTTAGCTCAGTTGGTTAGAGCGTGGTGCTAATAACGCTAAGGTCACGGGTTCGATCCCCGTATGGGCCATTTGCTTTTCTTGATGGACAAGAATGGAATAAGCTCATCCGTGGAGTGCATGAATACTTGAAAACATCATAGACACATATATCACAAAATCTCTTCAAATACATATCAGAAGCCAGTGGGAGTGTCATCCTTTGGCTGATGAAGATTTTTCTCTACATGGCTCAGTGACTTTTGTCTCAAATCAAGCAATATGGCATAACTAAGATATGCAAGGGCAAATTAATCAGTTATTATATTGCTGCTCAAACATAGAGGGCACTAGGTGTTACTAGAAGAAGAAGAAGAAGATATGTGCTCCCCTCTCATTAGTGCACACTGAAGTAAAAAAAATGGAGAATTTCTAAAGACCAGAGCACAAGTAATGGATTCTTATTGCATCTTTTCTTATTTCCAAATATTTGACATACTTCTGATTTGATAAGCTTAAAAATGAGTTTAAACAAAGGACACCACTGAAGATGATGGAATTTATATGAATTTTAAATGAAGATTTGCAATACTCATACATTGAATGAAAATGGAGCTTTGAACAAAAGGAAAATAAACAATGTTAGCTCCCACGAGATATGAACTCAGATTACTAGATTCCAAGTCCAGGGTGCTAAAAATTACACCATGGAACCCTCACCTGAGCAATGGCATCTACTGAAGTGCGCTCATCTTTTAAATGCAAAGAAAAGAAATTCAATACTTTATATATATTATTTCAAGTTTCTAATAAGCTCAGGGATGCAATAGGTATTATGTAGAATATTTGTCCAAACCCAATGATAATATATAAAAAGTAACCTATTTTTTAAAGGAGAAGATAGATACTAGAAACCTAAATGCCTAGGACCAATTTCAGTTGGAGCATCACCCCTTATGTTATCCTAGCATTGAATTGACAGTTTTTCTGTATTTCCATATTTGCATATCAGCCACTTACAATTGTTTCAAGCTTTATAACAGAGGACTGCCTTTTTTATAGACCAAGGATGAAAGTCTCTTGTGAGTTAAGTCTGATAATGACATCACAATTTGTAAATTAAGCTATAGTATGATTACAGAGTGTAGACTGAATAAAAAGTGCTTTCCTATGGATTGAAGTTTTTATTTTCTTAAGCTTTGCATTCCAAAATGGGCTAGCATTGTTTATTTCCAATGGACACATTAAGTTACTTCCCCAATATATATTTTTTTGTGTTAAAAGTTATTCAAACACAACTTGGTAAAACATACTAAATTTAATACATAATGGATTACATCCTGGGATTATCTTTTTCAACAATCTGTAAATTTACAATTAAAAATTGTGTATTAGATTTTTTAGATTGATTTTGCTTAGATTTGCATATACTCCTTGAATAAATTGTCTATTTTTATACTATTAGTAGATGCCTTAATCTTTGTTATTATCCTATCTAATATTTATTTTTATTTTGTAATGTGGAAAGAAACTGGAGCATTTTTATGATACCCATGCTTCAAGTGACTCTATGGCTTAAGCTTTTTTTTGAAAAATGAAATGCTATAAAAACAAAATCAGATCTGTGCTTTGAGGTACATTTGCCAGTTTTGTGTTTGCTGGCAGTAATATCTGTGGCCGGTTAGCTCAGTTAGTAAGAGCGTGGTGCTAATAACGCCAAGGTCATGGGTTCGATCCCCGTATGGGCCATTTGCTTTTCTTGATGGACAAGAATGGAATAAGCTCATCGGTGGAGTGCATGAACACTTGAAAACATCATAGACACATATATCACAAAATCTCTTCAAATACATATCAGAAGCCAGTGGGAGTGTCATCCTTTGGCTGATGAAGATTTTTCTCTACATGGCTCAGTGACTTTTGTCTCAAATCAAGCAATATGGCATAACTAAGATATGCAAGGGCAAATTAATCAGTTATTATATTGCTGCTCAAACATAGAGGGCACTAGGTGTTACTAGAAGAAGAAGAAGAAGATATGTGCTCCCCTCTCATTAGTGCACACTGAAGTAAAAAAATGGAGAATTTCTAAAGACCAGAGCACAAGTAATGGATTCTTATTGCATCTTTTCTTATTTCCAAATATTTGACATACTTCTGATTTGATAAGCTTAAAAATGAGTTTAAACAAAGGACACCACTGAAGATGATGGAATTGCAGTGATATCTGTGGACGGTTAGCTCAGTTGGTTAGAGCGATTTTTCTCTACATGGCTCAGTGACTTTTGTCTCAAATCAAGCAATATGGCATAAGTAAGATATGCAAGGGCAAATTAAACAGTTATATTGCTGCTCAAACATAGAGGGCACTAGGTGTTACTAGAAGAAGAAGAAGATATGTGCTCCCCTCTCATTAGTGCACACTGAAGTAAAAGAAAATGGAGAATTTCTAAAGAGCAGAGCACAAGTAATGGATCTCTGCATTCTTATTGCATCTTTTCTTATTTCCAAATATTTGAAATACTTCTGATTTGATAAGTTTAAAAATGAGTTTAAACAAAGGACACCACTGAAGATGATGGAATTTATATGAATTTTAAATGAAGATTTGCAATACTCATACATTGAATGAAAATGGAGCTTTGAACAAAAGGAAAATAAACAATGTTAGCTCCCACGAGATATGAACTCAGATTACTAGATTCAAAGTCAAGGTTGCTAACAATTACACCATGGAACACTCACCTGAGCAATGGCATCTACTGAAGTGCGCTCATCTTTTAAATGCAAAGAAAAGAAATTCAATACTTTATATATATTATTTCAAGTTTCTAATAAGCTCAGGGATGCAATAGGTATTATGTAGAATATTTGTCCAAACCCAATGATAATATATAAAAAGTAACCTATTTTTTAAAGGAGAAGATAGATACTAGAAACCTAAATGCCTAGGACCAATTTCAGTTGGAGCATCACCCCTTATGTTATCCTAGCATTGAATTGACTGTTTTTCTGTATTTCCATATTTGCATATCAGCCATTTACAATTGTTTCAAGCTTTATAACAGATGATTGCCTTTTTTATAGACCAAGGATGAAAGTCTCTTGTGAGTTAAGTCTGATAATGACATCACAATTTGTAAATTAAGCTATAGTATGATTACAGAGTGTAGACTGAATAAAAAGTGCTTTCCTATGGATTGAAGTTTGTATTTTCTTAAGCTTTGCATTCCAAAATGGGCTAGCATTATTTATTTCCAATGGGCACATTAAGCTTCTTCCCCAATATATATTTTTTTGTGTTAAAAGTTATTCATACACAACTTGGTAAAACATACTAAATTTAATACATAATGGATTACATCCTGGGAATATCTTTTTCAACAATCTGTAAATTTACAATTAAAAATTGTGCATTAGATTTTTCAGATTGATTTTGCTTAGATTTGCATATACTCCTAGTCTAAATTGTCTATTTTTATACTATTACTAGATGCCTTAATCTTTGTAATTATCCTCTCTAATATTTATTTTTATTTTGTAATGTGGAAAGAAACTGGAGCATTTTTATGATACCCATGCTTCAAGTGACTCTATGGCTTAAGCTTTTTTTTTGAAAAATGAAATGCTATAAAAACAAAATATGATCTGTGCTTTGAGATATATTTGCCAGTTTTGTGTGTGCTTGCAGTAATATCTGTGGCCGGTTAGCGCAGTTGGTTAGAGCGTGGTGCTAATAACGCCAAGGTCACGGGTTCGATCCCCGTATGGGCTATTTGCTTTTCTTGATGGACAAGAATGGAATAAGCTCATCGGTGGAGTGCATGAATACTTGAAAACATCATAGACACATATATCACAAAATCTCTTCAAATACATATCAGAAGACAGTGGGAGTGTCATCCTTTGGCTGATGAAGATTTTTCTCTACGTGGCTCAGTGACTTTTGTCTCAAATCAAGCAATATGGCATAACTAAGATATGCAAGGGCAAATTAATCAGTTATTATATTGCTGCTCAAACATAGAGGGCACTAGGTGTTACTAGAAGAAGAAGAAGATATGTGCTCCCCTCTCATTAGTGCACACTGAAGTAAAAAAAAATGGAGAATTTCTAAAGACCAGAGCACAAGTAATGGATCTCTGCATTCTTATTGCATCTTTTCTTATTTCCAAATATTTGACATACTTCTGATTTGATAAGTTTAAAAATGAGTTTAAACAAAGGACACCACTGAAGATGATGGCATTTATATGAATTTTAAATGAAGATTTGCAATACTCGTACATTGAATGAAAATGGAGCTTTGAACAAAAGGAAAATAAACAATGTTAGCTCCCATGAGATATGAACTCAGATTACTAGATTCAAAGTCCAGGGTGCTAGCAATTACACCATGGAACCCTCACCTGAGCAACGGCATAAACTGAAGTGCGCTAATCTTTTAAATGCAAAGAAAAGAAATTCAATACTTTATATATATTATTTCAAGTTTCTAATAAGCTCAGGGATGCAATAGGTATTATGTAGAATATTTGTCCAAACCCAATGATAATATATAAAAAGTAACCTATTTTTTAAAGGAGAAGATAGATACTAGAAACCTAAATGCCTAGGACCAATTTCAGTTGGAGCATCACCCCTTATGTTATCCTAGCATTGAATTGACAGTTTTTCAGTATTTCCATATTTGCATATCAGCCACTTACAATTGTTTCAAGCTTTATAACAGAGGACTGCCTTTTTTATAGACCAAGGATGAAAGTCTCTTGTGAGTTAAGTCTGATAATGACATCACAATTTGTAAATTAAGCTATAGTATGATTACAGAGTGTAGACTGAATAAAAAGTGCTTTCCTATGGATTGAAGTTTGTATTTTCTTAAGCTTTGCATTCCAAAATGGGCTAGCATTCTTTATTTCCAATGGGCACATTAAGTTACTTCCCCAATATATATTTTTTTGTGTTAAAAGTTATTCAAACACAACTTGGTAAAACATACTAAATTTAATACATAATGGATTACATCCTGGGATTATCTTTTTCAACAATCTGTAAATTTACAATTAAAAATTGTGTATTAGTTTATTTAGATTGATTTTGCTTAGATTTGCATATACTCCTTGAATAAATTGTCTATTTTTATACTATTAGTAGATGCCTTAATCTTTGTTATTATCCTATCTAATATTTATTTTTATTTTGTAATGTGGAAAGAAACTGGAGCATTTTTATGATACCCATGCTTCAAGTGACTCTATGGCTTAAGCTTTTTTTTGAAAAATGAAATGCTATAAAAACAAAATCAGATCTGTGCTTTGAGGTACATTTGCCAGTTTTGTGTTTGCTTGCAGTAACATCTGTGGCAGGTTAGCTCAGTCGGTTAGAGCGTGATGCTAATAACGCCAAGGTCTCGGGTTCGATCCCCGTATGGGCCATTTGCTTTTCTTGATGGACAAGAATGGAATAAGCTCATCCGTGGAGTGCATGAATACTTGAAAACATCATAGACACATATATCACAAAATCTCTTCAAATACATATCAGAAGCCAGTGGGAGTGTCATCCTTTGGCTGATGAAGATTTTTCTCTACATGGCTCAGTGACTTTTGTCTCAAATCAAGCAATATGGCATAACTAAGATATGCAAGGGCAAATTAATCAGTTATTATATTGCTGCTCAAACATAGAGGGCACTAGGTGTTACTAGAAGAAGAAGAAGATATGTGCTCCCCTCTCATTAGTGCACACTGAAGTAAAAAAAATGGAGAATTTCTAAAGACCAGAGCAGAAGTAATGGATTCTTATTGCATCTTTTCTTATTTCCAAATATTTGACATACTTCTGATTTGATAAGTTTAAAAATGAGTTTAAACAAAGGACACCACTGAAGATGATGGAATTTATATGAATTTTAAATGAAGATTTGCAATACTCATACATTGAATGAAAATGGAGCTTTGAACAAAAGGAAAATAAACAATGTTAGCTCCCACGAGATATGAACTCAGATTACTAGATTCCAAGTCCAGGGTGCTAACAATTACACCATGGAACCCTCACCTGAGCAATGGCATCTACTGAAGTGCGCTCATCTTTTAAATGCAAAGAAAAGAAATTCAATACTTTATATATATTATTTCAAGTTTCAAATAAGCTCAGGGATGCAGTAGGTATTATGTAGAATATTTGTCCAAACCCAATGATAATATATAAAAAGTAACCTATTTTTTAAAGGAGAAGATAGATACTAGAAACCTAAATGCCTAGGACCAATTTCAGTTGGAGCATCACCCCTTATGTTATCCTAGCATTGAATTGACAGTTTTTCTGTATTTCCATATTTGCATATCAGCCACTTACAATTGTTTCAAGCTTTATAACAGAGGACTGCCTTTTTTATAGACCAAGGATGAAAGTCTCTTGTGAGTTAAGTCTGATAATGACATCACAATTTGTAAATTAAGCTATAGTATGAATACAGAGTGTAGACTGAATAAAAAGTGCTTTCCTATGGATTGAAGTTTGTATTTTCTTAAGCTTTGCATTCCAAAATGGGCTAGCATTCTTTATTTCCAATAGGCACATTAAGCTACTTCCCCAATATTTATTTTTTTGTGTTAAAAGTTATTCATACACAACTTGGTAAAACATACTAAATTTAATACATAATGGATTACATCCTGGATTATCTTTTTCAACAATCTGTAAATTTACAATTAAAAATTGTGTATTAGATTTTTTAGATTGATTTTGCTTAGATTTGCATATACTCCTAGTCTAAATTGTCTATTTTTATACTATTACTAGATGCCTTAATCTTTGTTATTATCCTATCTAATATTTATTTTTATTTTGTAATGTGGAAAGAAACTGGAGCATTTTTATGATACCCATGCTTCAAGTGACTCTATGGCTTAAGCTTTTTTTTGAAAAATGAAATGCTATAAAAACAAAATATGATCTGTGCTTTGAGATATATTTGCCAGTTTTGTGTTTGCTTGCAGTAATATCTGTGGCCGGTTAGCTCAGTTGGTTAGAGCGTGGTGCTAATATCGCCAGGGTCACGGGTTCGATCCCCATATGGGCCATTTGCTTTTCTTGATGGACAAGAATGGAATAAGCTCATCGGTGGAGTGCATGAATACTTGAAAACATCATAGACACATATATCACAAAATCTCTTCAAATACATATCAGAAGCCAGTGGGAGTGTCATCCTTTGGCTGATGAAGATTTTTCTCTACATGGCTCAGTGACTTTTGTCTCAAATCAAGCAATATGGCATAACTAAGATATGCAAGGGCAAATTAATTAGTTATTATATTGCTGCTCAAACATAGAGGGCACTAGGTGTTACTAGAAGAAGAAGAAGATATGTGCTCCCCTCTCATTAGTGCACACTGAAGTAAAAAAAAATGGAGAATTTCTAAAGACCAGAGCACAAGTAATGGATCTCTGCATTCTTATTGCATCTTTTCTTATTTCCAAATATTTGACATACTTCTGATTTGATAAGTTTAAAAATGAGTTTAAACAAAGGACACCACTGAAGATGATGGAATTTATATGAATTTTAAATGAAGATTTGCAATACTCATACATTGAATGAAAATGGAGCTTTGAACAAAAGGAAAATAAACAATGTTAGCTCCCACGAGATATGAACTCAGATTACTAGATTCAAAGTCCAGGGTGCTAACAATTACACCATGGAACCCTCACCTGAGCAATGGCATCTACTGAAGTGTGCTCATCTTTTAAATGCAAAGAAAAGAAATTCAATACTTTATATATATTATTTCAAGTTTCTAATAAGCTCAGGGATGCAATAGGTATTATGTAGAATATTTGTCCAAACCCAATGATAATATATAAAAAGTAACCTATTTTTTAAAGGAGAAGATAGATACTAGAAACCTAAATGCCTAGGACCAATTTCAGTTGGAGCATCACCCCTTATGTTATCCTAGCATTGAATTGACAGTTTTTCAGTATTTCCATATTTGCATATCAGCCACTTACAATTGTTTCAAGCTTTATAACAGAGGACTGCCTTTTTTATAGACCAAGGATGAAAGTCTCTTTTGAGTTAAGTCTGATAATGACATCAAAATTTGTAAATTAAGCTATAGTATGATTACAGAGTGTAGACTGAATAAAAAGTGCTTTCCTATGGATTGAAGTTTGTATTTTCTTAAGCGTTGCATTCCAAAATGGGCTAGCATTCTTTATTTCCTATGGGCACATTAAGCTACTTCCCCAATATATATTTTTTTGTGTTAAAAGTTATTCATACACATCTTGGTAAAACATACTAAATTTAATACATAATGGATTACATCCTGGATTATCTTTTTCAACAATCTGTAAATTTACAATTAAAAATTGTGTATTAGATTTTTTAGATTGATTTTGCTTAGATTTGCATATACTCCTTGTTTAAATTGTCTATTTTTATACTATTAGTAGATGCCTTAATCTTTGTTATTATCCTATCTAATATTTATTTTTATTTTGTAATGTGGAAAGAAACTGGAGCATTTTTATGATACCCATGCTTCAAGTGACTCTATGGCTTAAGCTTTTTTTTGAAAAATGAAATGCTATAAAAACAAAATATGATCTGTGCTTTGAGGTACATTTGCCAGTTTTGTGTTTGCTTGCAGTGATATCTGTGGCTGGTTAGCTCAGTTGGTTAGAGCGTGGTGCTAATAACGCCAAGGTCACGGGTTCGATCCCCGTATGGGCCATTTGCTTTTCTTGATGGACAAGAATGGAATAAGCTCATCGGTGGAGTGCATGAATACTTGAAAACATCATAGACACATATATCACAAAATCTCTTCAAATACATATCAGAAGCCAGTGGGAGTGTCATCCTTTGGCTGATGAAGATTTTTCTCTACATGGCTCAGTGACTTTTGTCTCAAATCAAGCAATATGGCATAACTAAGATATGCAAGGGCAAATTAATTAGTTATTATATTGCTGCTCAAACATAGAGGGCACTAGGTGTTACTAGAAGAAGAAGAAGATATGTGCTCCCCTCTCATTAGTGCACACTGAAGTAAAAAAAAATGGAGAATTTCTAAAGACCAGAGCACAAGTAATGGATCTCTGCATTCTTATTGCATCTTTTCTTATTTCCAAATATTTGACATACTTCTGATTTGATAAGTTTAAAAATGAGTTTAAACAAAGGACACCACTGAAGATGATGGAATTTATATGAATTTTAAATGAAGATTTGCAATACTCATACATTGAATGAAAATGGAGCTTTGAACAAGAGGAAAATAAACAATGTTAGCTCCCACGAGATATGAATTCAGATTACTAGATTCAAAGTCAAGGGTGCTAACAATTACATTATGGAACCCTCACCTGAGCAATGGCATCTACTGAAGTGCGCTCATCTTTTAAATGCAAAGAAAAGAAATTCAATACTTTATATATATTATTTCAAGTTTCTAATAAGCTCAGGGATGCAATAGGTATTATGTAGAATATTTGTCCAAACCCAATGATAATATATAAAAAGTAACCTATTTTTTAAAGGAGAAGATAGATACTAGAAACCTAAATGCCTAGGACCAATTTCAGTTGGAGCATCACCCCTTATGTTATCCTAGCATTGAATTGACAGTTTTTCTGTATTTCCATATTTGCCTATCAGCCACTTACAATTGTTTCAAGCTTTATAACAGAGGACTGCCTTTTTTATAGACCAAGGATGAAAGTCTCTTGTGAGTTAAGTCTGATAATGACATCACAATTTGTAAATTAAGCTATAGTATGATTACAGAGTGTAGACTGAATAAAAAGTGCTTTCCTATGGATTGAAGTTTGTATTTTCTTAAGCTTTGCATTCCAAAATGGGCTAGCATTCTTTATTTCCAATGGGCACATTAAGCTACTTCCCCAATATATATTTTTTTGTGTTAAAAGTTATTCATACACAACTTGGTAAAACATACTAAATTTAATACATGATGGATTACATCCTGGATTATCTTTTTCAACAATCTGTAAATTTACAATTAAAAATTGTGTATTAGATTTTTTAGATTGATTTTGCTTAGATTTGCATATACTCCTTGTCTAAATTGTCTATTTTTATACTATTAGTAGATGCCTTAATCTTTGTTATTATCCTATCTAATATTTATTTTTATTTTGTAATGTGGAAAGAAACTGGAGCATTTTTATGATACCCATGCTTCAAGTGACTCTATGGCTTAAGCTTTTTTTTGAAAAATGAAATGCTATAAAAACAAAATATGATCTGTGCTTTGAGGTACATTTGCCAGTTTTGTGTTTGCTTGCAGTGATATCTGTGGCTGGTTAGCTCAGATGGTTAGAGCGTGGTGCTAATAAAGCCAAGGTCACGGGTTCGATCCCCATATGGGCCATTTGCTTTTCTTGATGGACAAGAATGGAATAAGCTCATCGGTGGAGTGCATGAATACTTGAAAACATCATAGACACATATATCACAAAATCTCTTCAAATACATATCAGAAGCCAGTGGGAGTGTCATCCTTTGGCTGATGAAGATTTTTCTCTACATGGCTCAGTAACTTTTGTCTCAAATCAAGCAATATGGCATAACTAAGATATGCAAGGGCAAATTAATCAGTTATTATATTGCTGCTCAAACATAGAGGGCACTAGGTGTTACTAGAAGAAGAAGAAGATATGTGCTCCCCTCTCATTAGTGCACACTGAAGTAAAAAAAAATGGAGAATTTCCAAAGACCAGAGCACAAGTAATGGATCTCTGCATTCTTATTGCATCTTTTCTTATTTCCAAATATTTGACATACTTCTGATTTGCTAAGTTTAAAAATGAGTTTAAACAAAGGACACCACTGAAGATGATGGAATTTATATGAATTTTAAATGAAGATTTGCAATACTCATACATTGAATGAAAATGGAGCTTTGAACAAAAGGAAAATAAACAATGTTAGCTCCCACGAGATATGAACTCAGATTACTAGATTCAAAGTCCAAGGTGCTAACAATTACACCATGGAACCCTCACCTGAGCAATGGCATCTACTGAAGTGCACTCATCTTTTAAATGCAAAGAAAAGAAATTCAATACTTTATATATATTATTTCAAGTTTCTAATAAGCTCAGGGATGCAATAGGTATTATGTAGAATATTTGTCCAAACCCAATGATAATATATAAAAAGTAACCTATTTTTTAAAGGAGAAGATAGATACTAGAAACCTAAATGCCTAGGACCAATTTCAGTTGGAGCATCACCCCTTATGTTATCCTAGCATTGAATTGACAGTTTTTCTGTATTTCCATATTTGCATATCAGCCACTTACAATTGTTTCAAGCTTTATAACAGAGGACTGCCTTTTTTATAGACCAAGGATGAAAGTCTCTTGTGAGTTAAGTCTGATAATGACATCACAATTTGTAAATTAAGCTATAGTATGATTACAGAGTGTAGACTGAATAAAAAGTGCTTTCCTATGGATTGAAGTTTGTATTTTCTTAAGCTTTGCATTCCAAAATGGGCTAGCATTCTTTATTTCCAATGGGCACATTAAGCTACTTCCCCAATATATATTTTTTGTGTTAAAAGTTATTCATACACAACTTGGTAAAACATACTAAATTTAATACATAATGGATTACATCCTGGATTATCTTTTTCAACAATCTGTAAATTTACAATTAAAAATTGTGTATTAGATTTTTTAGATTGATTTTGCTTAGATTTGCATATACTCCTTGTCTAAATTGTCTATTTTTATACTATTAGTAGATGCCTTAATCTTTGTTATTATCCTATCTAATATTTATTTTTATTTTGTAATGTGGAAAGAAACTGGAGCATTTTTATGATACCCATGCTTCAAGTGACTCTATGGATTAAGCTTTTTTTGGAAAAATGAAATGCTATAAAAACAAAATATGATCTGTGCTTTGAGGTACATTTGCCAGTTTTGTGTTTGCTTGCAGTGATATCTGTGGCTGGTTAGCTCAGTTGGTTAGAGCGTGGTGCTAATAACGCCAAGGTCACGGGTTTGATCCCAGTATGGGCTATTTGCTTTTCTTGATGGACAAGAATGGAATAAGCTCATCGGTGGAGTGCATGAATACTTGAAAACATCATAGACACATATATCACAAAATCTCTTCAAATACATATCAGAAGCCAGTGGGAGTGTCATCCTTTGGCTGATGAAGATTTTTCTCTACATGGCTCAGTGACTTTTGTCTCAAATCAAGCAATATGGCATAACTAAGATATGCAAGGGCAAATTAATCAGTTATTATATTGCTGCTCAAACATAGAGGGCACTAGGTGTTACTAGAAGAAGAAGAAGATATGTGCTCCCCTCTCATTAGTGCACACTGAAGTAAAAAAAAATGGAGAATTTCCAAAGACCAGAGCACAAGTAATGGATCTCTGCATTCTTATTGCATCTTTTCTTATTTCCAAATATTTGACATACTTCTGATTTGCTAAGTTTAAAAATGAGTTTAAACAAAGGACACCACTGAAGATGATGGAATTTATATGAATTTTAAATGAAGATTTGCAATACTCATACATTGAATGAAAATGGAGCTTTGAACAAAAGGAAAATAAACAATGTTAGCTCCCACGAGATATGAACTCAGATTACTAGATTCAAAGTCCAAGGTGCTAACAATTACACCATGGAACCCTCACCTGAGCAATGGCATCTACTGAAGTGCACTCATCTTTTAAATGCAAAGAAAAGAAATTCAATACTTTATATATATTATTTCAAGTTTCTAATAAGCTCAGGGATGCAATAGGTATTATGTAGAATATTTGTCCAAACCCAATGATAATATATAAAAAGTAACCTATTTTTTAAAGGAGAAGATAGATACTAGAAACCTAAATGCCTAGGACCAATTTCAGTTGGAGCATCACCCCTTATGTTATCCTAGCATTGAATTGACAGTTTTTCTGTATTTCCATATTTGCATATCAGCCACTTACAATTGTTTCAAGCTTTATAACAGAGGACTGCCTTTTTTATAGACCAAGGATGAAAGTCTCTTGTGAGTTAAGTCTGATAATGACATCACAATTTGTAAATTAAGCTATAGTATGATTACAGAGTGTAGACTGAATAAAAAGTGCTTTCCTATGGATTGAAGTTTGTATTTTCTTAAGCTTTGCATTCCAAAATGGGCTAGCATTCTTTATTTCCAATGGGCACATTAAGCTACTTCCCCAATATATATTTTTTGTGTTAAAAGTTATTCATACACAACTTGGTAAAACATACTAAATTTAATACATAATGGATTACATCCTGGATTATCTTTTTCAACAATCTGTAAATTTACAATTAAAAATTGTGTATTAGATTTTTTAGATTGATTTTGCTTAGATTTGCATATACTCCTTGTCTAAATTGTCTATTTTTATACTATTAGTAGATGCCTTAATCTTTGTTATTATCCTATCTAATATTTATTTTTATTTTGTAATGTGGAAAGAAACTGGAGCATTTTTATGATACCCATGCTTCAAGTGACTCTATGGATTAAGCTTTTTTTGGAAAAATGAAATGCTATAAAAACAAAATATGATCTGTGCTTTGAGGTACATTTGCCAGTTTTGTGTTTGCTTGCAGTGATATCTGTGGCTGGTTAGCTCAGTTGGTTAGAGCGTGGTGCTAATAACGCCAAGGTCACGGGTTTGATCCCAGTATGGGCTATTTGCTTTTCTTGATGGACAAGAATGGAATAAGCTCATCGGTGGAGTGCATGAATACTTGAAAACATCATAGACACATATATCACAAAATCTCTTCAAATACATATCAGAAGCCAGTGGGAGTGTCATCCTTTGGCTGATGAAGATTTTTCTCTACATGGCTCAGTGACTTTTGTCTCAAATCAAGCAATATGGCATAACTAAGATATGCAAGGGCAAATTAATTAGTTATTATATTGCTGCTCAAACATAGAGGGCACTAGGTGTTACTAGAAGAAGAAGAAGATATGTGCTCCCCTCTCATTAGTGCACACTGAAGTAAAAAAAAATGGAGAATTTCTAAAGACCAGAGCACAAGTAATGGATCTCTGCATTCTTATTGCATCTTTTCTTATTTCCAAATATTTGACATACTTCTGATTTGATAAGTTTAAAAATGAGTTTAAACAAAGGACACCACTGAAGATGATGGAATTTATATGAATTTTAAATGAAGATTTGCAATACTCATACATTGAATGAAAATGGAGCTTTGAACAAAAGGAAAATAAACAATGTTAGCTCCCACGAGATATGAACTCAGATTACTAGATTCAAAGTCCAGGGTGCTAACAATTACACCATGGAACCCTCACCTGAGCAATGGCATCTACTGAAGTGCACTCATCTTTTAAATGCAAAGAAAAGAAATTCAATACTTTATATATATTATTTCAAGTTTCTAATAAGCTCAAGGATGCAATAGGTATTATGTAGAATATTTGTCCAAACCCAATGATAATATATAAAAAGTAACCTATTTTTTAAAGGAGAAGATAGATACTAGAAACCTAAATGCCTAGGACCAATTTCAGTTGGAGCATCACCCCTTATGTTATCCTAGCATTGAATTGACAGTTTTTCTGTATTTCCATATTTGCATATCAGCCACTTACAATTGTTTCAAGCTTTATAACAGAGGACTGCCTTTTTTATAGACCAAGGATGAAAGTCTCGTGTGAGTTAAGTCTGATAATGACATCACAATTTGTAAATTAAGCTATAGTATGATTACAGAGTGTAGACTGAATAAAAAGTGCTTTCCTATGGATTGAAGTTTGTATTTTCTTAAGCTTTGCATTCCAAAATGGGCTAGCATTCTTTATTTCCAATGGGCACATTAAGCTACTTCCCCAATATATATTTTTTTGTGTTAAAAGTTATTCATACACAACTTGGTAAAACATACTAAATTTAATACATGATGGATTACATCCTGGATTATCTTTTTCAACAATCTGTAAATTTACAATTAAAAATTGTGTATTAGATTTTTTAGATTGATTTTGCTTAGATTTGCATATACTCCTTGTCTAAATTGTCTATTTTTATACTATTAGTAGATGCCTTAATCTTTGTTATTATCCTATCTAATATTTATTTTTATTTTGTAATGTGGAAAGAAACTGGAGCATTTTTATGATACCCATGCTTCAAGTGACTCTATGGCTTAAGCTTTTTTTTGAAAAATGAAATGCTATAAAAACAAAATATGATCTGTGCTTTGAGGTACATTTGCCAGTTTTGTGTTTGCTTGCAGTGATATCTGTGGCTGGTTAGCTCAGTTGGTTAGAGCGTGGTGCTAATAAAGCCAAGGTCACGGGTTCGATCCCCATATGGGCCATTTGCTTTTCTTGATGGACAAGAATGGAATAAGCTCATCGGTGGAGTGCATGAATACTTGAAAACATCATAGACACATATATCACAAAATCTCTTCAAATACATATCAGAAGCCAGTGGGAGTGTCATCCTTTGGCTGATGAAGATTTTTCTCTACATGGCTCAGTGACTTTTGTCTCAAATCAAGCAATATGGCATAACTAAGATATGCAAGGGCAAATTAATCAGTTATTATATTGCTGCTCAAACATAGAGGGCACTAGGTGTTACTAGAAGAAGAAGAAGATATGTGCTCCCCTCTCATTAGTGCACACTGAAGTAAAAAAAATGGAGAATTTCCAAAGACCAGAGCACAAGTAATGGATCTCTGCATTCTTATTGCATCTTTTCTTATTTCCAAATATTTGACATACTTCTGATTTGCTAAGTTTAAAAATGAGTTTAAACAAAGGACACCACTGAAGATGATGGAATTTATATGAATTTTAAATGAAGATTTGCAATACTCATACATTGAATGAAAATGGAGCTTTGAACAAAAGGAAAATAAACAATGTTAGCTCCCACGAGATATGAACTCAGATTACTAGATTCAAAGTCCAAGGTGCTAACAATTACACCATGGAACCCTCACCTGAGCAATGGCATCTACTGAAGTGCACTCATCTTTTAAATGCAAAGAAAAGAAATTCAATACTTTATATATATTATTTCAAGTTTCTAATAAGCTCAGGGATGCAATAGGTATTATGTAGAATATTTGTCCAAACCCAATGATAATATATAAAAAGTAACCTATTTTTTAAAGGAGAAGATAGATACTAGAAACCTAAATGCCTAGGACCAATTTCAGTTGGAGCATCACCCCTTATGTTATCCTAGCATTGAATTGACAGTTTTTCTGTATTTCCATATTTGCATATCAGCCACTTACAATTGTTTCAAGCTTTATAACAGATGACTGCCTTTTTTATAGACCAAGGATGAAAGTCTCTTGTGAGTTAAGTCTGATAATGACATCACAATTTGTAAATTAAGCTATAGTATGATTACAGAGTGTAGACTGAATAAAAAGTGCTTTCCTATGGATTGAAGTTTGTATTTTCTTAAGCTTTGCATTCCAAAATGGGCTAGCATTCTTTATTTCCAATGGGCACATTAAGCTACTTCCCCAATATATATTTTTTTGTGTTAAAAGTTATTCATACACAACTTGGTAAAACATACTAAATTTAATACATAATGGATTACATCCTGGATTTTCTTTTTCAACAATCTGTAAATTTACAATTAAAAATTGTGTATTAGATTTTTTAGATTGATTTTGCTTAGATTTGCATATACTCCTTGAATAAATTGTCTATTTTTATACTATTAGTAGATGCCTTAATCTTTGTTATTATCCTATCTAATATTTATTTTTATTTTGTAATGTGGAAAGAAACTGGAGCATTTTTATGATACCCATGCTTCAAGTGACTCTATGGATTAAGCTTTTTTTGGAAAAATGAAATGCTATAAAAACAAAATATGATCTGTGCTTTGAGGTACATTTGCCAGTTTTGTGTTTGCTTGCAGTGATATCTGTGGCTGGTTAGCTCAGTTGGTTAGAGCGTGGTGCTAATAACGCCAAGGTCACGGGTTTGATCCCAGTATGGGCTATTTGCTTTTCTTGATGGACAAGAATGGAATAAGCTCATCGGTGGAGTGCATGAATACTTGAAAACATCATAGACACATATATCACAAAATCTCTTCAAATACATATCAGAAGCCAGTGGGAGTGTCATCCTTTGGCTGATGAAGATTTTTCTCTACATGGCTCAGTGACTTTTGTCTCAAATCAAGCAATATGGCATAACTAAGATATGCAAGGGCAAATTAATTAGTTATTATATTGCTGCTCAAACATAGAGGGCACTAGGTGTTACTAGAAGAAGAAGAAGATATGTGCTCCCCTCTCATTAGTGCACACTGAAGTAAAAAAATTGGAGAATTTCTAAAGACCAGAGCACAAGTAATGGATCTCTGCATTCTTATTGCATCTTTTCTTATTTCCAAATATTTGACATACTTCTGATTTGATAAGTTTAAAAATGAGTTTAAACAAAGGACACCACTGAAGATGATGGAATTTATATGAATTTTAAATGAAGATTTGCAATACTCATACATTGAATGAAAATGGAGCTTTGAACAAAAGGAAAATAAACAATGTTAGCTCCCACGAGATATGAACTCAGATTACTAGATTCAAAGTCCAGGGTGCTAACAATTACACCATGGAACCCTCACCTGAGCAATGGCATCTACTGAAGTGCACTCATCTTTTAAATGCAAAGAAAAGAAATTCAATACTTTATATATATTATTTCAAGTTTCTAATAAGCTCAAGGATGCAATAGGTATTATGTAGAATATTTGTCCAAACCCAATGATAATATATAAAAAGTAACCTATTTTTTAAAGGAGAAGATAGATACTAGAAACCTAAATGCCTAGGACCAATTTCAGTTGGAGCATCACCCCTTATGTTATCCTAGCATTGAATTGACAGTTTTTCTGTATTTCCATATTTGCATATCAGCCACTTACAATTGTTTCAAGCTTTATAACAGAGGACTGCCTTTTTTATAGACCAAGGATGAAAGTCTCTTGTGAGTTAAGTCTGATAATGACATCACAATTTGTAAATTAAGCTATAGTATGATTACAGAGTGTAGACTGAATAAAAAGTGCTTTCCTATGGATTGAAGTTTGTATTTTCTTAAGCTTTGCATTCCAAAATGGGCTAGCATTCTTTATTTCCAATGGGCACATTAAGCTACTTCCCCAATATATATTTTTTTGTGTTAAAAGTTATTCATACACAACTTGGTAAAACATACTAAATTTAATACATAATGGATTACATCCTGGGATTATCTTTTTCAACAATCTGTAAATTTACAATTAAAAATTGTGTATTAGATTTTTTAGATTGATTTTGCTTAGATTTGCATATTCTCCTTGTCTAAATTGTCTATTTTTATACTATTAGTAGATGCCTTAATCTTTGTTATTATCCTATCTAATATTTATTTTTATTTTGTAATGTGGAAAGAAACTGGAGCATTTTTATGATACCCATGCTTCAAGTGACTCTATGGCTTAAGCTTTTTTTTGAAAAATGAAATGCTATAAAAACAAAATATGATCTGTGCTTTGAGGTACATTTGCCAGTTTTGTGTTTGCTCGCAGTGATATCTGTGGCCGGTTAGCTCAGTTGGTTAGAGCGTGGTGCTAATATCGCCAAGGTCACGGGTTCGATCCCCGTATGGGCCATTTGCTTTTCTTGATGGACAAGAATGGAATAAGATCATCGGTGGAGTGCATGAATACTTGAAAACATCATAGACACATATATCACAAAATCTCTTCAAATACATATCAGAAGCCAGTGGGAGTGTCATCCTTTGGCTGATGAAGATTTTTCTCTACATGGCTCAGTGACTTTTGTCTCAAATCAAGCAATATGGCATAACTAAGATATGCAAGGGCAAATTAATCAGTTATTATATTGCTGTTCAAACATAGAGGGCACTAGGTGTTACTAGAAGAAGAAGAAGATATGTGCTCCCCTCTCATTAGTGCACACTGAAGTAAAAAAAAATGGAGAATTTCCAAAGACCAGAGCACAAGTAATGGATCTCTGCATTCTTATTGCATCTTTTCTTATTTCCAAATATTTGACATACTTCTGATTTGCTAAGTTTAAAAATGAGTTTAAACAAAGGACACCACTGAAGATGATGGAATTTATATGAATTTTAAATGAAGATTTGCAATACTCATACATTGAATGAAAATGGAGCTTTGAACAAAAGGAAAATAAACAATGTTAGCTCCCACGAGATATGAACTCAGATTACTAGATTCAAAGTCCAAGGTGCTAACAATTACACCATGGAACCCTCACCTGAGCAATGGCATCTACTGAAGTGCACTCATCTTTTAAATGCAAAGAAAAGAAATTCAATACTTTATATATATTATTTCAAGTTTCTAATAAGCTCAGGGATGCAATAGGTATTATGTAGAATATTTGTCCAAACCCAATGATAATATATAAAAAGTAACCTATTTTTTAAAGGAGAAGATAGATACTAGAAACCTAAATGCCTAGGACCAATTTCAGTTGGAGCATCACCCCTTATGTTATCCTAGCATTGAATTGACAGTTTTTCTGTATTTCCATATTTGCATATCAGCCACTTACAATTGTTTCAAGCTTTATAACAGAGGACTGCCTTTTTTATAGACCAAGGATGAAAGTCTCTTGTGAGTTAAGTCTGATAATGACATCACAATTTGTAAATTAAGCTATAGTATGATTACAGAGTGTAGACTGAATAAAAAGTGCTTTCCTATGGATTGAAGTTTGTATTTTCTTAAGCTTTGCATTCCAAAATGGGCTAGCATTCTTTATTTCCAATGGGCACATTAAGCTACTTCCCCAATATATATTTTTTTGTGTTAAAAGTTATTCATACACAACTTGGTAAAACATACTAAATTTAATACATAATGGATTACATCCTGGATTATCTTTTTCAACAATCTGTAAATTTACAATTAAAAATTGTGTATTAGATTTTTTAGATTGATTTTGCTTAGATTTGCATATACTCCTTGTCTAAATTGTCTATTTTTATACTATTAGTAGATGCCTTAATCTTTGTTATTATCCTATCTAATATTTATTTTTATTTTGTAATGTGGAAAGAAACTGGAGCATTTTTATGATACCCATGCTTCAAGTGACTCTATGGATTAAGCTTTTTTTGGAAAAATGAAATGCTATAAAAACAAAATATGATCTGTGCTTTGAGGTACATTTGCCAGTTTTGTGTTTGCTTGCAGTGATATCTGTGGCTGGTTAGCTCAGTTGGTTAGAGCGTGGTGCTAATAACGCCAAGGTCACGGGTTTGATCCCAGTATGGGCTATTTGCTTTTCTTGATGGACAAGAATGGAATAAGCTCATCGGTGGAGTGCATGAATACTTGAAAACATCATAGACACATATATCACAAAATCTCTTCAAATACATATCAGAAGCCAGTGGGAGTGTCATCCTTTGGCTGATGAAGATTTTTCTCTACATGGCTCAGTGACTTTTGTCTCAAATCAAGCAATATGGCATAACTAAGATATGCAAGGGCAAATTAATTAGTTATTATATTGCTGCTCAAACATAGAGGGCACTAGGTGTTACTAGAAGAAGAAGAAGATATGTGCTCCCCTCTCATTAGTGCACACTGAAGTAAAAAAAAATGGAGAATTTCCAAAGACCAGAGCACAAGTAATGGATCTCTGCATTCTTATCGCATCTTTTCTTATTTCCAAATATTTGACATACTTCTGATTTGCTAAGTTTAAAAATGAGTTTAAACAAAGGACACCACTGAAGATGATGGAATTTATATGAATTTTAAATGAAGATTTGCAATACTCATACATTGAATGAAAATGGAGCTTTGAACAAAAGGAAAATAAACAATGTTAGCTCCCACGAGATATGAACTCAGATTACTAGATTCAAAGTCCAAGGTGCTAACAATTACACCATGGAACCCTCACCTGAGCAATGGCATCTACTGAAGTGCACTCATCTTTTAAATGCAAAGAAAAGAAATTCAATACTTTATATATATTATTTCAAGTTTCTAATAAGCTCAGGGATGCAATAGGTATTATGTAGAATATTTGTCCAAACCCAATGATAATATATAAAAAGTAACCTATTTTTTAAAGGAGAAGATAGATACTAGAAACCTAAATGCCTAGGACCAATTTCAGTTGGAGCATCACCCCTTATGTTATCCTAGCATTGAATTGACAGTTTTTCTGTATTTCCATATTTGCATATCAGCCACTTACAATTGTTTCAAGCTTTATAACAGAGGACTGCCTTTTTTATAGACCAAGGATGAAAGTCTCTTGTGAGTTAAGTCTGATAATGACATCACAATTTGTAAATTAAGCTATAGTATGATTACAGAGTGTAGACTGAATAAAAAGTGCTTTCCTATGGATTGAAGTTTGTATTTTCTTAAGCTTTGCATTCCAAAATGGGCTAGCATTCTTTATTTCCAAAGGGCACATTAAGCTACTTCCCCAATATATATTTTTTTGTGTTAAAAGTTATTCATGCACAACTTGGTAAAACATACTAAATTTAATACATAATGGATTACATCCTGGATTATCTTTTTCAACAATCTGTAAATTTACAATTAAAAATTGTGTATTAGATTTTTTAGATTGATTTTGCTTAGATTTGCATATACTCCTTGTCTAAATTGTCTATTTTTATACTATTAGTAGATGCCTTAATCTTTGTTATTATCCTATCTAATATTTATTTTTATTTTGTAATGTGGAAAGAAACTGGAGCATTTTTATGATACCCATGCTTCAAGTGACTCTATGGATTAAGCTTTTTTTGGAAAAATGAAATGCTATAAAAACAAAATATGATCTGTGCTTTGAGGTACATTTGCCAGTTTTGTGTTTGCTTGCAGTGATATCTGTGGCTGGTTAGCTCAGTTGGTTAGAGCGTGGTGCTAATAACGCAAAGGTCACGGGTTTGATCCCAGTATGGGCTATTTGCTTTTCTTGATGGACAAGAATGGAATAAGCTCATCGGTGGAGTGCATGAATACTTGAAAACATCATAGACACATATATCACAAAATCTCTTCAAATACATATCAGAAGCCAGTGGGAGTGTCATCCTTTGGCTGATGAAGATTTTTCTCTACATGGCTCAGTGACTTTTGTCTCAAATCAAGCAATATGGCATAACTAAGATATGCAAGGGCAAATTAATTAGTTATTATATTGCTGCTCAAACATAGAGGGCACTAGGTGTTACTAGAAGAAGAAGAAGATATGTGCTCCCCTCTCATTAGTGCACACTGAAGTAAAAAAAAATGGAGAATTTCTAAAGACCAGAGCACAAGTAATGGATCTCTGCATTCTTATTGCATCTTTTCTTATTTCCAAATATTTGACATACTTCTGATTTGATAAGTTTAAAAATGAGTTTAAACAAAGGACACCACTGAAGATGATGGAATTTATATGAATTTTAAATGAAGATTTGCAATACTCATACATTGAATGAAAATGGAGCTTTGAACAAAAGGAAAATAAACAATGTTAGCTCCCACGAGATATGAACTCAGATTACTAGATTCAAAGTCCAGGGTGCTAACAATTACACCATGGAACCCTCACCTGAGCAATGGCATCTACTGAAGTGCACTCATCTTTTAAATGCAAAGAAAAGAAATTCAATACTTTATATATATTATTTCAAGTTTCTAATAAGCTCAAGGATGCAATAGGTATTATGTAGAATATTTGTCCAAACCCAATGATAATATATAAAAAGTAACCTATTTTTTAAAGGAGAAGATAGATACTAGAAACCTAAATGCCTAGGACCAATTTCAGTTGGAGCATCACCCCTTATGTTATCCTAGCATTGAATTGACAGTTTTTCTGTATTTCCATATTTGCATATCAGCCACTTACAATTGTTTCAAGCTTTATAACAGAGGACTGCCTTTTTTATAGACCAAGGATGAAAGTCTCTTGTGAGTTAAGTCTGATAATGACATCACAATTTGTAAATTAAGCTATAGTATGATTACAGAGTGTAGACTGAATAAAAAGTGCTTTCCTATGGATTGAAGTTTGTATTTTCTTAAGCTTTGCATTCCAAAATGGGCTAGCATTCTTTATTTCCAATGGGCACATTAAGCTACTTCCCCAATATATATTTTTTTGTGTTAAAAGTTATTCATACACAACTTGGTAAAACATACTAAATTTAATACATAATGGATTACATCCTGGGATTATCTTTTTCAACAATCTGTAAATTTACAATTAAAAATTGTGTATTAGATTTTTTAGATTGATTTTGCTTAGATTTGCATATACTCCTTGTCTAAATTGTCTATTTTTATACTATTAGTAGATGCCTTAATCTTTGTTATTATCCTATCTAATATTTATTTTTATTTTGTAATGTGGAAAGAAACTGGAGCATTTTTATGATACCCATGCTTCAAGTGACTCTATGGCTTAAGCTTTTTTTTGAAAAATGAAATGCTATAAAAACAAAACATGATCTGTGCTTTGAGGTACATTTGCCAGTTTTGTGTTTGCTTGCAGTGATATCTGTGGCTGGTTAGCTCAGTTGGTTAGAGCGTGGTGCTAATAACGCCAAGGTCACGGGTTCGATCCCCGTATGGGCCATTTGCTTTTCTTGATGGACAAGAATGGAATAAGCTCATCGGTGGAGTGCATGAATACTTGAAAACATCATAGACACATATATCACAAAATCTCTTCAAATACATATCAGAAGCCAGTGGGAGTGTCATCCTTTGGCTGATGAAGATTTTTCTCTACATGGCTCAGTGACTTTTGTCTCAAATCAAGCAATATGGCATAACTAAGATATGCAAGGGCAAATTAATAAGTTATTATATTGCTGCTCAAACATAGTGTTAGGGTCTCCTGCCCTGTGCTGCCACGTCGTCATGGCAACCGGGAGACAAGTGCTAGCGGAGTAACCTGAGCGCAGCTGATACTCCGGTTCGGGTCTTTTGCTGTGCAGTGGTTATAGGCTCTGTGCATGGCAGGGGATCCGGTGCTGGTTTTTGTGCTCACAGTCTGTGAGGTCTGAGTGGGGCGTGGACAGCATCTGCTTTATAAGGCCTCTTTTCAGGGTAAGCAGATGCTGCTAAATCTTTGTTGGTTAGTCAGTTTCTGAAAGTTAGCCAGTACTGTGTAGCTTTGTATTTGTTTGTTGCTTACTGCAAATAGGCCTGGGGATTTGGTATTACACTCTGCCAATCCAGACCTAGCAGTAAGACTGGAGTCAGTCGTTCAGCTTGCTGGGGTTCTGTTACTACTCTGTGAACTTAGCAAGTCTGCGGCTGTATTCTAAGACTTGCCTGTCTAATCCTGTCTCACTGTGCTAGGTGTCAGGGGTCAGTTTAGTGGCAGTAAACCGAACCTGTGCACTGCAAGTGAGAATTAGGATTGTGGAGAATCTCCTTGTGTCTATCATTCCATCTCTGACCAAGGAGTTTACGGCCACACCCGTTGGTAACCCTTTAGGGTTTTGCTGTTGCCCTTAGCAACAGCATTTCAGGTTTTCTATGTATTAAAAACACAACATCTTGCTTTTCACATCTGAGCAGTTCTAATACAAGGGAGATACCCTGTTCCTTAGCCTCTGGGCTTCTCTGTTCACGTTGTGTGTATTTTGTTACCCTTCCACCTTCTGTGTACGTTATGTCATATTCCCTAGTCTGTCTGTGAGTCCATGTGTTTTGCATAACAGTTCAAACACCAGTACATTCCTGCAGGCACTGGAGTGCATAACAGTCCTGACACCAGTACTTTCCTGCAGGCACTGGTGTGCATAACACATAGAGGGCACTAGGTGTTACTAGAAGAAGAAGAAGATATGTGCTCCCCTCTCATTATTGCACACTGAAGTAAAAAAAATGGAGAATTTCTAAAGACCAGAGCACAAGTAATGGATCTCTGCATTCTTATTGCATCTTTTCTTATTTCCAAATATTTGACATACTTCTGATTTGCTAAGTTTAAAAATGAGTTTAAACAAAGGACACCACTGAAGATGATGGAATTTATATGAATTTTAAATGAAGATTTGCAATACTCATACATTGAATGAAAATGGAGCTTTGAACAAAAGGAAAATAAACAATGTTAGCTCCCACGAGATATGAACTCAGATTACTAGATTCAAAGTCCAAGGTGCTAACAATTACACCATGGAACCCTCACCTGAGCAATGGCATCTACTGAAGTGCACTCATCTTTTAAATGCAAAGAAAAGAAATTCAATACTTTATATATATTATTTCAAGTTTCTAATAAGCTCAGGGATGCAATAGGTATTATGTAGAATATTTGTCCAAACCCAATGATAATATATAAAAAGTAACCTATTTTTTAAAGGAGAAGATAGATACTAGAAACCTAAATGCCTAGGACCAATTTCAGTTGGAGCATCACCCCTTATGTTATCCTAGCATTGAATTGACAGTTTTTCTGTATTTCCATATTTGCATATCAGCCACTTACAATTGTTTCAAGCTTTATAACAGAGGACTGCCTTTTTTATAGACCAAGGATGAAAGTCTCTTGTGAGTTAAGTCTGATAATGACATCACAATTTGTAAATTAAGCTATAGTATGATTACAGAGTGTAGACTGAATAAAAAGTGCTTTCCTATGGATTGAAGTTTGTATTTTCTTAAGCTTTGCATTCCAAAATGGGCTAGCATTCTTTATTTCCAATGGGCACATTAAGCTACTTCCCCAATATATATTTTTTTGTGTTAAAAGTTATTCATACACAACTTGGTAAAACATACTAAATTTAATACATAATGGATTACATCCTGGATTATCTTTTTCAACAATCTGTAAATTTACAATTAAAAATTGTGTATTAGATTTTTTAGATTGATTTTGCTTAGATTTGCATATACTCCTTGTCTAAATTGTCTATTTTTATACTATTAGTAGATGCCTTAATCTTTGTTATTATCCTATCTAATATTTATTTTTATTTTGTAATGAGGAAAGAAACTGGAGCATTTTTATGATACCCATGCTTCAAGTGACTCTATGGATTAAGCTTTTTTTGGAAAAATGAAATGCTATAAAAACAAAATATGATCTGTGCTTTGAGGTACATTTGCCAGTTTTGTGTTTGCTTGCAGTGATATCTGTGGCTGGTTAGCTCAGTTGGTTAGAGCGTGGTGCTAATAACGCCAAGGTCACGGGTTTGATCCCAGTATGGGCTATTTGCTTTTCTTGATGGACAAGAATGGAATAAGCTCATCGGTGGAGTGCATGAATACTTGAAAACATCATAGACACATATATCACAAAATCTCTTCAAATACATATCAGAAGCCAGTGGGAGTGTCATCCTTTGGCTGATGAAGATTTTTCTCTACATGGCTCAGTGACTTTTGTCTCAAATCAAGCAATATGGCATAACTAAGATATGCAAGGGCAAATTAATTAGTTATTATATTGCTGCTCAAACATAGAGGGCACTAGGTGTTACTAGAAGAAGAAGAAGATATGTGCTCCCCTCTCATTAGTGCACACTGAAGTAAAAAAAAATGGAGAATTTCCAAAGACCAGAGCACAAGTAATGGATCTCTGCATTCTTATCGCATCTTTTCTTATTTCCAAATATTTGACATACTTCTGATTTGCTAAGTTTAAAAATGAGTTTAAACAAAGGACACCACTGAAGATGATGGAATTTATATGAATTTTAAATGAAGATTTGCAATACTCATACATTGAATGAAAATGGAGCTTTGAACAAAAGGAAAATAAACAATGTTAGCTCCCACGAGATATGAACTCAGATTACTAGATTCAAAGTCCAAGGTGCTAACAATTACACCATGGAACCCTCACCTGAGCAATGGCATCTACTGAAGTGCACTCATCTTTTAAATGCAAAGAAAAGAAATTCAATACTTTATATATATTATTTCAAGTTTCTAATAAGCTCAGGGATGCAATAGGTATTATGTAGAATATTTGTCCAAACCCAATGATAATATATAAAAAGTAACCTATTTTTTAAAGGAGAAGATAGATACTAGAAACCTAAATGCCTAGGACCAATTTCAGTTGGAGCATCACCCCTTATGTTATCCTAGCATTGAATTGACAGTTTTTCTGTATTTCCATATTTGCATATCAGCCACTTACAATTGTTTCAAGCTTTATAACAGAGGACTGCCTTTTTTATAGACCAAGGATGAAAGTCTCTTGTGAGTTAAGTCTGATAATGACATCACAATTTGTAAATTAAGCTATAGTATGATTACAGAGTGTAGACTGAATAAAAAGTGCTTTCCTATGGATTGAAGTTTGTATTTTCTTAAGCTTTGCATTCCAAAATGGGCTAGCATTCTTTATTTCCAATGGGCACATTAAGCTACTTCCCCAATATATATTTTTTTGTGTTAAAAGTTATTCATACACAACTTGGTAAAACATACTAAATTTAATACATAATGGATTACATCCTGGATTATCTTTTTCAACAATCTGTAAATTTACAATTAAAAATTGTGTATTAGATTTTTTAGATTGATTTTGCTTAGATTTGCATATACTCCTTGTCTAAATTGTCTATTTTTATACTATTAGTAGATGCCTTAATCTTTGTTATTATCCTATCTAATATTTATTTTTATTTTGTAATGTGGAAAGAAACTGGAGCATTTTTATGATACCCATGCTTCAAGTGACTCTATGGATTAAGCTTTTTTTGGAAAAATGAAATGCTATAAAAACAAAATATGATCTGTGCTTTGAGGTACATTTGCCAGTTTTGTGTTTGCTTGCAGTGATATCTGTGGCTGGTTAGCTCAGTTGGTTAGAGCGTGGTGCTAATAACGCAAAGGTCACGGGTTTGATCCCAGTATGGGCTATTTGCTTTTCTTGATGGACAAGAATGGAATAAGCTCATCGGTGGAGTGCATGAATACTTGAAAACATCATAGACACATATATCACAAAATCTCTTCAAATACATATCAGAAGCCAGTGGGAGTGTCATCCTTTGGCTGATGAAGATTTTTCTCTACATGGCTCAGTGACTTTTGTCTCAAATCAAGCAATATGGCATAACTAAGATATGCAAGGGCAAATTAATTAGTTATTATATTGCTGCTCAAACATAGAGGGCACTAGGTGTTACTAGAAGAAGAAGAAGATATGTGCTCCCCTCTCATTAGTGCACACTGAAGTAAAAAAAAATGGAGAATTTCTAAAGACCAGAGCACAAGTAATGGATCTCTGCATTCTTATTGCATCTTTTCTTATTTCCAAATATTTGACATACTTCTGATTTGATAAGTTTAAAAATGAGTTTAAACAAAGGACACCACTGAAGATGATGGA
The DNA here is from genome assembly GCF_028390025.1 of Pseudophryne corroboree. Taxonomy (NCBI): domain Eukaryota; kingdom Metazoa; phylum Chordata; class Amphibia; order Anura; family Myobatrachidae; genus Pseudophryne; species Pseudophryne corroboree. The sequence continues at coordinate 166,031,855 of NC_086454.1, read as the reverse complement.
ATTTATATGAATTTTAAATGAAGATTTGCAATACTCATACATTGAATGAAAATGGAGCTTTGAACAAAAGGAAAATAAACAATGTTAGCTCCCACGAGATATGAACTCAGATTACTAGATTCAAAGTCCAGGGTGCTAACAATTACACCATGGAACCCTCACCTGAGCAATGGCATCTACTGAAGTGCACTCATCTTTTAAATGCAAAGAAAAGAAATTCAATACTTTATATATATTATTTCAAGTTTCTAATAAGCTCAAGGATGCAATAGGTATTATGTAGAATATTTGTCCAAACCCAATGATAATATATAAAAAGTAACCTATTTTTTAAAGGAGAAGATAGATACTAGAAACCTAAATGCCTAGGACCAATTTCAGTTGGAGCATCACCCCTTATGTTATCCTAGCATTGAATTGACAGTTTTTCTGTATTTCCATATTTGCATATCAGCCACTTACAATTGTTTCAAGCTTTATAACAGAGGACTGCCTTTTTTATAGACCAAGGATGAAAGTCTCTTGTGAGTTAAGTCTGATAATGACATCACAATTTGTAAATTAAGCTATAGTATGATTACAGAGTGTAGACTGAATAAAAAGTGCTTTCCTATGGATTGAAGTTTGTATTTTCTTAAGCTTTGCATTCCAAAATGGGCTAGCATTCTTTATTTCCAATGGGCACATTAAGCTACTTCCCCAATATATATTTTTTTGTGTTAAAAGTTATTCATACACAACTTGGTAAAACATACTAAATTTAATACATAATGGATTACATCCTGGGATTATCTTTTTCAACAATCTGTAAATTTACAATTAAAAATTGTGTATTAGATTTTTTAGATTGATTTTGCTTAGATTTGCATATACTCCTTGTCTAAATTGTCTATTTTTATACTATTAGTAGATGCCTTAATCTTTGTTATTATCCTATCTAATATTTATTTTTATTTTGTAATGTGGAAAGAAACTGGAGCATTTTTATGATACCCATGCTTCAAGTGACTCTATGGCTTAAGCTTTTTTTTTGAAAAATGAAATGCTATAAAAACAAAATATGATCTGTGCTTTGAGGTACATTTGCCAGTTTTGTGTTTGCTGGCGGTGATATCTGTGGCCGGTTAGCTCAGTTGGTTAGAGCGTGGTGCTAATATCGCCAAGGTCACGGGTTCGATCCCCGTATGGGCCATTTGCTTTTCTTGATGGACAAGAATGGAATAAGATCATCGGTGGAGTGCATGAATACTTGAAAACATCATAGACACATATATCACAAAATCTCTTCAAATACATATCAGAAGCCAGTGGGAGTGTCATCCTTTGGCTGATGAAGATTTTTCTCTACATGGCTCAGTGACTTTTGTCTCAAATCAAGCAAAATGGCATAACTAAGATATGCAAGGGCAAATTAATCAGTTATTATATTGCTGCTCAAATATAGAGGGCACTAGGTGTTACTAGAAGAAGAAGAAGATATGTGCTCCCCTCTCATTAGTGCACACTGAAGTAAAAAAAAATTGAGAATTTCTAAAGACCAGAGCACAAGTAATGGATCTCTGCATTCTTATTGCATCTTTTCTTATTTCCAAATATTTGACATACTTCTGATTTGATAAGTTTAAAAATGGTTTAAACAAAGGACACCACTGAAGATGATGGAATTTATATGAATTTTAAATGAAGATTTGCAATACTCATACATTGAATGAAAATGGAGCTTTGAACAATAGGAAAATAAACAATGTTAGCTCCCACGAGATATGAATTCAGATTACTAGATTCAAAGTCAAGGGTGCTAACAATTACACCATGGAACCATCACCTGAGCAATGGCATCTACTGAAGTGCGCTCATCTTTTAAATGCAAAGAAAAGAAATTCAATACTTTATATATATTATTTCAAGTTTCTAATAAGCTCAGGGATGCAATAGGTATTATGTAGAATATTTGTCCAAACCCAATGATAATATATAAAAAGTAACCTATTTTTTAAAGGAGAAGATAGATACTAGAAACCTAAATGCCTAGGACCAATTTCAGTTGGAGCATCACCCCTTATGTTATCCTAGCATTGAATTGACAGTTTTTCTGTATTTCCATATTTGCATATCAGCCACTTACAATTGTTTCAAGCTTTATAACAGAGGACTGCCTTTTTTATAGACCAAGGATGAAAGTCTCTTGTGAGTTAAGTCTGATAATGACATCACAATTTGTAAATTAAGCTATAGTATGATTACAGAGTGTAGACTGAATAAAAAGTGCTTTCCTATGGATTGAAGTTTGTATTTTCTTAAGCTTTGCATTCCAAAATGGGCTAGCATTCTTTATTTCCAATGGGCACATTAAGCTACTTCCCCAATATATATTTTTTTGTGTTAAAAGTTATTCATACACAACTTGGTAAAACATACTAAATTTAATACATAATGGATTACATCCTGGGATTATCTTTTTCAACAATCTGTAAATTTACAATTAAAAATTGTGTATTAGATTTTTTAGATTGATTTTGCTTAGATTTGCATATACTCCTTGTCTAAATTGTCTATTTTTATACTATTAGTAGATGCCTTAATCTTTGTTATTATCCTATCTAATATTTATTTTTATTTTGTAATGTGGAAAGAAACTGGAGCATTTTTATGATACCCATGCTTCAAGTGACTCTATGGCTTAAGCTTTTTTTTGAAAAATGAAATGCTATAAAAACAAAACATGATCTGTGCTTTGAGGTACATTTGCCAGTTTTGTGTTTGCTTGCAGTGATATCTGTGGCTGGTTAGCTCAGTTGGTTAGAGCGTGGTGCTAATAACGCCAAGGTCACGAGTTCGATCCCCGTATGGGCCATTTGCTTTTCTTGATGGACAAGAATGGAATAAGCTCATCGGTGGAGTGCATGAATACTTGAAAACATCATAGACACATATATCACAAAATCTCTTCAAATACATATCAGAAGCCAGTGGGAGTGTCATCCTTTGGCTGATGAAGATTTTTCTCTACATGGCTCAGTGACTTTTGTCTCAAATCAAGCAATATGGCATAACTAAGATATGCAAGGGCAAATTAATAAGTTATTATATTGCTGCTCAAACATAGTGTTAGGGTCTCCTGCCCTGTGCTGCCACGTCGTCATGGCAACCGGGAGACAAGTGCTAGCGGAGTAACCTGAGCGCAGCTGATACTCCGGTTCGGGTCTTTTGCTGTGCAGTGGTTATAGGCTCTGTGCATGGCAGGGGATCCGGTGCTGGTTTTTGTGCTCACAGTCTGTGAGGTCTGAGTGGGGCGTGGACAGCATCTGCTTTATAAGGCCTCTTTTCAGGGTAAGCAGATGCTGCTAAATCTTTGTTGGTTAGTCAGTTTCTGAAAGTTAGCCAGTACTGTGTAGCTTTGTATTTGTTTGTTGCTTACTGCAAATAGGCCTGGGGATTTGGTATTACACTCTGCCAATCCAGACCTAGCAGTAAGACTGGAGTCAGTCGTTCAGCTTGCTGGGGTTCTGTTACTACTCTGTGAACTTAGCAAGTCTGCGGCTGTATTCTAAGACTTGCCTGTCTAATCCTGTCTCACTGTGCTAGGTGTCAGGGGTCAGTTTAGTGGCAGTAAACCGAACCTGTGCACTGCAAGTGAGAATTAGGATTGTGGAGAATCTCCTTGTGTCTATCATTCCATCTCTGACCAAGGAGTTTACGGCCACACCCGTTGGTAACCCTTTAGGGTTTTGCTGTTGCCCTTAGCAACAGCATTTCAGGTTTTCTATGTATTAAAAACACAACATCTTGCTTTTCACATCTGAGCAGTTCTAATACAAGGGAGATACCCTGTTCCTTAGCCTCTGGGCTTCTCTGTTCACGTTGTGTGTATTTTGTTACCCTTCCACCTTCTGTGTACGTTATGTCATATTCCCTAGTCTGTCTGTGAGTCCATGTGTTTTGCATAACAGTTCAAACACCAGTACATTCCTGCAGGCACTGGAGTGCATAACAGTCCTGACACCAGTACTTTCCTGCAGGCACTGGTGTGCATAACACATAGAGGGCACTAGGTGTTACTAGAAGAAGAAGAAGATATGTGCTCCCCTCTCATTATTGCACACTGAAGTAAAAAAAATGGAGAATTTCTAAAGACCAGAGCACAAGTAATGGATCTCTGCATTCTTATTGCATCTTTTCTTATTTCCAAATATTTGACATACTTCTGATTTGATAAGATTAAAAATGAGTTTAAACAAAGGACACCACTGAAGATGATGGAATTTATATGAATTTTAAATGAAGATTTGCAATACTCATACATTGAATGAAAATGGAGCTTTGAACAAGAGGAAAATAAACAATGTTAGCTCCCACGAGATTTGAATTCAGATTACTAGATTCAAAATCAAGGGTGCTAACAATTACACCATGGAACCCTCACCTGAGCAATGGCATCTACTGAAGTGCGCTCATCTTTTAAATGCAAAGAAAAGAAATTCAATACTTTATATATATTATTTCAAGTTTCTAATAAGCTCAGGGATGCAATAGGTATTATGTAGAATATTTGTCCAAACCCAATGATAATATATAAAAAGTAACCTATTTTTTAAAGGAGAAGATAGATACTAGAAACCTAAATGCCTAGGACCAATTTCAGTTGGAGCATCACCCCTTATGTTATCCTAGCATTGAATTGACAGTTTTTCTGTATTTCCATATTTGCATATCAGCCACTTACAATTGTTTCAAGCTTTATAACAGAGGACTGCCTTTTTTATAGACCAAGGATGAAAGTCTCTTGTGAGTTAAGTCTGATAATGACATCACAATTTGTAAATTAAGCTATAGTATGATTACAGAGTGTAGACTGAATAAAAAGTGCTTTCCTATGGATTGAAGTTTGTATTTTCTTAAGCTTTGCATTCCAAAATGGGCTAGCATTCTTTATTTCCAATGGGCACATTAAGCTACTTCCCCAATATATATTTTTTTGTGTAAAAAGTTATTCATACACAACTTGGTAAAACATACTAAATTTAATACATGATGGATTACATCCTGGATTATCTTTTTCAACAATCTGTAAATTTACAATTAAAAATTGTGTATTAGATTTTTTAGATTGATTTTGCTTAGATTTGCATATACTCCTTGTCTAAATTGTCTATTTTTATACTATTAGTAGATGCCTTAATCTTTGTTATTATCCTATCTAATATTTATTTTTATTTTGTAATGTGGAAAGAAACTGGAGCATTTTTATGATACCCATGCTTCAAGTGACTCTATGGCTTAAGCTTTTTTTTGAAAAATGAAATGCTATAAAAACAAAATATGATCTGTGCTTTGAGGTACATTTGCCAGTTTTGTGTTTGCTTGCAGTGATATCTGTGGCTGGTTAGCTCAGTTGGTTAGAGCGTGGTGCTAATAACGCCAAGGTCACGGGTTCGATCCCCGTATGGGCCATTTGCTTTTCTTGATGGACAAGAATGGAATAAGCTCATCGGTGGAGTGCATGAATACTTGAAAACATCATAGACACATATATCACAAAATCTCTTCAAATACATATCAGAAGCCAGTGGGAGTGTCATCCTTTGGCTGATGAAGATTTTTCTCTACATGGCTCAGTGACTTTTGTCTCAAATCAAGCAATATGGCATAACTAAGATATGCAAGGGCAAATTAATTAGTTATTATATTGCTGCTCAAACATAGAGGGCACTAGGTGTTACTAGAAGAAGAAGAAGATATGTGCTCCCCTCTCATTAGTGCACACTGAAGTAAAAAAAAATGGAGAATTTCTAAAGACCAGAGCACAAGTAATGGATCTCTGCATTCTTATTGCATCTTTTCTTATTTCCAAATATTTGACATACTTCTGATTTGATAAGTTTAAAAATGAGTTTAAACAAAGGACACCACTGAAGATGATGGAATTTATATGAATTTTAAATGAAGATTTGCAATACTCAAACATTGAATGAAAATGGAGCTTTGAACAAGAGGAAAATAAACAATGTTAGCTCCCACGAGATATGAATTCAGATTACTAGATTCAAAGTCAAGGGTGCTAACAATTACATTATGGAACCCTCACCTGAGCAATGGCATCTACTGAAGTGCGCTCATCTTTTAAATGCAAAGAAAAGAAATTCAATACTTTATATATATTATTTCAAGTTTCTAATAAGCTCAGGGATGCAATAGGTATTATGTAGAATATTTGTCCAAACCCAATGATAATATATAAAAAGTAACCTATTTTTTAAAGGAGAAGATAGATACTAGAAACCTAAATGCCTAGGACCAATTTCAGTTGGAGCATCACCCCTTATGTTATCCTAGCATTGAATTGACAGTTTTTCTGTATTTCCATATTTGCATATCAGCCACTTACAATTGTTTCAAGCTTTATAACAGAGGACTGCCTTTTTTATAGACCAAGGATGAAAGTCTCTTGTGAGTTAAGTCTGATAATGACATCACAATTTGTAAATTAAGCTATAGTATGATTACAGAGTGTAGACTGAATAAAAAGTGCTTTCCTATGGATTGAAGTTTGTATTTTCTTAAGCTTTGCATTCCAAAATGGGCTAGCATTCTTTATTTCCAATGGGCACATTAAGCTACTTCCCCAATATATATTTTTTTGTGTTAAAAGTTATTCATACACAACTTGGTAAAACATACTAAATTTAATACATGATGGATTACATCCTTGATTATCTTTTTCAACAATCTGTAAATTTACAATTAAAAATTGTGTATTAGATTTTTTAGATTGATTTTGCTTAGACTTGCATATACTCCTTGTCTAAATTGTCTATTTTTATACTATTAGTAGATGCCTTAATCTTTGTTATTATCCTATCTAATATTTATTTTTATTTTGTAATGTGGAAAGAAACTGGAGCATTTTTATGATACCCATGCTTCAAGTGACTCTATGGCTTAAGCTTTTTTTTGAAAAATGAAATGCTATAAAAACAAAATATGATCTGTGCTTTGAGGTACATTTGCCAGTTTTGTGTTTGCTTGCAGTGATATCTGTGGCTGGTTAGCTCAGTTGGTTAGAGCGTGGTGCTAATAACGCCAAGGTCACGGGTTCGATCCCCGTGTGGGCCATTTGCTTTTCTTGATGGACAAGAATGGAATAAGCTCATCGGTGGAGTGCATGAATACTTGAAAACATCATAGACACATATATCACAAAATCTCTTCAAATACATATCAGAAGCCAGTGGGAGTGTCATCCTTTGGCTGATGAAGATTTTTCTCTACATGGCTCAGTGACTTTTGTCTCAAATCAAGCAATATTGCATAACTAAGATATGCAAGGGCAAATTAATCAGTTATTATTTTGCTGCTCAAACATAGAGGGCACTAGGTGTTACTAGAAGAAGAAGAAGATATGTGCTCCCCTCTCATTAGTGCACACTGAAGTAAAAAAAAATGGAGAATTTCCAAAGACCAGAGCACAAGTAATGGATCTCTGCATTCTTATTGCATCTTTTCTTATTTCCAAATATTTGACATACTTCTGATTTGCTAAGTTTAAAAATGAGTTTAAACAAAGGACACCACTGAAGATGATGGAATTTATATGAATTTTAAATGAAGATTTGCAATACTCATACATTGAATGAAAATGGAGCTTTGAACAAAAGGAAAATAAACAATGTTAGCTCCCACGAGATATGAACTCAGATTACTAGATTCAAAGTCCAAGGTGCTAACAATTACACCATGGAACCCTCACCTGAGCAATGGCATCTACTGAAGTGCACTCATCTTTTAAATGCAAAGAAAAGAAATTCAATACTTTATATATATTATTTCAAGTTTCTAATAAGCTCAGGGATGCAATAGGTATTATGTAGAATATTTGTCCAAACCCAATGATAATATATAAAAAGTAACCTATTTTTTAAAGGAGAAGATAGATACTAGAAACCTAAATGCCTAGGACCAATTTCAGTTGGAGCATCACCCCTTATGTTATCCTAGCATTGAATTGACAGTTTTTCTGTATTTCCATATTTGCATATCAGCCACTTACAATTGTTTCAAGCTTTATAACAGAGGACTGCCTTTTTTATAGACCAAGGATGAAAGTCTCTTGTGAGTTAAGTCTGATAATGACATCACAATTTGTAAATTAAGCTATAGTATGATTACAGAGTGTAGACTGAATAAAAAGTGCTTTCCTATGGATTGAAGTTTGTATTTTCTTAAGCTTTGCATTCCAAAATGGGCTAGCATTCTTTATTTCCAATGGGCACATTAAGCTACTTCCCCAATATATATTTTTTTGTGTTAAAAGTTATTCATACACAACTTGGTAAAACATACTAAATTTAATACATAATGGATTACATCCTGGATTATCTTTTTCAACAATCTGTAAATTTACAATTAAAAATTGTGTATTAGATTTTTTAGATTGATTTTGCTTAGATTTGCATATACTCCTTGTCTAAATTGTCTATTTTTATACTATTAGTAGATGCCTTAATCTTTGTTATTATCCTATCTAATATTTATTTTTATTTTGTAATGTGGAAAGAAACTGGAGCATTTTTATGATACCCATGCTTCAAGTGACTCTATGGATTAAGCTTTTTTTGGAAAAATGAAATGCTATAAAAACAAAATATGATCTGTGCTTTGAGGTACATTTGCCAGTTTTGTGTTTGCTTGCAGTGATATCTGTGGCTGGTTAGCTCAGTTGGTTAGAGCGTGGTGCTAATAACGCCAAGGTCACGGGTTTGATCCCAGTATGGGCTATTTGCTTTTCTTGATGGACAAGAATGGAATAAGCTCATCGGTGGAGTGCATGAATACTTGAAAACATCATAGACACATATATCACAAAATCTCTTCAAATACATATCAGAAGCCAGTGGGAGTGTCATCCTTTGGCTGATGAAGATTTTTCTCTACATGGCTCAGTGACTTTTGTCTCAAATCAAGCAATATGGCATAACTAAGATATGCAAGGGCAAATTAATTAGTTATTATATTGCTGCTCAAACATAGAGGGCACTAGGTGTTACTAGAAGAAGAAGAAGATATGTGCTCCCCTCTCATTAGTGCACACTGAAGTAAAAAAAAATGGAGAATTTCTAAAGACCAGAGCACAAGTAATGGATCTCTGCATTCTTATTGCATCTTTTCTTATTTCCAAATATTTGACATACTTCTGATTTGATAAGTTTAAAAATGAGTTTAAACAAAGGACACCACTGAAGATGATGGAATTTATATGAATTTTAAATGAAGATTTGCAATACTCATACATTGAATGAAAATGGAGCTTTGAACAAAAGGAAAATAAACAATGTTAGCTCCCACGAGATATGAACTCAGATTACTAGATTCAAAGTCCAGGGTGCTAACAATTACACCATGGAACCCTCACCTGAGCAATGGCATCTACTGAAGTGCACTCATCTTTTAAATGCAAAGAAAAGAAATTCAATACTTTATATATATTATTTCAAGTTTCTAATAAGCTCAAGGATGCAATAGGTATTATGTAGAATATTTGTCCAAACCCAATGATAATATATAAAAAGTAACCTATTTTTTAAAGGAGAAGATAGATACTAGAAACCTAAATGCCTAGGACCAATTTCAGTTGGAGCATCACCCCTTATGTTATCCTAGCATTGAATTGACAGTTTTTCTGTATTTCCATATTTGCATATCAGCCACTTACAATTGTTTCAAGCTTTATAACAGAGGACTGCCTTTTTTATAGACCAAGGATGAAAGTCTCTTGTGAGTTAAGTCTGATAATGACATCACAATTTGTAAATTAAGCTATAGTATGATTACAGAGTGTAGACTGAATAAAAAGTGCTTTCCTATGGATTGAAGTTTGTATTTTCTTAAGCTTTGCATTCCAAAATGGGCTAGCATTCTTTATTTCCAATGGGCACATTAAGCTACTTCCCCAATATATATTTTTTTGTGTTAAAAGTTATTCATACACAACTTGGTAAAACATACTAAATTTAATACATAATGGATTACATCCTGGGATTATCTTTTTCAACAATCTGTAAATTTACAATTAAAAATTGTGTATTAGATTTTTTAGATTGATTTTGCTTAGATTTGCATATACTCCTTGTCTAAATTGTCTATTTTTATACTATTAGTAGATGCCTTAATCTTTGTTATTATCCTATCTAATATTTATTTTTATTTTGTAATGTGGAAAGAAACTGGAGCATTTTTATGATACCCATGCTTCAAGTGACTCTATGGCTTAAGCTTTTTTTTGAAAAATGAAATGCTATAAAAACAAAATATGATCTGTGCTTTGAGGTACATTTGCCAGTTTTGTGTTTGCTTGCAGTGATATCTGTGGCCGGTTAGCTCAGTTGGTTAGAGCGAGGTGCTAATATCGCCAAGGTCACGGGTTCGATCCCCGTATGGGCCATTTGCTTTTCTTGATGGACAAGAATGGAATAAGATCATCGGTGGAGTGCATGAATACTTGAAAACATCATAGACACATATATCACAAAATCTCTTCAAATACATATCAGAAGCCAGTGGGAGTGTCATCCTTTGGCTGATGAGGATTTTTCTCTACATGGCTCAGTGACTTTTGTCTCAAATCAAGCAATATGGCATAACTAAGATATGCAAGGGCAAATTAATCAGTTATTATATTGCTGCTCAAATATAGAGGGCACTAGGTGTTACTAGAAGAAGAAGAAGATATGTGCTCCCCTCTCATTAGTGCACACTGAAGTAAAAAAAAAATGAGAATTTCTAAAGACCAGAGCACAAGTAATGGATCTCTGCATTCTTATTGCATCTTTTCTTATTTCCAAATATTTGACATACTTCTGATTTGATAAGTTTAAAAATGGTTTAAACAAAGGACACCACTGAAGATGATGGAATTTATATGAATTTTAAATGAAGATTTGCAATACTCATACATTGAATGAAAATGGAGCTTTGAACAATAGGAAAATAAACAATGTTAGCTCCCACGAGATATGAATTCAGATTACTAGATTCAAAGTCAAGGGTGCTAACAATTACACCATGGAACCCTCACCTGAGCAATGGCATCTACTGAAGTGCGCTCATCTTTTAAATGCAAAGAAAAGAAATTCAATACTTTATATATATTATTTCAAGTTTCTAATAAGCTCAGGGATGCAATAGGTATTATGTAGAATATTTGTCCAAACCCAATGATAATATATAAAAAGTAACCTATTTTTTAAAGGAGAAGATAGATACTAGAAACCTAAATGCCTAGGACCAATTTCAGTTGGAGCATCACCCCTTATGTTATCCTAGCATTGAATTGACAGTTTTTCTGTATTTCCATATTTGCATATCAGCCACTTACAATTGTTTCAAGCTTTATAACAGAGGACTGCCTTTTTTATAGACCAAGGATGAAAGTCTCTTGTGAGTTAAGTCTGATAATGACATCACAATTTGTAAATTAAGCTATAGTATGATTACAGAGTGTAGACTGAATAAAAAGTGCTTTCCTATGGATTGAAGTTTGTATTTTCTTAAGCTTTGCATTCCAAAATGGGCTAGCATTCTTTATTTCCAATGGGCACATTAAGCTACTTCCCCAATATATATTTTTTTGTGTTAAAAGTTATTCATACACGGGGGCGTGGCCTGGACGTTACATGGAGCAGACGTGCTTCACCACGAGCTCCTGCTAATTTAGCCCTACAACGCTAATTAGGGGAGATCCCTGTCTATATCTCTCCCCAGAGGACCTACATACTACTGAGGTCAGAGCCCTGCAGAAAGAACCGGCGTCCGGAGACCGTTCCCGCTGGCCGCCGCCAGCGGCCTTCTCCTGCACCACAAGCCGGGGCCTCGAGTTTCGGGCCGGCTGGCCCCCGAGCTCCGGTAGCGGGACGAGACGCTTACAAGACCTGGAGAGCCTCCTCCTTCCCTCCTGTGCTCACCTGCGATCCTCCCTGCCTGCGGCTCCCCCGCTACCCACCACACGATCGAGGATAAGCTGCTGCTGCACCCGGAAAGACAGTCCACCCGGGCAGCCCATCCAGACCCTCCCGGCGCCGGCGGCCATCTTAAAGACAGGTGAGAGCCCAGACGGGCTGCGGCCTAGGGCAATCCACCCTGCTCGCCTCTCCACCCTACCCACTACTTTCCTGTACAAACACCTGGGTGCCCCGATATCCGGGACCCACACAACGGGAGCCAAACGTCACGGCCCTCCTGCCCAGCCGTCTACGCGGCCCTTGGCCTCCGGCCCTGCGCCCTCCGGGTGCTCTGATCCTCTCCCTCTGTGACACTTCGGCATAGGCCTCTGAGGCGACCATCGGCCCGCCGCACAGCTGCCGCTCCCCATTCCTACCCGCTTCTCCTGGTACCTGCGGTCCATTGGGCCTAAGTAGAAGCCTGCCCGCTACCAGACGGGTCATATCCTAAGCCTACCAGAACCGCCTCACCTGTCCCAGCAATCCGCTAACTGACGCTACCCACGAAGTTAACCCAGGCGAAACATATACTCCTGTGTCCCCTCCTGGATCACATAAATCTGTGAGGATATATTACCTACAATCCACCGTCCAAGAACTCCCCGCTGCAGCGGTACAACCTGACTCTCCGATTTAGGAGCAAATCTCCTCACTCCATCTCTACTCTATATTCACATCTGACGGCTCTAGGACCTAAGTGCCCGACACCCCCAATCCCTTCGGAATGTAGGAGCTCCTGAAGTAGCCCACCGCCACTCATGTTTGCCTGAATTACACATATGTGATTTTATCGTGACTGAGTTTTCCTGTTTCTTTAGTACCTGTTGTTCGGTCCCGGTCCAGATCTCCTCCCTCCCGTACCCCCCTCATTTGTCCCGGGCTACAGAATGGCCCCTAAAAAAGCCAAGGATATAATCCCGCCCAAGATATCCTTTCCCACTCAGAAACCCCCCCAAATCTCCCCCCTACAAATCACCTCCTCTCCCCCCCCCGTATCAGACCATATGAGCTCTGGTGCCCTGTCCTCCGCCCTTTCAGGGTCAGGAGTAGATTGTGAATCAGACGCCCCTCTGACGGTGAGAGCCCTTTGTCAGATCCTATCCGCCTTTAAGTCGGAACTCTCTAAGGACCTTACTTCAGCGGTCCGGGAGGTCAAGACCGAACTGGTGGCACTCGGGGATCGCACAGACCACATAGAACGCAAGATGGAGGAATTGGTCGCCTCCCACAACGATCTACTCGCATCCCATGATCGCCAACAGCAAGATCTGGACCAATTTAAGTCCAAGATGGCAGATATGGAGGACAGATCACGTCGGAACAACGTCAAGATCAGAGGCATCCCAGACTCAGTATCCAACTCCGAACTGGAGTCTTACGCTACAGCTTTATTCAAAAAACTCCTTCCAAATGCGGCAGCTTCAGAACTTTTGATCGACCGTATTCACAGACTGCCCAGACCACGCACCGTCTCATCCGACCTCCCTAAGGATACTCTCCTCCGGATCCACTTCTTCCCAATTAAGGAACGTATCATGAGGGCAGCCAGAGAATCCAAGAACTCCGACATCTTAGGAGGCCTCCAAATATTTCAAGACTTTTCTGCAGTCACCATAGCAAAGAGACGGGCCTTCACTCCTATCACCCTTGCCCTAAGGTCACACGACATCCACTACCGCTGGGGTTTCCCAGTCAAACTGATAATCACCCACGAGGATTCGACCTATATCATCTCCTCACTGGATGCGGGGGTGAAATTACTACTGGACTGGGACATTTCTATCCAGAAGCCGCCTACCTCGTCCCGAGCCTCTGCTGTCCGCCAAGACTGGGCGACCGATTAACTCCCTGGACCGATACAACAGGTCCCCTCATCCTCCCCTAGCCGGCTTCTCCGGCTCGGGGAGAATGTAGACCCCCCTCCCTCCATTCATGGGAGGGAAAGGCATCTTCTCTACCTAGGTTATCAACAATTTAATGCCATTATTTGCCTGTCTACTTGTTTTCTTTTCTACCCTGCTAGATACAGGTTAACTCTCTCACCAATTATCTCGATGACGGCTACGATATGGGTCTAAGTTCTGATTTCTTCTACGTTCATGTTAATTACCTGTTTGACCCCTGCCGTTTATATCCGCTGATTAGTGAGGATTATTACGTTTATATGTGTGTTATCACCCTCGTTTTATAGATGTTTTAGAGTGGCGGTGCAAGCCTCTCCGGCCCGCCTCCACCACTTTCTGCACTACTGCTAACCCCCGACCCTTTCCTCCCACTCCCTGCAGTAGTCATGCAGGTCCAATATACCGGACCTTTTTTCTTTCTTGTTTTTCACCTCCTATTCCCCAGTTGCTGTCCCTCCTCTTGCCGTTCCCCCACTCCCCCCTGCTCCCTGAGCTCCAAACTTTACACATATCCCACATCATTGCTATATCTTGGTACCAGACATATGCCCTCCAAACAGATTCCCTATAGTCCCGAGCCTATCACTCCTTGTTTCCGGTCCCAATGTTGAACCTTATATCTCTTAACGTCAAGGGTCTGAACTCGCCTAACAAACGCAGACTGGCCCTATCATTCTTTCACCAACAAAGAGCAGACGTGGTGGCATTACAAGAAACCCACTTCTCTTCTAATAACCCCCCCCTCTTTAAGAATAATAACTTCCCCGTGGGATACTACGCTAACGGTCCGTTTAAAAGAAATGGAGTGGCTATCCTATTTAATAAAAATGTCTCCTTTACCCTGCATACCCAAATCTCAGATAAAAGCGGTAGATACCTTATCCTTACCGGCCTCCTGGACAATAGACCCGTTACACTAGTATCCCTGTATGCACCCAACTCCAACCAAATCACATTCCTACGTAAACTATTCCTCACCATACGCAACTCGACAAAGGGCTCCTTAGTGGTTCTTGGGGACTTTAACCTAGTCCTAGACCCTAAATTGGATAAATCCCGCCATCTCTCCCAATCTACTCCTCCCACTCTCTCAGGCCCTTCCTTAGCGTTCCGTAATCTGCTCGCAGAATTCGACCTCTACGATATCTGGAGAGTCTCCAATCCCTCGGGAAGAGGCTACACATTTCACTCCCTGGTCCATAATACATACTCCAGAATAGACCTAATTCTCTGCGACAAATGGTCCCTCCAGAGGACTGGGGAAGTAGATATTTTGCCAATTACCTGGTCGGATCACGCCCCAATCCTCTGGAAATGGAAACTGCATGATCATCACAACCCTCCCCATCAGTGGAGATTATACCCATACCTGCTGAATAACCCTGTATCAAGAAAAATTATCTCTGACTCTGTTGACTCTTATCTTGCCACTAACTCCCCTCAAGACACCTCCCCCATCAACCACTGGTGTGCCCTCAAGGCGGTTATCCGAGGAGCTGCCATCCAAGCCGGTGCTACACTTAAAAAACAGGCCCGACTAAAGCAAGCGAAACTAGAATCGGAATTACTAGCCCTCGAATCTCGTAATTTAGCCCAACCCTCTAAAACTCTTAAAAATGAAATTTCTACTATTCGAGGTCAACTCCAAAAACTTCTACTCGCCCGCACCCAAGTGGCCCTGAATAAATTACGCCACAAATTTTACCTCCTTGGCAATAAAGCTGGAAAAATGCTGGCCCGCAAATTACGAGCACAGCAAGCTAGGAACAGGATTAAATGTATCCATTCCCCCTCCAAACAAAAAATACTGAACCCTAAAGACATAACTAACCAATTTGCTCAATACTATGCTAAACTTTATAATCTGGAGTCCGACCCCTCTACTCCTCAACCTACTCCCCTTTCTATTTCCTCTTTCCTAGATAATCTATCTTTCCCTGCACTCACCCACGAACAATTATCTACGCTTAATGCCCCTTGGACAGAGGAGGAAGTCTCAGCAGCTATTAAATCCTCTCCCAGAAACAAGGCCCCCGGCCCAGACGGTTTTATCTCTGACTTTTACTCTTCCTTCCACGACGACCTCTCTTCCCTCATGACAGCCCTCTTCAATACATTTTCAGACCTTGGCTCACTCCCCGCTGAACTTCTTGAAGCCCGTATCGTCACTATCCCAAAACCCGGAAAGGACCCCGCCTTTGTTCATAACTACCGACCCATCGCATTACTAAATTGCGACATTAAACTATACGCCAAAATTATAGCGACACGAATTAACAACTACCTCCCACTATTGATACACCCGGACCAAACTGGCTTCGTACCAGGAAGACAGGCATCTGACAACACGCGAAGAGTTTTTAACTTAATAGACTCCTTAGATGGAGATCAGGGCCTTCTCTTGTTGTCCTTAGATGCGGAGAAGGCCTTTGACAGATTGAATTGGAAATACATGCAGGAAGCTCTTCGCAGTTTTGGTTTCAGAGACCGTATCCTAACCTCTATTTTGGCGCTCTACAGCTCTCCTTCAGCCCGGGTGTTCAATGGAGGCTTCCTATCTGAACCTTTCGGCATTACCAACGGCACTAGACAAGGTTGCCCCCTTTCCCCTCTAATATTTGTCCTTTCAATCGAACCCCTTGCAATTTCAATACGCGATAACCCACACATCCCGGCTCTACAGAGGGGAACATCCTCTCACAAACTGAGCCTATTTGCTGACGACGTTCTCCTCTTCATCTCCAACCCCTCTACAACCCTACCCCTCATCCACTCTACCCTGGACGCCTACAGCCTAGCATCTTATTATAAACTTAACACGACCAAGACGGACGCCCTCCCCTTCAATCTAACCCAGTCCCTGCCAACACTTCAAATCTCTTACCCTTATAACTGGAGGAAATCCACTTTAAAATATCTCGGTATCCACATCCCTGTCTCCTCTACTGATATTTTTACTGCCAACCTCTCTCCCCTAGTTGAGACGCTGGACATCCTTACAAAATCCTGGGCAACCTATGAGGTCTCCTGGCTAGGACGTATGGCAGCATTTAAAATGTCCCTGCTCCCCAAGTTAATGTATCTATTCCGCACAATCCCATATCCTTTCCCAAAAAAGACACTCCAAGCCTGCACCAAAGTCATGTCTCGGTACGTCTGGGCCTCAAAACCCCCCCTAATGGCCCTATCTAGAATGGTTTTGCCAAGAGAATTTGGTGGACTCAATCTTCCCAACATTTCCCTGTACCACGAAGCCTCTCTCTTGGCCTCCACTAAGCATTACTTCAAGATCCACCCCCAATTGAATTGGGTTGAGCTAGAACAAGCACGAGCTAAATCAATCCCATTAGCCGACCTTTTCCGTATCCCTAAACCGCTCCGTCCTATCTCGATAAATCTCCTTCCATCCACTCAAGCTACACTTCGCTCCTGGGACAAACTGTCCACCTCCTTCCCCTCCCTTATCTCCAATATCCCGCAGATCTCCATTTCCTCATTAGCACTGATGATTCCTCACCTTAACTTATCCAAATGGAAACAAGCAGGCATCCTTCTACTAGCTGACCTACTAGATGGTTTAGTTTTGTCTTCCTTCTCAGATCTTAGGTCTCGTTTTACTTTACCAGCCTCAGAGTACTTTCACTATATGCAAATCGCCCATTGGTGGAGATCAATTCCCCCTTCCTTCTTAACCCTACACGCGACCTCATCCACACTCTTCTCTCGCCTCGCCCTAACTACAACTAAAGGGGACATCACATACTGGTACAAACTTCTCATATCCCCTTCTCTCTCCAAATCCAATGCGCACATGAAATGGGAACAAGACCTAGGGAAGACCCTGACCCCAAACGACTGGCGACTTACTTTCCTATCCTCGTATTCCATGTCCAAATGTTTAAACCATACGGAAATGCAAATAAAACTAATTAATAGAATGTACCTGACCCCTGACCGACTTCATAAATTCTGGCCTTCCCAAAGTAATAAATGTTGGAGACAGTGCGGCTCGATAGGCCACATCTTCCATATCTTCTGGAAATGCCCTGTAATCGCCAGCTACTGGTCAGAAATATTCGACTTGATAAATAAGGTCCTTTCCATCAATATTACACCTGACCCGACTATTGCATTGTTCCATATATTCCCTCCCTCAGTTCCTCCTCCTGATAGATACGTTCTAGGTCACATTTTAATAGCCGCTCGGGCCAATCTGGCTCAGCTGTGGAAACAGCCATCACCCCCCACCCTGCTTAAGGCGATCCAGAAGATAAACCATCACTTCCTCATGGAAACAGAATTTAACCCCCCATCCTCTAGTCCACCCCCCCACAAATCCAGTTGGTCCCCATGGCTCCTCTTCGTGTCCTCGAAAGAAGGCTCTCACTACTTGCATAAGTCATCCACAGATACCCTCTCCCCCTGTAGCTCAACGGATCATCCTAACCCCTCCTAGAAACAACTACGCTAACCCCATTCCCGCTCTCTCGAAGGTTTCGGGGCATTTTCCTCTTTTCTATATGCTAAAGGATACCATTGACTTCAATGTTATTTTGTGTTGCTGAATATGTCGATTATGTACATGTCGTCCCCCGCATGCTCACTGCTGTTGAATTACCCTCTTCCCTAAGTCTGGACGCTCCCCCCCCCCCCCTCTCCCCCCTCTCCACCTTCTCTTCCCCCCCCCCCTCTACCTAATAAGCTTCTCTCATACCCCATCAGTGCAATGTACCGTGTTATAATCCCCTCTGTTTTTGTTTTGTACCCCATAAATGTGATATTTCTTTTCCTGCACAATAAATACTATTGATGGAAAAAAAAAGAAAAAAAAAAAAAAAAAGTTATTCATACACAACTTGGTAAAACATACTAAATTTAATACATAATGGATTACATCCTGGATTATCTTTTTCAACAATCTGTAAATTTACAATTAAAAATTGTGTATTAGATTTTTTAGATTGATTTTGCTTAGATTTGCATATACTCCTTGTCTAAATTGTCTATTTTTATACTATTAGTAGATGCCTTAATCTTTGTTATTATCCTATCTAATATTTATTTTTATTTTGTAATGTGGAAAGAAACTGGAGCATTTTTATGATACCCATGCTTCAAGTGACTCTATGGCTTAAGCTTTTTTTTGAAAAATGAAATGCTATAAAAACAAAATATGATCTGTGCTTTGAGGTACATTTGCCAGTTTTGTGTTGCTTGCAGTGATATCTGTGGCTGGTTAGCTTGGTTGGTTAGAGCGTGGTGCTAATAACGCCAAGATCACGGGTTCGATCCCCGTATGGGCCATTTGCTTTTCTTGATGGACAAGAATGGAATAAGCTCATCGGTGGAGTGCATGAATACTTGAAAACATCATAGACACATATATCATAAAATCTCTTCAAATACATATCAGAAGCCAGTGGGAGTGTCATCCTTTGGCTGATGAAGATTTTTCTCTACATGGCTCAGTGACTTTTGTCTCAAATCAAGCAATATGGCATAACTAAGATATGCAAGGGCAAATTAATTAGTTATTATATTGCTGCTCAAACATAGAGGGCACTAGGTGTTACTAGAAGAAGAAGAAGAAGAAGAAGAAGATATGTGCTCCCCTCTCATTAGTGCACACTGAAGTAAAAAAAATGGAGAATTTCTAAAGACCAGAGCACAAGTAATGGATCTCTGCATTCTTATTGCATCTTTTCTTATTTCCAAATATTTGACATACTTCTGATTTGATAAGTTTAAAAATGAGTTTAAACAAAGGACACCACTGAAGATGATGGAATTTATATGAATTGTAAATGAAGATTTGCAATACTCATACATTGAATGAAAATGGAGCTTTGAACAAAAGGAAAATAAACAATGTTAGCTCCCACGAGATATGAACTCAGATTACTAGATTCCAAGTCCAGGGTGCTAACAATTACATCATGGAACCCTCACCTGAGCAATGGCATCTACTGAAGTGCGCTCATCTTTTAAATGCAAAGAAAAGAAATTCAATACTTTATATATATTATTTCAAGTTTCTAATAAGCTCAGGGATGCAATAGGTATTATGTAGAATATTTGTCCAAACCCAATGATAATATATAAAAAGTAACCTATTTTTTAAAGGAGAAGATAGATACTAGAAACCTAAATGCCTAGGACCAATTTCAGTTGGAGCATCACCCCTTATGTTATCCTAGCATTGAATTGACAGTTTTTCTGTATTTCCATATTTGCATATCAGCCACTTACAATTGTTTCAAGCTTTATAACAGAGGACTGCCTTTTTTATAGACCAAGGATGAAAGTCTCTTGTGAGTTAAGTCTGATAATGACATCACAATTTGTAAATTAAGCTATAGTATGATTACAGAGTGTAGACTGAATAAAAAGTGCTTTCCTATGGATTGAAGTTTGTATTTTCTTAAGCTTTGCATTCCAAAATGGGCTAGCATTCTTTATTTCCAATGGGCACATTAAGCTACTTCCCCAATATATATTTTTTTGTGTAAAAAGTTATTCATACACAACTTGGTAAAACATACTAAATTTAATACATGATGGATTACATCCTGGATTATCTTTTTCAACAATCTGTAAATTTACAATTAAAAATTGTGTATTAGATTTTTTAGATTGATTTTGCTTAGATTTGCATATACTCCTTGTCTAAATTGTCTATTTTTATACTATTAGTAGATGCCTTAATCTTTGTTATTATCCTATCTAATATTTATTTTTATTTTGTAATGTGGAAAGAAACTGGAGCATTTTTATGATACCCATGCTTCAAGTGACTCTATGGCTTAAGCTTTTTTTTGAAAAATGAAATGCTATAAAAACAAAATATGATCTGTGCTTTGAGGTACATTTGCCAGTTTTGTGTTTGCTTGCAGTGATATCTGTGGCTGGTTAGCTCAGTTGGTTAGAGCGTGGTGCTAATAACGCCAAGGTCACGGGTTCGATCCCCGTATGGGCCATTTGCTTTTCTTGATGGACAAGAATGGAATAAGCTCATCGGTGGAGTGCATGAATACTTGAAAACATCATAGACACATATATCACAAAATCTCTTCAAATACATATCAGAAGCCAGTGGGAGTGTCATCCTTTGGCTGATGAAGATTTTTCTCTACATGGCTCAGTGACTTTTGTCTCAAATCAAGCAATATGGCATAACTAAGATATGCAAGGGCAAATTAATTAGTTATTATATTGCTGCTCAAACATAGAGGGCACTAGGTGTTACTAGAAGAAGAAGAAGATATGTGCTCCCCTCTCATTAGTGCACACTGAAGTAAAAAAAAATGGAGAATTTCTAAAGACCAGAGCACAAGTAATGGATCTCTGCATTCTTATTGCATCTTTTCTTATTTCCAAATATTTGACATACTTCTGATTTGATAAGTTTAAAAATGAGTTTAAACAAAGGACACCACTGAAGATGATGGAATTTATATGAATTTTAAATGAAGATTTGCAATACTCAAACATTGAATGAAAATGGAGCTTTGAACAAGAGGAAAATAAACAATGTTAGCTCCCACGAGATATGAATTCAGATTACTAGATTCAAAGTCAAGGGTGCTAACAATTACATTATGGAACCCTCACCTGAGCAATGGCATCTACTGAAGTGCGCTCATCTTTTAAATGCAAAGAAAAGAAATTCAATACTTTATATATATTATTTCAAGTTTCTAATAAGCTCAGGGATGCAATAGGTATTATGTAGAATATTTGTCCAAACCCAATGATAATATATAAAAAGTAACCTATTTTTTAAAGGAGAAGATAGATACTAGAAACCTAAATGCCTAGGACCAATTTCAGTTGGAGCATCACCCCTTATGTTATCCTAGCATTGAATTGACAGTTTTTCTGTATTTCCATATTTGCATATCAGCCACTTACAATTGTTTCAAGCTTTATAACAGAGGACTGCCTTTTTTATAGACCAAGGATGAAAGTCTCTTGTGAGTTAAGTCTGATAATGACATCACAATTTGTAAATTAAGCTATAGTATGATTACAGAGTGTAGACTGAATAAAAAGTGCTTTCCTATGGATTGAAGTTTGTATTTTCTTAAGCTTTGCATTCCAAAATGGGCTAGCATTCTTTATTTCCAATGGGCACATTAAGCTACTTCCCCAATATATATTTTTTTGTGTTAAAAGTTATTCATACACAACTTGGTAAAACATACTAAATTTAATACATGATGGATTACATCCTTGATTATCTTTTTCAACAATCTGTAAATTTACAATTAAAAATTGTGTATTAGATTTTTTAGATTGATTTTGCTTAGACTTGCATATACTCCTTGTCTAAATTGTCTATTTTTATACTATTAGTAGATGCCTTAATCTTTGTTATTATCCTATCTAATATTTATTTTTATTTTGTAATGTGGAAAGAAACTGGAGCATTTTTATGATACCCATGCTTCAAGTGACTCTATGGCTTAAGCTTTTTTTTGAAAAATGAAATGCTATAAAAACAAAATATGATCTGTGCTTTGAGGTACATTTGCCAGTTTTGTGTTTGCTTGCAGTGATATCTGTGGCTGGTTAGCTCAGTTGGTTAGAGCGTGGTGCTAATAACGCCAAGGTCACGGGTTCGATCCCCGTGTGGGCCATTTGCTTTTCTTGATGGACAAGAATGGAATAAGCTCATCGGTGGAGTGCATGAATACTTGAAAACATCATAGACACATATATCACAAAATCTCTTCAAATACATATCAGAAGCCAGTGGGAGTGTCATCCTTTGGCTGATGAAGATTTTTCTCTACATGGCTCAGTGACTTTTGTCTCAAATCAAGCAATATTGCATAACTAAGATATGCAAGGGCAAATTAATCAGTTATTATTTTGCTGCTCAAACATAGAGGGCACTAGGTGTTACTAGAAGAAGAAGAAGATATGTGCTCCCCTCTCATTAGTGCACACTGAAGTAAAAAAAAATGGAGAATTTCCAAAGACCAGAGCACAAGTAATGGATCTCTGCATTCTTATTGCATCTTTTCTTATTTCCAAATATTTGACATACTTCTGATTTGCTAAGTTTAAAAATGAGTTTAAACAAAGGACACCACTGAAGATGATGGAATTTATATGAATTTTAAATGAAGATTTGCAATACTCATACATTGAATGAAAATGGAGCTTTGAACAAAAGGAAAATAAACAATGTTAGCTCCCACGAGATATGAACTCAGATTACTAGATTCAAAGTCCAAGGTGCTAACAATTACACCATGGAACCCTCACCTGAGCAATGGCATCTACTGAAGTGCACTCATCTTTTAAATGCAAAGAAAAGAAATTCAATACTTTATATATATTATTTCAAGTTTCTAATAAGCTCAGGGATGCAATAGGTATTATGTAGAATATTTGTCCAAACCCAATGATAATATATAAAAAGTAACCTATTTTTTAAAGGAGAAGATAGATACTAGAAACCTAAATGCCTAGGACCAATTTCAGTTGGAGCATCACCCCTTATGTTATCCTAGCATTGAATTGACAGTTTTTCTGTATTTCCATATTTGCATATCAGCCACTTACAATTGTTTCAAGCTTTATAACAGAGGACTGCCTTTTTTATAGACCAAGGATGAAAGTCTCTTGTGAGTTAAGTCTGATAATGACATCACAATTTGTAAATTAAGCTATAGTATGATTACAGAGTGTAGACTGAATAAAAAGTGCTTTCCTATGGATTGAAGTTTGTATTTTCTTAAGCTTTGCATTCCAAAATGGGCTAGCATTCTTTATTTCCAATGGGCACATTAAGCTACTTCCCCAATATATATTTTTTTGTGTTAAAAGTTATTCATACACAACTTGGTAAAACATACTAAATTTAATACATAATGGATTACATCCTGGATTATCTTTTTCAACAATCTGTAAATTTACAATTAAAAATTGTGTATTAGATTTTTTAGATTGATTTTGCTTAGATTTGCATATACTCCTTGTCTAAATTGTCTATTTTTATACTATTAGTAGATGCCTTAATCTTTGTTATTATCCTATCTAATATTTATTTTTATTTTGTAATGTGGAAAGAAACTGGAGCATTTTTATGATACCCATGCTTCAAGTGACTCTATGGATTAAGCTTTTTTTGGAAAAATGAAATGCTATAAAAACAAAATATGATCTGTGCTTTGAGGTACATTTGCCAGTTTTGTGTTTGCTTGCAGTGATATCTGTGGCTGGTTAGCTCAGTTGGTTAGAGCGTGGTGCTAATAACGCCAAGGTCACGGGTTTGATCCCAGTATGGGCTATTTGCTTTTCTTGATGGACAAGAATGGAATAAGCTCATCGGTGGAGTGCATGAATACTTGAAAACATCATAGACACATATATCACAAAATCTCTTCAAATACATATCAGAAGCCAGTGGGAGTGTCATCCTTTGGCTGATGAAGATTTTTCTCTACATGGCTCAGTGACTTTTGTCTCAAATCAAGCAATATGGCATAACTAAGATATGCAAGGGCAAATTAATTAGTTATTATATTGCTGCTCAAACATAGAGGGCACTAGGTGTTACTAGAAGAAGAAGAAGATATGTGCTCCCCTCTCATTAGTGCACACTGAAGTAAAAAAAAATGGAGAATTTCTAAAGACCAGAGCACAAGTAATGGATCTCTGCATTCTTATTGCATCTTTTCTTATTTCCAAATATTTGACATACTTCTGATTTGATAAGTTTAAAAATGAGTTTAAACAAAGGACACCACTGAAGATGATGGAATTTATATGAATTTTAAATGAAGATTTGCAATACTCATACATTGAATGAAAATGGAGCTTTGAACAAAAGGAAAATAAACAATGTTAGCTCCCACGAGATATGAACTCAGATTACTAGATTCAAAGTCCAGGGTGCTAACAATTACACCATGGAACCCTCACCTGAGCAATGGCATCTACTGAAGTGCACTCATCTTTTAAATGCAAAGAAAAGAAATTCAATACTTTATATATATTATTTCAAGTTTCTAATAAGCTCAAGGATGCAATAGGTATTATGTAGAATATTTGTCCAAACCCAATGATAATATATAAAAAGTAACCTATTTTTTAAAGGAGAAGATAGATACTAGAAACCTAAATGCCTAGGACCAATTTCAGTTGGAGCATCACCCCTTATGTTATCCTAGCATTGAATTGACAGTTTTTCTGTATTTCCATATTTGCATATCAGCCACTTACAATTGTTTCAAGCTTTATAACAGAGGACTGCCTTTTTTATAGACCAAGGATGAAAGTCTCTTGTGAGTTAAGTCTGATAATGACATCACAATTTGTAAATTAAGCTATAGTATGATTACAGAGTGTAGACTGAATAAAAAGTGCTTTCCTATGGATTGAAGTTTGTATTTTCTTAAGCTTTGCATTCCAAAATGGGCTAGCATTCTTTATTTCCAATGGGCACATTAAGCTACTTCCCCAATATATATTTTTTTGTGTTAAAAGTTATTCATACACAACTTGGTAAAACATACTAAATTTAATACATAATGGATTACATCCTGGGATTATCTTTTTCAACAATCTGTAAATTTACAATTAAAAATTGTGTATTAGATTTTTTAGATTGATTTTGCTTAGATTTGCATATACTCCTTGTCTAAATTGTCTATTTTTATACTATTAGTAGATGCCTTAATCTTTGTTATTATCCTATCTAATATTTATTTTTATTTTGTAATGTGGAAAGAAACTGGAGCATTTTTATGATACCCATGCTTCAAGTGACTCTATGGCTTAAGCTTTTTTTTGAAAAATGAAATGCTATAAAAACAAAATATGATCTGTGCTTTGAGGTACATTTGCCAGTTTTGTGTTTGCTTGCAGTGATATCTGTGGCCGGTTAGCTCAGTTGGTTAGAGCGAGGTGCTAATATCGCCAAGGTCACGGGTTCGATCCCCGTATGGGCCATTTGCTTTTCTTGATGGACAAGAATGGAATAAGATCATCGGTGGAGTGCATGAATACTTGAAAACATCATAGACACATATATCACAAAATCTCTTCAAATACATATCAGAAGCCAGTGGGAGTGTCATCCTTTGGCTGATGAGGATTTTTCTCTACATGGCTCAGTGACTTTTGTCTCAAATCAAGCAATATGGCATAACTAAGATATGCAAGGGCAAATTAATCAGTTATTATATTGCTGCTCAAATATAGAGGGCACTAGGTGTTACTAGAAGAAGAAGAAGATATGTGCTCCCCTCTCATTAGTGCACACTGAAGTAAAAAAAAAATGAGAATTTCTAAAGACCAGAGCACAAGTAATGGATCTCTGCATTCTTATTGCATCTTTTCTTATTTCCAAATATTTGACATACTTCTGATTTGATAAGTTTAAAAATGGTTTAAACAAAGGACACCACTGAAGATGATGGAATTTATATGAATTTTAAATGAAGATTTGCAATACTCATACATTGAATGAAAATGGAGCTTTGAACAATAGGAAAATAAACAATGTTAGCTCCCACGAGATATGAATTCAGATTACTAGATTCAAAGTCAAGGGTGCTAACAATTACACCATGGAACCCTCACCTGAGCAATGGCATCTACTGAAGTGCGCTCATCTTTTAAATGCAAAGAAAAGAAATTCAATACTTTATATATATTATTTCAAGTTTCTAATAAGCTCAGGGATGCAATAGGTATTATGTAGAATATTTGTCCAAACCCAATGATAATATATAAAAAGTAACCTATTTTTTAAAGGAGAAGATAGATACTAGAAACCTAAATGCCTAGGACCAATTTCAGTTGGAGCATCACCCCTTATGTTATCCTAGCATTGAATTGACAGTTTTTCTGTATTTCCATATTTGCATATCAGCCACTTACAATTGTTTCAAGCTTTATAACAGAGGACTGCCTTTTTTATAGACCAAGGATGAAAGTCTCTTGTGAGTTAAGTCTGATAATGACATCACAATTTGTAAATTAAGCTATAGTATGATTACAGAGTGTAGACTGAATAAAAAGTGCTTTCCTATGGATTGAAGTTTGTATTTTCTTAAGCTTTGCATTCCAAAATGGGCTAGCATTCTTTATTTCCAATGGGCACATTAAGCTACTTCCCCAATATATATTTTTTTGTGTTAAAAGTTATTCATACACGGGGGCGTGGCCTGGACGTTACATGGAGCAGACGTGCTTCACCACGAGCTCCTGCTAACTTAGCCCTACAACGCTAATTAGGGGAGATCCCTGTCTATATCTCTCCCCAGAGGACCTACATACTACTGAGGTCAGAGCCCTGCAGAAAGAACCGGCGTCCGGAGACCGTTCCCGCTGGCCGCCGCCAGCGGCCTTCTCCTGCACCACAAGCCGGGGCCTCGAGTTTCGGGCCGGCTGGCCCCCGAGCTCCGGTAGCGGGACGAGACGCTTACAAGACCTGGAGAGCCTCCTCCTTCCCTCCTGTGCTCACCTGCGATCCTCCCTGCCTGCGGCTCCCCCGCTACCCACCACACGATCGAGGATAAGCTGCTGCTGCACCCGGAAAGACAGTCCACCCGGGCAGCCCATCCAGACCCTCCCGGCGCCGGCGGCCATCTTAAAGACAGGTGAGAGCCCAGACGGGCTGCGGCCTAGGGCAATCCACCCTGCTCGCCTCTCCACCCTACCCACTACTTTCCTGTACAAACACCTGGGTGCCCCGATATCCGGGACCCACACAACGGGAGCCAAACGTCACGGCCCTCCTGCCCAGCCGTCTACGCGGCCCTTGGCCTCCGGCCCTGCGCCCTCCGGGTGCTCTGATCCTCTCCCTCTGTGACACTTCGGCATAGGCCTCTGAGGCGACCATCGGCCCGCCGCACAGCTGCCGCTCCCCATTCCTACCCGCTTCTCCTGGTACCTGCGGTCCATTGGGCCTAAGTAGAAGCCTGCCCGCTACCAGACGGGTCATATCCTAAGCCTACCAGAACCGCCTCACCTGTCCCAGCAATCCGCTAACTGACGCTACCCACGAAGTTAACCCAGGCGAAACATATACTCCTGTGTCCCCTCCTGGATCACATAAATCTGTGAGGATATATTACCTACAATCCACCGTCCAAGAACTCCCCGCTGCAGCGGTACAACCTGACTCTCCGATTTAGGAGCAAATCTCCTCACTCCATCTCTACTCTATATTCACATCTGACGGCTCTAGGACCTAAGTGCCCGACACCCCCAATCCCTTCGGAATGTAGGAGCTCCTGAAGTAGCCCACCGCCACTCATGTTTGCCTGAATTACACATATGTGATTTTATCGTGACTGAGTTTTCCTGTTTCTTTAGTACCTGTTGTTCGGTCCCGGTCCAGATCTCCTCCCTCCCGTACCCCCCTCATTTGTCCCGGGCTACAGAATGGCCCCTAAAAAAGCCAAGGATATAATCCCGCCCAAGATATCCTTTCCCACTCAGAAACCCCCCCAAATCTCCCCCCTACAAATCACCTCCTCTCCCCCCCCCGTATCAGACCATATGAGCTCTGGTGCCCTGTCCTCCGCCCTTTCAGGGTCAGGAGTAGATTGTGAATCAGACGCCCCTCTGACGGTGAGAGCCCTTTGTCAGATCCTATCCGCCTTTAAGTCGGAACTCTCTAAGGACCTTACTTCAGCGGTCCGGGAGGTCAAGACCGAACTGGTGGCACTCGGGGATCGCACAGACCACATAGAACGCAAGATGGAGGAATTGGTCGCCTCCCACAACGATCTACTCGCATCCCATGATCGCCAACAGCAAGATCTGGACCAATTTAAGTCCAAGATGGCAGATATGGAGGACAGATCACGTCGGAACAACGTCAAGATCAGAGGCATCCCAGACTCAGTATCCAACTCCGAACTGGAGTCTTACGCTACAGCTTTATTCAAAAAACTCCTTCCAAATGCGGCAGCTTCAGAACTTTTGATCGACCGTATTCACAGACTGCCCAGACCACGCACCGTCTCATCCGACCTCCCTAAGGATACTCTCCTCCGGATCCACTTCTTCCCAATTAAGGAACGTATCATGAGGGCAGCCAGAGAATCCAAGAACTCCGACATCTTAGGAGGCCTCCAAATATTTCAAGACTTTTCTGCAGTCACCATAGCAAAGAGACGGGCCTTCACTCCTATCACCCTTGCCCTAAGGTCACACGACATCCACTACCGCTGGGGTTTCCCAGTCAAACTGATAATCACCCACGAGGATTCGACCTATATCATCTCCTCACTGGATGCGGGGGTGAAATTACTACTGGACTGGGACATTTCTATCCAGAAGCCGCCTACCTCGTCCCGAGCCTCTGCTGTCCGCCAAGACTGGGCGACCGATTAACTCCCTGGACCGATACAACAGGTCCCCTCATCCTCCCCTAGCCGGCTTCTCCGGCTCGGGGAGAATGTAGACCCCCCTCCCTCCATTCATGGGAGGGAAAGGCATCTTCTCTACCTAGGTTATCAACAATTTAATGCCATTATTTGCCTGTCTACTTGTTTTCTTTTCTACCCTGCTAGATACAGGTTAACTCTCTCACCAATTATCTCGATGACGGCTACGATATGGGTCTAAGTTCTGATTTCTTCTACGTTCATGTTAATTACCTGTTTGACCCCTGCCGTTTATATCCGCTGATTAGTGAGGATTATTACGTTTATATGTGTGTTATCACCCTCGTTTTATAGATGTTTTAGAGTGGCGGTGCAAGCCTCTCCGGCCCGCCTCCACCACTTTCTGCACTACTGCTAACCCCCGACCCTTTCCTCCCACTCCCTGCAGTAGTCATGCAGGTCCAATATACCGGACCTTTTTTCTTTCTTGTTTTTCACCTCCTATTCCCCAGTTGCTGTCCCTCCTCTTGCCGTTCCCCCACTCCCCCCTGCTCCCTGAGCTCCAAACTTTACACATATCCCACATCATTGCTATATCTTGGTACCAGACATATGCCCTCCAAACAGATTCCCTATAGTCCCGAGCCTATCACTCCTTGTTTCCGGTCCCAATGTTGAACCTTATATCTCTTAACGTCAAGGGTCTGAACTCGCCTAACAAACGCAGACTGGCCCTATCATTCTTTCACCAACAAAGAGCAGACGTGGTGGCATTACAAGAAACCCACTTCTCTTCTAATAACCCCCCCCTCTTTAAGAATAATAACTTCCCCGTGGGATACTACGCTAACGGTCCGTTTAAAAGAAATGGAGTGGCTATCCTATTTAATAAAAATGTCTCCTTTACCCTGCATACCCAAATCTCAGATAAAAGCGGTAGATACCTTATCCTTACCGGCCTCCTGGACAATAGACCCGTTACACTAGTATCCCTGTATGCACCCAACTCCAACCAAATCACATTCCTACGTAAACTATTCCTCACCATACGCAACTCGACAAAGGGCTCCTTAGTGGTTCTTGGGGACTTTAACCTAGTCCTAGACCCTAAATTGGATAAATCCCGCCATCTCTCCCAATCTACTCCTCCCACTCTCTCAGGCCCTTCCTTAGCGTTCCGTAATCTGCTCGCAGAATTCGACCTCTACGATATCTGGAGAGTCTCCAATCCCTCGGGAAGAGGCTACACATTTCACTCCCTGGTCCATAATACATACTCCAGAATAGACCTAATTCTCTGCGACAAATGGTCCCTCCAGAGGACTGGGGAAGTAGATATTTTGCCAATTACCTGGTCGGATCACGCCCCAATCCTCTGGAAATGGAAACTGCATGATCATCACAACCCTCCCCATCAGTGGAGATTATACCCATACCTGCTGAATAACCCTGTATCAAGAAAAATTATCTCTGACTCTGTTGACTCTTATCTTGCCACTAACTCCCCTCAAGACACCTCCCCCATCAACCACTGGTGTGCCCTCAAGGCGGTTATCCGAGGAGCTGCCATCCAAGCCGGTGCTACACTTAAAAAACAGGCCCGACTAAAGCAAGCGAAACTAGAATCGGAATTACTAGCCCTCGAATCTCGTAATTTAGCCCAACCCTCTAAAACTCTTAAAAATGAAATTTCTACTATTCGAGGTCAACTCCAAAAACTTCTACTCGCCCGCACCCAAGTGGCCCTGAATAAATTACGCCACAAATTTTACCTCCTTGGCAATAAAGCTGGAAAAATGCTGGCCCGCAAATTACGAGCACAGCAAGCTAGGAACAGGATTAAATGTATCCATTCCCCCTCCAAACAAAAAATACTGAACCCTAAAGACATAACTAACCAATTTGCTCAATACTATGCTAAACTTTATAATCTGGAGTCCGACCCCTCTACTCCTCAACCTACTCCCCTTTCTATTTCCTCTTTCCTAGATAATCTATCTTTCCCTGCACTCACCCACGAACAATTATCTACGCTTAATGCCCCTTGGACAGAGGAGGAAGTCTCAGCAGCTATTAAATCCTCTCCCAGAAACAAGGCCCCCGGCCCAGACGGTTTTATCTCTGACTTTTACTCTTCCTTCCACGACGACCTCTCTTCCCTCATGACAGCCCTCTTCAATACATTTTCAGACCTTGGCTCACTCCCCGCTGAACTTCTTGAAGCCCGTATCGTCACTATCCCAAAACCCGGAAAGGACCCCGCCTTTGTTCATAACTACCGACCCATCGCATTACTAAATTGCGACATTAAACTATACGCCAAAATTATAGCGACACGAATTAACAACTACCTCCCACTATTGATACACCCGGACCAAACTGGCTTCGTACCAGGAAGACAGGCATCTGACAACACGCGAAGAGTTTTTAACTTAATAGACTCCTTAGATGGAGATCAGGGCCTTCTCTTGTTGTCCTTAGATGCGGAGAAGGCCTTTGACAGATTGAATTGGAAATACATGCAGGAAGCTCTTCGCAGTTTTGGTTTCAGAGACCGTATCCTAACCTCTATTTTGGCGCTCTACAGCTCTCCTTCAGCCCGGGTGTTCAATGGAGGCTTCCTATCTGAACCTTTCGGCATTACCAACGGCACTAGACAAGGTTGCCCCCTTTCCCCTCTAATATTTGTCCTTTCAATCGAACCCCTTGCAATTTCAATACGCGATAACCCACACATCCCGGCTCTACAGAGGGGAACATCCTCTCACAAACTGAGCCTATTTGCTGACGACGTTCTCCTCTTCATCTCCAACCCCTCTACAACCCTACCCCTCATCCACTCTACCCTGGACGCCTACAGCCTAGCATCTTATTATAAACTTAACACGACCAAGACGGACGCCCTCCCCTTCAATCTAACCCAGTCCCTGCCAACACTTCAAATCTCTTACCCTTATAACTGGAGGAAATCCACTTTAAAATATCTCGGTATCCACATCCCTGTCTCCTCTACTGATATTTTTACTGCCAACCTCTCTCCCCTAGTTGAGACGCTGGACATCCTTACAAAATCCTGGGCAACCTATGAGGTCTCCTGGCTAGGACGTATGGCAGCATTTAAAATGTCCCTGCTCCCCAAGTTAATGTATCTATTCCGCACAATCCCATATCCTTTCCCAAAAAAGACACTCCAAGCCTGCACCAAAGTCATGTCTCGGTACGTCTGGGCCTCAAAACCCCCCCTAATGGCCCTATCTAGAATGGTTTTGCCAAGAGAATTTGGTGGACTCAATCTTCCCAACATTTCCCTGTACCACGAAGCCTCTCTCTTGGCCTCCACTAAGCATTACTTCAAGATCCACCCCCAATTGAATTGGGTTGAGCTAGAACAAGCACGAGCTAAATCAATCCCATTAGCCGACCTTTTCCGTATCCCTAAACCGCTCCGTCCTATCTCGATAAATCTCCTTCCATCCACTCAAGCTACACTTCGCTCCTGGGACAAACTGTCCACCTCCTTCCCCTCCCTTATCTCCAATATCCCGCAGATCTCCATTTCCTCATTAGCACTGATGATTCCTCACCTTAACTTATCCAAATGGAAACAAGCAGGCATCCTTCTACTAGCTGACCTACTAGATGGTTTAGTTTTGTCTTCCTTCTCAGATCTTAGGTCTCGTTTTACTTTACCAGCCTCAGAGTACTTTCACTATATGCAAATCGCCCATTGGTGGAGATCAATTCCCCCTTCCTTCTTAACCCTACACGCGACCTCATCCACACTCTTCTCTCGCCTCGCCCTAACTACAACTAAAGGGGACATCACATACTGGTACAAACTTCTCATATCCCCTTCTCTCTCCAAATCCAATGCGCACATGAAATGGGAACAAGACCTAGGGAAGACCCTGACCCCAAACGACTGGCGACTTACTTTCCTATCCTCGTATTCCATGTCCAAATGTTTAAACCATACGGAAATGCAAATAAAACTAATTAATAGAATGTACCTGACCCCTGACCGACTTCATAAATTCTGGCCTTCCCAAAGTAATAAATGTTGGAGACAGTGCGGCTCGATAGGCCACATCTTCCATATCTTCTGGAAATGCCCTGTAATCGCCAGCTACTGGTCAGAAATATTCGACTTGATAAATAAGGTCCTTTCCATCAATATTACACCTGACCCGACTATTGCATTGTTCCATATATTCCCTCCCTCAGTTCCTCCTCCTGATAGATACGTTCTAGGTCACATTTTAATAGCCGCTCGGGCCAATCTGGCTCAGCTGTGGAAACAGCCATCACCCCCCACCCTGCTTAAGGCGATCCAGAAGATAAACCATCACTTCCTCATGGAAACAGAATTTAACCCCCCATCCTCTAGTCCACCCCCCCACAAATCCAGTTGGTCCCCATGGCTCCTCTTCGTGTCCTCGAAAGAAGGCTCTCACTACTTGCATAAGTCATCCACAGATACCCTCTCCCCCTGTAGCTCAACGGATCATCCTAACCCCTCCTAGAAACAACTACGCTAACCCCATTCCCGCTCTCTCGAAGGTTTCGGGGCATTTTCCTCTTTTCTATATGCTAAAGGATACCATTGACTTCAATGTTATTTTGTGTTGCTGAATATGTCGATTATGTACATGTCGTCCCCCGCATGCTCACTGCTGTTGAATTACCCTCTTCCCTAAGTCTGGACGCTCCCCCCCCCCCCTCTCCCCCCTCTCCACCTTCTCTTCCCCCCCCCCCTCTACCTAATAAGCTTCTCTCATACCCCATCAGTGCAATGTACCGTGTTATAATCCCCTCTGTTTTTGTTTTGTACCCCATAAATGTGATATTTCTTTTCCTGCACAATAAATACTATTGATGGAAAAAAAAAGAAAAAAAAAAAAAAAAAGTTATTCATACACAACTTGGTAAAACATACTAAATTTAATACATAATGGATTACATCCTGGATTATCTTTTTCAACAATCTGTAAATTTACAATTAAAAATTGTGTATTAGATTTTTTAGATTGATTTTGCTTAGATTTGCATATACTCCTTGTCTAAATTGTCTATTTTTATACTATTAGTAGATGCCTTAATCTTTGTTATTATCCTATCTAATATTTATTTTTATTTTGTAATGTGGAAAGAAACTGGAGCATTTTTATGATACCCATGCTTCAAGTGACTCTATGGCTTAAGCTTTTTTTTGAAAAATGAAATGCTATAAAAACAAAATATGATCTGTGCTTTGAGGTACATTTGCCAGTTTTGTGTTGCTTGCAGTGATATCTGTGGCTGGTTAGCTTGGTTGGTTAGAGCGTGGTGCTAATAACGCCAAGATCACGGGTTCGATCCCCGTATGGGCCATTTGCTTTTCTTGATGGACAAGAATGGAATAAGCTCATCGGTGGAGTGCATGAATACTTGAAAACATCATAGACACATATATCATAAAATCTCTTCAAATACATATCAGAAGCCAGTGGGAGTGTCATCCTTTGGCTGATGAAGATTTTTCTCTACATGGCTCAGTGACTTTTGTCTCAAATCAAGCAATATGGCATAACTAAGATATGCAAGGGCAAATTAATTAGTTATTATATTGCTGCTCAAACATAGAGGGCACTAGGTGTTACTAGAAGAAGAAGAAGAAGAAGATATGTGCTCCCCTCTCATTAGTGCACACTGAAGTAAAAAAAATGGAGAATTTCTAAAGACCAGAGCACAAGTAATGGATCTCTGCATTCTTATTGCATCTTTTCTTATTTCCAAATATTTGACATACTTCTGATTTGATAAGTTTAAAAATGAGTTTAAACAAAGGACACCACTGAAGATGATGGAATTTATATGAATTGTAAATGAAGATTTGCAATACTCATACATTGAATGAAAATGGAGCTTTGAACAAAAGGAAAATAAACAATGTTAGCTCCCACGAGATATGAACTCAGATTACTAGATTCCAAGTCCAGGGTGCTAACAATTACATCATGGAACCCTCACCTGAGCAATGGCATCTACTGAAGTGCGCTCATCTTTTAAATGCAAAGAAAAGAAATTCAATACTTTATATATATTATTTCAAGTTTCTAATAAGCTCAGGGATGCAATAGGTATTATGTAGAATATTTGTCCAAACCCAATGATAATATATAAAAAGTAACCTATTTTTTAAAGGAGAAGATAGATACTAGAAACCTAAATGCCTAGGACCAATTTCAGTTGGAGCATCACCCCTTATGTTATCCTAGCATTGAATTGACAGTTTTTCTGTATTTCCATATTTGCATATCAGCCACTTACAATTGTTTCAAGCTTTATAACAGAGGACTGCCTTTTTTATAGACCAAGGATGAAAGTCTCTTGTGAGTTAAGTCTGATAATGACATCACAATTTGTAAATTAAGCTATAGTATGATTACAGAGTGTAGACTGAATAAAAAGTGCTTTCCTATGGATTGAAGTTTGTATTTTCTTAAGCTTTGCATTCCAAAATGGGCTAGCATTCTTTATTTCCAATGGGCACATTAAGCTACTTCCCCAATATATATTTTTTTGTGTTAAAAGTTATTCATACACAACTTGGTAAAACATACTAAATTTAATACATAATGGATTACATACTGGGATTATCTTTTTCAACAATCTGTAAATTTACAATTAAAAATTGTGTATTAGATTTTTTAGATTGATTTTGCTTAGATTTGCATATACTCCTTGTCTAAATTGTCTATTTTTATACTATTACTAGATGCCTTAATCTTTGTTATTATCCTATCTTATATTTATTTTTATTTTGTAATGTGGAAAGAAACTGGAGCATTTTTATGATACCCATGCTTCAAGTGACTCTATGGCTTAAGCTTTTTTTTGAAAAATGAAATGCTATAAAAACAAAATATGATCTGTGCTTTGAGGTACATTTGCCAGTTTTGTGTTGCTTGCAGTAATATCTGTGGCCGGTTAGCTCAGTTGGTTAGAGCGTGGTGCTAATAATGCCAAGGTCACGGGTTTGATCCCCGTATGGGTCATTTGCTTTTCTTGATGGACAAGAATGGAATAAGCTCATCGGTGGAGTGCATGAATACTTGAAAACATCATAGACACATATATCACAAAATCTCTTCAAATACATATCAGAAGCCAGTGGGAGTGTCATCCTTTGGCTGATGAAGATTTTTCTCTACATGGCTCAGTGACTTTTGTCTCAAATCAAGCAATATGGCATAACTAAGATATGCAAGGGCAAATTAATTAGTTATTATATTGCTGCTCAAACATAGAGGGCACTAGGTGTTACTAGAAGAAGAAGAAGATATGTGCTCCCCTCTCATTAGAGCACACTGAAGTAAAAAAATGGAGAATTTCTAAAGACCAAAGCACAAGTAATGGATCTCTGCATTCTTATTGCATCTTTTCTTATTTCCAAATATTTGACATACTTCTGATTTGATAAGTTTAAAAATGAGTTTAAACAAAGGACACCACTGAAGATGATGGAATTTATATGAATTTTAAATGAAGATTTGCAATACTCATACATTGAATGAAAATGGAGCTTTGAACAATAGGAAAATAAACAATGTTAGCTCCCACAAGATATGAATTCAGATTACTAGATTCAAAGTCAAGGGTGCTAACAAT
Source organism: Pseudophryne corroboree (assembly GCF_028390025.1). Classification (NCBI taxonomy): domain Eukaryota; kingdom Metazoa; phylum Chordata; class Amphibia; order Anura; family Myobatrachidae; genus Pseudophryne; species Pseudophryne corroboree. The sequence goes on along the minus strand of NC_086454.1, from coordinate 165,994,952 downwards.
TACACCATGGAACCCTCACCTGAGCAATGGCATCTACTGAAGTGCGCTCATCTTTTAAATGCAAAGAAAAGAAATTCAATACTTTATATATATTATTTCAAGTTTCTAATAAGCTCAGGGATGCAATAGGTATTATGTAGAATATTTGTCCAAACCCAATGATAATATATAAAAAGTAACCTATTTTTTAAAGGAGAAGATAGATACTAGAAACCTAAATGCCTAGGACCAATTTCAGTTGGAGCATCACCCCTTATGTTATCCTAGCATTGAATTGACAGTTTTTTTGTATTTCCATATTTGCATATCAGCCACTTACAATTGTTTCAAGCTTTATAACAGAGGACTGCCTTTTTTATAGACCAAGGATGAAAGTCTCTTGTGAGTTAAGTCTGATAATGACATCACAATTTGTAAATTAAGCTATAGTATGATTACAGAGTGTAGACTGAATAAAAAGTGCTTTCCTATGGATTGAAGTTTGTATTTTCTTAAGCTTTGCATTCCAAAATGGGCTAGCATTCTTTATTTCCAATGGGCACATTAAGCTACTTCCCCAATATATATTTTTTTGTGTTAAAAGTTATTCATACACAACTTGGTAAAACATACTAAATTTAATACATAATGGATTACATCCTGGATTATCTTTTTCAACAATCTGTAAATTTACAATTAAAAATTGTGTATTAGATTTTTTAGATTGATTTTGCTTAGATTTGCATATACTCCTTGTCTAAATTGTCTATTTTTATACTATTAGTAGATGCCTTAATCTTTGTTATTATCCTATCTAATATTTATTTTTATTTTGTAATGTGGAAAGAAACTGGAGCATTTTTATGATACCCATGCTTCAAGTGACTCTATGGCTTAAGCTTTTTTTTGAAAAATGAAATGCTATAAAAACAAAACATGATCTGTGCTTTGAGGTACATTTGCCAGTTTTGTGTTTGCTTGCAGTGATATCTGTGGCTGGTTAGCTCAGTTGGTTAGAGCGTGGTGCTAATAACGCCAAGGTCACGGGTTCGATCACCGTATGGGCCATTTGCTTTTCTTGATGGACAAGAATGGAATAAGATCATCGGTGGAGTGCATGAATACTTGAAAACATCATAGACACATATATCACAAAATCTCTTCAAATACATATCAGAAGCCAGTGGGAGTGTCATCCTTTGGCTGATGAAGATTTTTCTCTACATGGCTCAGTGACTTTTGTCTCAAATCAAGCAATATGGCATAACTAAGATATGCAAGGGCAAATTAATTAGTTATTATATTGCTGCTCAAACATAGAGGGCACTAGGTGTTACTAGAAGAAGAAGAAGATATGTGCTCCCCTCTCATTAGTGCACACTGAAGTAAAAAAAATGGAGAATTTCTAAAGACCAGAGCACAAGTAATGGATCTCTGCATTCTTATTGCATCTTTTCTTATTTCCAAATATTTGACATACTTCTGATTTGATAAGTTTAAAAATGAGTTTAAACAAAGGACACCACTGAAGATGATGGAATTTATATGAATTGTAAATGAAGATTTGCAATACTCATACATTGAATGAAAATGGAGCTTTGAACAAAAGGAAAATAAACAATGTTAGCTCCCACGAGATATGAACTCAGATTACTAGATTCCAAGTCCAGGGTGCTAACAATTACATCATGGAACCCTCACCTGAGCAATGGCATCTACTGAAGTGCGCTCATCTTTTAAATGCAAAGAAAAGAAATTCAATACTTTATATATATTATTTCAAGTTTCTAATAAGCTCAGGGATGCAATAGGTATTATGTAGAATATTTGTCCAAACCCAATGATAATATATAAAAAGTAACCTATTTTTTAAAGGAGAAGATAGATACTAGAAACCTAAATGCCTAGGACCAATTTCAGTTGGAGCATCACCCCTTATGTTATCCTAGCATTGAATTGACAGTTTTTCTGTATTTCCATATTTGCATATCAGCCACTTACAATTGTTTCAAGCTTTATAACAGAGGACTGCCTTTTTTATAGACCAAGGATGAAAGTCTCTTGTGAGTTAAGTCTGATAATGACATCACAATTTGTAAATTAAGCTATAGTATGATTACAGAGTGTAGACTGAATAAAAAGTGCTTTCCTATGGATTGAAGTTTGTATTTTCTTAAGCTGTGCATTCCAAAATGGGCTAGCATTCTTTATTTCCAATGGGCACATTAAGCTACTTCCCCAATATATATTTTTTTGTGTTAAAAGTTATTCATACACAACTTGGTAAAACATACTAAATTTAATACATAATGGATTACATCCTGGGATTATCTTTTTCAACAATCTGTAAATTTACAATTAAAAATTGTGTATTAGATTTTTTAGATTGATTTTGCTTAGATTTGCATATACTCCTTGTCTAAATTGTCTATTTTTATACTATTACTAGATGCCTTAATCTTTGTTATTATCCTATCTTATATTTATTTTTATTTTGTAATGTGGAAAGAAACTGGAGCATTTTTATGATACCCATGCTTCAAGTGACTCTATGGCTTAAGCTTTTTTTTTAAAAATGAAATGCTATAAAAACAAAATATGATCTGTGCTTTGAGGTACATTTGCCAGTTTTGTGTTGCTTGCAGTAATATCTGTGGCCGGTTAGCTCAGTTGGTTAGAGCGTGGTGCTAATAACGCCAAGGTCACGGGTTTGATCCCCGTATGGGTCATTTGCTTTTCTTGATGGACAAGAATGGAATAAGCTCATCGGTGGAGTGCATGAATACTTGAAAACATCATAGACACATATATCACAAAATCTCTTCAAATACATATCAGAATCCAGTGGGAGTGTCATCCTTTGGCTGATGAAGATTTTTCTCTACATGGCTCAGTGACTTTTGTCTCAAATCAAGCAATATGGCATAACTAAGATATGCAAGGGCAAATTAATTAGTTATTATATTGCTGCTCAAACATAGAGGGCACTAGGTGTTACTAGAAGAAGAAGAAGATATGTGCTCCCCTCTCATTAGAGCACACTGAAGTAAAAAAATGGAGAATTTCTAAAGACCAAAGCACAAGTAATGGATCTCTGCATTCTTATTTCATCTTTTCTTATTTCCAAATATTTGACATACTTCTGATTTGATAAGTTTAAAAATGAGTTTAAACAAAGGACACCACTGAAGATGATGGAATTTATATGAATTTTAAATGAAGATTTGCAATACTCATACATTGAATGAAAATGGAGCTTTGAACAATAGGAAAATAAACAATGTTAGCTCCCACAAGATATGAATTCAGATTACTAGATTCAAAGTCAAGGGTGCTAACAATTACACCATGGAACCCTCACCTGAGCAATGGCATCTACTGAAGTGCGCTCATCTTTTAAATGCAAAGAAAAGAAATTCAATACTTTATATATATTATTTCAAGTTTCTAATAAGCTCAGGGATGCAATAGGTATTATGTAGAATATTTGTCCAAACCCAATGATAATATATAAAAAGTAACCTATTTTTTAAAGGAGAAGATAGATACTAGAAACCTAAATGCCTAGGACCAATTTCAGTTGGAGCATCACCCCTTATGTTATCCTAGCATTGAATTGACAGTTTTTTTGTATTTCCATATTTGCATATCAGCCACTTACAATTGTTTCAAGCTTTATAACAGAGGACTGCCTTTTTTATAGACCAAGGATGAAAGTCTCTTGTGAGTTAAGTCTGATAATGACATCACAATTTGTAAATTAAGCTATAGTATGATTACAGAGTGTAGACTGAATAAAAAGTGCTTTCCTATGGATTGAAGTTTGTATTTTCTTAAGCTTTGCATTCCAAAATGGGCTAGCATTCTTTATTTCCAATGGGCACATTAAGCTACTTCCCCAATATATATTTTTTTGTGTTAAAAGTTATTCATACACAACTTGGTAAAACATACTAAATTTAATACATAATGGATTACATCCTGGATTATCTTTTTCAACAATCTGTAAATTTACAATTAAAAATTGTGTATTAGATTTTTTAGATTGATTTTGCTTAGATTTGCATATACTCCTTGTCTAAATTGTCTATTTTTATACTATTAGTAGATGCCTTAATCTTTGTTATTATCCTATCTAATATTTATTTTTATTTTGTAATGTGGAAAGAAACTGGAGCATTTTTATGATACCCATGCTTCAAGTGACTCTATGGCTTAAGCTTTTTTTTGAAAAATGAAATGCTATAAAAACAAAATCAGATCTGTGCTTTGAGGTACATTTGCCAGTTTTGTGTTTGCTTGCAGTAACATCTGTGGCCGGTTAGCTCAGTTGGTTAGAGCGTGGTGCTAATAACGCCAAGGTCACGGGTTCGATCCCCGTATGGGCCATTTGCTTTTCTTGATGGACAAGAATGGAATAAGCTCATCGGTGGAGTGCATGAATACTTGAAAACATCATAGACACATATATCACAAAATCTCTTCAAATACATATCAGAAGCCAGTGGGAGTGTCATCCTTTGGCTGATGAAGATTTTTCTCTACATGGCTCAGTGACTTTTGTCTCAAATCAAGCAATATGGCATAACTAAGATATGCAAGGGCAAATTAATTAGTTATTATATTGCTGCTCAAACATAGAGGGCACTAGGTGTTACTAGAAGAAGAAGATATGTGCTCCCCTCTCATTAGTGCACACTGAAGTAAAAAAAATGGAGAATTTCTAAAGACCAGAGCACAAGTAATGGATCTCTGCATTCTTATTGCATCTTTTCTTATTTCCAAATATTTGACATACTTCTGATTTGATAAGTTTAAAAATGAGTTTAAACAAAGGACACCACTGAAGATGATGGAATTTATATGAATTGTAAATGAAGATTTGCAATACTCATACATTGAATGAAAATGGAGCTTTGAACAAAAGGAAAATAAACAATGTTAGCTCCCACGAGATATGAACTCAGATTACTAGATTCAAAGTCCAAGGTGCTAACAATTACACCATGGAACCCTCACCTGAGCAATGGCATCTACTGAAGTGCGCTCATCTTTTAAATGCAAAGAAAAGAAATTCAATACTTTATATATATTATTTCAAGTTTCTAATAAGCTCAGGGATGCAATAGGTATTATGTAGAATATTTGTCCAAACCCAATGATAATATATAAAAAGTAACCTATTTTTTAAAGGAGAAGATAGATACTAGAAACCTAAATGCCTAGGACCAATTTCAGTTGGAGCATCACCCCTTATGTTATCCTAGCATTGAATTGACAGTTTTTCTGTATTTCCATATTTGCATATCAGCCACTTACAATTGTTTCAAGCTTTATAACAGAGGACTGCCTTTTTTATAGACCAAGGATGAAAGTCTCTTGTGAGTTAAGTCTGATAATGACATCACAATTTGTAAATTAAGCTATAGTATGATTACAGAGTGTAGACTGAATAAAAAGTGCTTTCCTATGGATTGAAGTTTGTATTTTCTTAAGCTGTGCATTCCAAAATGGGCTAGCATTCTTTATTTCCAATGGGCACATTAAGCTACTTCCCCAATATATATTTTTTTGTGTTAAAAGTTATTCATACACAACTTGGTAAAACATACTAAATTTAATACATAATGGATTACATCCTGGGATTATCTTTTTCAACAATCTGTAAATTTACAATTAAAAATTGTGTATTAGATTTTTTAGATTGATTTTGCTTAGATTTGCATATACTCCTTGTCTAAATTGTCTATTTTTATACTATTACTAGATGCCTTAATCTTTGTTATTATCCTATCTTATATTTATTTTTATTTTGTAATGTGGAAAGAAACTGGAGCATTTTTATGATACCCATGCTTCAAGTGACTCTATGGCTTAAGCTTTTTTTTGAAAAATGAAATGCTATAAAAACAAAATATGATCTGTGCTTTGAGGTACATTTGCCAGTTTTGTGTTGCTTGCAGTAATATCTGTGGCCGGTTAGCTCAGTTGGTTAGAGCGTGGTGCTAATAACGCCAAGGTCACGGGTTTGATCCCCGTATGGGTCATTTGCTTTTCTTGATGGACAAGAATGGAATAAGCTCATCGGTGGAGTGCATGAATACTTGAAAACATCATAGACACATATATCACAAAATCTCTTCAAATACATATCAGAATCCAGTGGGAGTGTCATCCTTTGGCTGATGAAGATTTTTCTCTACATGGCTCAGTGACTTTTGTCTCAAATCAAGCAATATGGCATAACTAAGATATGCAAGGGCAAATTAATTAGTTATTATATTGCTGCTCAAACATAGAGGGCACTAGGTGTTACTAGAAGAAGAAGAAGAAGATATGTGCTCCCCTCTCATTAGTGCACACTGAAGTAAAAAAATGGAGAATTTCTAAAGACCAAAGCACAAGTAATGGATCTCTGCATTCTTATTGCATCTTTTCTTATTTCCAAATATTTGACATACTTCTGATTTGATAAGTTTAAAAATGAGTTTAAACAAAGGACACCACTGAAGATGATGGAATTTATATGAATTTTAAATGAAGATTTGCAATACTCATACATTGAATGAAAATGGAGCTTTGAACAATAGGAAAATAAACAATGTTAGCTCCCACGAGATATGAATTCAGATTACTAGATTCAAAGTCAAGGGTGCTAACAATTACACCATGGAACCCTCACCTGAGCAATGGCATCTACTGAAGTGCGCTCATCTTTTAAATGCAAAGAAAAGAAATTCAATACTTTATATATATTATTTCAAGTTTCTAATAAGCTCAGGGATGCAATAGGTATTATGTAGAATATTTGTCCAAACCCAATGATAATATATAAAAAGTAACCTATTTTTTAAAGGAGAAGATAGATACTAGAAACCTAAATGCCTAGGACCAATTTCAGTTGGAGCATCACCCCTTATGTTATCCTAGCATTGAATTGACAGTTTTTCTGTATTTCCATATTTGCATATCAGCCACTTACAATTGTTTCAAGCTTTATAACAGAGGACTGCCTTTTTTATAGACCAAGGATGAAAGTCTCTTGTGAGTTAAGTCTGATAATGACATCACAATTTGTAAATTAAGCTATAGTATGATTACAGAGTGTAGACTGAATAAAAAGTGCTTTCCTATGGATTGAAGTTTGTATTTTCTTAAGCTTTGCATTCCAAAATGGGCTAGCATTCTTTATTTCCAATGGGCACATTAAGCTACTTCCCCAATATATATTTTTTTGTGTTAAAAGTTATTCATACACAACTTGGTAAAACATACTAAATTTAATACATAATGGATTACATCCTGGATTATCTTTTTCAACAATCTGTAAATTTACAATTAAAAATTGTGTATTAGATTTTTTAGATTGATTTTGCTTAGATTTGCATATACTCCTTGTCTAAATTGTCTATTTTTATACTATTAGTAGATGCCTTAATCTTTGTTATTATCCTATCTAATATTTATTTTTATTTTGTAATGTGGAAAGAAACTGGAGCATTTTTATGATACCCATGCTTCAAGTGACTCTATGGCTTAAGCTTTTTTTTGAAAAATGAAATGCTATAAAAACAAAACATGATCTGTGCTTTGAGGTACATTTGCCAGTTTTGTGTTTGCTTGCAGTGATATCTGTGGCTGGTTAGCTCAGTTGGTTAGAGCGTGGTGCTAATAACGCCAAGGTCACGGGTTCGATCACCGTATGGGCCATTTGCTTTTCTTGATGGACAAGAATGGAATAAGCTCATCGGTGGAGTGCATGAATACTTGAAAACATCATAGACACATATATCACAAAATCTCTTCAAATACATATCAGAAGCCAGTGGGAGTGTCATCCTTTGGCTGATGAAGATTTTTCTCTACATGGCTCAGTGACTTTTGTCTCAAATCAAGCAATATGGCATAACTAAGATATGCAAGGGCAAATTAATCAGTTATTATATTGCTGCTCAAACATAGAGGGCACTAGGTGTTACTAGAAGAAGAAGAAGATATGTGCTCCCCTCTCATTATTGCACACTGAAGTAAAAAAATGGAGAATTTCTAAAGACCAGAGCACAAGTAATGGATCTCTGCATTCTTATTGCATCTTTTCTTATTTCCAAATATTTGACATACTTCTGATTTGATAAGTTTAAAAATGAGTTTAAACAAAGGACACCACTGAAGATGATGGAATTTATATGAATTTTAAATGAAGATTTGCAATACTCATACATTGAATGAAAATGGAGCTTTGAACAAAAGGAAAATAAACAATGTTAGCTCCCACGAGATATGAACTCAGATTACTAGATTCAAAGTCCAGGGTGCTAACAATTACACCATGGAACCCTCACCTGAGCAATGGCATCTACTGAAGTGCGCTCATCTTTTAAATGCAAAGAAAAGAAATTCAATACTTTATATATATTATTTCAAGTTTCTAATAAGCTCAGGGATGCAATAGGTATTATGTAGAATATTTGTCCAAACCCAATGATAATATATAAAAAGTAACCTATTTTTTAAAGGAGAAGATAGATACTAGAAACCTAAATGCCTAGGACCAATTTCAGTTGGAGCATCACCCCTTATGTTATCCTAGCATTGAATTGACAGTTTTTCTGTATTTCCATATTTGCATATCAGCCACTTACAATTGTTTCAAGCTTTATAACAGAGGACTGCCTTTTTTTATAGACCAAGGATGAAAGTCTCTTGTGAGTTAAGTCTGATAATGACATCACAATTTGTAAATTAAGCTATAGTATGATTACAGAGTGTAGACTGAATAAAAAGTGCTTTCCTATGGATTGAAGTTTGTATTTTCTTAAGCTTTGCATTCCAAAATGGGCTAGCATTCTTTATTTCCAATGGGCACATTAAGCTACTTCCCCAATATATATTTTTTTGTGTTAAAAGTTATTCATACACAACTTGGTAAAACATACTAAATTTAATACATAATGGATTACATCCTGGATTATCTTTTTCAACAATTTGTAAATTTACAATTAAAAATTGTGTATTAGGTTTTTTAGATTGATTTTGCTTAGATTTGCATATACTCCTTGTCTAAATTGTCTATTTTTATACTATTAGTAGATGCCTTAATCTTTGTTATTATCCTATCTAATATTTATTTTTATTTTGTAATGTGGAAAGAAACTGGAGCATTTTTATGATACCCATGCTTCAAGTGACTCTATGGCTTAAGCTTTTTTTTGAAAAATGAAATGCTATAAAAACAAAATCAGATCTGTGCTTTGAGGTACATTTGCCAGTTTTGTGTTTGCTTGCAGTAACATCTGTGGCCGGTTAGCTCAGTTGGTTAGAGCGTGGTGCTAATAACGCCAAGGTCACGGGTTCGATCCCCGTATGGGCCATTTGCTTTTCTTGATGGACAAGAATGGAATAAGCTCATCGGTGGAGTGCATGAATACTTGAAAACATCATAGACACATATATCACAAAATCTCTTCAAATACATATCAGAATCCAGTGGGAGTGTCATCCTTTGGCTGATGAAGATTTTTCTCTACATGGCTCAGTGACTTTTGTCTCAAATCAAGCAATATGGCATAACTAAGATATGCAAGGGCAAATTAATTAGTTATTATATTGCTGCTCAAACATAGAGGGCACTAGGTGTTACTAGAAGAAGAAGAAGATATGTGCTCCCCTCTCATTAGTGCACACTGAAGTAAAAAAATGGAGAATTTCTAAAGACCAAAGCACAAGTAATGGATCTCTGCATTCTTATTGCATCTTTTCTTATTTCCAAATATTTGACATACTTCTGATTTGATAAGTTTAAAAATGAGTTTAAACAAAGGACACCACTGAAGATGATGGAATTTATATGAATTTTAAATGAAGATTTGCAATACTCATACATTGAATGAAAATGGAGCTTTGAACAATAGGAAAATAAACAATGTTAGCTCCCACGAGATATGAATTCAGATTACTAGATTCAAAGTCAAGGGTGCTAACAATTACACCATGGAACCCTCACCTGAGCAATGGCATCTACTGAAGTGCGCTCATCTTTTAAATGCAAAGAAAAGAAATTCAATACTTTATATATATTATTTCAAGTTTCTAATAAGCTCAGGGATGCAATAGGTATTATGTAGAATATTTGTCCAAACCCAATGATAATATATAAAAAGTAACCTATTTTTTAAAGGAGAAGATAGATACTAGAAACCTAAATGCCTAGGACCAATTTCAGTTGGAGCATCACCCCTTATGTTATCCTAGCATTGAATTGACAGTTTTTCTGTATTTCCATATTTGCATATCAGCCACTTACAATTGTTTCAAGCTTTATAACAGAGGACTGCCTTTTTTATAGACCAAGGATGAAAGTCTCTTGTGAGTTAAGTCTGATAATGACATCACAATTTGTAAATTAAGCTATAGTATGATTACAGAGTGTGGACTGAATAAAAAGTGCTTTCCTATGGATTGAAGTTTGTATTTTCTTAAGCTTTGCATTCCAAAATGGGCTAGCATTCTTTATTTCCAATGGGCACATTAAGCTACTTCCCCAATATATATTTTTTTGTGTTAAAAGTTATTCATACACAACTTGGTAAAACATACTAAATTTAATACATAATGGATTACATTCTGGATTATCTTTTTCAACAATCTGTAAATTTACAATTAAAAATTGTGTATTAGATTTTTTAGATTGATTTTGCTTAGATTTGCATATACTCCTTGTCTAAATTGTCTATTTTTATACTATTAGTAGATGCCTTAATCTTTGTTATTATCCTATCTAATATTTATTTTTATTTTGTAATGTGGAAAGAAACTGGAGCATTTTTATGATACCCATGCTTCAAGTGACTCTATGGCTTAAGCTTTTTTTTGAAAAATGAAATGCTATAAAAACAAAACATGATCTGTGCTTTGAGGTACATTTGCCAGTTTTGTGTTTGCTTGCAGTGATATCTGTGGCTGGTTAGCTCAGTTGGTTAGAGCGTGGTGCTAATAACGCCAAGGTCACGGGTTCGATCACCGTATGGGCCATTTGCTTTTCTTGATGGACAAGAATGGAATAAGCTCATCGGTGGAGTGCATGAATACTTGAAAACATCATAGACACATATATCACAAAATCTCTTCAAATACATATCAGAAGCCAGTGGGAGTGTCATCCTTTGGCTGATGAAGATTTTTCTCTACATGGCTCAGTGACTTTTGTCTCAAATCAAGCAATATGGCATAACTAAGATATGCAAGGGCAAATTAATCAGTTATTATATTGCTGCTCAAACATAGAGGGCACTAGGTGTTACTAGAAGAAGAAGAAGATATGTGCTCCCCTCTCATTATTGCACACTGAAGTAAAAAAATGGAGAATTTCTAAAGACCAGAGCACAAGTAATGGATCTCTGCATTCTTATTGCATCTTTTCTTATTTCCAAATATTTGACATACTTCTGATTTGATAAGTTTAAAAATGAGTTTAAACAAAGGACACCACTGAAGATGATGGAATTTATATGAATTTTAAATGAAGATTTGCAATACTCATACATTGAATGAAAATGGAGCTTTGAACAAAAGGAAAATAAACAATGTTAGCTCCCACGAGATATGAACTCAGATTACTAGATTCAAAGTCCAGGGTGCTAACAATTACACCATGGAACCCTCACCTGAGCAATGGCATCTACTGAAGTGCGCTCATCTTTTAAATGCAAAGAAAAGAAATTCAATACTTTATATATATTATTTCAAGTTTCTAATAAGCTCAGGGATGCAATAGGTATTATGTAGAATATTTGTCCAAACCCAATGATAATATATAAAAAGTAACCTATTTTTTAAAGGAGAAGATAGATACTAGAAACCTAAATGCCTAGGACCAATTTCAGTTGGAGCATCACCCCTTATGTTATCCTAGCATTGAATTGACAGTTTTTCTGTATTTCCATATTTGCATATCAGCCACTTACAATTGTTTCAAGCTTTATAACAGAGGACTGCCTTTTTTTATAGACCAAGGATGAAAGTCTCTTGTGAGTTAAGTCTGATAATGACATCACAATTTGTAAATAAAGCTATAGTATGATTACAGAGTGTAGACTGAATAAAAAGTGCTTTCCTATGGATTGAAGTTTGTATTTTCTTAAGCTTTGCATTCCAAAATGGGCTAGCATTCTTTATTTCCAATGGGCACATTAAGCTACTTCCCCAATATATATTTTTTTGTGTTAAAAGTTATTCATACACAACTTGGTAAAACATACTAAATTTAATACATAATGGATTACATCCTGGATTATCTTTTTCAACAATTTGTAAATTTACAATTAAAAATTGTGTATTAGGTTTTTTAGATTGATTTTGCTTAGATTTGCATATACTCCTTGTCTAAATTGTCTATTTTTATACTATTAGTAGATGCCTTAATCTTTGTTATTATCCTATCTAATATTTATTTTTATTTTGTAATGTGGAAAGAAACTGGAGCATTTTTATGATACCCATGCTTCAAGTGACTCTATGGCTTAAGCTTTTTTTTGAAAAATGAAATGCTATAAAAACAAAATCAGATCTGTGCTTTGAGGTACATTTGCCAGTTTTGTGTTTGCTTGCAGTAACATCTGTGGCCGGTTAGCTCAGTTGGTTAGAGCGTGGTGCTAATAACGCCAAGGTCACGGGTTCGATCACCGTATGGGCCATTTGCTTTTCTTGATGGACAAGAATGGAATAAGCTCATCGGTGGAGTGCATGAATACTTGAAAACATCATAGACACATATATCACAAAATCTCTTCAAATACATATCAGAAGCCAGTGGGAGTGTCATCCTTTGGCTGATGAAGATTTTTCTCTACATGGCTCAGTGACTTTTGTCTCAAATCAAGCAATATGGCATAACTAAGATATGCAAGGGCAAATTAATCAGTTATTATATTGCTGCTCAAACATAGAGGGCACTAGGTGTTACTAGAAGAAGAAGAAGATATGTGCTCCCCTCTCATTATTGCACACTGAAGTAAAAAAAATGGAGAATTTCTAAAGACCAGAGCACAAGTAATGGATCTCTGCATTCTTATTGCATCTTTTCTTATTTCCAAATATTTGACATACTTCTGATTTGATAAGTTTAAAAATGAGTTTAAACAAAGGACACCACTGAAGATGATGGAATTTATATGAATTTTAAATGAAGATTTGCAATACTCATACATTGAATGAAAATGGAGCTTTGAACAATAGGAAAATAAACAATGTTAGCTCCCACAAGATATGAATTCAGATTACTAGATTCAAAGTCAAGGGTGCTAACAATTACACCATGGAACCCTCACCTGAGCAATGGCATCTACTGAAGTGCGCTCATCTTTTAAATGCAAAGAAAAGAAATTCAATACTTTATATATATTATTTCAAGTTTCTAATAAGCTCAGGGATGCAATAGGTATTATGTAGAATATTTGTCCAAACCCAATGATAATATATAAAAAGTAACCTATTTTTTAAAGGAGAAGATAGATACTAGAAACCTAAATGCCTAGGACCAATTTCAGTTGGAGCATCACCCCTTATGTTATCCTAGCATTGAATTGACAGTTTTTTTGTATTTCCATATTTGCATATCAGCCACTTACAATTGTTTCAAGCTTTATAACAGAGGACTGCCTTTTTTATAGACCAAGGATGAAAGTCTCTTGTGAGTTAAGTCTGATAATGACATCACAATTTGTAAATTAAGCTATAGTATGATTACAGAGTGTAGACTGAATAAAAAGTGCTTTCCTATGGATTGAAGTTTGTATTTTCTTAAGCTTTGCATTCCAAAATGGGCTAGCATTCTTTATTTCCAATGGGCACATTAAGCTACTTCCCCAATATATATTTTTTTGTGTTAAAAGTTATTCATACACAACTTGGTAAAACATACTAAATTTAATACATAATGGATTACATCCTGGATTATCTTTTTCAACAATCTGTAAATTTACAATTAAAAATTGTGTATTAGATTTTTTAGATTGATTTTGCTTAGATTTGCATATACTCCTTGTCTAAATTGTCTATTTTTATACTATTAGTAGATGCCTTAATCTTTGTTATTATCCTATCTAATATTTATTTTTATTTTGTAATGTGGAAAGAAACTGGAGCATTTTTATGATACCCATGCTTCAAGTGACTCTATGGCTTAAGCTTTTTTTTGAAAAATGAAATGCTATAAAAACAAAATATGATCTGTGCTTTGAGGTACATTTGCCAGTTTTGTGTTGCTTGCAGTGATATCTGTGGCTGGTTAGCTCGGTTGGTTAGAGCGTGGTGCTAATGACGCCAAGATCACGGGTTCGATCCCCGTATGGGCCATTTGCTTTTCTTGATGGACAAGAATGGAATAAGCTCATCGGTGGAGTGCATGAATACTTGAAAACATCATAGACACATATATCACAAAATCTCTTCAAATACATATCAGAAGCCAGTGGGAGTGTCATCCTTTGGCTGATGAAGATTTTTCTCTACATGGCTCAGTGACTTTTGTCTCAAATCAAGCAATATGGCATAACTAAGATATGCAAGGGCAAATTAATTAGTTATTATATTGCTGCTCAAACATAGAGGGCACTAGGTGTTACTAGAAGAAGAAGAAGATATGTGCTCCCCTCTCATTAGTGCACACTGAAGTAAAAAAAATGGAGAATTTCTAAAGACCAGAGCACAAGTAATGGATCTCTGCATTCTTATTGCATCTTTTCTTATTTCCAAATATTTGACATACTTCTGATTTGATAAGTTTAAAAATGAGTTTAAACAAAGGACACCACTGAAGATGATGGAATTTATATGAATTGTAAATGAAGATTTGCAATACTCATACATTGAATGAAAATGGAGCTTTGAACAAAAGGAAAATAAACAATGTTAGCTCCCACGAGATATGAACTCAGATTACTAGATTCCAAGTCCAGGGTGCTAACAATTACATCATGGAACCCTCACCTGAGCAATGGCATCTACTGAAGTGCGCTCATCTTTTAAATGCAAAGAAAAGAAATTCAATACTTTATATATATTATTTCAAGTTTCTAATAAGCTCAGGGATGCAATAGGTATTATGTAGAATATTTGTCCAAACCCAATGATAATATATAAAAAGTAACCTAT
This sequence comes from Pseudophryne corroboree, assembly GCF_028390025.1. Classification (NCBI taxonomy): domain Eukaryota; kingdom Metazoa; phylum Chordata; class Amphibia; order Anura; family Myobatrachidae; genus Pseudophryne; species Pseudophryne corroboree. Next base: position 165,979,823 of record NC_086454.1, on the reverse strand, counting down.
TTTTTAAAGGAGAAGATAGATACTAGAAACCTAAATGCCTAGGACCAATTTCAGTTGGAGCATCACCCCTTATGTTATCCTAGCATTGAATTGACAGTTTTTCTGTATTTCCATATTTGCATATCAGCCACTTACAATTGTTTCAAGCTTTATAACAGAGGACTGCCTTTTTTATAGACCAAGGATGAAAGTCTCTTGTGAGTTAAGTCTGATAATGACATCACAATTTGTAAATTAAGCTATAGTATGATTACAGAGTGTAGACTGAATAAAAAGTGCTTTCCTATGGATTGAAGTTTGTATTTTCTTAAGCTGTGCATTCCAAAATGGGCTAGCATTCTTTATTTCCAATGGGCACATTAAGCTACTTCCCCAATATATATTTTTTTGTGTTAAAAGTTATTCATACACAACTTGGTAAAACATACTAAATTTAATACATAATGGATTACATCCTGGGATTATCTTTTTCAACAATCTGTAAATTTACAATTAAAAATTGTGTATTAGATTTTTTAGATTGATTTTGCTTAGATTTGCATATACTCCTTGTCTAAATTGTCTATTTTTATACTATTACTAGATGCCTTAATCTTTGTTATTATCCTATCTTATATTTATTTTTATTTTGTAATGTGGAAAGAAACTGGAGCATTTTTATGATACCCATGCTTCAAGTGACTCTATGGCTTAAGCTTTTTTTTGAAAAATGAAATGCTATAAAAACAAAATATGATCTGTGCTTTGAGGTACATTTGCCAGTTTTGTGTTGCTTGCAGTAATATCTGTGGCCGGTTAGCTCAGTTGGTTAGAGCGTGGTGCTAATAACGCCAAGGTCACGGGTTTGATCCCCGTATGGGTCATTTGCTTTTCTTGATGGACAAGAATGGAATAAGCTCATCGGTGGAGTGCATGAATACTTGAAAACATCATAGACACATATATCACAAAATCTCTTCAAATACATATCAGAATCCAGTGGGAGTGTCATCCTTTGGCTGATGAAGATTTTTCTCTACATGGCTCAGTGACTTTTGTCTCAAATCAAGCAATATGGCATAACTAAGATATGCAAGGGCAAATTAATTAGTTATTATATTGCTGCTCAAACATAGAGGGCACTAGGTGTTACTAGAAGAAGAAGAAGATATGTGCTCCCCTCTCATTAGAGCACACTGAAGTAAAAAAATGGAGAATTTCTAAAGACCAAAGCACAAGTAATGGATCTCTGCATTCTTATTGCATCTTTTCTTATTTCCAAATATTTGACATACTTCTGATTTGATAAGTTTAAAAATGAGTTTAAACAAAGGACACCACTGAAGATGATGGAATTTATATGAATTTTAAATGAAGATTTGCAATACTCATACATTGAATGAAAATGGAGCTTTGAACAATAGGAAAATAAACAATGTTAGCTCCCACAAGATATGAATTCAGATTACTAGATTCAAAGTCAAGGGTGCTAACAATTACACCATGGAACCCTCACCTGAGCAATGGCATCTACTGAAGTGCGCTCATCTTTTAAATGCAAAGAAAAGAAATTCAATACTTTATATATATTATTTCAAGTTTCTAATAAGCTCAGGGATGCAATAGGTATTATGTAGAATATTTGTCCAAACCCAATGATAATATATAAAAAGTAACCTATTTTTTAAAGGAGAAGATAGATACTAGAAACCTAAATGCCTAGGACCAATTTCAGTTGGAGCATCACCCCTTATGTTATCCTAGCATTGAATTGACAGTTTTTTTGTATTTCCATATTTGCATATCAGCCACTTACAATTGTTTCAAGCTTTATAACAGAGGACTGCCTTTTTTATAGACCAAGGATGAAAGTCTCTTGTGAGTTAAGTCTGATAATGACATCACAATTTGTAAATTAAGCTATAGTATGATTACAGAGTGTAGACTGAATAAAAAGTGCTTTCCTATGGATTGAAGTTTGTATTTTCTTAAGCTTTGCATTCCAAAATGGGCTAGCATTCTTTATTTCCAATGGGCACATTAAGCTACTTCCCCAATATATATTTTTTTGTGTTAAAAGTTATTCATACACAACTTGGTAAAACATACTAAATTTAATACATAATGGATTACATCCTGGATTATCTTTTTCAACAATCTGTAAATTTACAATTAAAAATTGTGTATTAGATTTTTTAGATTGATTTTGCTTAGATTTGCATATACTCCTTGTCTAAATTGTCTATTTTTATACTATTAGTAGATGCCTTAATCTTTGTTATTATCCTATCTAATATTTATTTTTATTTTGTAATGTGGAAAGAAACTGGAGCATTTTTATGATACCCATGCTTCAAGTGACTCTATGGCTTAAGCTTTTTTTTGAAAAATGAAATGCTATAAAAACAAAATCAGATCTGTGCTTTGAGGTACATTTGCCAGTTTTGTGTTTGCTTGCAGTAACATCTGTGGCCGGTTAGCTCAGTTGGTTAGAGCGTGGTGCTAATAACGCCAAGGTCACGGGTTCGATCCCCGTATGGGCCATTTGCTTTTCTTGATGGACAAGAATGGAATAAGCTCATCGGTGGAGTGCATGAATACTTGAAAACATCATAGACACATATATCACAAAATCTCTTCAAATACATATCAGAAGCCAGTGGGAGTGTCATCCTTTGGCTGATGAAGATTTTTCTCTACATGGCTCAGTGACTTTTGTCTCAAATCAAGCAATATGGCATAACTAAGATATGCAAGGGCAAATTAATTAGTTATTATATTGCTGCTCAAACATAGAGGGCACTAGGTGTTACTAGAAGAAGAAGAAGATATGTGCTCCCCTCTCATTAGTGCACACTGAAGTAAAAAAAATGGAGAATTTCTAAAGACCAGAGCACAAGTAATGGATCTCTGCATTCTTATTGCATCTTTTCTTATTTCCAAATATTTGACATACTTCTGATTTGATAAGTTTAAAAATGAGTTTAAACAAAGGACACCACTGAAGATGATGGAATTTATATGAATTGTAAATGAAGATTTGCAATACTCATACATTGAATGAAAATGGAGCTTTGAACAAAAGGAAAATAAACAATGTTAGCTCCCACGAGATATGAACTCAGATTACTAGATTCAAAGTCCAAGGTGCTAACAATTACACCATGGAACCCTCACCTGAGCAATGGCATCTACTGAAGTGCGCTCATCTTTTAAATGCAAAGAAAAGAAATTCAATACTTTATATATATTATTTCAAGTTTCTAATAAGCTCAGGGATGCAATAGGTATTATGTAGAATATTTGTCCAAACCCAATGATAATATATAAAAAGTAACCTATTTTTTAAAGGAGAAGATAGATACTAGAAACCTAAATGCCTAGGACCAATTTCAGTTGGAGCATCACCCCTTATGTTATCCTAGCATTGAATTGACAGTTTTTCTGTATTTCCATATTTGCATATCAGCCACTTACAATTGTTTCAAGCTTTATAACAGAGGACTGCCTTTTTTATAGACCAAGGATGAAAGTCTCTTGTGAGTTAAGTCTGATAATGACATCACAATTTGTAAATTAAGCTATAGTATGATTACAGAGTGTAGACTGAATAAAAAGTGCTTTCCTATGGATTGAAGTTTGTATTTTCTTAAGCTGTGCATTCCAAAATGGGCTAGCATTCTTTATTTCCAATGGGCACATTAAGCTACTTCCCCAATATATATTTTTTTGTGTTAAAAGTTATTCATACACAACTTGGTAAAACATACTAAATTTAATACATAATGGATTACATCCTGGGATTATCTTTTTCAACAATCTGTAAATTTACAATTAAAAATTGTGTATTAGATTTTTTAGATTGATTTTGCTTAGATTTGCATATACTCCTTGTCTAAATTGTCTATTTTTATACTATTACTAGATGCCTTAATCTTTGTTATTATCCTATCTTATATTTATTTTTATTTTGTAATGTGGAAAGAAACTGGAGCATTTTTATGATACCCATGCTTCAAGTGACTCTATGGCTTAAGCTTTTTTTTGAAAAATGAAATGCTATAAAAACAAAATATGATCTGTGCTTTGAGGTACATTTGCCAGTTTTGTGTTGCTTGCAGTAATATCTGTGGCCGGTTAGCTCAGTTGGTTAGAGCGTGGTGCTAATAACGCCAAGGTCACGGGTTTGATCCCCGTATGGGTCATTTGCTTTTCTTGATGGACAAGAATGGAATAAGCTCATCGGTGGAGTGCATGAATACTTGAAAACATCATAGACACATATATCACAAAATCTCTTCAAATACATATCAGAATCCAGTGGGAGTGTCATCCTTTGGCTGATGAAGATTTTTCTCTACATGGCTCAGTGACTTTTGTCTCAAATCAAGCAATATGGCATAACTAAGATATGCAAGGGCAAATTAATTAGTTATTATATTGCTGCTCAAACATAGAGGGCACTAGGTGTTACTAGAAGAAGAAGAAGAAGATATGTGCTCCCCTCTCATTAGTGCACACTGAAGTAAAAAAATGGAGAATTTCTAAAGACCAAAGCACAAGTAATGGATCTCTGCATTCTTATTGCATCTTTTCTTATTTCCAAATATTTGACATACTTCTGATTTGATAAGTTTAAAAATGAGTTTAAACAAAGGACACCACTGAAGATGATGGAATTTATATGAATTTTAAATGAAGATTTGCAATACTCATACATTGAATGAAAATGGAGCTTTGAACAATAGGAAAATAAACAATGTTAGCTCCCACGAGATATGAATTCAGATTACTAGATTCAAAGTCAAGGGTGCTAACAATTACACCATGGAACCCTCACCTGAGCAATGGCATCTACTGAAGTGCGCTCATCTTTTAAATGCAAAGAAAAGAAATTCAATACTTTATATATATTATTTCAAGTTTCTAATAAGCTCAGGGATGCAATAGGTATTATGTAGAATATTTGTCCAAACCCAATGATAATATATAAAAAGTAACCTATTTTTTAAAGGAGAAGATAGATACTAGAAACCTAAATGCCTAGGACCAATTTCAGTTGGAGCATCACCCCTTATGTTATCCTAGCATTGAATTGACAGTTTTTCTGTATTTCCATATTTGCATATCAGCCACTTACAATTGTTTCAAGCTTTATAACAGAGGACTGCCTTTTTTATAGACCAAGGATGAAAGTCTCTTGTGAGTTAAGTCTGATAATGACATCACAATTTGTAAATTAAGCTATAGTATGATTACAGAGTGTAGACTGAATAAAAAGTGCTTTCCTATGGATTGAAGTTTGTATTTTCTTAAGCTTTGCATTCCAAAATGGGCTAGCATTCTTTATTTCCAATGGGCACATTAAGCTACTTCCCCAATATATATTTTTTTGTGTTAAAAGTTATTCATACACAACTTGGTAAAACATACTAAATTTAATACATAATGGATTACATCCTGGATTATCTTTTTCAACAATCTGTAAATTTACAATTAAAAATTGTGTATTAGATTTTTTAGATTGATTTTGCTTAGATTTGCATATACTCCTTGTCTAAATTGTCTATTTTTATACTATTAGTAGATGCCTTAATCTTTGTTATTATCCTATCTAATATTTATTTTTATTTTGTAATGTGGAAAGAAACTGGAGCATTTTTATGATACCCATGCTTCAAGTGACTCTATGGCTTAAGCTTTTTTTTGAAAAATGAAATGCTATAAAAACAAAACATGATCTGTGCTTTGAGGTACATTTGCCAGTTTTGTGTTTGCTTGCAGTGATATCTGTGGCTGGTTAGCTCAGTTGGTTAGAGCGTGGTGCTAATAACGCCAAGGTCACGGGTTCGATCACCGTATGGGCCATTTGCTTTTCTTGATGGACAAGAATGGAATAAGCTCATCGGTGGAGTGCATGAATACTTGAAAACATCATAGACACATATATCACAAAATCTCTTCAAATACATATCAGAAGCCAGTGGGAGTGTCATCCTTTGGCTGATGAAGATTTTTCTCTACATGGCTCAGTGACTTTTGTCTCAAATCAAGCAATATGGCATAACTAAGATATGCAAGGGCAAATTAATCAGTTATTATATTGCTGCTCAAACATAGAGGGCACTAGGTGTTACTAGAAGAAGAAGAAGATATGTGCTCCCCTCTCATTATTGCACACTGAAGTAAAAAAATGGAGAATTTCTAAAGACCAGAGCACAAGTAATGGATCTCTGCATTCTTATTGCATCTTTTCTTATTTCCAAATATTTGACATACTTCTGATTTGATAAGTTTAAAAATGAGTTTAAACAAAGGACACCACTGAAGATGATGGAATTTATATGAATTTTAAATGAAGATTTGCAATACTCATACATTGAATGAAAATGGAGCTTTGAACAAAAGGAAAATAAACAATGTTAGCTCCCACGAGATATGAACTCAGATTACTAGATTCAAAGTCCAGGGTGCTAACAATTACACCATGGAACCCTCACCTGAGCAATGGCATCTACTGAAGTGCGCTCATCTTTTAAATGCAAAGAAAAGAAATTCAATACTTTATATATATTATTTCAAGTTTCTAATAAGCTCAGGGATGCAATAGGTATTATGTAGAATATTTGTCCAAACCCAATGATAATATATAAAAAGTAACCTATTTTTTAAAGGAGAAGATAGATACTAGAAACCTAAATGCCTAGGACCAATTTCAGTTGGAGCATCACCCCTTATGTTATCCTAGCATTGAATTGACAGTTTTTCTGTATTTCCATATTTGCATATCAGCCACTTACAATTGTTTCAAGCTTTATAACAGAGGACTGCCTTTTTTTATAGACCAAGGATGAAAGTCTCTTGTGAGTTAAGTCTGATAATGACATCACAATTTGTAAATTAAGCTATAGTATGATTACAGAGTGTAGACTGAATAAAAAGTGCTTTCCTATGGATTGAAGTTTGTATTTTCTTAAGCTTTGCATTCCAAAATGGGCTAGCATTCTTTATTTCCAATGGGCACATTAAGCTACTTCCCCAATATATATTTTTTTGTGTTAAAAGTTATTCATACACAACTTGGTAAAACATACTAAATTTAATACATAATGGATTACATCCTGGATTATCTTTTTCAACAATTTGTAAATTTACAATTAAAAATTGTGTATTAGGTTTTTTAGATTGATTTTGCTTAGATTTGCATATACTCCTTGTCTAAATTGTCTATTTTTATACTATTAGTAGATGCCTTAATCTTTGTTATTATCCTATCTAATATTTATTTTTATTTTGTAATGTGGAAAGAAACTGGAGCATTTTTATGATACCCATGCTTCAAGTGACTCTATGGCTTAAGCTTTTTTTTGAAAAATGAAATGCTATAAAAACAAAATCAGATCTGTGCTTTGAGGTACATTTGCCAGTTTTGTGTTTGCTTGCAGTAACATCTGTGGCCGGTTAGCTCAGTTGGTTAGAGCGTGGTGCTAATAACGCCAAGGTCACGGGTTCGATCCCCGTATGGGCCATTTGCTTTTCTTGATGGACAAGAATGGAATAAGCTCATCGGTGGAGTGCATGAATACTTGAAAACATCATAGACACATATATCACAAAATCTCTTCAAATACATATCAGAATCCAGTGGGAGTGTCATCCTTTGGCTGATGAAGATTTTTCTCTACATGGCTCAGTGACTTTTGTCTCAAATCAAGCAATATGGCATAACTAAGATATGCAAGGGCAAATTAATTAGTTATTATATTGCTGCTCAAACATAGAGGGCACTAGGTGTTACTAGAAGAAGAAGAAGATATGTGCTCCCCTCTCATTAGTGCACACTGAAGTAAAAAAATGGAGAATTTCTAAAGACCAAAGCACAAGTAATGGATCTCTGCATTCTTATTGCATCTTTTCTTATTTCCAAATATTTGACATACTTCTGATTTGATAAGTTTAAAAATGAGTTTAAACAAAGGACACCACTGAAGATGATGGAATTTATATGAATTTTAAATGAAGATTTGCAATACTCATACATTGAATGAAAATGGAGCTTTGAACAATAGGAAAATAAACAATGTTAGCTCCCACGAGATATGAATTCAGATTACTAGATTCAAAGTCAAGGGTGCTAACAATTACACCATGGAACCCTCACCTGAGCAATGGCATCTACTGAAGTGCGCTCATCTTTTAAATGCAAAGAAAAGAAATTCAATACTTTATATATATTATTTCAAGTTTCTAATAAGCTCAGGGATGCAATAGGTATTATGTAGAATATTTGTCCAAACCCAATGATAATATATAAAAAGTAACCTATTTTTTAAAGGAGAAGATAGATACTAGAAACCTAAATGCCTAGGACCAATTTCAGTTGGAGCATCACCCCTTATGTTATCCTAGCATTGAATTGACAGTTTTTCTGTATTTCCATATTTGCATATCATCCACTTACAATTGTTTCAAGCTTTATAACAGAGGACTGCCTTTTTTATAGACCAAGGATGAAAGTCTCTTGTGAGTTAAGTCTGATAATGACATCACAATTTGTAAATTAAGCTATAGTATGATTACAGAGTGTGGACTGAATAAAAAGTGCTTTCCTATGGATTGAAGTTTGTATTTTCTTAAGCTTTGCATTCCAAAATGGGCTAGCATTCTTTATTTCCAATGGGCACATTAAGCTACTTCCCCAATATATATTTTTTTGTGTTAAAAGTTATTCATACACAACTTGGTAAAACATACTAAATTTAATACATAATGGATTACATTCTGGATTATCTTTTTCAACAATCTGTAAATTTACAATTAAAAATTGTGTATTAGATTTTTTAGATTGATTTTGCTTAGATTTGCATATACTCCTTGTCTAAATTGTCTATTTTTATACTATTAGTAGATGCCTTAATCTTTGTTATTATCCTATCTAATATTTATTTTTATTTTGTAATGTGGAAAGAAACTGGAGCATTTTTATGATACCCATGCTTCAAGTGACTCTATGGCTTAAGCTTTTTTTTGAAAAATGAAATGCTATAAAAACAAAACATGATCTGTGCTTTGAGGTACATTTGCCAGTTTTGTGTTTGCTTGCAGTGATATCTGTGGCTGGTTAGCTCAGTTGGTTAGAGCGTGGTGCTAATAACGCCAAGGTCACGGGTTCGATCACCGTATGGGCCATTTGCTTTTCTTGATGGACAAGAATGGAATAAGCTCATCGGTGGAGTGCATGAATACTTGAAAACATCATAGACACATATATCACAAAATCTCTTCAAATACATATCAGAAGCCAGTGGGAGTGTCATCCTTTGGCTGATGAAGATTTTTCTCTACATGGCTCAGTGACTTTTGTCTCAAATCAAGCAATATGGCATAACTAAGATATGCAAGGGCAAATTAATCAGTTATTATATTGCTGCTCAAACATAGAGGGCACTAGGTGTTACTAGAAGAAGAAGAAGATATGTGCTCCCCTCTCATTATTGCACACTGAAGTAAAAAAATGGAGAATTTCTAAAGACCAGAGCACAAGTAATGGATCTCTGCATTCTTATTGCATCTTTTCTTATTTCCAAATATTTGACATACTTCTGATTTGATAAGTTTAAAAATGAGTTTAAACAAAGGACACCACTGAAGATGATGGAATTTATATGAATTTTAAATGAAGATTTGCAATACTCATACATTGAATGAAAATGGAGCTTTGAACAAAAGGAAAATAAACAATGTTAGCTCCCACGAGATATGAACTCAGATTACTAGATTCAAAGTCCAGGGTGCTAACAATTACACCATGGAACCCTCACCTGAGCAATGGCATCTACTGAAGTGCGCTCATCTTTTAAATGCAAAGAAAAGAAATTCAATACTTTATATATATTATTTCAAGTTTCTAATAAGCTCAGGGATGCAATAGGTATTATGTAGAATATTTGTCCAAACCCAATGATAATATATAAAAAGTAACCTATTTTTTAAAGGAGAAGATAGATACTAGAAACCTAAATGCCTAGGACCAATTTCAGTTGGAGCATCACCCCTTATGTTATCCTAGCATTGAATTGACAGTTTTTCTGTATTTCCATATTTGCATATCAGCCACTTACAATTGTTTCAAGCTTTATAACAGAGGACTGCCTTTTTTTATAGACCAAGGATGAAAGTCTCTTGTGAGTTAAGTCTGATAATGACATCACAATTTGTAAATTAAGCTATAGTATGATTACAGAGTGTAGACTGAATAAAAAGTGCTTTCCTATGGATTGAAGTTTGTATTTTCTTAAGCTTTGCATTCCAAAATGGGCTAGCATTCTTTATTTCCAATGGGCACATTAAGCTACTTCCCCAATATATATTTTTTTGTGTTAAAAGTTATTCATACACAACTTGGTAAAACATACTAAATTTAATACATAATGGATTACATCCTGGATTATCTTTTTCAACAATTTGTAAATTTACAATTAAAAATTGTGTATTAGGTTTTTTAGATTGATTTTGCTTAGATTTGCATATACTCCTTGTCTAAATTGTCTATTTTTATACTATTAGTAGATGCCTTAATCTTTGTTATTATCCTATCTAATATTTATTTTTATTTTGTAATGTGGAAAGAAACTGGAGCATTTTTATGATACCCATGCTTCAAGTGACTCTATGGCTTAAGCTTTTTTTTGAAAAATGAAATGCTATAAAAACAAAATCAGATCTGTGCTTTGAGGTACATTTGCCAGTTTTGTGTTTGCTTGCAGTAACATCTGTGGCCGGTTAGCTCAGTTGGTTAGAGCGTGGTGCTAATAACGCCAAGGTCACGGGTTCGATCCCCGTATGGGCCATTTGCTTTTCTTGATGGACAAGAATGGAATAAGCTCATCGGTGGAGTGCATGAATACTTGAAAACATCATAGACACATATATCACAAAATCTCTTCAAATACATATCAGAAGCCAGTGGGAGTGTCATCCTTTGGCTGATGAAGATTTTTCTCTACATGGCTCAGTGACTTTTGTCTCAAATCAAGCAATATGGCATAACTAAGATATGCAAGGGCAAATTAATCAGTTATTATATTGCTGCTCAAACATAGAGGGCACTAGGTGTTACTAGAAGAAGAAGAAGATATGTGCTCCCCTCTCATTATTGCACACTGAAGTAAAAAAAATGGAGAATTTCTAAAGACCAGAGCACAAGTAATGGATCTCTGCATTCTTATTGCATCTTTTCTTATTTCCAAATATTTGACATACTTCTGATTTGATAAGTTTAAAAATGAGTTTAAACAAAGGACACCACTGAAGATGATGGAATTTATATGAATTTTAAATGAAGATTTGCAATACTCATACATTGAATGAAAATGGAGCTTTGAACAAAAGGAAAATAAACAATGTTAGCTCCCACGAGATATGAACTCAGATTACTAGATTCAAAGTCCAGGGTGCTAACAATTACACCATGGAACCCTCACCTGAGCAATGGCATCTACTGAAGTGCGCTCATCTTTTAAATGCAAAGAAAAGAAATTCAATACTTTATATATATTATTTCAAGTTTCTAATAAGCTCAGGGATGCAATAGGTATTATGTAGAATATTTGTCCAAACCCAATGATAATATATAAAAAGTAACCTATTTTTTAAAGGAGAAGATAGATACTAGAAACCTAAATGCCTAGGACCAATTTCAGTTGGAGCATCACCCCTTATGTTATCCTAGCATTGAATTGACAGTTTTTCTGTATTTCCATATTTGCATATCAGCCACTTACAATTGTTTCAAGCTTTATAACAGAGGACTGCCTTTTTTATAGACCAAGGATGAAAGTCTCTTGTGAGTTAAGTCTGATAATGACATCACAATTTGTAAATTAAGCTATAGTATGATTACAGAGTGTAGACTGAATAAAAAGTGCTTTCCTATGGATTGAAGTTTGTATTTTCTTAAGCTTTGCATTCCAAAATGGGCTAGCATTCTTTATTTCCAATGGGCACATTAAGCTACTTCCCCAATATATATTTTTTTGTGTTAAAAGTTATTCATACACAACTTGGTAAAACATACTAAATTTAATACATAATGGATTACATCCTGGATTATCTTTTTCAACAATTTGTAAATTTACAATTAAAAATTGTGTATTAGGTTTTTTAGATTGATTTTGCTTAGATTTGCATATACTCCTTGTCTAAATTGTCTATTTTTATACTATTAGTAGATGCCTTAATCTTTGTTATTATCCTATCTAATATTTATTTTTATTTTGTAATGTGGAAAGAAACTGGAGCATTTTTATGATACCCATGCTTCAAGTGACTCTATGGCTTAAGCTTTTTTTTGAAAAATGAAATGCTATAAAAACAAAATCAGATCTGTGCTTTGAGGTACATTTGCCAGTTTTGTGTTTGCTTGCAGTAACATCTGTGGCCGGTTAGCTCAGTTGGTTAGAGCGTGGTGCTAATAACGCCAAGGTCACGGGTTCGATCCCCGTATGGGCCATTTGCTTTTCTTGATGGACAAGAATGGAATAAGCTCATCGGTGGAGTGCATGAATACTTGAAAACATCATAGACACATATATCACAAAATCTCTTCAAATACATATCAGAATCCAGTGGGAGTGTCATCCTTTGGCTGATGAAGATTTTTCTCTACATGGCTCAGTGACTTTTGTCTCAAATCAAGCAATATGGCATAACTAAGATATGCAAGGGCAAATTAATTAGTTATTATATTGCTGCTCAAACATAGAGGGCACTAGGTGTTACTAGAAGAAGAAGAAGATATGTGCTCCCCTCTCATTAGTGCACACTGAAGTAAAAAAATGGAGAATTTCTAAAGACCAAAGCACAAGTAATGGATCTCTGCATTCTTATTGCATCTTTTCTTATTTCCAAATATTTGACATACTTCTGATTTGATAAGTTTAAAAATGAGTTTAAACAAAGGACACCACTGAAGATGATGGAATTTATATGAATTTTAAATGAAGATTTGCAATACTCATACATTGAATGAAAATGGAGCTTTGAACAATAGGAAAATAAACAATGTTAGCTCCCACGAGATATGAATTCAGATTACTAGATTCAAAGTCAAGGGTGCTAACAATTACACCATGGAACCCTCACCTGAGCAATGGCATCTACTGAAGTGCGCTCATCTTTTAAATGCAAAGAAAAGAAATTCAATACTTTATATATATTATTTCAAGTTTCTAATAAGCTCAGGGATGCAATAGGTATTATGTAGAATATTTGTCCAAACCCAATGATAATATATAAAAAGTAACCTATTTTTTAAAGGAGAAGATAGATACTAGAAACCTAAATGCCTAGGACCAATTTCAGTTGGAGCATCACCCCTTATGTTATCCTAGCATTGAATTGACAGTTTTTCTGTATTTCCATATTTGCATATCAGCCACTTACAATTGTTTCAAGCTTTATAACAGAGGACTGCCTTTTTTATAGACCAAGGATGAAAGTCTCTTGTGAGTTAAGTCTGATAATGACATCACAATTTGTAAATTAAGCTATAGTATGATTACAGAGTGTAGACTGAATAAAAAGTGCTTTCCTATGGATTGAAGTTTGTATTTTCTTAAGCTTTGCATTCCAAAATGGGCTAGCATTCTTTATTTCCAATGGGCACATTAAGCTACTTCCCCAATATATATTTTTTTGTGTTAAAAGTTATTCATACACAACTTGGTAAAACATACTAAATTTAATACATAATGGATTACATCCTGGATTATCTTTTTCAACAATCTGTAAATTTACAATTAAAAATTGTGTATTAGATTTTTTAGATTGATTTTGCTTAGATTTGCATATACTCCTTGTCTAAATTGTCTATTTTTATACTATTAGTAGATGCCTTAATCTTTGTTATTATCCTATCTAATATTTATTTTTATTTTGTAATGTGGAAAGAAACTGGAGCATTTTTATGATACCCATGCTTCAAGTGACTCTATGGCTTAAGCTTTTTTTTGAAAAATGAAATGCTATAAAAACAAAACATGATCTGTGCTTTGAGGTACATTTGCCAGTTTTGTGTTTGCTTGCAGTGATATCTGTGGCTGGTTAGCTCAGTTGGTTAGAGCGTGGTGCTAATAACGCCAAGGTCACGGGTTCGATCACCGTATGGGCCATTTGCTTTTCTTGATGGACAAGAATGGAATAAGCTCATCGGTGGAGTGCATGAATACTTGAAAACATCATAGACACATATATCACAAAATCTCTTCAAATACATATCAGAAGCCAGTGGGAGTGTCATCCTTTGGCTGATGAAGATTTTTCTCTACATGGCTCAGTGACTTTTGTCTCAAATCAAGCAATATGGCATAACTAAGATATGCAAGGGCAAATTAATCAGTTATTATATTGCTGCTCAAACATAGAGGGCACTAGGTGTTACTAGAAGAAGAAGAAGATATGTGCTCCCCTCTCATTATTGCACACTGAAGTAAAAAAATGGAGAATTTCTAAAGACCAGAGCACAAGTAATGGATCTCTGCATTCTTATTGCATCTTTTCTTATTTCCAAATATTTGACATACTTCTGATTTGATAAGTTTAAAAATGAGTTTAAACAAAGGACACCACTGAAGATGATGGAATTTATATGAATTTTAAATGAAGATTTGCAATACTCATACATTGAATGAAAATGGAGCTTTGAACAAAAGGAAAATAAACAATGTTAGCTCCCACGAGATATGAACTCAGATTACTAGATTCAAAGTCCAGGGTGCTAACAATTACACCATGGAACCCTCACCTGAGCAATGGCATCTACTGAAGTGCGCTCATCTTTTAAATGCAAAGAAAAGAAATTCAATACTTTATATATATTATTTCAAGTTTCTAATAAGCTCAGGGATGCAATAGGTATTATGTAGAATATTTGTCCAAACCCAATGATAATATATAAAAAGTAACCTATTTTTTAAAGGAGAAGATAGATACTAGAAACCTAAATGCCTAGGACCAATTTCAGTTGGAGCATCACCCCTTATGTTATCCTAGCATTGAATTGACAGTTTTTCTGTATTTCCATATTTGCATATCAGCCACTTACAATTGTTTCAAGCTTTATAACAGAGGACTGCCTTTTTTTATAGACCAAGGATGAAAGTCTCTTGTGAGTTAAGTCTGATAATGACATCACAATTTGTAAATTAAGCTATAGTATGATTACAGAGTGTAGACTGAATAAAAAGTGCTTTCCTATGGATTGAAGTTTGTATTTTCTTAAGCTTTGCATTCCAAAATGGGCTAGCATTCTTTATTTCCAATGGGCACATTAAGCTACTTCCCCAATATATATTTTTTTGTGTTAAAAGTTATTCATACACAACTTGGTAAAACATACTAAATTTAATACATAATGGATTACATCCTGGATTATCTTTTTCAACAATTTGTAAATTTACAATTAAAAATTGTGTATTAGGTTTTTTAGATTGATTTTGCTTAGATTTGCATATACTCCTTGTCTAAATTGTCTATTTTTATACTATTAGTAGATGCCTTAATCTTTGTTATTATCCTATCTAATATTTATTTTTATTTTGTAATGTGGAAAGAAACTGGAGCATTTTTATGATACCCATGCTTCAAGTGACTCTATGGCTTAAGCTTTTTTTTGAAAAATGAAATGCTATAAAAACAAAATCAGATCTGTGCTTTGAGGTACATTTGCCAGTTTTGTGTTTGCTTGCAGTAACATCTGTGGCCGGTTAGCTCAGTTGGTTAGAGCGTGGTGCTAATAACGCCAAGGTCACGGGTTTGATCCCCGTATGGGCCATTTGCTTTTCTTGATGGACAAGAATGGAATAAGCTCATCGGTGGAGTGCATGAATACTTGAAAACATCATAGACACATATATCACAAAATCTCTTCAAATACATATCAGAAGCCAGTGGGAGTGTCATCCTTTGGCTGATGAAGATTTTTCTCTACATGGCTCAGTGACTTTTGTCTCAAATCAAGCAATATGGCATAACTAAGATATGCAAGGGCAAATTAATCAGTTATTATATTGCTGCTCAAACATAGAGGGCACTAGGTGTTACTAGAAGAAGAAGAAGATATGTGCTCCCCTCTCATTATTGCACACTGAAGTAAAAAAAATGGAGAATTTCTAAAGACCAGAGCACAAGTAATGGATCTCTGCATTCTTATTGCATCTTTTCTTATTTCCAAATATTTGACATACTTCTGATTTGATAAGTTTAAAAATGAGTTTAAACAAAGGACACCACTGAAGATGATGGAATTTATATGAATTTTAAATGAAGATTTGCAATACTCATACATTGAATGAAAATGGAGCTTTGAACAAAAGGAAAATAAACAATGTTAGCTCCCACGAGATATGAACTCAGATTACTAGATTCAAAGTCCAGGGTGCTAACAATTACACCATGGAACCCTCACCTGAGCAATGGCATCTACTGAAGTGCGCTCATCTTTTAAATGCAAAGAAAAGAAATTCAATACTTTATATATATTATTTCAAGTTTCTAATAAGCTCAGGGATGCAATAGGTATTATGTAGAATATTTGTCCAAACCCAATGATAATATATAAAAAGTAACCTATTTTTTAAAGGAGAAGATAGATACTAGAAACCTAAATGCCTAGGACCAATTTCAGTTGGAGCATCACCCCTTATGTTATCCTAGCATTGAATTGACAGTTTTTCTGTATTTCCATATTTGCATATCAGCCACTTACAATTGTTTCAAGCTTTATAACAGAGGACTGCCTTTTTTATAGACCAAGGATGAAAGTCTCTTGTGAGTTAAGTCTGATAATGACATCACAATTTGTAAATTAAGCTATAGTATGATTACAGAGTGTAGACTGAATAAAAAGTGCTTTCCTATGGATTGAAGTTTGTATTTTCTTAAGCTTTGCATTTCAAAATGGGCTAGCATTCTTTATTTCCAATGGGCACATTAAGCTACTTCCCCAATATATATTTTTTTGTGTTAAAAGTTATTCATACACAACTTGGTAAAACATACTAAATTTAATACATAATGGATTACATCCTGGATTATCTTTTTCAACAATTTGTAAATTTACAATTAAAAATTGTGTATTAGGTTTTTTAGATTGATTTTGCTTAGATTTGCATATACTCCTTGTCTAAATTGTCTATTTTTATACTATTAGTAGATGCCTTAATCTTTGTTATTATCCTATCTAATATTTATTTTTATTTTGTAATGTGGAAAGAAACTGGAGCATTTTTATGATACCCATGCTTCAAGTGACTCTATGGCTTAAGCTTTTTTTTGAAAAATGAAATGCTATAAAAACAAAATCAGATCTGTGCTTTGAGGTACATTTGCCAGTTTTGTGTTTGCTTGCAGTAACATCTGTGGCCGGTTAGCTCAGTTGGTTTGAGCGTGGTGCTAATAACGCCAAGGTCACGGGTTCGATCCCCGTATGGGCCATTTGCTTTTCTTGATGGACAAGAATGGAATAAGCTCATCGGTGGAGTGCATGAATACTTGAAAACATCATAGACACATATATCACAAAATCTCTTCAAATACATATCAGAATCCAGTGGGAGTGTCATCCTTTGGCTGATGAAGATTTTTCTCTACATGGCTCAGTGACTTTTGTCTCAAATCAAGCAATATGGCATAACTAAGATATGCAAGGGCAAATTAATTAGTTATTATATTGCTGCTCAAACATAGAGGGCACTAGGTGTTACTAGAAGAAGAAGAAGATATGTGCTCCCCTCTCATTAGTGCACACTGAAGTAAAAAAATGGAGAATTTCTAAAGACCAAAGCACAAGTAATGGATCTCTGCATTCTTATTGCATCTTTTCTTATTTCCAAATATTTGACATACTTCTGATTTGATAAGTTTAAAAATGAGTTTAAACAAAGGACACCACTGAAGATGATGGAATTTATATGAATTTTAAATGAAGATTTGCAATACTCATACATTGAATGAAAATGGAGCTTTGAACAATAGGAAAATAAACAATGTTAGCTCCCACGAGATATGAATTCAGATTACTAGATTCAAAGTCAAGGGTGCTAACAATTACACCATGGAACCCTCACCTGAGCAATGGCATCTACTGAAGTGCGCTCATCTTTTAAATGCAAAGAAAAGAAATTCAATACTTTATATATATTATTTCAAGTTTCTAATAAGCTCAGGGATGCAATAGGTATTATGTAGAATATTTGTCCAAACCCAATGATAATATATAAAAAGTAACCTATTTTTTAAAGGAGAAGATAGATACTAGAAACCTAAATGCCTAGGACCAATTTCAGTTGGAGCATCACCCCTTATGTTATCCTAGCATTGAATTGACAGTTTTTCTGTATTTCCATATTTGCATATCAGCCACTTACAATTGTTTCAAGCTTTATAACAGAGGACTGCCTTTTTTATAGACCAAGGATGAAAGTCTCTTGTGAGTTAAGTCTGATAATGACATCACAATTTGTAAATTAAGCTATAGTATGATTACAGAGTGTAGACTGAATAAAAAGTGCTTTCCTATGGATTGAAGTTTGTATTTTCTTAAGCTTTGCATTTCAAAATGGGCTAGCATTCTTTATTTCCAATGGGCACATTAAGCTACTTCCCCAATATATATTTTTTTGTGTTAAAAGTTATTCATACACAACTTGGTAAAACATACTAAATTTAATACATAATGGATTACATCCTGGATTATCTTTTTCAACAATCTGTAAATTTACAATTAAAAATTGTGTATTAGATTTTTTAGATTGATTTTGCTTAGATTTGCATATACTCCTTGTCTAAATTGTCTATTTTTATACTATTAGTAGATGCCTTAATCTTTGTTATTATCCTATCTAATATTTATTTTTATTTTGTAATGTGGAAAGAAACTGGAGCATTTTTATGATACCCATGCTTCAAGTGACTCTATGGCTTAAGCTTTTTTTTGAAAAATGAAATGCTATAAAAACAAAACATGATCTGTGCTTTGAGGTACATTTGCCAGTTTTGTGTTTGCTTGCAGTGATATCTGTGGCTGGTTAGCTCAGTTGGTTAGAGCGTGGTGCTAATAACGCCAAGGTCACGGGTTCGATCACCGTATGGGCCATTTGCTTTTCTTGATGGACAAGAATGGAATAAGCTCATCGGTGGAGTGCATGAATACTTGAAAACATCATAGACACATATATCACAAAATCTCTTCAAATACATATCAGAAGCCAGTGGGAGTGTCATCCTTTGGCTGATGAAGATTTTTCTCTACATGGCTCAGTGACTTTTGTCTCAAATCAAGCAATATGGCATAACTAAGATATGCAAGGGCAAATTAATCAGTTATTATATTGCTGCTCAAACATAGAGGGCACTAGGTGTTACTAGAAGAAGAAGAAGATATGTGCTCCCCTCTCATTATTGCACACTGAAGTAAAAAAATGGAGAATTTCTAAAGACCAGAGCACAAGTAATGGATCTCTGCATTCTTATTGCATCTTTTCTTATTTCCAAATATTTGACATACTTCTGATTTGATAAGTTTAAAAATGAGTTTAAACAAAGGACACCACTGAAGATGATGGAATTTATATGAATTTTAAATGAAGATTTGCAATACTCATACATTGAATGAAAATGGAGCTTTGAACAAAAGGAAAATAAACAATGTTAGCTCCCACGAGATATGAACTCAGATTACTAGATTCAAAGTCCAGGGTGCTAACAATTACACCATGGAACCCTCACCTGAGCAATGGCATCTACTGAAGTGCGCTCATCTTTTAAATGCAAAGAAAAGAAATTCAATACTTTATATATATTATTTCAAGTTTCTAATAAGCTCAGGGATGCAATAGGTATTATGTAGAATATTTGTCCAAACCCAATGATAATATATAAAAAGTAACCTATTTTTTAAAGGAGAAGATAGATACTAGAAACCTAAATGCCTAGGACCAATTTCAGTTGGAGCATCACCCCTTATGTTATCCTAGCATTGAATTGACAGTTTTTCTGTATTTCCATATTTGCATATCAGCCACTTACAATTGTTTCAAGCTTTATAACAGAGGACTGCCTTTTTTTATAGACCAAGGATGAAAGTCTCTTGTGAGTTAAGTCTGATAATGACATCACAATTTGTAAATTAAGCTATAGTATGATTACAGAGTGTAGACTGAATAAAAAGTGCTTTCCTATGGATTGAAGTTTGTATTTTCTTAAGCTTTGCATTCCAAAATGGGCTAGCATTCTTTATTTCCAATGGGCACATTAAGCTACTTCCCCAATATATATTTTTTTGTGTTAAAAGTTATTCATACACAACTTGGTAAAACATACTAAATTTAATACATAATGGATTACATCCTGGATTATCTTTTTCAACAATTTGTAAATTTACAATTAAAAATTGTGTATTAGGTTTTTTAGATTGATTTTGCTTAGATTTGCATATACTCCTTGTCTAAATTGTCTATTTTTATACTATTAGTAGATGCCTTAATCTTTGTTATTATCCTATCTAATATTTATTTTTATTTTGTAATGTGGAAAGAAACTGGAGCATTTTTATGATACCCATGCTTCAAGTGACTCTATGGCTTAAGCTTTTTTTTGAAAAATGAAATGCTATAAAAACAAAATCAGATCTGTGCTTTGAGGTACATTTGCCAGTTTTGTGTTTGCTTGCAGTAACATCTGTGGCCGGTTAGCTCAGTTGGTTAGAGCGTGGTGCTAATAACGCCAAGGTCACGGGTTCGATCCCCGTATGGGCCATTTGCTTTTCTTGATGGACAAGAATGGAATAAGCTCATCGGTGGAGTGCATGAATACTTGAAAACATCATAGACACATATATCACAAAATCTCTTCAAATACATATCAGAAGCCAGTGGGAGTGTCATCCTTTGGCTGATGAAGATTTTTCTCTACATGGCTCAGTGACTTTTGTCTCAAATCAAGCAATATGGCATAACTAAGATATGCAAGGGCAAATTAATCAGTTATTATATTGCTGCTCAAACATAGAGGGCACTAGGTGTTACTAGAAGAAGAAGAAGATATGTGCTCCCCTCTCATTATTGCACACTGAAGTAAAAAAAATGGAGAATTTCTAAAGACCAGAGCACAAGTAATGGATCTCTGCATTCTTATTGCATCTTTTCTTATTTCCAAATATTTGACATACTTCTGATTTGATAAGTTTAAAAATGAGTTTAAACAAAGGACACCACTGAAGATGATGGAATTTATATGAATTTTAAATGAAGATTTGCAATACTCATACATTGAATGAAAATGGAGCTTTGAACAAAAGGAAAATAAACAATGTTAGCTCCCACGAGATATGAACTCAGATTACTAGATTCAAAGTCCAGGGTGCTAACAATTACACCATGGAACCCTCACCTGAGCAATGGCATCTACTGAAGTGCGCTCATCTTTTAAATGCAAAGAAAAGAAATTCAATACTTTATATATATTATTTCAAGTTTCTAATAAGCTCAGGGATGCAATAGGTATTATGTAGAATATTTGTCCAAACCCAATGATAATATATAAAAAGTAACCTATTTTTTAAAGGAGAAGATAGATACTAGAAACCTAAATGCCTAGGACCAATTTCAGTTGGAGCATCACCCCTTATGTTATCCTAGCATTGAATTGACAGTTTTTCTGTATTTCCATATTTGCATATCAGCCACTTACAATTGTTTCAAGCTTTATAACAGAGGACTGCCTTTTTTATAGACCAAGGATGAAAGTCTCTTGTGAGTTAAGTCTGATAATGACATCACAATTTGTAAATTAAGCTATAGTATGATTACAGAGTGTAGACTGAATAAAAAGTGCTTTCCTATGGATTGAAGTTTGTATTTTCTTAAGCTTTGCATTCCAAAATGGGCTAGCATTCTTTATTTCCAATGGGCACATTAAGCTACTTCCCCAATATATATTTTTTTGTGTTAAAAGTTATTCATACACAACTTGGTAAAACATACTAAATTTAATACATAATGGATTACATCCTGGATTATCTTTTTCAACAATTTGTAAATTTACAATTAAAAATTGTGTATTAGGTTTTTTAGATTGATTTTGCTTAGATTTGCATATACTCCTTGTCTAAATTGTCTATTTTTATACTATTAGTAGATGCCTTAATCTTTGTTATTATCCTATCTAATATTTATTTTTATTTTGTAATGTGGAAAGAAACTGGAGCATTTTTATGATACCCATGCTTCAAGTGACTCTATGGCTTAAGCTTTTTTTTGAAAAATGAAATGCTATAAAAACAAAATCAGATCTGTGCTTTGAGGTACATTTGCCAGTTTTGTGTTTGCTTGCAGTAACATCTGTGGCCGGTTAGCTCAGTTGGTTAGAGCGTGGTGCTAATAACGCCAAGGTCACGGGTTCGATCCCCGTATGGGCCATTTGCTTTTCTTGATGGACAAGAATGGAATAAGCTCATCGGTGGAGTGCATGAATACTTGAAAACATCATAGACACATATATCACAAAATCTCTTCAAATACATATCAGAATCCAGTGGGAGTGTCATCCTTTGGCTGATGAAGATTTTTCTCTACATGGCTCAGTGACTTTTGTCTCAAATCAAGCAATATGGCATAACTAAGATATGCAAGGGCAAATTAATTAGTTATTATATTGCTGCTCAAACATAGAGGGCACTAGGTGTTACTAGAAGAAGAAGAAGATATGTGCTCCCCTCTCATTAGTGCACACTGAAGTAAAAAAATGGAGAATTTCTAAAGACCAAAGCACAAGTAATGGATCTCTGCATTCTTATTGCATCTTTTCTTATTTCCAAATATTTGACATACTTCTGATTTGATAAGTTTAAAAATGAGTTTAAACAAAGGACACCACTGAAGATGATGGAATTTATATGAATTTTAAATGAAGATTTGCAATACTCATACATTGAATGAAAATGGAGCTTTGAACAATAGGAAAATAAACAATGTTAGCTCCCACGAGATATGAATTCAGATTACTAGATTCAAAGTCAAGGGTGCTAACAATTACACCATGGAACCCTCACCTGAGCAATGGCATCTACTGAAGTGCGCTCATCTTTTAAATGCAAAGAAAAGAAATTCAATACTTTATATATATTATTTCAAGTTTCTAATAAGCTCAGGGATGCAATAGGTATTATGTAGAATATTTGTCCAAACCCAATGATAATATATAAAAAGTAACCTATTTTTTAAAGGAGAAGATAGATACTAGAAACCTAAATGCCTAGGACCAATTTCAGTTGGAGCATCACCCCTTATGTTATCCTAGCATTGAATTGACAGTTTTTCTGTATTTCCATATTTGCATATCAGCCACTTACAATTGTTTCAAGCTTTATAACAGAGGACTGCCTTTTTTATAGACCAAGGATGAAAGTCTCTTGTGAGTTAAGTCTGATAATGACATCACAATTTGTAAATTAAGCTATAGTATGATTACAGAGTGTAGACTGAATAAAAAGTGCTTTCCTATGGATTGAAGTTTGTATTTTCTTAAGCTTTGCATTCCAAAATGGGCTAGCATTCTTTATTTCCAATGGGCACATTAAGCTACTTCCCCAATATATATTTTTTTGTGTTAAAAGTTATTCATACACAACTTGGTAAAACATACTAAATTTAATACATAATGGATTACATCCTGGATTATCTTTTTCAACAATCTGTAAATTTACAATTAAAAATTGTGTATTAGATTTTTTAGATTGATTTTGCTTAGATTTGCATATACTCCTTGTCTAAATTGTCTATTTTTATACTATTAGTAGATGCCTTAATCTTTGTTATTATCCTATCTAATATTTATTTTTATTTTGTAATGTGGAAAGAAACTGGAGCATTTTTATGATACCCATGCTTCAAGTGACTCTATGGCTTAAGCTTTTTTTTGAAAAATGAAATGCTATAAAAACAAAACATGATCTGTGCTTTGAGGTACATTTGCCAGTTTTGTGTTTGCTTGCAGTGATATCTGTGGCTGGTTAGCTCAGTTGGTTAGAGCGTGGTGCTAATAACGCCAAGGTCACGGGTTCGATCACCGTATGGGCCATTTGCTTTTCTTGATGGACAAGAATGGAATAAGCTCATCGGTGGAGTGCATGAATACTTGAAAACATCATAGACACATATATCACAAAATCTCTTCAAATACATATCAGAAGCCAGTGGGAGTGTCATCCTTTGGCTGATGAAGATTTTTCTCTACATGGCTCAGTGACTTTTGTCTCAAATCAAGCAATATGGCATAACTAAGATATGCAAGGGCAAATTAATCAGTTATTATATTGCTGCTCAAACATAGAGGGCACTAGGTGTTACTAGAAGAAGAAGAAGATATGTGCTCCCCTCTCATTATTGCACACTGAAGTAAAAAAATGGAGAATTTCTAAAGACCAGAGCACAAGTAATGGATCTCTGCATTCTTATTGCATCTTTTCTTATTTCCAAATATTTGACATACTTCTGATTTGATAAGTTTAAAAATGAGTTTAAACAAAGGACACCACTGAAGATGATGGAATTTATATGAATTTTAAATGAAGATTTGCAATACTCATACATTGAATGAAAATGGAGCTTTGAACAAAAGGAAAATAAACAATGTTAGCTCCCACGAGATATGAACTCAGATTACTAGATTCAAAGTCCAGGGTGCTAACAATTACACCATGGAACCCTCACCTGAGCAATGGCATCTACTGAAGTGCGCTCATCTTTTAAATGCAAAGAAAAGAAATTCAATACTTTATATATATTATTTCAAGTTTCTAATAAGCTCAGGGATGCAATAGGTATTATGTAGAATATTTGTCCAAACCCAATGATAATATATAAAAAGTAACCTATTTTTTAAAGGAGAAGATAGATACTAGAAACCTAAATGCCTAGGACCAATTTCAGTTGGAGCATCACCCCTTATGTTATCCTAGCATTGAATTGACAGTTTTTCTGTATTTCCATATTTGCATATCAGCCACTTACAATTGTTTCAAGCTTTATAACAGAGGACTGCCTTTTTTATAGACCAAGGATGAAAGTCTCTTGTGAGTTAAGTCTGATAATGACATCACAATTTGTAAATTAAGCTATAGTATGATTACAGAGTGTAGACTGAATAAAAAGTGCTTTCCTATGGATTGAAGTTTGTATTTTCTTAAGCTTTGCATTCCAAAATGGGCTAGCATTCTTTATTTCCAATGGGCACATTAAGCTACTTCCCCAATATATATTTTTTTGTGTTAAAAGTTATTCATACACAACTTGGTAAAACATACTAAATTTAATACATAATGGATTACATCCTGGATTATCTTTTTCAACAATCTGTAAATTTACAATTAAAAATTGTGTATTAGATTTTTTAGATTGATTTTGCTTAGATTTGCATATACTCCTTGTCTAAATTGTCTATTTTTATACTATTAGTAGATGCCTTAATCTTTGTTATTATCCTATCTAATATTTATTTTTATTTTGTAATGTGGAAAGAAACTGGAGCATTTTTATGATACCCATGCTTCAAGTGACTCTATGGCTTAAGCTTTTTTTTGAAAAATGAAATGCTATAAAAACAAAACATGATCTGTGCTTTGAGGTACATTTGCCAGTTTTGTGTTTGCTTGCAGTGATATCTGTGGCTGGTTAGCTCAGTTGGTTAGAGCGTGGTGCTAATAACGCCAAGGTCACGGGTTCGATCACCGTATGGGCCATTTGCTTTTCTTGATGGACAAGAATGGAATAAGCTCATCGGTGGAGTGCATGAATACTTGAAAACATCATAGACACATATATCACAAAATCTCTTCAAATACATATCAGAAGCCAGTGGGAGTGTCATCCTTTGGCTGATGAAGATTTTTCTCTACATGGCTCAGTGACTTTTGTCTCAAATCAAGCAATATGGCATAACTAAGATATGCAAGGGCAAATTAATCAGTTATTATATTGCTGCTCAAACATAGAGGGCACTAGGTGTTACTAGAAGAAGAAGAAGATATGTGCTCCCCTCTCATTATTGCACACTGAAGTAAAAAAATGGAGAATTTCTAAAGACCAGAGCACAAGTAATGGATCTCTGCATTCTTATTGCATCTTTTCTTATTTCCAAATATTTGACATACTTCTGATTTGATAAGTTTAAAAATGAGTTTAAACAAAGGACACCACTGAAGATGATGGAATTTATATGAATTTTAAATGAAGATTTGCAATACTCATACATTGAATGAAAATGGAGCTTTGAACAAAAGGAAAATAAACAATGTTAGCTCCCACGAGATATGAACTCAGATTACTAGATTCAAAGTCCAGGGTGCTAACAATTACACCATGGAACCCTCACCTGAGCAATGGCATCTACTGAAGTGCGCTCATCTTTTAAATGCAAAGAAAAGAAATTCAATACTTTATATATATTATTTCAAGTTTCTAATAAGCTCAGGGATGCAATAGGTATTATGTAGAATATTTGTCCAAACCCAATGATAATATATAAAAAGTAACCTATTTTTTAAAGGAGAAGATAGATACTAGAAACCTAAATGCCTAGGACCAATTTCAGTTGGAGCATCACCCCTTATGTTATCCTAGCATTGAATTGACAGTTTTTCTGTATTTCCATATTTGCATATCAGCCACTTACAATTGTTTCAAGCTTTATAACAGAGGACTGCCTTTTTTTATAGACCAAGGATGAAAGTCTCTTGTGAGTTAAGTCTGATAATGACATCACAATTTGTAAATTAAGCTATAGTATGATTACAGAGTGTAGACTGAATAAAAAGTGCTTTCCTATGGATTGAAGTTTGTATTTTCTTAAGCTTTGCATTCCAAAATGGGCTAGCATTCTTTATTTCCAATGGGCACATTAAGCTACTTCCCCAATATATATTTTTTTGTGTTAAAAGTTATTCATACACAACTTGGTAAAACATACTAAATTTAATACATAATGGATTACATCCTGGATTATCTTTTTCAACAATTTGTAAATTTACAATTAAAAATTGTGTATTAGGTTTTTTAGATTGATTTTGCTTAGATTTGCATATACTCCTTGTCTAAATTGTCTATTTTTATACTATTAGTAGATGCCTTAATCTTTGTTATTATCCTATCTAATATTTATTTTTATTTTGTAATGTGGAAAGAAACTGGAGCATTTTTATGATACCCATGCTTCAAGTGACTCTATGGCTTAAGCTTTTTTTTGAAAAATGAAATGCTATAAAAACAAAATCAGATCTGTGCTTTGAGGTACATTTGCCAGTTTTGTGTTTGCTTGCAGTAACATCTGTGGCCGGTTAGCTCAGTTGGTTAGAGCGTGGTGCTAATAACGCCAAGGTCACGGGTTCGATCCCCGTATGGGCCATTTGCTTTTCTTGATGGACAAGAATGGAATAAGCTCATCGGTGGAGTGCATGAATACTTGAAAACATCATAGACACATATATCACAAAATCTCTTCAAATACATATCAGAATCCAGTGGGAGTGTCATCCTTTGGCTGATGAAGATTTTTCTCTACATGGCTCAGTGACTTTTGTCTCAAATCAAGCAATATGGCATAACTAAGATATGCAAGGGCAAATTAATTAGTTATTATATTGCTGCTCAAACATAGAGGGCACTAGGTGTTACTAGAAGAAGAAGAAGATATGTGCTCCCCTCTCATTAGTGCACACTGAAGTAAAAAAATGGAGAATTTCTAAAGACCAAAGCACAAGTAATGGATCTCTGCATTCTTATTGCATCTTTTCTTATTTCCAAATATTTGACATACTTCTGATTTGATAAGTTTAAAAATGAGTTTAAACAAAGGACACCACTGAAGATGATGGAATTTATATGAATTTTAAATGAAGATTTGCAATACTCATACATTGAATGAAAATGGAGCTTTGAACAATAGGAAAATAAACAATGTTAGCTCCCACGAGATATGAATTCAGATTACTAGATTCAAAGTCAAGGGTGCTAACAATTACACCATGGAACCCTCACCTGAGCAATGGCATCTACTGAAGTGCGCTCATCTTTTAAATGCAAAGAAAAGAAATTCAATACTTTATATATATTATTTCAAGTTTCTAATAAGCTCAGGGATGCAATAGGTATTATGTAGAATATTTGTCCAAACCCAATGATAATATATAAAAAGTAACCTATTTTTTAAAGGAGAAGATAGATACTAGAAACCTAAATGCCTAGGACCAATTTCAGTTGGAGCATCACCCCTTATGTTATCCTAGCATTGAATTGACAGTTTTTCTGTATTTCCATATTTGCATATCAGCCACTTACAATTGTTTCAAGCTTTATAACAGAGGACTGCCTTTTTTATAGACCAAGGATGAAAGTCTCTTGTGAGTTAAGTCTGATAATGACATCACAATTTGTAAATTAAGCTATAGTATGATTACAGAGTGTAGACTGAATAAAAAGTGCTTTCCTATGGATTGAAGTTTGTATTTTCTTAAGCTTTGCATTTCAAAATGGGCTAGCATTCTTTATTTCCAATGGGCACATTAAGCTACTTCCCCAATATATATTTTTTTGTGTTAAAAGTTATTCATACACAACTTGGTAAAACATACTAAATTTAATACATAATGGATTACATCCTGGATTATCTTTTTCAACAATCTGTAAATTTACAATTAAAAATTGTGTATTAGATTTTTTAGATTGATTTTGCTTAGATTTGCATATACTCCTTGTCTAAATTGTCTATTTTTATACTATTAGTAGATGCCTTAATCTTTGTTATTATCCTATCTAATATTTATTTTTATTTTGTAATGTGGAAAGAAACTGGAGCATTTTTATGATACCCATGCTTCAAGTGACTCTATGGCTTAAGCTTTTTTTTGAAAAATGAAATGCTATAAAAACAAAACATGATCTGTGCTTTGAGGTACATTTGCCAGTTTTGTGTTTGCTTGCAGTGATATCTGTGGCTGGTTAGCTCAGTTGGTTAGAGCGTGGTGCTAATAACGCCAAGGTCACGGGTTCGATCACCGTATGGGCCATTTGCTTTTCTTGATGGACAAGAATGGAATAAGCTCATCGGTGGAGTGCATGAATACTTGAAAACATCATAGACACATATATCACAAAATCTCTTCAAATACATATCAGAAGCCAGTGGGAGTGTCATCCTTTGGCTGATGAAGATTTTTCTCTACATGGCTCAGTGACTTTTGTCTCAAATCAAGCAATATGGCATAACTAAGATATGCAAGGGCAAATTAATCAGTTATTATATTGCTGCTCAAACATAGAGGGCACTAGGTGTTACTAGAAGAAGAAGAAGATATGTGCTCCCCTCTCATTATTGCACACTGAAGTAAAAAAATGGAGAATTTCTAAAGACCAGAGCACAAGTAATGGATCTCTGCATTCTTATTGCATCTTTTCTTATTTCCAAATATTTGACATACTTCTGATTTGATAAGTTTAAAAATGAGTTTAAACAAAGGACACCACTGAAGATGATGGAATTTATATGAATTTTAAATGAAGATTTGCAATACTCATACATTGAATGAAAATGGAGCTTTGAACAAAAGGAAAATAAACAATGTTAGCTCCCACGAGATATGAACTCAGATTACTAGATTCAAAGTCCAGGGTGCTAACAATTACACCATGGAACCCTCACCTGAGCAATGGCATCTACTGAAGTGCGCTCATCTTTTAAATGCAAAGAAAAGAAATTCAATACTTTATATATATTATTTCAAGTTTCTAATAAGCTCAGGGATGCAATAGGTATTATGTAGAATATTTGTCCAAACCCAATGATAATATATAAAAAGTAACATATTTTTTAAAGGAGAAGATAGATACTAGAAACCTAAATGCCTAGGACCAATTTCAGTTGGAGCATCACCCCTTATGTTATCCTAGCATTGAATTGACAGTTTTTCTGTATTTCCATATTTGCATATCAGCCACTTACAATTGTTTCAAGCTTTATAACAGAGGACTGCCTTTTTTTATAGACCAAGGATGAAAGTCTCTTGTGAGTTAAGTCTGATAATGACATCACAATTTGTAAATTAAGCTATAGTATGATTACAGAGTGTAGACTGAATAAAAAGTGCTTTCCTATGGATTGAAGTTTGTATTTTCTTAAGCTTTGCATTCCAAAATGGGCTAGCATTCTTTATTTCCAATGGGCACATTAAGCTACTTCCCCAATATATATTTTTTTGTGTTAAAAGTTATTCATACACAACTTGGTAAAACATACTAAATTTAATACATAATGGATTACATCCTGGATTATCTTTTTCAACAATTTGTAAATTTACAATTAAAAATTGTGTATTAGGTTTTTTAGATTGATTTTGCTTAGATTTGCATATACTCCTTGTCTAAATTGTCTATTTTTATACTATTAGTAGATGCCTTAATCTTTGTTATTATCCTATCTAATATTTATTTTTATTTTGTAATGTGGAAAGAAACTGGAGCATTTTTATGATACCCATGCTTCAAGTGACTCTATGGCTTAAGCTTTTTTTTGAAAAATGAAATGCTATAAAAACAAAATCAGATCTGTGCTTTGAGGTACATTTGCCAGTTTTGTGTTTGCTTGCAGTAACATCTGTGGCCGGTTAGCTCAGTTGGTTAGAGCGTGGTGCTAATAACGCCAAGGTCACGGGTTCGATCCCCGTATGGGCCATTTGCTTTTCTTGATGGACAAGAATGGAATAAGCTCATCGGTGGAGTGCATGAATACTTGAAAACATCATAGACACATATATCACAAAATCTCTTCAAATACATATCAGAAGCCAGTGGGAGTGTCATCCTTTGGCTGATGAAGATTTTTCTCTACATGGCTCAGTGACTTTTGTCTCAAATCAAGCAATATGGCATAACTAAGATATGCAAGGGCAAATTAATCAGTTATTATATTGCTGCTCAAACATAGAGGGCACTAGGTGTTACTAGAAGAAGAAGAAGATATGTGCTCCCCTCTCATTATTGCACACTGAAGTAAAAAAAATGGAGAATTTCTAAAGACCAGAGCACAAGTAATGGATCTCTGCATTCTTATTGCATCTTTTCTTATTTCCAAATATTTGACATACTTCTGATTTGATAAGTTTAAAAATGAGTTTAAACAAAGGACACCACTGAAGATGATGGAATTTATATGAATTTTAAATGAAGATTTGCAATACTCATACATTGAATGAAAATGGAGCTTTGAACAAAAGGAAAATAAACAATGTTAGCTCCCACGAGATATGAACTCAGATTACTAGATTCAAAGTCCAGGGTGCTAACAATTACACCATGGAACCCTCACCTGAGCAATGGCATCTACTGAAGTGCGCTCATCTTTTAAATGCAAAGAAAAGAAATTCAATACTTTATATATATTATTTCAAGTTTCTAATAAGCTCAGGGATGCAATAGGTATTATGTAGAATATTTGTCCAAACCCAATGATAATATATAAAAAGTAACCTATTTTTTAAAGGAGAAGATAGATACTAGAAACCTAAATGCCTAGGACCAATTTCAGTTGGAGCATCACCCCTTATGTTATCCTAGCATTGAATTGACAGTTTTTCTGTATTTCCATATTTGCATATCAGCCACTTACAATTGTTTCAAGCTTTATAACAGAGGACTGCCTTTTTTATAGACCAAGGATGAAAGTCTCTTGTGAGTTAAGTCTGATAATGACATCACAATTTGTAAATTAAGCTATAGTATGATTACAGAGTGTAGACTGAATAAAAAGTGCTTTCCTATGGATTGAAGTTTGTATTTTCTTAAGCTTTGCATTCCAAAATGGGCTAGCATTCTTTATTTCCAATGGGCACATTAAGCTACTTCCCCAATATATATTTTTTTGTGTTAAAAGTTATTCATACACAACTTGGTAAAACATACTAAATTTAATACATAATGGATTACATCCTGGATTATCTTTTTCAACAATTTGTAAATTTACAATTAAAAATTGTGTATTAGGTTTTTTAGATTGATTTTGCTTAGATTTGCATATACTCCTTGTCTAAATTGTCTATTTTTATACTATTAGTAGATGCCTTAATCTTTGTTATTATCCTATCTAATATTTATTTTTATTTTGTAATGTGGAAAGAAACTGGAGCATTTTTATGATACCCATGCTTCAAGTGACTCTATGGCTTAAGCTTTTTTTTGAAAAATGAAATGCTATAAAAACAAAATCAGATCTGTGCTTTGAGGTACATTTGCCAGTTTTGTGTTTGCTTGCAGTAACATCTGTGGCCGGTTAGCTCAGTTGGTTAGAGCGTGGTGCTAATAACGCCAAGGTCACGGGTTCGATCCCCGTATGGGCCATTTGCTTTTCTTGATGGACAAGAATGGAATAAGCTCATCGGTGGAGTGCATGAATACTTGAAAACATCATAGACACATATATCACAAAATCTCTTCAAATACATATCAGAATCCAGTGGGAGTGTCATCCTTTGGCTGATGAAGATTTTTCTCTACATGGCTCAGTGACTTTTGTCTCAAATCAAGCAATATGGCATAACTAAGATATGCAAGGGCAAATTAATTAGTTATTATATTGCTGCTCAAACATAGAGGGCACTAGGTGTTACTAGAAGAAGAAGAAGATATGTGCTCCCCTCTCATTAGTGCACACTGAAGTAAAAAAATGGAGAATTTCTAAAGACCAAAGCACAAGTAATGGATCTCTGCATTCTTATTGCATCTTTTCTTATTTCCAAATATTTGACATACTTCTGATTTGATAAGTTTAAAAATGAGTTTAAACAAAGGACACCACTGAAGATGATGGAATTTATATGAATTTTAAATGAAGATTTGCAATACTCATACATTGAATGAAAATGGAGCTTTGAACAATAGGAAAATAAACAATGTTAGCTCCCACGAGATATGAATTCAGATTACTAGATTCAAAGTCAAGGGTGCTAACAATTACACCATGGAACCCTCACCTGAGCAATGGCATCTACTGAAGTGCGCTCATCTTTTAAATGCAAAGAAAAGAAATTCAATACTTTATATATATTATTTCAAGTTTCTAATAAGCTCAGGGATGCAATAGGTATTATGTAGAATATTTGTCCAAACCCAATGATAATATATAAAAAGTAACCTATTTTTTAAAGGAGAAGATAGATACTAGAAACCTAAATGCCTAGGACCAATTTCAGTTGGAGCATCACCCCTTATGTTATCCTAGCATTGAATTGACAGTTTTTCTGTATTTCCATATTTGCATATCAGCCACTTACAATTGTTTCAAGCTTTATAACAGAGGACTGCCTTTTTTATAGACCAAGGATGAAAGTCTCTTGTGAGTTAAGTCTGATAATGACATCACAATTTGTAAATTAAGCTATAGTATGATTACAGAGTGTAGACTGAATAAAAAGTGCTTTCCTATGGATTGAAGTTTGTATTTTCTTAAGCTTTGCATTCCAAAATGGGCTAGCATTCTTTATTTCCAATGGGCACATTAAGCTACTTCCCCAATATATATTTTTTTGTGTTAAAAGTTATTCATACACAACTTGGTAAAACATACTAAATTTAATACATAATGGATTACATCCTGGATTATCTTTTTCAACAATCTGTAAATTTACAATTAAAAATTGTGTATTAGATTTTTTAGATTGATTTTGCTTAGATTTGCATATACTCCTTGTCTAAATTGTCTATTTTTATACTATTAGTAGATGCCTTAATCTTTGTTATTATCCTATCTAATATTTATTTTTATTTTGTAATGTGGAAAGAAACTGGAGCATTTTTATGATACCCATGCTTCAAGTGACTCTATGGCTTAAGCTTTTTTTTGAAAAATGAAATGCTATAAAAACAAAACATGATCTGTGCTTTGAGGTACATTTGCCAGTTTTGTGTTTGCTTGCAGTGATATCTGTGGCTGGTTAGCTCAGTTGGTTAGAGCGTGGTGCTAATAACGCCAAGGTCACGGGTTCGATCACCGTATGGGCCATTTGCTTTTCTTGATGGACAAGAATGGAATAAGCTCATCGGTGGAGTGCATGAATACTTGAAAACATCATAGACACATATATCACAAAATCTCTTCAAATACATATCAGAAGCCAGTGGGAGTGTCATCCTTTGGCTGATGAAGATTTTTCTCTACATGGCTCAGTGACTTTTGTCTCAAATCAAGCAATATGGCATAACTAAGATATGCAAGGGCAAATTAATCAGTTATTATATTGCTGCTCAAACATAGAGGGCACTAGGTGTTACTAGAAGAAGAAGAAGATATGTGCTCCCCTCTCATTATTGCACACTGAAGTAAAAAAATGGAGAATTTCTAAAGACCAGAGCACAAGTAATGGATCTCTGCATTCTTATTGCATCTTTTCTTATTTCCAAATATTTGACATACTTCTGATTTGATAAGTTTAAAAATGAGTTTAAACAAAGGACACCACTGAAGATGATGGAATTTATATGAATTTTAAATGAAGATTTGCAATACTCATACATTGAATGAAAATGGAGCTTTGAACAAAAGGAAAATAAACAATGTTAGCTCCCACGAGATATGAACTCAGATTACTAGATTCAAAGTCCAGGGTGCTAACAATTACACCATGGAACCCTCACCTGAGCAATGGCATCTACTGAAGTGCGCTCATCTTTTAAATGCAAAGAAAGGAAATTCAATACTTTATATATATTATTTCAAGTTTCTAATAAGCTCAGGGATGCAATAGGTATTATGTAGAATATTTGTCCAAACCCAATGATAATATATAAAAAGTAACCTATTTTTTAAAGGAGAAGATAGATACTAGAAACCTAAATGCCTAGGACCAATTTCAGTTGGAGCATCACCCCTTATGTTATCCTAGCATTGAATTGACAGTTTTTCTGT
This sequence comes from Pseudophryne corroboree, assembly GCF_028390025.1. Lineage (NCBI taxonomy): Eukaryota > Metazoa > Chordata > Amphibia > Anura > Myobatrachidae > Pseudophryne > Pseudophryne corroboree. The sequence goes on along the minus strand of NC_086454.1, from coordinate 165,944,843 downwards.
ATTTCCATATTTGCATATCAGCCACTTACAATTGTTTCAAGCTTTATAACAGAGGACTGCCTTTTTTATAGACCAAGGATGAAAGTCTCTTGTGAGTTAAGTCTGATAATGACATCACAATTTGTAAATTAAGCTATAGTATGATTACAGAGTGTAGACTGAATAAAAAGTGCTTTCCTATGGATTGAAGTTTGTATTTTCTTAAGCTTTGCATTCCAAAATGGGCTAGCATTCTTTATTTCCAATGGGCACATTAAGCTACTTCCCCAATATATATTTTTTTGTGTTAAAAGTTATTCATACACAACTTGGTAAAACATACTAAATTTAATACATAATGGATTACATCCTGGATTATCTTTTTCAACAATCTGTAAATTTACAATTAAAAATTGTGTATTAGATTTTTTAGATTGATTTTGCTTAGATTTGCATATACTCCTTGTCTAAATTGTCTATTTTTATACTATTAGTAGATGCCTTAATCTTTGTTATTATCCTATCTAATATTTATTTTTATTTTGTAATGTGGAAAGAAACTGGAGCATTTTTATGATACCCATGCTTCAAGTGACTCTATGGCTTAAGCTTTTTTTTGAAAAATGAAATGCTATAAAAACAAAACATGATCTGTGCTTTGAGGTACATTTGCCAGTTTTGTGTTTGCTTGCAGTGATATCTGTGGCTGGTTAGCTCAGTTGGTTAGAGCGTGGTGCTAATAACGCCAAGGTCACGGGTTCGATCACCGTATGGGCCATTTGCTTTTCTTGATGGACAAGAATGGAATAAGCTCATCGGTGGAGTGCATGAATACTTGAAAACATCATAGACACATATATCACAAAATCTCTTCAAATACATATCAGAAGCCAGTGGGAGTGTCATCCTTTGGCTGATGAAGATTTTTCTCTACATGGCTCAGTGACTTTTGTCTCAAATCAAGCAATATGGCATAACTAAGATATGCAAGGGCAAATTAATCAGTTATTATATTGCTGCTCAAACATAGAGGGCACTAGGTGTTACTAGAAGAAGAAGAAGATATGTGCTCCCCTCTCATTATTGCACACTGAAGTAAAAAAATGGAGAATTTCTAAAGACCAGAGCACAAGTAATGGATCTCTGCATTCTTATTGCATCTTTTCTTATTTCCAAATATTTGACATACTTCTGATTTGATAAGTTTAAAAATGAGTTTAAACAAAGGACACCACTGAAGATGATGGAATTTATATGAATTTTAAATGAAGATTTGCAATACTCATACATTGAATGAAAATGGAGCTTTGAACAAAAGGAAAATAAACAATGTTAGCTCCCACGAGATATGAACTCAGATTACTAGATTCAAAGTCCAGGGTGCTAACAATTACACCATGGAACCCTCACCTGAGCAATGGCATCTACTGAAGTGCGCTCATCTTTTAAATGCAAAGAAAAGAAATTCAATACTTTATATATATTATTTCAAGTTTCTAATAAGCTCAGGGATGCAATAGGTATTATGTAGAATATTTGTCCAAACCCAATGATAATATATAAAAAGTAACCTATTTTTTACAGGAGAAGATAGATACTAGAAACCTAAATGCCTAGGACCAATTTCAGTTGGAGCATCACCCCTTATGTTATCCTAGCATTGAATTGACAGTTTTTCTGTATTTCCATATTTGCATATCAGCCACTTACAATTGTTTCAAGCTTTATAACAGAGGACTGCCTTTTTTTATAGACCAAGGATGAAAGTCTCTTGTGAGTTAAGTCTGATAATGACATCACAATTTGTAAATTAAGCTATAGTATGATTACAGAGTGTAGACTGAATAAAAAGTGCTTTCCTATGGATTGAAGTTTGTATTTTCTTAAGCTTTGCATTCCAAAATGGGCTAGCATTCTTTATTTCCAATGGGCACATTAAGCTACTTCCCCAATATATATTTTTTTGTGTTAAAAGTTATTCATACACAACTTGGTAAAACATACTAAATTTAATACATAATGGATTACATCCTGGATTATCTTTTTCAACAATTTGTAAATTTACAATTAAAAATTGTGTATTAGGTTTTTTAGATTGATTTTGCTTAGATTTGCATATACTCCTTGTCTAAATTGTCTATTTTTATACTATTAGTAGATGCCTTAATCTTTGTTATTATCCTATCTAATATTTATTTTTATTTTGTAATGTGGAAAGAAACTGGAGCATTTTTATGATACCCATGCTTCAAGTGACTCTATGGCTTAAGCTTTTTTTTGAAAAATGAAATGCTATAAAAACAAAATCAGATCTGTGCTTTGAGGTACATTTGCCAGTTTTGTGTTTGCTTGCAGTAACATCTGTGGCCGGTTAGCTCAGTTGGTTAGAGCGTGGTGCTAATAACGCCAAGGTCACGGGTTCGATCCCCGTATGGGCCATTTGCTTTTCTTGATGGACAAGAATGGAATAAGCTCATCGGTGGAGTGCATGAATACTTGAAAACATCATAGACACATATATCACAAAATCTCTTCAAATACATATCAGAAGCCAGTGGGAGTGTCATCCTTTGGCTGATGAAGATTTTTCTCTACATGGCTCAGTGACTTTTGTCTCAAATCAAGCAATATGGCATAACTAAGATATGCAAGGGCAAATTAATCAGTTATTATATTGCTGCTCAAACATAGAGGGCACTAGGTGTTACTAGAAGAAGAAGAAGATATGTGCTCCCCTCTCATTATTGCACACTGAAGTAAAAAAAATGGAGAATTTCTAAAGACCAGAGCACAAGTAATGGATCTCTGCATTCTTATTGCATCTTTTCTTATTTCCAAATATTTGACATACTTCTGATTTGATAAGTTTAAAAATGAGTTTAAACAAAGGACACCACTGAAGATGATGGAATTTATATGAATTTTAAATGAAGATTTGCAATACTCATACATTGAATGAAAATGGAGCTTTGAACAAAAGGAAAATAAACAATGTTAGCTCCCACGAGATATGAACTCAGATTACTAGATTCAAAGTCCAGGGTGCTAACAATTACACCATGGAACCCTCACCTGAGCAATGGCATCTACTGAAGTGCGCTCATCTTTTAAATGCAAAGAAAAGAAATTCAATACTTTATATATATTATTTCAAGTTTCTAATAAGCTCAGGGATGCAATAGGTATTATGTAGAATATTTGTCCAAACCCAATGATAATATATAAAAAGTAACCTATTTTTTAAAGGAGAAGATAGATACTAGAAACCTAAATGCCTAGGACCAATTTCAGTTGGAGCATCACCCCTTATGTTATCCTAGCATTGAATTGACAGTTTTTCTGTATTTCCATATTTGCATATCAGCCACTTACAATTGTTTCAAGCTTTATAACAGAGGACTGCCTTTTTTATAGACCAAGGATGAAAGTCTCTTGTGAGTTAAGTCTGATAATGACATCACAATTTGTAAATTAAGCTATAGTATGATTACAGAGTGTAGACTGAATAAAAAGTGCTTTCCTATGGATTGAAGTTTGTATTTTCTTAAGCTTTGCATTCCAAAATGGGCTAGCATTCTTTATTTCCAATGGGCACATTAAGCTACTTCCCCAATATATATTTTTTTGTGTTAAAAGTTATTCATACACAACTTGGTAAAACATACTAAATTTAATACATAATGGATTACATCCTGGATTATCTTTTTCAACAATTTGTAAATTTACAATTAAAAATTGTGTATTAGGTTTTTTAGATTGCTTTTGCTTAGATTTGCATATACTCCTTGTCTAAATTGTCTATTTTTATACTATTAGTAGATGCCTTAATCTTTGTTATTATCCTATCTAATATTTATTTTTATTTTGTAATGTGGAAAGAAACTGGAGCATTTTTATGATACCCATGCTTCAAGTGACTCTATGGCTTAAGCTTTTTTTTGAAAAATGAAATGCTATAAAAACAAAATCAGATCTGTGCTTTGAGGTACATTTGCCAGTTTTGTGTTTGCTTGCAGTAACATCTGTGGCCGGTTAGCTCAGTTGGTTAGAGCGTGGTGCTAATAACGCCAAGGTCACGGGTTCGATCCCCGTATGGGCCATTTGCTTTTCTTGATGGACAAGAATGGAATAAGCTCATCGGTGGAGTGCATGAATACTTGAAAACATCATAGACACATATATCACAAAATCTCTTCAAATACATATCAGAATCCAGTGGGAGTGTCATCCTTTGGCTGATGAAGATTTTTCTCTACATGGCTCAGTGACTTTTGTCTCAAATCAAGCAATATGGCATAACTAAGATATGCAAGGGCAAATTAATTAGTTATTATATTGCTGCTCAAACATAGAGGGCACTAGGTGTTACTAGAAGAAGAAGAAGATATGTGCTCCCCTCTCATTAGTGCACACTGAAGTAAAAAAATGGAGAATTTCTAAAGACCAAAGCACAAGTAATGGATCTCTGCATTCTTATTGCATCTTTTCTTATTTCCAAATATTTGACATACTTCTGATTTGATAAGTTTAAAAATGAGTTTAAACAAAGGACACCACTGAAGATGATGGAATTTATATGAATTTTAAATGAAGATTTGCAATACTCATACATTGAATGAAAATGGAGCTTTGAACAATAGGAAAATAAACAATGTTAGCTCCCACGAGATATGAATTCAGATTACTAGATTCAAAGTCAAGGGTGCTAACAATTACACCATGGAACCCTCACCTGAGCAATGGCATCTACTGAAGTGCGCTCATCTTTTAAATGCAAAGAAAAGAAATTCAATACTTTATATATATTATTTCAAGTTTCTAATAAGCTCAGGGATGCAATAGGTATTATGTAGAATATTTGTCCAAACCCAATGATAATATATAAAAAGTAACCTATTTTTTAAAGGAGAAGATAGATACTAGAAACCTAAATGCCTAGGACCAATTTCAGTTGGAGCATCACCCCTTATGTTATCCTAGCATTGAATTGACAGTTTTTCTGTATTTCCATATTTGCATATCAGCCACTTACAATTGTTTCAAGCTTTATAACAGAGGACTGCCTTTTTTATAGACCAAGGATGAAAGTCTCTTGTGAGTTAAGTCTGATAATGACATCACAATTTGTAAATTAAGCTATAGTATGATTACAGAGTGTAGACTGAATAAAAAGTGCTTTCCTATAGATTGAAGTTTGTATTTTCTTAAGCTTTGCATTCCAAAATGGGCTAGCATTCTTTATTTCCAATGGGCACATTAAGCTACTTCCCCAATATATATTTTTTGTGTTAAAAGTTATTCATACACAACTTGGTAAAACATACTAAATTTAATACATAATGGATTACATCCTGGATTATCTTTTTCAACAATCTGTAAATTTACAATTAAAAATTGTGTATTAGATTTTTTAGATTGATTTTGCTTAGATTTGCATATACTCCTTGTCTAAATTGTCTATTTTTATACTATTAGTAGATGCCTTAATCTTTGTTATTATCCTATCTAATATTTATTTTTATTTTGTAATGTGGAAAGAAACTGGAGCATTTTTATGATACCCATGCTTCAAGTGACTCTATGGCTTAAGCTTTTTTTTTGAAAAATGAAATGCTATAAAAACAAAACATGATCTGTGCTTTGAGGTACATTTGCCAGTTTTGTGTTTGCTTGCAGTGATATCTGTGGCTGGTTAGCTCAGTTGGTTAGAGCGTGGTGCTAATAACGCCAAGGTCACGGGTTCGATCACCGTATGGGCCATTTGCTTTTCTTGATGGACAAGAATGGAATAAGCTCATCGGTGGAGTGCATGAATACTTGAAAACATCATAGACACATATATCACAAAATCTCTTCAAATACATATCAGAAGCCAGTGGGAGTGTCATCCTTTGGCTGATGAAGATTTTTCTCTACATGGCTCAGTGACTTTTGTCTCAAATCAAGCAATATGGCATAACTAAGATATGCAAGGGCAAATTAATCAGTTATTATATTGCTGCTCAAACATAGAGGGCACTAGGTGTTACTAGAAGAAGAAGAAGATATGTGCTCCCCTCTCATTATTGCACACTGAAGTAAAAAAATGGAGAATTTCTAAAGACCAGAGCACAAGTAATGGATCTCTGCATTCTTATTGCATCTTTTCTTATTTCCAAATATTTGACATACTTCTGATTTGATAAGTTTAAAAATGAGTTTAAACAAAGGACACCACTGAAGATGATGGAATTTATATGAATTTTAAATGAAGATTTGCAATACTCATACATTGAATGAAAATGGAGCTTTGAACAAAAGGAAAATAAACAATGTTAGCTCCCACGAGATATGAACTCAGATTACTAGATTCAAAGTCCAGGGTGCTAACAATTACACCATGGAACCCTCACCTGAGCAATGGCATCTACTGAAGTGCACTCATCTTTTAAATGCAAAGAAAAGAAATTCAATACTTTATATATATTATTTCAAGTTTCTAATAAGCTCAGGGATGCAATAGGTATTATGTAGAATATTTGTCCAAACCCAATGATAATATATAAAAAGTAACCTATTTTTTAAAGGAGAAGATAGATACTAGAAACCTAAATGCCTAGGACCAATTTCAGTTGGAGCATCACCCCTTATGTTATCCTAGCATTGAATTGACAGTTTTTCTGTATTTCCATATTTGCATATCAGCCACTTACAATTGTTTCAAGCTTTATAACAGAGGACTGCCTTTTTTTATAGACCAAGGATGAAAGTCTCTTGTGAGTTAAGTCTGATAATGACATCACAATTTGTAAATTAAGCTATAGTATGATTACAGAGTGTAGACTGAATAAAAAGTGCTTTCCTATGGATTGAAGTTTGTATTTTCTTAAGCTTTGCATTCCAAAATGGGCTAGCATTCTTTATTTCCAATGGGCACATTAAGCTACTTCCCCAATATATATTTTTTTGTGTTAAAAGTTATTCATACACAACTTGGTAAAACATACTAAATTTAATACATAATGGATTACATCCTGGATTATCTTTTTCAACAATTTGTAAATTTACAATTAAAAATTGTGTATTAGGTTTTTTAGATTGATTTTGCTTAGATTTGCATATACTCCTTGTCTAAATTGTCTATTTTTATACTATTAGTAGATGCCTTAATCTTTGTTATTATCCTATCTAATATTTATTTTTATTTTGTAATGTGGAAAGAAACTGGAGCATTTTTATGATACCCATGCTTCAAGTGACTCTATGGCTTAAGCTTTTTTTTGAAAAATGAAATGCTATAAAAACAAAATCAGATCTGTGCTTTGAGGTACATTTGCCAGTTTTGTGTTTGCTTGCAGTAACATCTGTGGCCGGTTAGCTCAGTTGGTTAGAGCGTGGTGCTAATAACGCCAAGGTCACGGGTTCGATCCCCGTATGGGCCATTTGCTTTTCTTGATGGACAAGAATGGAATAAGCTCATCGGTGGAGTGCATGAATACTTGAAAACATCATAGACACATATATCACAAAATCTCTTCAAATACATATCAGAAGCCAGTGGGAGTGTCATCCTTTGGCTGATGAAGATTTTTCTCTACATGGCTCAGTGACTTTTGTCTCAAATCAAGCAATATGGCATAACTAAGATATGCAAGGGCAAATTAATCAGTTATTATATTGCTGCTCAAACATAGAGGGCACTAGGTGTTACTAGAAGAAGAAGAAGATATGTGCTCCCCTCTCATTATTGCACACTGAAGTAAAAAAAATGGAGAATTTCTAAAGACCAGAGCACAAGTAATGGATCTCTGCATTCTTATTGCATCTTTTCTTATTTCCAAATATTTGACATACTTCTGATTTGATAAGTTTAAAAATGAGTTTAAACAAAGGACACCACTGAAGATGATGGAATTTATATGAATTTTAAATGAAGATTTGCAATACTCATACATTGAATGAAAATGGAGCTTTGAACAAAAGGAAAATAAACAATGTTAGCTCCCACGAGATATGAACTCAGATTACTAGATTCAAAGTCCAGGGTGCTAACAATTACACCATGGAACCCTCACCTGAGCAATGGCATCTACTGAAGTGCGCTCATCTTTTAAATGCAAAGAAAAGAAATTCAATACTTTATATATATTATTTCAAGTTTCTAATAAGCTCAGGGATGCAATAGGTATTATGTAGAATATTTGTCCAAACCCAATGATAATATATAAAAAGTAACCTATTTTTTAAAGGAGAAGATAGATACTAGAAACCTAAATGCCTAGGACCAATTTCAGTTGGAGCATCACCCCTTATGTTATCCTAGCATTGAATTGACAGTTTTTCTGTATTTCCATATTTGCATATCAGCCACTTACAATTGTTTCAAGCTTTATAACAGAGGACTGCCTTTTTTTATAGACCAAGGATGAAAGTCTCTTGTGAGTTAAGTCTGATAATGACATCACAATTTGTAAATTAAGCTATAGTATGATTACAGAGTGTAGACTGAATAAAAAGTGCTTTCCTATGGATTGAAGTTTGTATTTTCTTAAGCTTTGCATTCCAAAATGGGCTAGCATTCTTTATTTCCAATGGGCACATTAAGCTACTTCCCCAATATATATTTTTTTGTGTTAAAAGTTATTCATACACAACTTGGTAAAACATACTAAATTTAATACATAATGGATTACATCCTGGATTATCTTTTTCAACAATTTGTAAATTTACAATTAAAAATTGTGTATTAGGTTTTTTAGATTGATTTTGCTTAGATTTGCATATACTCCTTGTCTAAATTGTCTATTTTTATACTATTAGTAGATGCCTTAATCTTTGTTATTATCCTATCTAATATTTATTTTTATTTTGTAATGTGGAAAGAAACTGGAGCATTTTTATGATACCCATGCTTCAAGTGACTCTATGGCTTAAGCTTTTTTTTGAAAAATGAAATGCTATAAAAACAAAATCAGATCTGTGCTTTGAGGTACATTTGCCAGTTTTGTGTTTGCTTGCAGTAACATCTGTGGCCGGTTAGCTCAGTTGGTTAGAGCGTGGTGCTAATAACGCCAAGGTCACGGGTTCGATCCCCGTATGGGCCATTTGCTTTTCTTGATGGACAAGAATGGAATAAGCTCATCGGTGGAGTGCATGAATACTTGAAAACATCATAGACACATATATCACAAAATCTCTTCAAATACATATCAGAAGCCAGTGGGAGTGTCATCCTTTGGCTGATGAAGATTTTTCTCTACATGGCTCAGTGACTTTTGTCTCAAATCAAGCAATATGGCATAACTAAGATATGCAAGGGCAAATTAATCAGTTATTATATTGCTGCTCAAACATAGAGGGCACTAGGTGTTACTAGAAGAAGAAGAAGATATGTGCTCCCCTCTCATTATTGCACACTGAAGTAAAAAAAATGGAGAATTTCTAAAGACCAGAGCACAAGTAATGGATCTCTGCATTCTTATTGCATCTTTTCTTATTTCCAAATATTTGACATACTTCTGATTTGATAAGTTTAAAAATGAGTTTAAACAAAGGACACCACTGAAGATGATGGAATTTATATGAATTTTAAATGAAGATTTGCAATACTCATACATTGAATGAAAATGGAGCTTTGAACAAAAGGAAAATAAACAATGTTAGCTCCCACGAGATATGAACTCAGATTACTAGATTCAAAGTCCAGGGTGCTAACAATTACACCATGGAACCCTCACCTGAGCAATGGCATCTACTGAAGTGCGCTCATCTTTTAAATGCAAAGAAAAGAAATTCAATACTTTATATATATTATTTCAAGTTTCTAATAAGCTCAGGGATGCAATAGGTATTATGTAGAATATTTGTCCAAACCCAATGATAATATATAAAAAGTAACCTATTTTTTAAAGGAGAAGATAGATACTAGAAACCTAAATGCCTAGGACCAATTTCAGTTGGAGCATCACCCCTTATGTTATCCTAGCATTGAATTGACAGTTTTTCTGTATTTCCATATTTGCATATCAGCCACTTACAATTGTTTCAAGCTTTATAACAGAGGACTGCCTTTTTTATAGACCAAGGATGAAAGTCTCTTGTGAGTTAAGTCTGATAATGACATCACAATTTGTAAATTAAGCTATAGTATGATTACAGAGTGTAGACTGAATAAAAAGTGCTTTCCTATGGATTGAAGTTTGTATTTTCTTAAGCTTTGCATTCCAAAATGGGCTAGCATTCTTTATTTCCAATGGGCACATTAAGCTACTTCCCCAATATATATTTTTTTGTGTTAAAAGTTATTCATACACAACTTGGTAAAACATACTAAATTTAATACATAATGGATTACATCCTGGATTATCTTTTTCAACAATCTGTAAATTTACAATTAAAAATTGTGTATTAGATTTTTTAGATTGATTTTGCTTAGATTTGCATATACTCCTTGTCTAAATTGTCTATTTTTATACTATTAGTAGATGCCTTAATCTTTGTTATTATCCTATCTAATATTTATTTTTATTTTGTAATGTGGAAAGAAACTGGAGCATTTTTATGATACCCATGCTTCAAGTGACTCTATGGCTTAAGCTTTTTTTTGAAAAATGAAATGCTATAAAAACAAAATCAGATCTGTGCTTTGAGGTACATTTGCCAGTTTTGTGTTTGCTTGCAGTGATATCTGTGGCTGGTTAGCTCAGTTGGTTAGAGCGTGGTGCTAATAATGCCAAGGTCACGGGTTCGATCCCCGTATGGGCCATTTGCTTTTCTTGATGGACAAGAATGGAATAAGCTCATCGGTGGAGTGCATGAATACTTGAAAACATCATAGACACATATATCACAAAATCTCTTCAAATACATATCAGAAGCCAGTGGGAGTGTCATCCTTTGGCTGATGAAGATTTTTCTCTACATGGCTCAGTGACTTTTGTCTCAAATCAAGCAATATGGCATAACTAAGATATGCAAGGGCAAATTAATCAGTTATTATATTGCTGCTCAAACATAGAGGGCACTAGGTGTTACTAGAAGAAGAAGAAGATATGTGCTCCCCTCTCATTAGTGCACACTGAAGTAAAAAAAAATGGAGAATTTCCAAAGACCAGAGCACAAGTAATGGATCTCTGCATTCTTATTGCATCTTTTCTTATTTCCAAATATTTGACATACTTCTGATTTGCTAAGTTTAAAAATGAGTTTAAACAAAGGACACCACTGAAGATGATGGAATTTATATGAATTTTAAATGAAGATTTGCAATACTCATACATTGAATGAAAATGGAGCTTTGAACAAAAGGAAAATAAACAATGTTAGCTCCCACGAGATATGAACTCAGATTACTAGATTCAAAGTCCAAGGTGCTAACAATTACACCATGGAACCCTCACCTGAGCAATGGCATCTACTGAAGTGCACTCATCTTTTAAATGCAAAGAAAAGAAATTCAATACTTTATATATATTATTTCAAGTTTCTAATAAGCTCAGGGATGCAATAGGTATTATGTAGAATATTTGTCCAAACCCAATGATAATATATAAAAAGTAACCTATTTTTTAAAGGAGAAGATAGATACTAGAAACCTAAATGCCTAGGACCAATTTCAGTTGGAGCATCACCCCTTATGTTATCCTAGCATTGAATTGACAGTTTTTCTGTATTTCCATATTTGCATATCAGCCACTTACAATTGTTTCAAGCTTTATAACAGAGGACTGCCTTTTTTATAGACCAAGGATGAAAGTCTCTTGTGAGTTAAGTCTGATAATGACATCACAATTTGTAAATTAAGCTATAGTATGATTACAGAGTGTAGACTGAATAAAAAGTGCTTTCCTATGGATTGAAGTTTGTATTTTCTTAAGCTTTGCATTCCAAAATGGGCTAGCATTCTTTATTTCCAATGGGCACATTAAGCTACTTCCCCAATATATATTTTTTTGTGTTAAAAGTTATTCATACACAACTTGGTAAAACATACTAAATTTAATACATAATGGATTACATCCTGGATTATCTTTTCAACAATCTGTAAATTTACAATTAAAAATTGTGTATTAGATTTTTTAGATTGATTTTGCTTAGATTTGCATATACTCCTTGTCTAAATTGTCTATTTTTATACTATTAGTAGATGCCTTAATCTTTGTTATTATCCTATCTAATATTTATTTTTATTTTGTAATGTGGAAAGAAACTGGAGCATTTTTATGATACCCATGCTTCAAGTGACTCTATGGATTAAGCTTTTTTTGGAAAAATGAAATGCTATAAAAACAAAATATGATCTGTGCTTTGAGGTACATTTGCCAGTTTTGTGTTTGCTTGCAGTAACATCTGTGGCCGGTTAGCTCAGTTGGTTAGAGCGTGGTGCTAATAACGCCAAGGTCACGGGTTCGATCCCCGTATGGGCCATTTGCTTTTCTTGATGGACAAGAATGGAATAAGCTCATCGGTGGAGTGCATGAATACTTGAAAACATCATAGACACATATATCACAAAATCTCTTCAAATACATATCAGAAGCCAGTGGGAGTGTCATCCTTTGGCTGATGAAGATTTTTCTCTACATGGCTCAGTGACTTTTGTCTCAAATCAAGCATTATGGCATAACTAAGATATGCAAGGGCAAATTAATCAGTTATTATATTGCTGCTCAAACATAGAGGGCACTAGGTGTTACTAGAAGAAGAAGAAGATATGTGCTCCCCTCTCATTATTGCACACTGAAGTAAAAAAAATGGAGAATTTCTAAAGACCAGAGCACAAGTAATGGATCTCTGCATTCTTATTGCATCTTTTCTTATTTCCAAATATTTGACATACTTCTGATTTGATAAGTTTAAAAATGAGTTTAAACAAAGGACACCACTGAAGATGATGGAATTTATATGAATTTTAAATGAAGATTTGCAATACTCATACATTGAATGAAAATGGAGCTTTGAACAAAAGGAAAATAAACAATGTTAGCTCCCACGAGATATGAACTCAGATTACTAGATTCAAAGTCCAGGGTGCTAACAATTACACCATGGAACCCTCACCTGAGCAATGGCATCTACTGAAGTGCGCTCATCTTTTAAATGCAAAGAAAAGAAATTCAATACTTTATATATATTATTTCAAGTTTCTAATAAGCTCAGGGATGCAATAGGTATTATGTAGAATATTTGTCCAAACCCAATGATAATATATAAAAAGTAACCTATTTTTTAAAGGAGAAGATAGATACTAGAAACCTAAATGCCTAGGACCAATTTCAGTTGGAGCATCACCCCTTATGTTATCCTAGCATTGAATTGACAGTTTTTCTGTATTTCCATATTTGCATATCAGCCACTTACAATTGTTTCAAGCTTTATAACAGAGGACTGCCTTTTTTATAGACCAAGGATGAAAGTCTCTTGTGAGTTAAGTCTGATAATGACATCACAATTTGTAAATTAAGCTATAGTATGATTACAGAGTGTAGACTGAATAAAAAGTGCTTTCCTATGGATTGAAGTTTGTATTTTCTTAAGCTTTGCATTCCAAAATGGGCTAGCATTCTTTATTTCCAATGGGCACATTAAGCTACTTCCCCAATATATATTTTTTTGTGTTAAAAGTTATTCATACACAACTTGGTAAAACATACTAAATTTAATACATAATGGATTACATCCTGGATTATCTTTTTCAACAATTTGTAAATTTACAATTAAAAATTGTGTATTAGGTTTTTTAGATTGATTTTGCTTAGATTTGCATATACTCCTTGTCTAAATTGTCTATTTTTATACTATTAGTAGATGCCTTAATCTTTGTTATTATCCTATCTAATATTTATTTTTATTTTGTAATGTGGAAAGAAACTGGAGCATTTTTATGATACCCATGCTTCAAGTGACTCTATGGCTTAAGCTTTTTTTTGAAAAATGAAATGCTATAAAAACAAAATCAGATCTGTGCTTTGAGGTACATTTGCCAGTTTTGTGTTTGCTTGCAGTAACATCTGTGGCCGGTTAGCTCAGTTGGTTAGAGCGTGGTGCTAATAACGCCAAGGTCACGGGTTCGATCCCCGTATGGGCTATTTGCTTTTCTTGATGGACAAGAATGGAATAAGCTCATCGGTGGAGTGCATGAATACTTGAAAACATCATAGACACATATATCACAAAATCTCTTCAAATACATATCAGAAGCCAGTGGGAGTGTCATCCTTTGGCTGATGAAGATTTTTCTCTACATGGCTCAGTGACTTTTGTCTCAAATCAAGCAATATGGCATAACTAAGATATGCAAGGGCAAATTAATCAGTTATTATATTGCTGCTCAAACATAGAGGGCACTAGGTGTTACTAGAAGAAGAAGAAGATATGTGCTCCCCTCTCATTATTGCACACTGAAGTAAAAAAAATGGAGAATTTCTAAAGACCAGAGCACAAGTAATGGATCTCTGCATTCTTATTGCATCTTTTCTTATTTCCAAATATTTGACATACTTCTGATTTGATAAGTTTAAAAATGAGTTTAAACAAAGGACACCACTGAAGATGATGGAATTTATATGAATTTTAAATGAAGATTTGCAATACTCATACATTGAATGAAAATGGAGCTTTGAACAAAAGGAAAATAAACAATGTTAGCTCCCACGAGATATGAACTCAGATTACTAGATTCAAAGTCCAGGGTGCTAACAATTACACCATGGAACCCTCACCTGAGCAATGGCATCTACTGAAGTGCGCTCATCTTTTAAATGCAAAGAAAAGAAATTCAATACTTTATATATATTATTTCAAGTTTCTAATAAGCTCAGGGATGCAATAGGTATTATGTAGAATATTTGTCCAAACCCAATGATAATATATAAAAAGTAACCTATTTTTTAAAGGAGAAGATAGATACTAGAAACCTAAATGCCTAGGACCAATTTCAGTTGGAGCATCACCCCTTATGTTATCCTAGCATTGAATTGACAGTTTTTCTGTATTTCCATATTTGCATATCAGCCACTTACAATTGTTTCAAGCTTTATAACAGAGGACTGCCTTTTTTATAGACCAAGGATGAAAGTCTCTTGTGAGTTAAGTCTGATAATGACATCACAATTTGTAAATTAAGCTATAGTATGATTACAGAGTGTAGACTGAATAAAAAGTGCTTTCCTATGGATTGAAGTTTGTATTTTCTTAAGCTTTGCATTCCAAAATGGGCTAGCATTCTTTATTTCCAATGGGCACATTAAGCTACTTCCCCAATATATATTTTTTTGTGTTAAAAGTTATTCATACACAACTTGGTAAAACATATTAAATTTAATACATGATGGATTACATCCTGGATTATCTTTTTCAACAATCTGTAAATTTACAATTAAAAATTGTGTATTAGATTTTTTAGATTGATTTTGCTTAGATTTGCATATACTCCTTGTCTAAATTGTCTATTATTATACTATTAGTAGATGCCTTAATCTTTGTTATTATCCTATCTAATATTTATTTTTATTTTGTAATGTGGAAAGAAACTGGAGCATTTTTATGATACCCATGCTTCAAGTGACTCTATGGCTTAAGCTTTTTTTTGAAAAATGAAATGCTATAAAAACAAAATCAGATCTGTGCTTTGAGGTACATTTGCCAGTTTTGTGTTTGCTTGCAGTGATATCTGTGGCTGGTTAGCTCAGTTGGTTAGAGCGTGGTGCTAATAACGCCAAGGTCACGGGTTCGATCCCCGTATGGGCCATTTGCTTTTCTTGATGGACAAGAATGGAATAAGCTCATCGGTGGAGTGCATGAATACTTGAAAACATCATAGACACATATATCACAAAATCTCTTCAAATACATATCAGAAGCCAGTGGGAGTGTCATCCTTTGGCTGATGAAGATTTTTCTCTACATGGCTCAGTGACTTTTGTCTCAAATCAAGCAATATGGCATAACTAAGATATGCAAGGGCAAATTAATCAGTTATTATATTGCTGCTCAAACATAGAGGGCACTAGGTGTTACTAGAAGAAGAAGAAGATATGTGCTCCCCTCTCATTAGTGCACACTGAAGTAAAAAAAAATGGAGAATTTCCAAAGACCAGAGCACAAGTAATGGATCTCTGCATTCTTATTGCATCTTTTCTTATTTCCAAATATTTGACATACTTCTGATTTGCTAAGTTTAAAAATGAGTTTAAACAAAGGACACCACTGAAGATGATGGAATTTATATGAATTTTAAATGAAGATTTGCAATACTCATACATTGAATGAAAATGGAGCTTTGAACAAAAGGAAAATAAACAATGTTAGCTCCCACGAGATATGAACTCAGATTACTAGATTCAAAGTCCAAGGTGCTAACAATTACACCATGGAACCCTCACCTGAGCAATGGCATCTACTGAAGTGCACTCATCTTTTAAATGCAAAGAAAAGAAATTCAATACTTTATATATATTATTTCAAGTTTCTAATAAGCTCAGGGATGCAATAGGTATTATGTAGAATATTTGTCCAAACCCAATGATAATATATAAAAAGTAACCTATTTTTTAAAGGAGAAGATAGATACTAGAAACCTAAATGCCTAGGACCAATTTCAGTTGGAGCATCACCCCTTATGTTATCCTAGCATTGAATTGACAGTTTTTCTGTATTTCCATATTTGCATATCAGCCACTTACAATTGTTTCAAGCTTTATAACAGAGGACTGCCTTTTTTATAGACCAAGGATGAAAGTCTCTTGTGAGTTAAGTCTGATAATGACATCACAATTTGTAAATTAAGCTATAGTATGATTACAGAGTGTAGACTGAATAAAAAGTGCTTTCCTATGGATTGAAGTTTGTATTTTCTTAAGCTTTGCATTCCAAAATGGGCTAGCATTCTTTATTTCCAATGGGCACATTAAGCTACTTCCCCAATATATATTTTTTTGTGTTAAAAGTTATTCATACACAACTTGGTAAAACATACTAAATTTAATACATAATGGATTACATCCTGGATTATCTTTTTCAACAATCTGTAAATTTACAATTAAAAATTGTGTATTAGATTTTTTAGATTGATTTTGCTTAGATTTGCATATACTCCTTGTCTAAATTGTCTATTTTTATACTATTAGTAGATGCCTTAATCTTTGTTATTATCCTATCTAATATTTATTTTTATTTTGTAATGTGGAAAGAAACTGGAGCATTTTTATGATACCCATGCTTCAAGTGACTCTATGGATTAAGCTTTTTTTGGAAAAATGAAATGCTATAAAAACAAAATATGATCTGTGCTTTGAGGTACATTTGCCAGTTTTGTGTTTGCTTGCAGTGATATCTGTGGCTGGTTAGCTCAGTTGGTTAGAGCGTGGTGCTAATAACGCCAAGGTCACGGGTTTGATCCCGGTATGGGCTATTTGCTTTTCTTGATGGACAAGAATGGAATAAGCTCATCGGTGGAGTGCATGAATACTTGAAAACATCATAGACACATATATCACAAAATCTCTTCAAATACATATCAGAAGCCAGTGGGAGTGTCATCCTTTGGCTGATGAAGATTTTTCTCTACATGGCTCAGTGACATTTGTCTCAAATCAAGCAATATGGCATAACTAAGATATGCAAGGGCAAATTAATTAGTTATTATATTGCTGCTCAAACATAGAGGGCACTAGGTGTTACTAGAAGAAGAAGAAGAAGATATGTGCTCCCCTCTCATTAGTGCACACTGAAGTAAAAAAAAAATGGAGAATTTCTAAAGACCAGAGCACAAGTAATGGATCTCTGCATTCTTATTGCATCTTTTCTTATTTCCAAATATTTGACATACTTCTGATTTGATAAGTTTAAAAATGAGTTTAAACAAAGGACACCACTGAAGATGATGGAATTTATATGAATTTTAAATGAAGATTTGCAATACTCATACATTGAATGAAAATGGAGCTTTGAACAAAAGGAAAATAAACAATGTTAGCTCCCACGAGATATGAACTCAGATTACTAGATTCAAAGTCCAGGGTGCTAACAATTACACCATGGAACCCTCACCTGAGCAATGGCATCTACTGAAGTGCGCTCATCTTTTAAATGCAAAGAAAAGAAATTCAATACTTTATATATATTATTTCAAGTTTCTAATAAGCTCAGGGATGCAATAGGTATTATGTAGAATATTTGTCCAAACCCAATGATAATATATAAAAAGTAACCTATTTTTTAAAGGAGAAGATAGATACTAGAAACCTAAATGCCTAGGACCAATTTCAGTTGGAGCATCACCCCTTATGTTATCCTAGCATTGAATTGACAGTTTTTCTGTATTTCCATATTTGCATATCAGCCACTTACAATTGTTTCAAGCTTTATAACAGAGGACTGCCTTTTTTATAGACCAAGGATGAAAGTCTCTTGTGAGTTAAGTCTGATAATGACATCACAATTTGTAAATTAAGCTATAGTATGATTACAGAGTGTAGACTGAATAAAAAGTGCTTTCCTATGGATTGAAGTTTGTATTTTCTTAAGCTTTGCATTCCAAAATGGGCTAGCATTCTTTATTTCCAATGGGCACATTAAGCTACTTCCCCAATATAGATTTTTTTGTGTTAAAAGTTATTCATACACAACTTGGTAAAACATACTAAATTTAATACATAATGGATTACATCCTGGGATTATCTTTTTCAACAATCTGTAAATTTACAATTAAAAATTGTGTATTAGATTTTTTAGATTGATTTTGCTTAGATTTGCATATACTCCTTGTCTAAATTGTCTATTTTTATACTATTAGTAGATGCCTTAATCTTTGTTATTATCCTATCTAATATTTATTTTTATTTTGTAATGTGGAAAGAAACTGGAGCATTTTTATGATACCCATGCTTCAAGTGACTCTATGGCTTAGGCTTTTTTTTGAAAAATGAAATGCTATAAAAACAAAATATGATCTGTGCTTTGAGGTACATTTGCCAGTTTTGTGTTTGCTAGCAGTGATATCTGTGGCCGGTTAGCTCAGTTGGTTAGAGCGTGGTGCTAATATCGCCAAGGTCACGGGTTCGATCCCCGTGTGGGCCATTTGCTTTTCTTGATGGACAAGAATGGAATAAGATCATCGGTGGAGTGCATGAATACTTGAAAACATCATAGACACATATATCACAAAATCTCTTCAAATACATATCAGAAGCCAGTGGGAGTGTCATCCTTTGGCTGATGAGGATTTTTCTCTACATGGCTCAGTGACTTTTGTCTCAAATCAAGCAATATGGCATAACTAAGATATGCAAGGGCAAATTAATCAGTTATTATATTGCTGCTCAAATATAGAGGGCACTAGGTGTTACTAGAAGAAGAAGAAGATATGTGCTCCCCTCTCATTAGTGCACACTGAAGTAAAAAAAAATT
This sequence comes from Pseudophryne corroboree, assembly GCF_028390025.1. Classification (NCBI taxonomy): domain Eukaryota; kingdom Metazoa; phylum Chordata; class Amphibia; order Anura; family Myobatrachidae; genus Pseudophryne; species Pseudophryne corroboree. The sequence goes on along the minus strand of NC_086454.1, from coordinate 165,925,478 downwards.
GAGAATTTCTAAAGACCAGAGCACAAGTAATGGATCTCTGCATTCTTATTGCATCTTTTCTTATTTCCAAATATTTGACATAGTTCTGATTTGATAAGTTTAAAAATGGTTTAAACAAAGGACACCACTGAAGATGATGGAATTTATATGAATTTTAAATGAAGATTTGCAATACTCATACATTGAATGAAAATGGAGCTTTGAACAAAAGGAAAATAAACAATGTTAGCTCCCACGAGATATGAATTCAGATTACTAGATTCAAAGTCAAGGGTGCTAACAATTACACCATGGAACCATCACCTGAGCAATGGCATCTACTGAAGTGCGCTCATCTTTTAAATGCAAAGAAAAGAAATTCAATACTTTATATATATTATTTCAAGTTTCTAATAAGCTCAGGGATGCAATAGGTATTATGTAGAATATTTGTCCAAACCCAATGATAATATATAAAAAGTAACCTATTTTTTAAAGGAGAAGATAGATACTAGAAACCTAAATGCCTAGGACCAATTTCAGTTGGAGCATCACCCCTTATGTTATCCTAGCATTGAATTGACAGTTTTTCTGTATTTCCATATTTGCATATCAGCCACTTACAATTGTTTCAAGCTTTATAACAGAGGACTGCCTTTTTTATAGACCAAGGATGAAAGTCTCTTGTGAGTTAAGTCTGATAATGACATCACAATTTGTAAATTAAGCTATAGTATGATTACAGAGTGTAGACTGAATAAAAAGTGCTTTCCTATGGATTGAAGTTTGTATTTTCTTAAGCTTTGCATTCCAAAATGGGCTAGCATTCTTTATTTCCAATGGGCACATTAAGCTACTTCCCCAATATTTATTTTTTTGTGTTAAAAGTTATTCATACACAACTTGGTAAAACATACTAAATTTAATACATAATGGATTACATCCTGGGATTATCTTTTTCAACAATCTGTAAATTTACAATTAAAAATTGTGTATTAGATTTTTTAGATTGATTTTGCTTAGATTTGCATATACTCCTTGTCTAAATTGTCTATTTTTATACTATTAGTAGATGCCTTAATCTTTGTTATTATCCTATCTAATATTTATTTTTATTTTGTAATGTGGAAAGAAACTGGAGCATTTTTATGATACCCATGCTTCAAGTGACTCTATGGCTTAAGCTTTTTTTTGAAAAATGAAATGCTATAAAAACAAAATATGATCTGTGCTTTGAGGTACATTTGCCAGTTTTGTGTTTGCTCGCAGTGATATCTGTGGCCGGTTAGCTCAGTTGGTTAGAGCGTGGTGCTAATATCGGCAAGGTCACGGGTTCGATCCCCGTATGGGCCATTTGCTTTTCTTGATGGACAAGAATGGAATAAGATCATCGGTGGAGTGCATGAATACTTGAAAACATCATAGACACATATATCACAAAATCTCTTCAAATACATATCAGAAGCCAGTGGGAGTGTCATCCTTTGGCTGATGAGGATTTTTCTCTACATGGCTCAGTGACTTTTGTCTCAAATCAAGCAATATGGCATAACTAAGATATGCAAGGTCAAATTAATCAGTTATTATATTGCTGCTCAAATATAGAGGGCACTAGGTGTTACTAGAAGAAGAAGAAGATATGTGCTCCCCTCTCATTAGTGCACACTGAAGTTAAAAAAAATTGAGAATTTCTAAAGACCAGAGCACAAGTAATGGATCTCTGCATTCTTATTGCATCTTTTCTTATTTCCAAATATTTGACATACTTCTGATTTGATAAGTTTAAAAATGGTTTAAACAAAGGACACCACTGAAGATGATGGAATTTATATGAATTTTAAATGAAGATTTGCAATACTCATACATTGAATGAAAATGGAGCTTTGAACAATAGGAAAATAAACAATGTTAGCTCCCACGAGATATGAATTCAGATTACTAGATTCAAAGTCCAGGGTGCTAACAATTACATCATGGAACCCTCACCTGAGCAATGGCATCTACTGAAGTGCGCTCATCTTTTAAATGCAAAGAAAAGAAATTCAATACTTTATATATATTATTTCAAGTTTCTAATAAGCTCAGGGATGCAATAGGTATTATGTAGAATATTTGTCCAAACCCAATGATAATATATAAAAAGTAACCTATTTTTTAAAGGAGAAGATAGATACTAGAAACCTAAATGCCTAGGACCAATTTCAGTTGGAGCATCACCCCTTATGTTATCCTAGCATTGAATTGACAGTTTTTCTGTATTTCCATATTTGCATATCAGCCACTTACAATTGTTTCAAGCTTTATAACAGAGGACTGCCTTTTTTATAGACCAAGGATGAAAGTCTCTTGTGAGTTAAGTCTGATAATGACATCACAATTTGTAAATTAAGCTATAGTATGATTACAGAGTGTAGACTGAATAAAAAGTGCTTTCCTATGGATTGAAGTTTGTATTTTCTTAAGCTTTGCATTCCAAAATGGGCTAGCATTCTTTATTTCCAATGGGCACATTAAGCTACTTCCCCAATATATATTTTTTTGTGTTAAAAGTTATTCATACACAACTTGGTAAAACATACTAAATTTAATACATAATGGATTACATCCTGGGATTATCTTTTTCAACAATCTGTAAATTTACAATTAAAAATTGTGTATTAGATTTTTTAGATTGATTTTGCTTAGATTTGCTTATACTCCTTGTCTAAATTGTCTATTTTTATACTATTACTAGATGCCTTAATCTTTGTTATTATCCTATCTTATATTTATTTTTATTTTGTAATGTGGAAAGAAACTGGAGCATTTTTATGATATCCATGCTTCAAGTGACTCTATGGCTTAAGCTTTTTTTTGAAAAATGAAATGCTATAAAAACAAAATATGATCTGTGCTTTGAGGTACATTTGCCAGTTTTGTGTTGCTTGCAGTGATATCTGTGGCTGGTTAGCTCGGTTGGTTAGAGCGTGGTGCTAATAACGCCAAGATCACGGGTTCGATCCCCGTATGGGTCATTTGCTTTTCTTGATGGACAAGAATGGAATAAGCTCATCGGTGGAGTGCATGAATACTTGAAAACATCATAGACACATATATCACAAAATCTCTTCAAATACATATCAGAAGCCAGTGGGAGTGTCATCCTTTGGCTGATGAAGATTTTTCTCTACATGGCTCAGTGACTTTTGTCTCAAATCAAGCAATATGGCATAACTAAGATATGCAAGGGCAAATTAATTAGTTATTATATTGCTGCTCAAACATAGAGGGCACTAGGTGTTACTAGAAGAAGAAGAAGATATGTGCTCCCCTCTCATTAGTGCACACTGAAGTAAAAAAAATGGAGAATTTCTAAAGACCAGAGCACAAGTAATGGATCTCTGCATTCTTATTGCATCTTTTCTTATTTCCAAATATTTGACATACTTCTGATTTGATAAGTTTAAAAATGAGTTTAAACAAAGGACACCACTGAAGATGATGGAATTTATATGAATTGTAAATGAAGATTTGCAATACTCATACATTGAATGAAAATGGAGCTTTGAACAAAAGGAAAATAAACAATGTTAGCTCCCACGAGATATGAACTCAGATTACTAGATTCCAAGTCCAGGGTGCTAACAATTACATCATGGAACCCTCACCTGAGCAATGGCATCTACTGAAGTGCGCTCATCTTTTAAATGCAAAGAAAAGAAATTCAATACTTTATATATATTATTTCAAGTTTCTAATAAGCTCAGGGATGCAATAGGTATTATGTAGAATATTTGTCCAAACCCAATGATAATATATAAAAAGTAACCTATTTTTTAAAGGAGAAGATAGATACTAGAAACCTAAATGCCTAGGACCAATTTCAGTTGGAGCATCACCCCTTATGTTATCCTAGCATTGAATTGACAGTTTTTCTGTATTTCCATATTTGCATATCAGCCACTTACAATTGTTTCAAGCTTTATAACAGAGGACTGCCTTTTTTATAGACCAAGGATGAAAGTCTCTTGTGAGTTAAGTCTGATAATGACATCACAATTTGTAAATTAAGCTATAGTATGATTACAGAGTGTAGACTGAATAAAAAGTGCTTTCCTATGGATTGAAGTTTGTATTTTCTTAAGCTTTGCATTCCAAAATGGGCTAGCATTCTTTATTTCCAATGGGCACATTAAGCTACTTCCCCAATATATATTTTTTTGTGTTAAAAGTTATTCATACACAACTTGGTAAAACATACTAAATTTAATACATAATGGATTACATCCTGGGATTATCTTTTTCAACAATCTGTAAATTTACAATTAAAAATTGTGTATTAGATTTTTTAGATTGATTTTGCTTAGATTTGCATATACTCCTTGTCTAAATTGTCTATTTTTATACTATTACTAGATGCCTTAATCTTTGTTATTATCCTATCTTATATTTATTTTTATTTTATAATGTGGAAAGAAACTGGAGCATTTTTATGATACCCATGCTTCAAGTGACTCTATGGCTTAAGCTTTTTTTTGAAAAATGAAATGCTATAAAAACAAAATATGATCTGTGCTTTGAGGTACATTTGCCAGTTTTGTGTTTGCTCGCAGTGATATCTGTGGCCGGTTAGCTCAGTTGGTTAGAGCGTGGTGCTAATATCGCCAAGGTCACGGGTTCGATCCCCGTGTGGGCCATTTGCTTTTCTTGATGGACAAGAATGGAATAAGATCATCGGTGGAGTGCATGAATACTTGAAAACATCATAGACACATATATCACAAAATCTCTTCAAATACATATCAGAAGCCAGTGGGAGTGTCATCCTTTGGCTGATGAGGATTTTTCTCTACATGGCTCAGTGACTTTTGTCTCAAATCAAGCAATATGGCATAACTAAGATATGCAAGGGCAAATTAATCAGTTATTATATTGCTGCTCAAATATAGAGGGCACTAGGTGTTACTAGAAGAAGAAGAAGATATGTGCTCCCCTCTCATTAGTGCACACTGAAGTAAAAAAAAATTGAGAATTTCTAAAGACCAGAGCACAAGTAATGGATCTCTGCATTCTTATTGCATCTTTTCTTATTTCCAAATATTTGACATACTTCTGATTTGATAAGTTTAAAAATGGTTTAAACAAAGGACACCACTGAAGATGATGGAATTTATATGAATTTTAAATGAAGATTTGCAATACTCATACATTGAATGAAAATGGAGCTTTGAACAAAAGGAAAATAAACAATGTTAGCTCCCACGAGATATGAATTCAGATTACTAGATTCAAAGTCAAGGGTGCTAACAATTACACCATGGAACCATCACCTGAGCAATGGCATCTACTGAAGTGCGCTCATCTTTTAAATGCAAAGAAAAGAAATTCAATACTTTATATATATTATTTCAAGTTTCTAATAAGCTCAGGGATGCAATAGGTATTATGTAGAATATTTGTCCAAACCCAATGATAATATATAAAAAGTAACCTATTTTTTAAAGGAGAAGATAGATACTAGAAACCTAAATGCCTAGGACCAATTTCAGTTGGAGCATCACCCCTTATGTTATCCTAGCATTGAATTGACAGTTTTTCTGTATTTCCATATTTGCATATCAGCCACTTACAATTGTTTCAAGCTTTATAACAGAGGACTGCCTTTTTTATAGACCAAGGATGAAAGTCTCTTGTGAGTTAAGTCTGATAATGACATCACAATTTGTAAATTAAGCTATAGTATGATTACAGAGTGTAGACTGAATAAAAAGTGCTTTCCTATGGATTGAAGTTTGTATTTTCTTAAGCTTTGCATTCCAAAATGGGCTAGCATTCTTTATTTCCAATGGGCACATTAAGCTACTTCCCCAATATTTATTTTTTTGTGTTAAAAGTTATTCATACACAACTTGGTAAAACATACTAAATTTAATACATAATGGATTACATCCTGGGATTATCTTTTTCAACAATCTGTAAATTTACAATTAAAAATTGTGTATTAGATTTTTTAGATTGATTTTGCTTAGATTTGCATATACTCCTTGTCTAAATTGTCTATTTTTATACTATTAGTAGATGCCTTAATCTTTGTTATTATCCTATCTAATATTTATTTTTATTTTGTAATGTGGAAAGAAACTGGAGCATTTTTATGATACCCATGCTTCAAGTGACTCTATGGCTTAAGCTTTTTTTTGAAAAATGAAATGCTATAAAAACAAAATATGATCTGTGCTTTGAGGTACATTTGCCAGTTTTGTGTTTGCTCGCAGTGATATCTGTGGCCGGTTAGCTCAGTTGGTTAGAGCGTGGTGCTAATATCGCCAAGGTCACGGGTTCGATCCCCGTATGGGCCATTTGCTTTTCTTGATGGACAAGAATGGAATAAGATCATCGGTGGAGTGCATGAATACTTGAAAACATCATAGACACATATATCACAAAATCTCTTCAAATACATATCAGAAGCCAGTGGGAGTGTCATCCTTTGGCTGATGAGGATTTTTCTCTACATGGCTCAGTGACTTTTGTCTCAAATCAAGCAATATGGCATAACTAAGATATGCAAGGTCAAATTAATCAGTTATTATATTGCTGCTCAAATATAGAGGGCACTAGGTGTTACTAGAAGAAGAAGAAGATATGTGCTCCCCTCTCATTAGTGCACACTGAAGTTAAAAAAAATTGAGAATTTCTAAAGACCAGAGCACAAGTAATGGATCTCTGCATTCTTATTGCATCTTTTCTTATTTCCAAATATTTGACATACTTCTGATTTGATAAGTTTAAAAATGGTTTAAACAAAGGACACCACTGAAGATGATGGAATTTATATGAATTTTAAATGAAGATTTGCAATACTCATACATTGAATGAAAATGGAGCTTTGAACAATAGGAAAATAAACAATGTTAGCTCCCACGAGATATGAATTCAGATTACTAGATTCAAAGTCCAGGGTGCTAACAATTACATCATGGAACCCTCACCTGAGCAATGGCATCTACTGAAGTGCGCTCATCTTTTAAATGCAAAGAAAAGAAATTCAATACTTTATATATATTATTTCAAGTTTCTAATAAGCTCAGGGATGCAATAGGTATTATGTAGAATATTTGTCCAAACCCAATGATAATATATAAAAAGTAACCTATTTTTTAAAGGAGAAGATAGATACTAGAAACCTAAATGCCTAGGACCAATTTCAGTTGGAGCATCACCCCTTATGTTATCCTAGCATTGAATTGACAGTTTTTCTGTATTTCCATATTTGCATATCAGCCACTTACAATTGTTTCAAGCTTTATAACAGAGGACTGCCTTTTTTATAGACCAAGGATGAAAGTCTCTTGTGAGTTAAGTCTGATAATGACATCACAATTTGTAAATTAAGCTATAGTATGATTACAGAGTGTAGACTGAATAAAAAGTGCTTTCCTATGGATTGAAGTTTGTATTTTCTTAAGCTTTGCATTCCAAAATGGGCTAGCATTCTTTATTTCCAATGGGCACATTAAGCTACTTCCCCAATATATATTTTTTTGTGTTAAAAGTTATTCATACACAACTTGGTAAAACATACTAAATTTAATACATAATGGATTACATCCTGGGATTATCTTTTTCAACAATCTGTAAATTTACAATTAAAAATTGTGTATTAGATTTTTTAGATTGATTTTGCTTAGATTTGCTTATACTCCTTGTCTAAATTGTCTATTTTTATACTATTACTAGATGCCTTAATCTTTGTTATTATCCTATCTTATATTTATTTTTATTTTGTAATGTGGAAAGAAACTGGAGCATTTTTATGATATCCATGCTTCAAGTGACTCTATGGCTTAAGCTTTTTTTTGAAAAATGAAATGCTATAAAAACAAAATATGATCTGTGCTTTGAGGTACATTTGCCAGTTTTGTGTTGCTTGCAGTAATATTTGTGGCCGGTTAGCTCAGTTGGTTAGAGCGTGGTGCTAATAACGCAAAGGTCACGGGTTTGATCCCTGTATGGGTCATTTGCTTTTCTTGATGGACAAGAATGGAATAAGCTCATCGGTGGAGTGCATGAATACTTGAAAACATCATAGACACATATATCACAAAATCTCTTCAAATACATATCAGAATCCAGTGGGAGTGTCATCCTTTGGCTGATGAAGATTTTTCTCTACATGGCTCAGTGACTTTTGTCTCAAATCAAGCAATATGGCATAACTAAGATATGCAAGGGCAAATTAATTAGTTATTATATTGCTGCTCAAACATAGAGGGCACTAGGTGTTACTAGAAGAAGAAGAAGATATGTGCTCCCCTCTCATTAGTGCACACTGAAGTAAAAAAATGGAGAATTTCTAAAGACCAAAGCACAAGTAATGGATCTCTGCATTCTTATTGCATCTTTTCTTATTTCCAAATATTTGACATACTTCTGATTTGATAAGTTTAAAAATGAGTTTAAACAAAGGACACCACTGAAGATGATGGAATTTATATGAATTTTAAATGAAGATTTGCAATACTCATACATTGAATGAAAATGGAGCTTTGAACAATAGGAAAATAAACAATGTTAGCTCCCACGAGATATGAATTCAGATTACTAGATTCAAAGTCAAGGGTGCTAACAATTACACCATGGAACCCTCACCTGAGCAATGGCATCTACTGAAGTGCGCTCATCTTTTAAATGCAAAGAAAAGAAATTCAATACTTTATATATATTATTTCAAGTTTCTAATAAGCTCAGGGATGCAATAGGTATTATGTAGAATATTTGTCCAAACCCAATGATAATATATAAAAAGTAACCTATTTTTTAAAGGAGAAGATAGATACTAGAAACCTAAATGCCTAGGACCAATTTCAGTTGGAGCATCACCCCTTATGTTATCCTAGCATTGAATTGACAGTTTTTCTGTATTTCCATATTTGCATATCAGCCACTTACAATTGTTTCAAGCTTTATAACAGAGGACTGCCTTTTTTATAGACCAAGGATGAAAGTCTCTTGTGAGTTAAGTCTGATAATGACATCACAATTTGTAAATTAAGCTATAGTATGATTACAGAGTGAAGACTAAATAAAAAGTGCTTTCCTATGGATTGAAGTTTGTATTTTCTTAAGCTTTGCATTCCAAAATGGGCTAGCATTCTTTATTTCCAATGGGCACATTAAGCTACTTCCCCAATATATATTTTTTTGTGTTAAAAGTTATTCATACACAACTTGGTAAAACATACTAAATTTAATACATAATGGATTACTTCCTGGATTATCTTTTTCAACAATCTGTAAATTTACAATTAAAAATTGTGTATTAGATTTTTTAGATTGATTTTGCTTAGATTTGCATATACTCCTTGTCTAAATTGTCTATTTTTATACTATTAGTAGATGCCTTAATCTTTGTTATTATCCTATCTAATATTTATTTTTATTTTGTAATGTGGAAAGAAACTGGAGCATTTTTATGATACCCATGCTTCAAGTGACTCTATGGCTTAAGCTTTTTTTTGAAAAATGAAATGCTATAAAAACAAAATATGATCTGTGCTTTGAGGTACATTTGCCAGTTTTGTGTTGCTTGCAGTGATATCTGTGGCTGGTTAGCTCGGTTGGTTAGAGCGTGGTGCTAATAACGCCAAGATCACGGGTTCGATCCCCGTATGGGTCATTTGCTTTTCTTGATGGACAAGAATGGAATAAGCTCATCGGTGGAGTGCATGAATACTTGAAAACATCATAGACACATATATCACAAAATCTCTTCAAATACATATCAGAAGCCAGTGGGAGTGTCATCCTTTGGCTGATGAAGATTTTTCTCTACATGGCTCAGTGACTTTTGTCTCAAATCAAGCAATATGGCATAACTAAGATATGCAAGGGCAAATTAATTAGTTATTATATTGCTGCTCAAACATAGAGGGCACTAGGTGTTACTAGAAGAAGAAGAAGATATGTGCTCCCCTCTCATTAGTGCACACTGAAGTAAAAAAAATGGAGAATTTCTAAAGACCAGAGCACAAGTAATGGATCTCTGCATTCTTATTGCATCTTTTCTTATTTCCAAATATTTGACATACTTCTGATTTGATAAGTTTAAAAATGAGTTTAAACAAAGGACACCACTGAAGATGATGGAATTTATATGAATTGTAAATGAAGATTTGCAATACTCATACATTGAATGAAAATGGAGCTTTGAACAAAAGGAAAATAAACAATGTTAGCTCCCACGAGATATGAACTCAGATTACTAGATTCCAAGTCCAGGGTGCTAACAATTACATCATGGAACCCTCACCTGAGCAATGGCATCTACTGAAGTGCGCTCATCTTTTAAATGCAAAGAAAAGAAATTCAATACTTTATATATATTATTTCAAGTTTCTAATAAGCTCAGGGATGCAATAGGTATTATGTAGAATATTTGTCCAAACCCAATGATAATATATAAAAAGTAACCTATTTTTTAAAGGAGAAGATAGATACTAGAAACCTAAATGCCTAGGACCAATTTCAGTTGGAGCATCACCCCTTATGTTATCCTAGCATTGAATTGACAGTTTTTCTGTATTTCCATATTTGCATATCAGCCACTTACAATTGTTTCAAGCTTTATAACAGAGGACTGCCTTTTTTATAGACCAAGGATGAAAGTCTCTTGTGAGTTAAGTCTGATAATGACATCACAATTTGTAAATTAAGCTATAGTATGATTACAGAGTGTAGACTGAATAAAAAGTGCTTTCCTATGGATTGAAGTTTGTATTTTCTTAAGCTTTGCATTCCAAAATGGGCTAGCATTCTTTATTTCCAATGGGCACATTAAGCTACTTCCCCAATATATATTTTTTTGTGTTAAAAGTTATTCATACACAACTTGGTAAAACATACTAAATTTAATACATAATGGATTACATCCTGGGATTATCTTTTTCAACAATCTGTAAATTTACAATTAAAAATTGTGTATTAGATTTTTTAGATTGATTTTGCTTAGATTTGCATATACTCCTTGTCTAAATTGTCTATTTTTATACTATTACTAGATGCCTTAATCTTTGTTATTATCCTATCTTATATTTATTTTTATTTTATAATGTGGAAAGAAACTGGAGCATTTTTATGATACCCATGCTTCAAGTGACTCTATGGCTTAAGCTTTTTTTTGAAAAATGAAATGCTATAAAAACAAAATATGATCTGTGCTTTGAGGTACATTTGCCAGTTTTGTGTTGCTTGCAGTAATATCTGTGGCCGGTTAGCTCAGTTGGTTAGAGCGTGGTGCTAATAACGCCAAGGTCACGGGTTTGATCCCCGTATGGGTCATTTGCTTTTCTTGATGGACAAGAATGGAATAAGCTCATCGGTGGAGTGCATGAATACTTGAAAACATCATAGACACATATATCACAAAATCTCTTCAAATACATATCAGAAGCCAGTGGGAGTGTCATCCTTTGGCTGATGAAGATTTTTCTCTACATGGCTCAGTGACTTTTGTCTCAAATCAAGCAATATGGCATAACTAAGATATGCAAGGGCAAATTAATCAGTTATTATATTGCTGCTCAAACATAGAGGGCACTAGGTGTTACTAGAAGAAGAAGAAGATATGTGCTCCCCTCTCATTATTGCACACTGAAGTAAAAAAAATGGAGAATTTCTAAAGACCAGAGCACAAGTAATGGATCTCTGCATTCTTATTGCATCTTTTCTTATTTCCAAATATTTGACATACTTCTGATTTGATAAGTTTAAAAATGAGTTTAAACAAAGGACACCACTGAAGATGATGGAATTTATATGAATTTTAAATGAAGATTTGCAATTCTCATACATTGAATGAAAATGGAGCTTTGAACAAAAGGAAAATAAACAATGTTAGCTCCCACGAGATATGAACTCAGATTACTAGATTCAAAGTCCAGGGTGCTAACAATTACACCATGGAACCCTCACCTGAGCAATGGCATCTACTGAAGTGCGCTCATCTTTTAAATGCAAAGAAAAGAAATTCAATACTTTATATATATTATTTCAAGTTTCTAATAAGCTCAGGGATGCAATAGGTATTATGTAGAATATTTGTCCAAACCCAATGATAATATATAAAAAGTAACCTATTTTTTAAAGGAGAAGATAGATACTAGAAACGTAAATGCCTAGGACCAATTTCAGTTGGAGCATCACCCCTTATGTTATCCTAGCATTGAATTGACAGTTTTTCTGTATTTCCATATTTGCATATCAGCCACTTACAATTGTTTCAAGCTTTATAACAGAGGACTGCCTTTTTTTATAGACCAAGGATGAAAGTCTCTTGTGAGTTAAGTCTGATAATGACATCACAATTTGTAAATTAAGCTATAGTATGATTACAGAGTGTAGACTGAATAAAAAGTGCTTTCCTATGGATTGAAGTTTGTATTTTCTTAAGCTTTGCATTCCAAAATGGGCTAGCATTCTTTATTTCCAATGGGCACATTAAGCTACTTCCCCAATATATATTTTTTTGTGTTAAAAGTTATTCATACACAACTTGGTAAAACATACTAAATTTAATACATAATGGATTACATCCTGGATTATCTTTTTCAACAATTTGTAAATTTACAATTAAAAATTGTGTATTAGGTTTTTTAGATTGATTTTGCTTAGATTTGCATATACTCCTTGTCTAAATTGTCTATTTTTATACTATTAGTAGATGCCTTAATCTTTGTTATTATCCTATCTAATATTTATTTTTATTTTGTAATGTTGAAAGAAACTGGAGCATTTTTATGATACCCATGCTTCAAGTGACTCTATGGCTTAAGCTTTTTTTTGAAAAATGAAATGCTATAAAAACAAAATCAGATCTGTGCTTTGAGGTACATTTGCCAGTTTTGTGTTTGCTTGCAGTAACATCTGTGGCCGGTTAGCTCAGTTGGTTAGAGCGTGGTGCTAATAACGCCAAGGTCACGGGTTCGATCCCCGTATGGGCCATTTGCTTTCCTTGATGGACAAGAATGGAATAAGCTCATCGGTGTAGTGCATGCATACTTGAAAACATCATAGACACATATATCACAAAATCTCTTCAAATACATATCAGAAGCCAGTGGGAGTGTCATCCTTTGGCTGATGAAGATTTTTCTCTACATGGCTCAGTGACTTTTGTCTCAAATCAAGCAATATGGCATAACTAAGATATGCAAGGGCAAATTAATCAGTTATTATATTGCTGCTCAAACATAGAGGGCACTAGGTGTTACTAGAAGAAGAAGAAGAAGATATGTGCTCCCCTCTCATTAGTGCACACTGAAGTAAAAAAAAATGGAGAATTTCTAAAGACCAGAGCACAAGTAATGGATTCTTATTGCATCTTTTCTTATTTCCAAATATTTGACATACTTCTGATTTGATAAGTTTAAAAATGAGTTTAAACAAAGGACACCACTGAAGATGATGGAATTTATATGAATTTTAAATGGAGATTTGCAATACTCATACATTGAATGAAAATGGAGCTTTGAACAAAAGGAAAATAAACAATGTTAGCTCCCACGAGATATGAACTCAGATTACTAGATTCAAAGTCCAGGGTGCTAACAATTACACCATGGAACCCTCACCTGAGCAATGGCATCTACTGAAGTGCGCTCATCTTTTAAATGCAAAGAAAAGAAATTCAATACTTTATATATAATATTTCAAGTTTCTAATAAGCTCAGGGATGCAATAGGTATTATGTAGAATATTTGTCCAAACCCAATGATAATATATAAAAAGTAACCTATTTTTTAAAGGAGAAGATAGATACTAGAAACCTAAATGCCTAGGACCAATTTCAGTTGGAGCATCACCCCTTATGTTATCCTAGCATTGAATTGACAGTTTTTCTGTATTTCCATATTTGCATATCAGCCACTTACAATTGTTTCAAGCTTTATAACAGAGGACTGCCTTTTTTATAGACCAAGGATGAAAGTCTCTTGTGAGTTAAGTCTGATAATGACATCACAATTTGTAAATTAAGCTATAGTATGATTATAGAGTGTAGACTGAATAAAAAGTGCTTTCCTATGGATTGAAGTTTGTATTTTCTTAAGGTTTGCATTCCAAAATGGGCTAGCATTCTTTATTTCCAATAGGCACATTAAGCTACTTCCCCAATATTTATTTTTTTGTGTTAAAAGTTATTCATACACAACTTGGTAAAACATACTAAATTTAATACATAATGGATTACATCCTGATTATCTTTTTCAACAATCTGTAAATTTACAATTAAAAATTGTGTATTAGATTTTTTAGATTGATTTTGCTTAGATTTGCATATACTCCTTGTCTAAATTGTCTATTTTTATACTATTAGTAGATGCCTTAATCTTTGTTATTATCCTATCTAATATTTATTTTTATTTTGTAATGTGGAAAGAAACTGGAGCATTTTTATGATACCCATGCTTCAAGTGACTCTATGGCTTAAGCTTTTTTTTGAAAAATGAAATGCTATAAAAACAAAACATGATCTGTGCTTTGAGGTACATTTGCCAGTTTTGTGTTTGCTTGCAGTGATATCTGTGGCTGGTTAGCTCAGTTGGTTAGAGCGTGGTGCTAATAACGCCAAGGTCACGGGTTCGATCCCCGTATGGGCCATTTACTTTCCTTGATGGACAAGAATGGAATAAGCTCATCGGTGGAGTGCATGAATACTTGAAAACATCATAGACACATTTATCACAAAATCTCTTCAAATACATATCAGAAGTCAATGGGAGTGTCATCCTTTGGCTGATGAAGATTTTTCTCTACATGGCTCAGTGACTTTTGTCTCAAATCAAGCAATATGGCATAACTAAGATATGCAAGGGCAAATTAATCAGTTATTATATTGCTGCTCAAACATAGAGGGCACTAGGTGTTACTAGAAGAAGAAGAAGAAGATATGTGCTCCCCTCTCATTAGTGCACACTGAAGTAAAAAAAATGGAGAATTTCTAAAGACCAGAGCACAAGTAATGGATTCTTATTGCATCTTTTCTTATTTCCAAATATTTGACATACTTCTGATTTGATAAGTTTAAAAATGAGTTTAAACAAAGGACACCACTGAAGATGATGGAATTTATATGAATTTTAAATGAAGATTTGCAATACTCATACATTGAATGAAAATGGAGCTTTGAACAAAAGGAAAATAAACAATGTTAGCTCCCACGAGATATGAACTCAGATTACTAGATTCAAAGTCCAGGGTGCTAACAATTAAACCATGGAACCCTCACCTGAGCAATGGCATCTACTGAAGTGCGCTCATCTTTTAAATGCAAAGAAAAGAAATTCAATACTTTATATACAGTATATTATTTCAAGTTTCTAATAAGCTCAGGGATGCAATAGGTATTATGTAGAATATTTGTCCAAACCCAATGATAATATATAAAAAGTAACCTATTTTTTAAAGGAGAAGATAGATACTAGAAACCTAAATGCCTAGGACCAATTTCAGTTGGAGCATCACCCCTTATGTTATCCTAGCATTGAATTGACAGTTTTTCTGTATTTCCATATTTGCATATCAGCCACTTACAATTGTTTCAAGCTTTATAACAGAGGACTGCCTTTTTTATAGACCAAGGATGAAAGTCTCTTGTGAGTTAAGTCTGATAATGACATCACAATTTGTAAATTAAGCTATAGTATGATTACAGAGTGTAGACTGAATAAAAAGTGCTTTCCTATGGATTGAAGTTTGTATTTTCTTAAGGTTTGCATTCCAAAATGGGCTAGCATTCTTTATTTCCAATAGGCACATTAAGCTACTTCCCCAATATTTATTTTTTTGTGTTAAAAGTTATTCATACACAACTTGGTAAAACATACTAAATTTAATACATAATGGATTACATCCTGGATTATCTTTTTCAACAATCTGTAAATTTACAATTAAAAATTGTGTATTAGATTTTTTAGATTGATTTTGCTTAGATTTGCATATACTCCTAGTCTAAATTGTCTATTTTTATACTATTACTAGATGCCTTAATCTTTGTAATTATCCTATCTAATATTTATTTTTATTTTGTAATGTGGAAAGAAACTGGAGCATTTTTATGATACCCATGCTTCAAGTGACTCTATGGCTTAAGCTTTTTTTTTGAAAAATGAAATGCTATAAAAACAAAATATGATCTGTGCTTTGAGATATATTTGCCAGTTTTGTGTTTGCTTGCAGTAATATCTGTGGCCGGTTAGCGCAGTTGGTTAGAGCGTGGTGCTAATAACGCCAAGGTCACGGGTTCGATCCCCGTATGGGTCATTTGCTTTTCTTGATGGACAAGAATGGAATAAGCTCATCGGTGGAGTGCATGAATACTTGAAAACATCATAGACACATATATCACAAAATCTCTTCAAATACATATCAGAAGCCAGTGGGAGTGTCATCCTTTGGCTGATGAAGATTTTTCTCTACATGGCTCAGTGACTTTTGTCTCAAATCAAGCAATATGGCATAACTAAGATATGCAAGGGCAAATTAATTAGTTATTATATTGCTGCTCAAACATAGAGGGCACTAGGTGTTACTAGAAGAAGAAGAAGATATGTGCTCCCCTCTCATTAGTGCACACTGAAGTAAAAAAAATGGAGAATTTCTAAAGACCAGAGCACAAGTAATGGATCTCTGCATTCTTATTCCATCTTTTCTTATTTCCAAATATTTGACATACTTCTGATTTGATAAGTTTAAAAATGAGTTTAAACAAAGGACACCACTGAAGATGATGGAATTTATATGAATTTTAAATGGAGATTTGCAATACTCATACATTGAATGAAAATGGAGCTTTGAACAAAAGGAAAATAAACAATGTTAGCTCCCACGAGATATGAACTCAGATTACTAGATTCAAAGTCCAGGGTGCTAACAATTACACCATGGAACCCTCACCTGAGCAATGGCATCTACTGAAGTGCGCTCATCTTTTAAATGCAAAGAAAAGAAATTCAATACTTTATATATATTATTTCAAGTTTCTAATAAGCTCAGGGATGCAATAGGTATTATGTAGAATATTTGTCCAAACCCAATGATAATATATAAAAAGTAACCTATTTTTTAAAGGAGAAGATAGATACTAGAAACCTAAATGCCTAGGACCAATTTCAGTTGGAGCATCACCCCTTATGTTATCCTAGCATTGAATTGACAGTTTTTCTGTATTTCCATATTTGCATATCAGCCACTTACAATTGTTTCAAGCTTTATAACAGAGGACTGCCTTTTTTATAGACCAAGGATGAAAGTCTCTTGTGAGTTAAGTCTGATAATGACATCACAATTTGTAAATTAAGATATAGTATGATTACAGAGTGTAGACTGAATAAAAAGTGCTTTCCTATGGATTGAAGTTTGTATTTTCTTAAGGTTTGCATTCCAAAATGGGCTAGCATTCTTTATTTCCAATAGGCACATTAAGCTACTTCCCCAATATTTATTTTTTTGTGTTAAAAGTTATTCATACACAACTTGGTAAAACATACTAAATTTAATACATAATGGATTACATCCTGGATTATCTTTTTCAACAATCTGTAAATTTACAATTAAAAATTGTGTATTAGATTTTTTAGATTGATTTTGCTTAGATTTGCATATACTCCTAGTCTAAATTGTCTATTTTTATACTATTACTAGATGCCTTAATCTTTGTAATTATCCTATCTAATATTTATTTTTATTTTGTAATGTGGAAAGAAACTGGAGCATTTTTATGATACCCATGCTTCAAGTGACTCTATGGCTTAAGCTTTTTTTTGAAAAATGTAATGCTATAAAAACAAAATATGATCTGTGCTTTGAGATATATTTGCCAATTTTGTGTTTGCTTGCAGTAATATCTGTGGCCGGTTAGCGCAGTTGGTTAGAGCGTGGTGCTAATAACGCCAAGGTCACGGGTTCGATCCCCGTATGGGCCATTTGCTTTTCTTGATGGACAAGAATGGAATAAACTCATCGGTGGAGTGCATGAATACTTGAAAACATCATAGACACATATATCACAAAATCTCTTCAAATACATATCAGAAGCCAGTGGGAGTGTCATCCTTTGGCTGATGAAGATTTTTCTCTACATGGCTAAGTGACTTTTGTCTCAAATCAAGCAATATGGCATAACTAAGATATGCAAGGGCAAATTAATTAGTTATTATATTGCTGCTCAAACATAGAGGGCACTAGGTGTTACTAGAAGAAGAAGAAGATATGTGCTCCCCTCTCATTAGTGCACACTGAAGTAAAAAAAATGGAGAATTTCTAAAGACCAGAGCACAAGTAATGGATCTCTGCATTCTTATTGCATCTTTTCTTATTTCCAAATATTTGACATACTTCTGATTTGATAAGTTTAAAAATGAGTTTAAACAAAGGACACCACTGAAGATGATGGAATTTATATGAATTTTAAATGAAGATTTGCAATACTCATACATTGAATGAAAATGGAGCTTTGAACAAAAGGAAAATAAACAATGTTAGCTCCCACGAGATATGAACTCAGATTACTAGATTCAAAGTCGAGGGTGCTAACAATTACACCATGGAACCCTCACCTGAGCAATGGCATCTACTGAAGTGCGCTCATCTTTTAAATGCAAAGAAAAGAAATTCAATACTTTATATATATTATTTCAAGATTCTAATAAGCTCAGGGATGCAATAGGTATTATGAAGAATATTTGTCCAAACCCAATGATAATATATAAAAAGTAACCTATTTTTTAAAGGAGAAGATAGATACTAGAAACCTAAATGCCTAGGACCAATTTCAGTTGGAGCATCACCCCTTATGTTATCCTAGCATTGAATTGACAGTTTTTCTGTATTTCCATATTTGCATATCAGCCACTTACAATTGTTTCAAGCTTTATAACAGAGGACTGCCTTTTTTATAGACCAAGGATGAAAGTCTCTTGTGAGTTAAGTCTGATAATGACATCACAATTTGTAAATTAAGCTATAGTATGATTACAGAGTTTAGACTGAATAAAAAGTGCTTTCCAATGGATTGAAGTTTGTATTTTCTTAAGGTTTGCTTTCCAAAATGGGCTAGCATTCTTTATTTCCAATAGGCACATTAAGCTACTTCCCCAATATTTATTTTTTTGTGTTAAAAGTTATTCATACACAACTTGGTAAAACATACTAAATTTAATACATAATGGATTACATCCTGGATTATCTTTTCAACAATCTGTAAATTTACAATTAAAAATTGTGTATTAGATTTTTTAGATTGATTTTGCTTAGATTTGCATATACTCCTAGTCTAAATTGTCTATTTTTATACTATTACTAGATGCCTTAATCTTTGTAATTATCCTATCTAATATTTATTTTTATTTTGTAATGTGGAAAGAAACTGGAGCATTTTTATGATACCCATGCTTCAAGTGACTCTATGGCTTAAGCTTTTTTTTGAAAAATGAAATGCTATAAAAACAAAATCAGATCTGTGCTTTGAGGTACATTTGCCAGTTTTGTGTTTGCTTGCAGTAACATCTGTGGCCGGTTAGCTCAGTTGGTTAGAGCATGGTGCTAATAACGCCAAGGTCACGGGTTCGATCCCCGTATGGGCCATTTGCTTTTCTTGATGGACAAGAATGGAATAAGCTCATCGGTGGAGTGCATGAATACTTGAAAACATCATAGACACATATATCACAAAATCTCTTCAAATACATATCAGAAGCCAGTGGGAGTGTCATCCTTTGGCTGATGAAGATTTTTCTCTACATGGCTCAGTGACTTTTGTCTCAAATCAAGCAATATGGCATAACTAAGATATGCAAGGGCAAATTAATCAGTTATTATATTGCTGCTCAAACATAGAGGGCACTAGGTGTTACTAGAAGAAGAAGAAGATATGTGCTCCCCTCTCATTAGTGCACACTGAAGTAAAAAAAATGGAGAATTTCTAAAGACCAGAGCACAAGTAATGGATTCTTATTGCATCTTTTCTTATTTCCAAATATTTGACATACTTCTGATTTGATAAGTTTAAAAATGAGTTTAAACAAAGGACACCACTGAAGATGATGGACTTTATATGAATTTTAAATGAAGATTTGCAATACTCATACATTGAATGAAAATGGAGCTTTGAACAAAAGGAAAATAAACAATGTTAGCTCCCACGAGATATGAACTCAGATTACTAGATTCAAAGTCCAGGGTGCTAACAATTACACCATGGAACCCTCACCTGAGCAATGGCATCTACTGAAGTGCGCTCATCTTTTAAATGCAAAGAAAAGAAATTCAATACTTTATATATATTATTTCAAGTTTCTAATAAGCTCAGGGATGCAATAGGTATTATGTAGAATATTTGTCCAAACCCAATGATAATATATAAAAAGTAACCTATTTTTTAAAGGAGAAGATAGATACTAGAAACCTAAATGCCTAGGACCAATTTCAGTTGGAGCATCACCCCTTATGTTATCCTAGCATTGAATTGACAGTTTTTCTGTATTTCCATATTTGCATATCAGCCACTTACAATTGTTTCAAGCTTTATAACAGAGGACTGCCTTTTTTATAGACCAAGGATGAAAGTCTCTTGTGAGTTAAGTCTGATAATGACATCACAATTTGTAAATTAAGCTATAGTATGATTACAGAGTGTAGACTGAATAAAAAGTGCTTTCCTATGGATTGAAGTTTGTATTTTCTTAAGCTTTGCTTTCCAAAATGGGCTAGCATTCTTTATTTCCAATAGGCACATTAAGCTACTTCCCCAATATTTATTTTTTTGTGTTAAAAGTTATTCATACACAACTTGGTAAAACATACTAAATTTAATACATAATGGATTACATCCTGGATTATCTTTTCAACAATCTGTAAATTTACAATTAAAAATTGTGTATTAGATTTTTTAGATTGATTTTGCTTAGATTTGCATATACTCCTAGTCTAAATTGTCTATTTTTACACTATTACTAGATGCCTTAATCTTTGTAATTATCCTATCTAATATTTATTTTTATTTTGTAATGTGGAAAGAAACTGGAGCATTTTTATGATACCCATGCTTCAAGTGACTCTATGGCTTGAGCTTTTTTTTGAAAAATGAAATGCTATAAAAACAAAATATGATCTGTGCTTTGAGATATATTTGCCAGTTTTGTGTTTGCTTGCAGTAATATCTGTGGCCGGTTAGCGCAGTTGGTTAGAGCGTGGTGCTAATAACGCCAAGGTCACGGGTTCGATCCCCGTATGGGCCATTTGCTTTTCTTGATGGACAAGAATGGAATAAGCTCATCGGTGGAGTGCATGAATACTTGAAAACATCATAGACACATATATCACAAAATCTCTTCAAATACATATCAGAAGCCAGTGGGAGTGTCATCCTTTGGCTGATGAAGATTTTTCTCTACGTGGCTCAGTGACTTTTGTCTCAAATCAAGCAATATGGCATAACTAAGATATGCAAGGGCAAATTAATCAGTTATTATATTGCTGCTCAAACATAGAGGGCACTAGGTGTTACTAGAAGAAGAAGAAGATATGTGCTCCCCTCTCATTAGTGCACACTGAAGTAAAAAAAATGGAGAATTTCTAAAGACCAGAGCACAAATAATGGATCTCTGCATTCTTATTGCATCTTTTCTTATTTCCAAATATTTGACATAATTCTGATTTGATAAGTTTAAAAATGAGTTTAAACAAAGGACACCACTGAAGATGATGGAATTTATATGAATTTTAAATGAAGATTTGCAATACTCATACATTGAATGAAAATGGAGCTTTGAACAAAAGGAAAATAAACAATGTTAGCTCCCACGAGATATGAACTCAGATTACTAGATTCAAAGTCAAGGGTGCTAACAATTACACCATGGAACCCTCACCTGAGCAATGGCATCTACCGAAGTGCGCTCATCTTTTAAATGCAAAGAAAAGAAATTCAATACTTTATATATATTATTTCAAGTTTCTAATAAGCTCAGGGATGCAATAGGTATTATGTAGAATATTTGTCCAAACCCAATGATAATATATAAAAAGTAACCTATTTTTTAAAGGAGAAGATAGATACTAGAAACCTAAATGCCTAGGACCAATTTCAGTTGGAGCATCACCCCTTATGTTATCCTAGCAATGAATTGACAGTTTTTCTGTATTTCCATATTTGCATATCAGCCACTTACAATTGTTTCAAGCTTTATAACAGAGGACTGCCTTTTTTATAGACCAAGGATGAAAGTCTCTTGTGAGTTAAGTCTGATAATGACATCACAATTTGTAAATTAAGCTATAGTATGATTACAGAGTGTAGACTGAATAAAAAGTGCTTTCCTATGGATTGAAGTTTGTATTTTCTTAAGGTTTGCTTTCCAAAATGGGCTAGCATTCTTTATTTCCAATAGGCACATTAAGCTACTTCCCCAATATTTATTTTTTTGTGTTAAAAGTTATTCAAACACAACTTGGTAAAACATACTAAATTTAATACATAATGGATTACATCCTGGATTATCTTTTCAACAATCTGTAAATTTACAATTAAAAATTGTGTATTAGATTTTTTAGATTGATTTTGCTTAGATTTGCATATACTCCTAGTCTAAATTGTCTATTTCTATACTATTAGTAGATGCCTTAATCTTTGTAATTATCCTATCTAATATTTATTTTTATTTTGTAATGTGGAAAGAAACTGGAGCATTTTTATGATACCCATGCTTCAAGTGACTCTATGGCTTAAGCTTTTTTTTGAAAAATGAAATGCTATAAAAACAAAATCAGATCTGTGCTTTGAGGTACATTTGCCAGTTTTGTGTTTGCTTGCAGTAACATCTGTGGCCGGTTAGCTCAGTTGGTTAGAGCGTGGTGCTAATAACGCCAAGGTCACGGGTTCGATCCCCGTATGGGCCATTTGCTTTTCTTGATGGACAAGAATGGAATAAGCTCATCGGTGGAGTGCATGAATACTTGAAAACATCATAGACACATATATCACAAAATCTCTTCAAATACATATCAGAAGCCAGTGGGAGTGTCATCCTTTGGCTGATGAAGATTTTTCTCTACATGGCTCAGTGACTTTTGTCTCAAATCAAGCAATATGGCATAACTAAGATATGCAAGGGCAAATTAATCAGTTATTATATTGCTGCTCAAACATAGAGGGCACTAGGTGTTACTAGAAGAAGAAGAAGATATGTGCTCCCCTCTCATTAGTGCACACTGAAGTAAAAAAAATGGAGAATTTCTAAAGACCAGAGCACAAGTAATGGATTCTTATTGCATCTTTTCTTATTTCCAAATATTTGACATACTTCTGATTTGATAAGTTTAAAAATGAGTTTAAACAAAGGACACCACTGAAGATGATGGAATTTATATGAATTTTAAATGAAGATTTGCAATACTCATACATTGAATGAAAATGGAGCTTTGAACAAAAGGAAAATAAACAATGTTAGCTCCCACGAGATATGAACTCAGATTACTAGATTCAAAGTCGAGGGTGCTAACAATTACACCATGGAACCCTCACCTGAGCAATGGCATCTACTGAAGTGCGCTCATCTTTTAAATGCAAAGAAAAGAAATTCAATACTTTATATATATTATTTCAAGATTCTAATAAGCTCAGGGATGCAATAGGTATTATGAAGAATATTTGTCCAAACCCAATGATAATATATAAAAAGTAACCTATTTTTTAAAGGAGAAGATAGATACTAGAAACCTAAATGCCTAGGACCAATTTCAGTTGGAGCATCACCCCTTATGTTATCCTAGCATTGAATTGACAGTTTTTCTGTATTTCCATATTTGCATATCAGCCACTTACAATTGTTTCAAGCTTTATAACAGAGGACTGCCTTTTTTATAGACCAAGGATGAAAGTCTCTTGTGAGTTAAGTCTGATAATGACATCACAATTTGTAAATTAAGCTATAGTATGATTACAGAGTTTAGACTGAATAAAAAGTGCTTTCCTATGGATTGAAGTTTGTATTTTCTTAAGGTTTGCTTTCCAAAATGGGCTAGCATTCTTTATTTCCAATAGGCACATTAAGCTACTTCCCCAATATTTATTTTTTTGTGTTAAAAGTTATTCATACACAACTTGGTAAAACATACTAAATTTAATACATAATGGATTACATCCTGGATTATCTTTTCAACAATCTGTAAATTTACAATTAAAAATTGTGTATTAGATTTTTTAGATTGATTTTGCTTAGATTTGCATATACTCCTAGTCTAAATTGTCTATTTTTACACTATTACTAGATGCCTTAATCTTTGTAATTATCCTATCTAATATTTATTTTTATTTTGTAATGTGAAAAGAAACTGGAGCATTTTTATGATACCCATGCTTCAAGTGACTCTATGGCTTGAGCTTTTTTTTGAAAAATGAAATGCTATAAAAACAAAATATGATCTGTGCTTTGAGATATATTTGCCAGTTTTGTGTTTGCTTGCAGTAATATCTGTGGCCGGTTAGCGCAGTTGGTTAGAGCGTGGTGCTAATAACGCCAAGGTCACGGGTTCGATCCCCGTATGGGCCATTTGCTTTTCTTGATGGACAAGAATGGAATAAGCTCATCGGTGGAGTGCATGAATACTTGAAAACATCATAGACACATATATCACAAAATCTCTTCAAATACATATCAGAAGCCAGTGGGAGTGTCATCCTTTGGCTGATGAAGATTTTTCTCTACGTGGCTCAGTGACTTTTGTCTCAAATCAAGCAATATGGCATAACTAAGATATGCAAGGGCAAATTAATCAGTTATTATATTGCTGCTCAAACATAGAGGGCACTAGGTGTTACTAGAAGAAGAAGAAGATATGTGCTCCCCTCTCATTAGTGCACACTGAAGTAAAAAAAATGGAGAATTTCTAAAGACCAGAGCACAAGTAATGGATCTCTGCATTCTTATTGCATCTTTTCTTATTTCCAAATATTTGACATAATTCTGATTTGATAAGTTTAAAAATGAGTTTAAACAAAGGACACCACTGAAGATGATGGAATTTATATGAATTTTAAATGAAGATTTGCAATACTCATACATTGAATGAAAATGGAGCTTTGAACAAAAGGAAAATAAACAATGTTAGCTCCCACGAGATATGAACTCAGATTACTAGATTCAAAGTCAAGGGTGCTAACAATTACACCATGGAACCCTCACCTGAGCAATGGCATCTACCGAAGTGCGCTCATCTTTTAAATGCAAAGAAAAGAAATTCAATACTTTATATATATTATTTCAAGTTTCTAATAAGCTCAGGGATGCAATAGGTATTATGTAGAATATTTGTCCAAACCCAATGATAATATATAAAAAGTAACCTATTTTTTAAAGGAGAAGATAGATACTAGAAACCTAAATGCCTAGGACCAATTTCAGTTGGAGCATCACCCCTTATGTTATCCTAGCAATGAATTGACAGTTTTTCTGTATTTCCATATTTGCATATCAGCCACTTACAATTGTTTCAAGCTTTATAACAGAGGACTGCCTTTTTTATAGACCAAGGATGAAAGTCTCTTGTGAGTTAAGTCTGATAATGACATCACAATTTGTAAATTAAGCTATAGTATGATTACAGAGTGTAGACTGAATAAAAAGTGCTTTCCTATGGATTGAAGTTTGTATTTTCTTAAGGTTTGCTTTCCAAAATGGGCTAGCATTCTTTATTTCCAATAGGCACATTAAGCTACTTCCCCAATATTTATTTTTTTGTGTTAAAAGTTATTCAAACACAACTTGGTAAAACATACTAAATTTAATACATAATGGATTACATCCTGGATTATCTTTTCAACAATCTGTAAATTTACAATTAAAAATTGTGTATTAGATTTTTTAGATTGATTTTGCTTAGATTTGCATATACTCCTAGTCTAAATTGTCTATTTCTATACTATTAGTAGATGCCTTAATCTTTGTAATTATCCTATCTAATATTTATTTTTATTTTGTAATGTGGAAAGAAACTGGAGCATTTTTATGATACCCATGCTTCAAGTGACTCTATGGCTTAAGCTTTTTTTTGAAAAATGAAATGCTATAAAAACAAAATCAGATCTGTGCTTTGAGGTACATTTGCCAGTTTTGTGTTTGCTTGCAGTAACATCTGTGGCCGGTTAGCTCAGTTGGTTAGAGCGTGGTGCTAATAACGCCAAGGTCACGGGTTCGATCCCCGTATGGGCCATTTGCTTTTCTTGATGGACAAGAATGGAATAAGCTCATCGGTGGAGTGCATGAATACTTGAAAACATCATAGACACATATATCACAAAATCTCTTCAAATACATATCAGAAGCCAGTGGGAGTGTCATCCTTTGGCTGATGAAGATTTTTCTCTACATGGCTCAGTGACTTTTGTCTCAAATCAAGCAATATGGCATAACTAAGATATGCAAGGGCAAATTAATCAGTTATTATATTGCTGCTCAAACATAGAGGGCACTAGGTGTTACTAGAAGAAGAAGAAGATATGTGCTCCCCTCTCATTAGTGCACACTGAAGTAAAAAAAATGGAGAATTTCTAAAGACCAGAGCACAAGTAATGGATTCTTATTGCATCTTTTCTTATTTCCAAATATTTGACATACTTCTGATTTGATAAGTTTAAAAATTAGTTTAAACAAAGGACACCACTGAAGATGATGGAATTTATATGAATTTTAAATGAAGATTTGCAATACTCATACATTGAATGAAAATGGAGCTTTGAACAAAAGGAAAATAAACAATGTTAGCTCCCACGAGATATGAACTCAGATTACTAGATTCAAAGTCCAGGGTGCTAACAATTACACCATGGAACCCTCACCTGAGCAATGGCATCTACTGAAGTGCGCTCATCTTTTAAATGCAAAGAAAAGAAATTCAATACTTTATATATATTATTTCAAGTTTCTAATAAGCTCAGGGATGCAATAGGTATTATGTAGAATATTTGTCCAAACCCAATGATAATATATAAAAAGTAACCTATTTTTTAAAGGAGAAGATAGATACTAGAAACCTAAATGCCTAGGACCAATTTCAGTTGGAGCATCACCCCTTATGTTATCCTAGCATTGAATTGACAGTTTTTCTGTATTTCCATATTTGCATATCAGCCACTTACAATTGTTTCAAGCTTTATAACAGAGGACTGCCTTTTTTATAGACCAAGGATGAAAGTCTCTTGTGAGTTAAGTCTGATAATGACATCACAATTTGTAAATTAAGCTATAGTATGATTACAGAGTGTAGACTGAATAAAAAGTGCTTTCCTATGGATTGAAGTTTGTATTTTCTTAAGGTTTGCTTTCCAAAATGGGCTAGCATTCTTTATTTCCAATAGGCACATTAAGCTACTTCCCCAATATTTATTTTTTTGTGTTAAAAGTTATTCATACACAACTTGGTAAAACATACTAAATTTAATACATAATGGATTACATCCTGGATTATCTTTTCAACAATCTGTAAATTTACAATTAAAAATTGTGTATTAGATTTTTTAGATTGATTTTGCTTAGATTTGCATATACTCCTAGTCTAAATTGTCTATTTTTATACTATTACTAGATGCCTTAATCTTTGTAATTATCCTATCTAATATTTATTTTTATTTTGTAATGTGGAAAGAAACTGGAGCATTTTTATGATACCCATGCTTCAAGTGACTCTATGGCTTAAGCTTTTTTTTGAAAAATGAAATGCTATAAAAACAAAATATGATCTGTGCTTTGAGATATATTTGCCAGTTTTGTGTTTGCTTGCAGTAATATCTGTGGCTGGTTAGCGCAGTTGGTTAGAGCGTGGTGCTAATAACGCCAAGGTCACGGGTTCGATCCCTGTATGGGCCATTTGCTTTTCTTGATGGACAAGAATGGAATAAGCTCATCGGTGGAGTGCATGAATACTTGAAAACATCATAGACACATATATCACAAAATCTCTTCAAATACATATCAGAAGCCAGTGGGAGTGTCATCCTTTGGCTGATGAAGATTTTTCTCTACGTGGCTCAGTGACTTTTGTCTCAAATCAAGCAATATGGCATAACTAAGATATGCAAGGGCAAATTAATCAGTTATTATATTGCTGCTCAAACATAGAGGGCACTAGGTGTTACTAGAAGAAGAAGAAGATATGTGCTCCCCTCTCATTAGTGCACACTGAAGTAAAAAAAAATGGAGAATTTCTAAAGACCAGAGCACAAGTAATGGATCTCTGCATTCTTATTGCATCTTTTCTTATTTCCAAATATTTGACATAATTCTGATTTGATAAGTTTAAAAATGAGTTTAAACAAAGGACACCACTGAAGATGATGGAATTTATATGAATTTTAAATGAAGATTTGCAATACTCATACATTGAATGAAAATGGAGCTTTGAACAAAAGGAAAATAAACAATGTTAGCTCCCACGAGATATGAACTCAGATTACTAGATTCAAAGTCCAGGGTGCTAACAATTACACCATGGAACCCTCACCTGAGCAATGGCATCTACCGAAGTGCGCTCATCTTTTAAATGCAAAGAAAAGAAATTCAATACTTTATATATATTATTTCAAGTTTCTAATAAGCTCAGGGATGCAATAGGTATTATGTAGAATATTTGTCCAAACCCAATGATAATATATAAAAAGTAACCTATTTTTTAAAGGAGAAGATAGATACTAGAAACCTAAATGCCTAGGACCAATTTCAGTTGGAGCATCACCCCTTATGTAATCCTAGCAATGAATTGACAGTTTTTCTGTATTTCCATATTTGCATATCAGCCACTTACAATTGTTTCAAGCTTTATAACAGAGGATTGCCTTTTTTATAGACCAAGGATGAAAGTCTCTTGTGAGTTAAGTCTGATAATGACATCACAATTTGTAAATTAAGCTATAGTATGATTACAGAGTGTAGACTGAATAAAAAGTGCTTTCCTATGGATTGAAGTTTGTATTTTCTTAAGGTTTGCTTTCCAAAATGGGCTAGCATTCTTTATTTCCAATAGGCACATTAAGCTACTTCCCCAATATTTATTTTTTTGTGTTAAAAGTTATTCAAACACAACTTGGTAAAACATACTAAATTTAATACATAATGGATTACATCCTGGATTATCTTTTCAACAATCTGTAAATTTACAATTAAAAATTGTGTATTAGATTTTTTAGATTGATTTTGCTTAGATTTGCATATACTCCTAGTCTAAATTGTCTATTTTTATACTATTAGTAGATGCCTTAATCTTTGTAATTATCCTATCTAATATTTATTTTTATTTTGTAATGTGGAAAGAAACTGGAGCATTTTTATGATACCCATGCTTCAAGTGACTCTCTGGCTTAAGCTTTTTTTTGAAAAATGAAATGCTATAAAAACAAAATCAGATCTGTGCTTTGAGGTACATTTGCCAGTTTTGTGTTTGCTTGCAGTAACATCTGTGGCCGGTTAGCTCAGTTGGTTAGAGCGTGGTGCTAATAACGCCAAGGTCACGGGTTCGATCCCCGTATGGGTCATTTGCTTTTCTTGATGGACAAGAATGGAATAAGCTCATCGGTGGAGTGCATGAATACTTGAAAACATCATAGACACATATATCACAAAATCTCTTCAAATACATATCAGAAGCCAGTGGGAGTGTCATCCTTTGGCTGATGAAGATTTTTCTCTACATGGCTCAGTGACTTTTGTCTCAAATCAAGCAATATGGCATAACTAAGATATGCAAGGGCAAATTAATCAGTTATTATATTGCTGCTCAAACATAGAGGGCACTAGGTGTTACTAGAAGAAGAAGAAGATATGTGCTCCCCTCTCATTAGTGCACACTGAAGTAAAAAAAATGGAGAATTTCTAAAGACCAGAGCACAAGTAATGGATTCTTATTGCATCTTTTCTTATTTCCAAATATTTGACATACTTCTGATTTGATAAGTTTAAAAATGAGTTTAAACAAAGGACACCACTGAAGATGATGGACTTTATATGAATTTTAAATGAAGATTTGCAATACTCATACATTGAATGAAAATGGAGCTTTGAACAAAAGGAAAATAAACAATGTTAGCTCCCACGAGATATGAACTCAGATTACTAGATTCAAAGTCCAGGGTGCTAACAATTACACCATGGAACCCTCACCTGAGCAATGGCATCTACTGAAGTGCGCTCATCTTTTAAATGCAAAGAAAAGAAATTCAATACTTTATATATATTATTTCAAGTTTCTAATAAGCTCAGGGATGCAATAGGTATTATGTAGAATATTTGTCCAAACCCAATGATAATATATAAAAAGTAACCTATTTTTTAAAGGAGAAGATAGATACTAGAAACCTAAATGCCTAGGACCAATTTCAGTTGGAGCATCACCCCTTATGTTATCCTAGCATTGAATTGACAGTTTTTCTGTATTTCCATATTTGCATATCACCCACTTACAATTGTTTCAAGCTTTATAACAGAGGACTGCCTTTTTTATAGACCAAGGATGAAAGTCTCTTGTGAGTTAAGTCTGATAATGACATCACAATTTGTAAATTAAGCTATAGTATGATTACAGAGTGTAGACTGAATAAAAAGTGCTTTCCTATGGATTGAAGTTTGTATTTTCTCAAGGTTTGCTTTCCAAAATGGGCTAGCATTCTTTATTTCCAATAGGCACATTAAGCTACTTCCCCAATATTTATTTTTTTGTGTTAAAAGTTATTCATACACAACTTGGTAAAACATACTAAATTTAATACATAATGGATTACATCCTGGATTATCTTTTTCAACAATCTGTAAATTTACAATTAAAAATTGTGTATTAGATTTTTTAGATTGATTTTGCTTAGATTTGCATATACTCCTAGTCTAAATTGTCTATTTTTATACTATTACTAGATGCCTTAATCTTTGTAATTATCCTATCTAATATTTATTTTTATTTTGTAATGTGGAAAGAAACTGGAGCATTTTTATGATACCCATGCTTCAAGTGACTCTATGGCTTAAGCTTTTTTTTGAAAAATGAAATGCTATAAAAACAAAATATGATCTGTGCTTAGAGATATATTTGCCAGTTTTGTGTTTGCTTGCAGTAATATCTGTGGCCGGTTAGCGCAGTTGGTTAGAGCGTGGTGCTAATAACGCCAAGGTCACGGGTTCGATCCCCGTATGGGCCGTTTGATTTTCTTGATGGACAAGAATGGAATAAGCTCATCGGTGGAGTGCATGAATACTTGAAAACATCATAGACACATATATCACAAAATCTCTTCAAATACATATCAGAAGCCAGTGGGAGTGTCATCCTTTGGCTGATGAAGATTTTTCTCTACGTGGCTCAGTGACTTTTGTCTCAAATCAAGCAATATGGCATAACTAAGATATGCAAGGGCAAATTAATCAGTTATTATATTGCTGCTCAAACATAGAGGGCACTAGGTGTTACTAGAAGAAGAAGAAGAAGATATGTGCTCCCCTCTCATTAGTGCACACTGAAGTAAAAAAAATGGAGAATTTCTAAAGACCAGAGCACAAGTAATGGATCTCTGCATTCTTATTGCATCTTTTCTTATTTCCAAATATTTGACATACTTCTGATTTGATAAGTTTAAAAATGAGTTTAAACAAAGGACACCACTGAAGATGATGGAATTTATATGAATTTTAAATGAAGATTTGCAATACTCATACATTGAATGAAAATGGAGCTTTGAACAAAAGGAAAATAAACAATGTTAGCTCCCATGAGATATGAACTCAGATTACTAGATTCAAAGTCCAGGGTGCTAACAATTACACCATGGAACCCTCACCTGAGCAATGGCATCCACTGAAGTGCGCTCATCTTTTAAATGCAAAGAAAAGAAATTCAATACTTTATATATATATTATTTCAAGTTTCTAATAAGCTCTGGGATGCAATAGGTATTATGTAGAATATTTGACCAAACCCAATGATAATATATAAAAAGTAACCTATTTTTTAAAGGAGAATATAGATACTAGAAACCTAAATGCCTAGGACCAATTTCAGTTGGAGCATCACCCCTTATATTATCCTAGCATTGAATTGACAGTTTTTCAGTATTTCCATATTTGCATATCACCCACTTACAATTGTTTCAAGCTTTATAACAGAGGACTGCCTTTTTTATAGACCAAGGATGAAAGTCTCTTGTGAGTTAAGTCTGATAATGACATCACAATTTGTAAATTAAGCTATAGTATGATTACAGAGTGTAGACTGAATAAAAAGTGCTTTCCTATGGATTGAAGTTTGTATTTTCTTAAGCTTTGCATTCCAAAATGGGCTAGCATTCTTTATTTCCAATGGGCACATTAAGCTACTTCCCCAATATATATTTTTTTGTGTTAAAAGTTATTCATACACAACTTGGTAAAACATACTAAATTTAATACATAATGGATTACATCCTGGGATTATCTTTTTCAACAATCTGTAAATTTACAATTAAAAATTGTGTCTTAGATTTTTTAGATTGATTTTGCTTAGATTTGCATATACTCCTTGAATAAATTGTCTATTTTTATACTATTAGTAGATGCCTTAATCTTTGTTATTATCCTATCTAATATTTATTTTTATTTTGTAATGTGGAAAGAAACTGGAGCATTTTTATGATACCCATGCTTCAAGTGACTCTATGGCTTAAGCTTTTTTTTGAAAAATGAAATGCTATAAAAACAAAATCAGATCTGTGCTTTGAGGTACATTTGCCAGTTTTGTGTTTGCTTGCAGTAACATCTGTGGCCGGTTAGCTCAGTTGGTTAGAGCGTGGTGCTAATAACGCCAAGGTCACGGGTTTGATCCCCGTATGGGCTATTTGCTTTTCTTGATGGACAAGAATGGAATAAGCTCATCGGTGGAGTGCATGAATACTTGAAAACATCATAGACACATATATCACAAAATCTCTTCAAATACATATCAGAAGCCAGTGGGAGTGTCATCCTTTGGCTGATGAAGATTTTTCTCTACATGGCTCAGTGACTTTTGTCTCAAATCAAGCAATATGGCATAACTAAGATATGCAAGGGCAAATTAATTAGTTATTATATTGCTGCTCAAACATAGAGGGCACTAGGTGTTACTAGAAGAAGAAGAAGATATGTGCTCCCCTCTCATTAGTGCACACTGAAGTAAAAAAAAATTGAGAATTTCTAAAGACCAAAGCACAAGTAATGGATCTCTGCATTCTTATTGCATCTTTTCTTATTTCCAAATATTTGACATACTTCTGATTTGATAAGTTTAAAAATGAGTTTAAACAAAGGACACCACTGAAGATGATGGAATTAATATGAATTTTAAATGAAGATTTGCAATACTCATACATTGAATGAAAATGGAGCTTTGAACAATAGGAAAATAAACAATGTTAGCTCCCACGAGATATGAATTCAGATTACTAGATTCAAAGTCAAGGGTGCTAACAATTACACCATGGAACCCTCACCTGAGCAATGGCATCTACTGAAGTGCGCTCATCTTTTAAATGCAAAGAAAAGAAATTCAATACTTTATATATATTATTTCAAGTTTCTAATAAGCTCAGGGATGCAATAGGTATTATGTAGAATATTTGTCCAAACCCAATGATAATATATAAAAAGTAACCTATTTTTTAAAGGAGAAGATAGATACTAGAAACCTAAATGCCTAGGACCAATTTCAGTTGGAGCATCACCCCTTATGTTATCCTAGCATTGAATTGACAGTTTTTCTGTATTTCCATATTTGCATATCACCCACTTACAATTGTTTCAAGCTTTATAACAGAGGACTGCCTTTTTTATAGACCAAGGATGAAAGTCTCTTGTGAGTTAAGTCTGATAATGACATCACAATTTGTAAATTAAGCTATAGTATGATTACAGAGTGTAGACTGAATAAAAAGTGCTTTCCTATGGATTGAAGTTTGTATTTTCTTAAGCTTTGCATTCCAAAATGGGCTAGCATTCTTTATTTCCAATGGGCACATTAAGCTACTTCCCCAATATATATTTTTTTGTGTTAAAAGTTATTCATACACAACTTGGTAAAACATACTAAATTTAATACATAATGGATTACATCCTGGATTATCTTTTTCAACAATCTGTAAATTTACAATTAAAAATTGTGTATTAGATTTTTTAGATTGATTTTGCTTAGATTTGCATATACTCCTTGTCTAAATTGTCTATTTTTATACTATTAGTAGATGCCTTAATCTTTGTTATTATCCTATCTAATATTTATTTTTATTTTGTAATGTGGAAAGAAACTGGAGCATTTTTATGATACCCATGCTTCAAGTGACTCTATGGCTTAAGCTTTTTTTTGAAAAATGAAATGCTATAAAAACAAAACATGATCTGTGCTTTGAGGTACATTTGCCAGTTTTGTGTTTGCTTGCAGTGATATCTGTGGCTGGTTAGCTCAGTTGGTTAGAGCGTGGTGCTAATAACGCCAAGGTCACGGGTTCGATCCCCGTATGGGCCATTTGCTTTTCTTGATGGACAAGAATGGAATAAGCTCATCGGTGGAGTGCATGAATACTTGAAAACATCATAGACACATATATCACAAAATCTCTTCAAATACATATCAGAAGCCAGTGGGAGTGTCATCCTTTGGCTGATGAAGATTTTTCTCTACATGGCTCAGTGACTTTTGTCTCAAATCAAGCAATATGGCATAACTAAGATATGCAAGGGCAAATTAATCAGTTATTATATTGCTGCTCAAACATAGAGGGCACTAGGTGTTACTAGAAGAAGAAGAAGATATGTGCTCCCCTCTCATTAGTGCACACTGAAGTAAAAAAAATGGAGAATTTCTAAAGACCAGAGCACAAGTAATGGATCTCTGCATTCTTATTGCATCTTTTCTTATTTCCAAATATTTGACATACTTCTGATTTGATAAGTTTAAAAATGAGTTTAAACAAAGGACACCACTGAAGATGATGGAATTTATATGAATTTTAAATGAAGATTTGCAATACTCATACATTGAATGAAAATGGAGCTTTGAACAAAAGGAAAATAAACAATGTTAGTCCCATGAGATATGAACTCAGATTACTAGATTCAAAGTCCAGGGTGCAAACAATTACACCATGGAACCCTGACCTGAGCAATGGCATCCACTGAAGTGCGCTCATCTTTTAAATGCAAAGAAAAGAAATTCAATACTTTATATATATTATTTCAAGTTTCTAATAAGCTCAGGGATGCAATAGGTATTATGTAGAATATTTGACCAAACCCAATGATAATATATAAAAAGTAACCTATTTTTTAAAGGAGAATATAGATACTAGAAACCTAAATACCTAGGACCAATTTCAGTTGGAGCATCACCCCTTATATTATCCTAGCATTGAATTGACAGTTTTTCAGTATTTCCATATTTGCATATCAGCCACTTACAATTGTTTCAAGCTTTATAACAGAGGACTGCCTTTTTTATAGACCAAGGATGAAAGTCTCTTGTGAGTTAAGTCTGATAATGACATCACAATTTGTAAATTAAGCTATAGTATGATTACAGAGTGTAGACTGAATAAAAAGTGCTTTCCTATGGATTGAAGTTTGTATTTTCTTAAGCTTTGCATTCCAAAATGGGCTAGCATTCTTTATTTCCAATGGGCACATTAAGTTACTTCCCCAATATATCTTTTTTTGTGTTAAAAGTTATTCAAACACAACTTGGTAAAACATACTAAATTTAATACATAATGGATTACATCCTGGGATTATCTTTTTCAACAATCTGTAAATTTACAATTAAAAATTGTGTATTAGATTTTTTAGATTGATTTTGCTTAGATTTGCATATACTCCTTGAATAAATTATCTATTTTTATACTATTAGTAGATGCCTTAATCTTTGTTATTATCCTATCTAATATTTATTTTTATTTTGTAATGTGGAAAGAAACTGGAGCATTTTTATGATACCCATGCTTCAAGTGACTCTATGGCTTAAGCTTTTTTTTTGAAAAATGAAATGCTATAAAAACAAAATATGAACTGTGCTTTGAGGTACATTTGCCAGTTTTGTGTTTGCTTGCAGTAACATCTGTGGCCGGTTAGCTCAGTTGGTTAGAGCGTGGTGCTAATAACGCCAAGGTCACGGGTTCGATCCCCGTATGGGCCATTTGCTTTTCTTGATGGACAAGAATGGAATAAGCTCATCGGTGGAGTGCATGAATACTTGAAAACATCATAGACACATATATCACAAAATCTCTTCAAATACATATCAGAAGCCAGTGGGAGTGTCATCCTTTGGCTGATGAAGATTTTTCTCTACATGGCTCAGTGACTTTTGTCTCAAATCAAGCAATATGGCATAACTAAGATATGCAAGGGCAAATTAATCAGTTATTATATTGCTGCTCAAACATAGAGGGCACTAGGTGTTACTAGAAGAAGAAGAAGATATGTGCTCCCCTCTCATTAGTGCACACTGAAGTAAAAAAAATGGAGAATTTCTAAAGACCAGAGCACAAGTAATGGATTCTTATTGCATCTTTTCTTATTTCCAAATATTTGACATACTTCTGATTTGATAAGTTTAAAAATGAGTTTAAACAAAGGACACCACTGAAGATGATGGACTTTATATGAATTTTAAATGAAGATTTGCAATACTCATACATTGAATGAAAATGGAGCTTTGAACAAAAGGAAAATAAACAATGTTAGCTCCCACGAGATATGAACTCAGATTACTAGATTCAAAGTCCAGGGTGCTAACAATTACACCATGGAACCCTCACCTGAGCAATGGCATCTACTGAAGTGCGCTCATCTTTTAAATGCAAAGAAAAGAAATTCAATACTTTATATATATTATTTCAAGTTTCTAATAAGCTCAGGGATGCAATAGGTATTATGTAGAATATTTGTCCAAACCCAATGATAATATATAAAAAGTAACCTATTTTTTAAAGGAGAAGATAGATACTAGAAACCTAAATGCCTAGGACCAATTTCAGTTGGAGCATCACCCCTTATGTTATCCTAGCATTGAATTGACAGTTTTTCTGTATTTCCATATTTGCATATCAGCCACTTACAATTGTTTCAAGCTTTATAACAGAGGACTGCCTTTTTTATAGACCAAGGATGAAAGTCTCTTGTGAGTTAAGTCTGATAATGACATCACAATTTGTAAATTAAGCTATAGTATGATTACAGAGTGTAGACTGAATAAAAAGTGCTTTCCTATGGATTGAAGTTTGTATTTTCTTAAGGTTTGCTTTCCAAAATGGGCTAGCATTCTTTATTTCCAATAGGCACATTAAGCTACTTCCCCAATATTTATTTTTTTGTGTTAAAAG
The DNA here is from genome assembly GCF_028390025.1 of Pseudophryne corroboree. Classification (NCBI taxonomy): domain Eukaryota; kingdom Metazoa; phylum Chordata; class Amphibia; order Anura; family Myobatrachidae; genus Pseudophryne; species Pseudophryne corroboree. Next base: position 165,888,109 of record NC_086454.1, on the reverse strand, counting down.
TTATTCATACACAACTTGGTAAAACATACTAAATTTAATACATAATGGATTACATCCTGGATTATCTTTTCAACAATCTGTAAATTTACAATTAAAAATTGTGTATTAGATTTTTTAGATTGATTTTGCTTAGATTTGCATATACTCCTAGTCTAAATTGTCTATTTTTACACTATTACTAGATGCCTTAATCTTTGTAATTATCCTATCTAATATTTATTTTTATTTTGTAATGTGGAAAGAAACTGGAGCATTTTTATGATACCCATGCTTCAAGTGACTCTATGGCTTGAGCTTTTTTTTGAAAAATGAAATGCTATAAAAACAAAATATGATCTGTGCTTTGAGATATATTTGCCAGTTTTGTGTTTGCTTGCAGTAATATCTGTGGCTGGTTAGCGCAGTTGGTTAGAGCGTGGTGCTAATAATGCCAAGGTCACGGGTTCGATCCCCGTATGGGCCATTTGCTTTTCTTGATGGACAAGAATGGAATAAGCTCATCGGTGGAGTGCATGAATACTTGAAAACATCATAGACACATATATCACAACATCTCTTCAAATACATATCAGAAGCCAGTGGGAGTGTCATCCTTTGGCTGATGAAGATTTTTCTCTACGTGGCTCAGTGACTTTTGTCTCAAATCAAGCAATATGGCATAACTAAGATATGCAAGGGCAAATTAATCAGTTATTATATTGCTGCTCAAACATAGAGGGCACTAGGTGTTACTAGAAGAAGAAGAAGATATGTGCTCCCCTCTCATTAGTGCACACTGAAGTAAAAAAAATGGAGAATTTCTAAAGACCAGAGCACAAGTAATGGATCTCTGCATTCTTATTGCATCTTTTCTTATTTCCAAATATTTGACATAATTCTGATTTGATAAGTTTAAAAATGAGTTTAAACAAAGGACACCACTGAAGATGATGGAATTTATATGAATTTTAAATGAAGATTTGCAATACTCATACATTGAATGAAAATTGAGCTTTGAACAAAAGGAAAATAAACAATGTTAGCTCCCATGAGATATGAACTCAGATTACTAGATTCAAAGTCCAGGGTGCTAACAATTACACCATGGAACCCTCACCTGAGCAATGGCATCTACCGAAGTGCGCTCATCTTTTAAATGCAAAGAAAAGAAATTCAATACTTTATATATATTATTTCAAGTTTCTAATAAGCTCAGGGATGCAATAGGTATTATGTAGAATATTTGTCCAAACCCAATGATAATATATAAAAAGTAACCTATTTTTTAAAGGAGAAGATAGATACTAGAAAACTAAATGCCTAGGACCAATTTCAGTTGGAGCATCACCCCTTATGTTATCCTAGCAATGAATTGACAGTTTTTCTGTATTTCCATATTTGCATATCAGCCACTTACAATTGTTTCAAGCTTTATAACAGAGGACTGCCTTTTTTATAGACCAAGGATGAAAGTCTCTTGTGAGTTAAGTCTGATAATGACATCACAATTTGTAAATTAAGCTATAGTATGATTACAGAGTGTAGACTGAATAAAAAGTGCTTTCCTATGGATTGAAGTTTGTATTTTCTTAAGGTTTGCTTTCCAAAATGGGCTAGCATTCTTTATTTCCAATAGGCACATTAAGCTACTTCCCCAATATTTATTTTTTTGTGTTAAAAGTTATTCAAACACAACTTGGTAAAACATACTAAATTTAATACATAATGGATTACATCCTGGATTATCTTTTCAACAATCTGTAAATTTACAATTAAAAATTGTGTATTAGATTTTTTAGATTGATTTTGCTTAGATTTGCATATACTCCTAGTCTAAATTGTCTATTTTTATACTATTAGTAGATGCCTTAATCTTTGTAATTATCCTATCTAATATTTATTTTTATTTTGTAATGTGGAAAGAAACTGGAGCATTTTTATGATACCCATGCTTCAAGTGACTCTATGGCTTAAGCTTTTTTTTGAAAAATGAAATGCTATAAAAACAAAATCAGATCTGTGCTTTGAGGTACATTTGCCAGTTTTGTGTTTGCTTGCAGTAACATCTGTGGCCGGTTAGCTCAGTTGGTTAGAGCGTGGTGCTAATAACGCCAAGGTCACGGGTTCGATCCCCGTATGGGCCATTTGCTTTTCTTGATGGACAAGAATGGAATAAGCTCATCGGTGGAGTGCATGAATACTTGAAAACATCATAGACACATATATCACAAAATCTCTTCAAATACATATCAGAAGCCAGTGGGAGTGTCATCCTTTGGCTGATGAAGATTTTTCTCTACATGGCTCAGTGACTTTTGTCTCAAATCAAGCAATATGGCATAACTAAGATATGCAAGGGCAAATTAATCAGTTATTATATTGCTGCTCAAACATAGAGGGCACTAGGTGTTACTAGAAGAAGAAGAATATATGTGCTCCCCTCTCATTAGTGCACACTGAAGTAAAAAAAATGGAGAATTTCTAAAGACCAGAGCACAAGTAATGGATTCTTATTGCATCTTTTCTTATTTCCAAATATTTGACATACTTCTGATTTGATAAGTTTAAAAATTAGTTTAAACAAAGGACACCACTGAAGATGATGGAATTTATATGAATTTTAAATGAAGATTTGCAATACTCATACATTGAATGAAAATGGAGCTTTGAACAAAAGGAAAATAAACAATGTTAGCTCCCACGAGATATGAACTCAGATTACTAGATTCAAAGTCCAGGGTGCTAACAATTACACCATGGAACCCTCACCTGAGCAATGGCATCTACTGAAGTGCGCTCATCTTTTAAATGCAAAGAAAAGAAATTCAATACTTTATATATATTATTTCAAGTTTCTAATAAGCTCAGGGATGCAATAGGTATTATGTAGAATATTTGTCCAAACCCAATGATAATATATAAAAAGTAACCTATTTTTTAAAGGAGAAGATAGATACTAGAAACCTAAATGCCTAGGACCAATTTCAGTTGGAGCATCACCCCTTATGTTATCCTAGCATTGAATTGACAGTTTTTCTGTATTTCCATATTTGCATATCAGCCACTTACAATTGTTTCAAGCTTTATAACAGAGGACTGCCTTTTTTATAGACCAAGGATGAAAGTCTCTTGTGAGTTAAGTCTGATAATGACATCACAATTTGTAAATTAAGCTATAGTATGATTACAGAGTGTAGACTGAATAAAAAGTGCTTTCCTATGGATTGAAGTTTGTATTTTCTTAAGGTTTGCTTTCCAAAATGGGCTAGCATTCTTTATTTCCAATAGGCACATTAAGCTACTTCCCCAATATTTATTTTTTTGTGTTAAAAGTTATTCATACACAACTTGGTAAAACATACTAAATTTAATACATAATGGATTACATCCTGGATTATCTTTTCAACAATCTGTAAATTTACAATTAAAAATTGTGTATTAGATTTTTTAGATTGATTTTGCTTAGATTTGCATATACTCCTAGTCTAAATTGTCTATTTTTATACTATTACTAGATGCCTTAATCTTTGTAATTATCCTATCTAATATTTATTTTTATTTTGTAATGTGGAAAGAAACTGGAGCATTTTTATGATACCCATGCTTCAAGTGACTCTATGGCTTAAGCTTTTTTTTGAAAAATGAAATGCTATAAAAACAAAATATGATCTGTGCTTAGAGATATATTTGCCAGTTTTGTGTTTGCTTGCAGTAATATCTGTGGCCGGTTAGCGCAGTTGGTTAGAGCGTGGTGCTAATAACGCCAAGGTCACGGGTTCGATCCCCGTATGGGCCGTTTGATTTTCTTGATGGACAAGAATGGAATAAGCTCATCGGTGGAGTGCATGAATACTTGAAAACATCATAGACACATATATCACAAAATCTCTTCAAATACATATCAGAAGCCAGTGGGAGTGTCATCCTTTGGCTGATGAAGATTTTGCAATACGTGGCTCAGTGACTTTTGTCTCAAATCAAGCAATATGGCATAACTAAGATATGCAAGGGCAAATTAATCAGTTATTATATTGCTGCTCAAACATAGAGGGCACTAGGTGTTACTAGAAGAAGAAGAAGATATGTGCTCCCCTCTCATTAGTGCACACTGAAGTAAAAAAAATGGAGAATTTCTAAAGACCAGAGCACAAGTAATGGATCTCTGCATTCTTATTGCATCTTTTCTTATTTCCAAATATTTTACATAATTCTGATTTGATAAGTTTAAAAATGAGTTTAAACAAAGGACACCACTGAAGATGATGGAATTTATATGAATTTTAAATGAAGATTTGCAATACTCATACATTGAATGAAAATGGAGCTTTGATCAAAAGGAAAATAAACAATGTTAGCTCCCACGAGATATGAACTCAGATTACTAGATTCAAAGTCCAGGGTGCTAACAATTACACCATGGAACCCTCACCTGAGCAATGGCATCTACCGAAGTGCGCTCATCTTTTAAATGCAAAGAAAAGAAATTCAATACTTTATATATATTATTTCAAGTTTCTAATAAGCTCAGGGATGCAATAGGTATTATGTAGAATATTTGTCCAAACCCAATGATAATATATAAAAAGTAACCTATTTTTTAAAGGAGAAGATAGATACTAGAAACCTAAATGCCTAGGACCAATTTCAGTTGGAGCATCACCCCTTATGTAATCCTAGCAATGAATTGACAGTTTTTCTGTATTTCCATATTTGCATATCAGCCACTTACAATTGTTTCAAGCTTTATAACAGAGGACTGCCTTTTTTATAGACCAAGGATGAAAGTCTCTTGTGAGTTAAGTCTGATAATGACATCACAATTTGTAAATTAAGCTATAGTATGATTACAGAGTGTAGGCTGAATAAAAAGTGCTTTCCTATGGATTGAAGTTTGTATTTTCTTAAGGTTTGCTTTCCAAAATGGGCTAGCATTCTTTATTTCCAATAGGCACATTAAGCTACTTCCCCAATATTTATTTTTTTGTGTTAAAAGTTATTCAAACACAACTTGGTAAAACATACTAAATTTAATACATAATGGATTACATCCTGGATTATCTTTTCAACAATCTGTAAATTTACAATTAAAAATTGTGTATTAGATTTTTTAGATTGATTTTGCTTAGATTTGCATATACTCCTAGTCTAAATTGTCTATTTTTATACTATTAGTAGATGCCTTAATCTTTGTAATTATCCTATCTAATATTTATTTTTATTTTGTAATGTGGAAAGAAACTGGAGCATTTTTATGATACCCATGCTTCAAGTGACTCTCTGGCTTAAGCTTTTTTTTGAAAAATGAAATGCTATAAAAACAAAATCAGATCTGTGCTTTGAGGTACATTTGCCAGTTTTGTGTTTGCTTGCAGTAACATCTGTGGCCGGTTAGCTCAGTTGGTTAGAGCGTGGTGCTAATAACGCCAAGGTCACGGGTTTGATCCCCGTATGGGTCATTTGCTTTTCTTGATGGACAAGAATGGAATAAGCTCATCGGTGGAGTGCATGAATACTTGAAAACATCATAGACACATATATCACAAAATCTCTTCAAATACATATCAGAAGCCAGTGGGAGTGTCATCCTTTGGCTGATGAAGATTTTTCTCTACATGGCTCAGTGACTTTTGTCTCAAATCAAGCAATATGGCATAACTAAGATATGCAAGGGCAAATTAATCAGTTATTATATTGCTGCTCAAACATAGAGGGCACTAGGTGTTACTAGAAGAAGAAGAAGATATGTGCTCCCCTCTCATTAGTGCACACTGAAGTAAAAAAAATGGAGAATTTCTAAAGACCAGAGCACAAGTAATGGATTCTTATTGCATCTTTTCTTATTTCCAAATATTTGACATACTTCTGATTTGATAAGTTTAAAAATGAGTTTAAACAAAGGACACCACTGAAGATGATGGAATTTATATGAATTTTAAATGAAGATTTGCAATACTCATACATTGAATGAAAATGGAGCTTTGAACAAAAGGAAAATAAACAATGTTAGCTCCCACGAGATATGAACTCAGATTACTAGATTCAAAGTCCAGGGTGCTAACAATTACACCATGGAACCCTCACCTGAGCAATGGCATCTACTGAAGTGCGCTCATCTTTTAAATGCAAAGAAAAGAAATTCAATACTTTATATATATTATTTCAAGTTTCTAATAAGCTCAGGGATGCAATAGGTATTATGTAGAATATTTGTCCAAACCCAATGATAATATATAAAAAGTAACCTATTTTTTAAAGGAGAAGATAGATACTAGAAACCTAAATGCCTAGGACCAATTTCAGTTGGAGCATCACCCCTTATGTTATCCTAGCATTGAATTGACAGTTTTTCTGTATTTCCATATTTGCATATCACCCACTTACAATTGTTTCAAGCTTTATAACAGAGGACTGCCTTTTTTATAGACCAAGGATGAAAGTCTCTTGTGAGTTAAGTCTGATAATGACATCACAATTTGTAAATTAAGCTATAGTATGATTACAGAGTGTAGACTGAATAAAAAGTGCTTTCCTATGGATTGAAGTTTGTATTTTCTCAAGGTTTGCTTTCCAAAATGGGCTAGCATTCTTTATTTCCAATAGGCACATTAAGCTACTTCCCCAATATTTATTTTTTTGTGTTAAAAGTTATTCATACACAACTTGGTAAAACATACTAAATTTAATACATAATGGATTACATCCTGGATTATCTTTTTCAACAATCTGTAAATTTACAATTAAAAATTGTGTATTAGATTTTTTAGATTGATTTTGCTTAGATTTGCATATACTCCTAGTCTAAATTGTCTATTTTTATACTATTACTAGATGCCTTAATCTTTGTAATTATCCTATCTAATATTTATTTTTATTTTGTAATGTGGAAAGAAACTGGAGCATTTTTATGATACCCATGCTTCAAGTGACTCTATGGCTTAAGCTTTTTTTTGAAAAATGAAATGCTATAAAAACAAAATATGATCTGTGCTTAGAGATATATTTGCCAGTTTTGTGTTTGCTTGCAGTAATATCTGTGGCCGGTTAGCGCAGTTGGTTAGAGCGTGGTGCTAATAACGCCAAGGTCACGGGTTCGATCCCCGTATGGGCCGTTTGATTTTCTTGATGGACAAGAATGGAATAAGCTCATCGGTGGAGTGCATGAATACTTGAAAACATCATAGACACATATATCACAAAATCTCTTCAAATACATATCAGAAGCCAGTGGGAGTGTCATCCTTTGGCTGATGAAGATTTTTCTCTACGTGGCTCAGTGACTTTTGTCTCAAATCAAGCAATATGGCATAACTAAGATATGCAAGGGCAAATTAATCAGTTATTATATTGCTGCTCAAACATAGAGGGCACTAGGTGTTACTAGAAGAAGAAGAAGAAGATATGTGCTCCCCTCTCATTAGTGCACACTGAAGTAAAAAAAATGGAGAATTTCTAAAGACCAGAGCACAAGTAATGGATCTCTGCATTCTTATTGCATCTTTTCTTATTTCCAAATATTTGACATACTTCTGATTTGATAAGTTTAAAAATGAGTTTAAACAAAGGACACCACTGAAGATGATGGAATTTATATGAATTTTAAATGAAGATTTGCAATACTCATACATTGAATGAAAATGGAGCTTTGAACAAAAGGAAAATAAACAATGTTAGCTCCCATGAGATATGAACTCAGATTACTAGATTCAAAGTCCAGGGTGCTAACAATTACACCATGGAACCCTCACCTGAGCAATGGCATCCACTGAAGTGCGCTCATCTTTTAAATGCAAAGAAAAGAAATTCAATACTTTATATATATATTATTTCAAGTTTCTAATAAGCTCTGGGATGCAATAGGTATTATGTAGAATATTTGACCAAACCCAATGATAATATATAAAAAGTAACCTATTTTTTAAAGGAGAATATAGATACTAGAAACCTAAATGCCTAGGACCAATTTCAGTTGGAGCATCACCCCTTATATTATCCTAGCATTGAATTGACAGTTTTTCAGTATTTCCATATTTGCATATCAGCCACTTACAATTGTTTCAAGCTTTATAACAGAGGACTGCCTTTTTTATAGACCAAGGATGAAAGTCTCTTGTGAGTTAAGTCTGATAATGACATCACAATTTGTAAATTAAGCTATAGTATGATTACAGAGTGTAGACTGAATAAAAAGTGCTTTCCTATGGATTGAAGTTTGTATTTTCTTAAGCTTTGCATTCCAAAATGGGCTAGCATTCTTTATTTCCAATGGGCACATTAAGCTACTTCCCCAATATTTATTTTTTTGTGTTAAAAGTTATTCATACACAACTTGGTAAAACATACTAAATTTAATACATAATGGATTACATCCTGGGATTATCTTTTTCAACAATCTGTAAATTTACAATTAAAAATTGTGTCTTAGATTTTTTAGATTGATTTTGCTTAGATTTGCATATACTCCTTGAATAAATTGTCTATTTTTATACTATTAGTAGATGCCTTAATCTTTGTTATTATCCTATCTAATATTTATTTTTATTTTGTAATGTGGAAAGAAACTGGAGCATTTTTATGATACCCATGCTTCAAGTGACTCTATGGCTTAAGCTTTTTTTTGAAAAATGAAATGCTATAAAAACAAAATCAGATCTGTGCTTTGAGGTACATTTGCCAGTTTTGTGTTTGCTTGCAGTAACATCTGTGGCCGGTTAGCTCAGTTGGTTAGAGCGTGGTGCTAATAACGCCAAGGTCACGGGTTTGATCCCCGTATGGGCTATTTGCTTTTCTTGATGGACAAGAATGGAATAAGCTCATCGGTGGAGTGCATGAATACTTGAAAACATCATAGACACATATATCACAAAATCTCTTCAAATACATATCAGAAGCCAGTGGGAGTGTCATCCTTTGGCTGATGAAGATTTTTCTCTACATGGCTCAGTGACTTTTGTCTCAAATCAAGCAATATGGCATAACTAAGAAATGCAAGGGCAAATTAATCAGTTATTATATTGCTGCTCAAACATAGAGGGCACTAGGTGTTACTAGAAGAAGAAGAAGATATGTGCTCCCCTCTCATTAGTGCACACTGAAGTAAAAAAAATGGAGAATTTCTAAAGACCAGAGCACAAGTAATGGATCTCTGCATTCTTATTGCATCTTTTCTTATTTCCAAATATTTGACATACTTCTGATTTGATAAGTTTAAAAATGAGTTTAAACAAAGGACACCACTGAAGATGATGGAATTTATATGAATTTTAAATGAAGATTTGCAATACTCATACATTGAATGAAAATGGAGCTTTGAACAAAAGGAAAATAAACAATGTTAGTCCCATGAGATATGAACTCAGATTACTAGATTCAAAGTCCAGGGTGCAAACAATTACACCATGGAACCCTGACCTGAGCAATGGCATCCACTGAAGTGCGCTCATCTTTTAAATGCAAAGAAAAGAAATTCAATACTTTATATATATTATTTCAAGTTTCTAATAAGCTCAGGGATGCAATAGGTATTATGTAGAATATTTGACCAAACCCAATGATAATATATAAAAAGTTACCTATTTTTTAAAGGAGAATATAGATACTAGAAACCTAAATACCTAGGACCAATTTCAGTTGGAGCATCACCCCTTATATTATCCTAGCATTGAATTGACAGTTTTTCAGTATTTCCATATTTGCATATCAGCCACTTACAATTGTTTCAAGCTTTATAACAGAGGACTGCCTTTTTTATAGACCAAGGATGAAAGTCTCTTGTGAGTTAAGTCTGATAATGACATCACAATTTGTAAATTAAGCTATAGTATGATTACAGAGTGTAGACTGAATAAAAAGTGCTTTCCTATGGATTGAAGTTTGTATTTTCTTAAGCTTTGCATTCCAAAATGGGCTAGCATTCTTTATTTCCAATGGGCACATTAAGTTACTTCCCCAATATATCTTTTTTTGTGTTAAAAGTTATTCAAACACAACTTGGTAAAACATACTAAATTTAATACATAATGGATTACATCCTGGGATTATCTTTTTCAACAATCTGTAAATTTACAATTAAAAATTGTGTATTAGATTTTTTAGATTGATTTTGCTTAGATTTGCATATACTCCTTGAATAAATTATCTATTTTTATACTATTAGTAGATGCCTTAATCTTTGTTATTATCCTATCTAATATTTATTTTTATTTTGTAATGTGGAAAGAAACTGGAGCATTTTTATGATACCCATGCTTCAAGTGACTCTATGGCTTAAGCTTTTTTTTGAAAAATGAAATGCTATAAAAACAAAATATGATCTGTGCTTTGAGGTACATTTGCCAGTTTTGTGTTTGCTTGCAGTAACATCTGTGGCCGGTTAGCTCAGTTGGTTAGAGCGTGGTGCTAATAACGCCAAGGTCACGGGTTCGATCCCCGTATGGGCCGTTTGCTTTTCTTGATGGACAAGAATGGAATAAGCTCATCGGTGGAGTGCATGAATACTTGAAAACATCATAGACACATATATCACAAAATCTCTTCAAATACATATCAGAAGCCAGTGGGAGTGTCATCCTTTGGCTGATGAAGATTTTTCTCTACATGGCTCAGTGACTTTTGTCTCAAATCAAGCAATATGGCATAACTAAGATATGCAAGGGCAAATTAATCAGTTATTATATTGCTGCTCAAACATAGAGGGCACTAGGTGTTACTAGAAGAAGAAGAAGATATGTGCTCCCCTCTCATTAGTGCACACTGAAGTAAAAAAAATGGAGAATTTCTAAAGACCAGAGCACAAGTAATGGATTCTTATTGCATCTTTTCTTATTTCCAAATATTTGACATACTTCTGATTTGATAAGTTTAAAAATGAGTTTAAACAAAGGACACCACTGAAGATGATGGAATTTATATGAATTTTAAATGAAGATTTGCAATACTCATACATTGAATGAAAATGGAGCTTTGAACAAAAGGAAAATAAACAATGTTAGCTCACACGAGATATGAACTCAGATTACTAGATTCAAAGTCCAGGGTGCTAACAATTACACCATGGAACCCTCACCTGAGCAATGGCATCTACTGAAGTGCGCTCATCTTTTAAATGCAAAGAAAAGAAATTCAATACTTTATATATATTATTTCAAGTTTCTAATAAGCTCAGGGATGCAATAGGTATTATGTAGAATATTTGTCCAAACCCAATGATAATATATAAAAAGTAACCTATTTTTTAAAGGAGAAGATAGATACTAGAAACCTAAATGCCTAGGACCAATTTCAGTTGGAGCATCACCCCTTATGTTATCCTAGCATTGAATTGACAGTTTTTCTGTATTTCCATATTTGCATATCAGCCACTTACAATTGTTTCAAGCTTTATAACAGAGGACTGCCTTTTTTATAGACCAAGGATGAAAGTCTCTTGTGAGTTAAGTCTGATAATGACATCACAATTTGTAAATTAAGCTATAGTATAATTACAGAGTGTAGACTGAATAAAAAGTGCTTTCCTATGGATTGAAGTTTGTATTTTCTTAAGGTTTGCTTTCCAAAATGGGCTAGCATTCTTTATTTCCAATAGGCACATTAAGCTACTTCCCCAATATTTATTTTTTTGTGTTAAAAGTTATTCATACACAACTTGGTAAAACATACTAAATTTAATACATAATGGATTACATCCTGGATTATCTTTTTCAACAATCTGTAAATTTACAATTAAAAATTGTGTATTAGATTTTTTAGATTGATTTTGCTTAGATTTGCATATACTCCTAGTCTAAATTGTCTATTTTTATACTATTACTAGATGCCTTAATCTTTGTAATTATCCTATCTAATATTTATTTTTATTTTGTAATGTGGAAAGAAACTGGAGCATTTTTATGATACCCATGCTTCAAGTGACTCTATGGCTTAAGCTTTTTTTTGAAAAATGAAATGCTATAAAAACAAAATATGATCTGTGCTTTGAGATATATTTGCCAGTTTTGTGTTTGCTTGCAGTAATATCTGTGGCCGGTGAGCGCAGTTGGTTAGAGCGTGGTGCTAATAACGCCAAGGTCACGGGTTCGATCCCCGTATGGGCCATTTGCTTTTCTTGATGGACAAGAATGGAATAAGCTCATCGGTGGAGTGCATGAATACTTGAAAACATCATAGACACATATATCACAAAATCTCTTCAAATACATATCAGAAGCCAGTGGGAGTGTCATCCTTTGGCTGATGAAGATTTTTCTCTACGTTGCTCAGTGACTTTTGTCTCAAATCAAGCAATATGGCATAACTAAGATATGCAAGGGCAAATTAATCAGTTATTATATTGCTGCTCAAACATAGAGGGCACTAGGTGTTACTAGAAGAAGAAGAAGATATGTGCTCCCCTCTCATTAGTGCACACTGAAGTAAAAAAAATTGAGAATTTCTAAAGACCAGAGCACAAGTAATGGATCTCTGCATTCTTATTGCATCTTTTCTTATTTCCAAATATTTAACATACTTCTGATTTGATAAGTTTAAAAATGAGTTTAAACAAAGGACACCACTGAAGATGATGGAATTTATATGAATTTTAAATGAAGATTTGCAATACTCATACATTGAATGAAAATGGAGCTTTGAACAAAAGGAAAATAAACAATGTTAGCTCCCATGAGATATGAACTCAGATTACTAGATTCAAAGTCCAGGGTGCTAACAATTACACCATGGAACCCTCACCTGAGCAATGGCATCCACTGAAGTGCACTCATCTTTTAAATGCAAAGAAAAGAAATTCAATACTTTATATATATTATTTCAAGTTTCTAATAAGCTCAGGGATGCAATAGGTATTATGTAGAATATTTGACCAAACCCAATGATAATATATAAAAAGTAACCTATTTTTAAAGGAGAATATAGATACTAGAAACCTAAATGCCTAGGACCAATTTCAGTTGGAGCATCACCCCTTATATTATCCTAGCATTGAATTGACAGTTTTTCTGTATTTCCATATTTGCATATCAGCCACTTACAATTGTTTCAAGCTTTATAACAGAGGACTGCCTTTTTTATAGACCAAGGATGAAAGTCTCTTGTGAGTTAAGTCTGATAATGACATCACAATTTGTAAATTAAGCTATAGTATGATTACAGAGTGTAGACTGAATAAAAAGTGCTTTCCTATGGATTGAAGTTTGTATTTTCTTAAGCTTTGCATTCCAAAATGGGCTAGCATTCTTTATTTCCAATGGGCACATTAAGCTTCTTCCCCAATATATATTTTTTTGTGTTAAAAGTTATTCATACACAACTTGGTAAAACATACTAAATTTAATACATAATGGATTACATCCTGGGATTATCTTTTTCAACAATCTGTAAATTTACAATTAAAAATTGTGTATTAGATTTTTTAGATTGATTTTGCTTAGATTTGCATATACTCCTAGTCTAAATTATCTATTTTTATACTATTACTAGACGCCTTAATCTTTGTTATTATCCTATCTAATATTTATTTTTATTTTGTAATGTGGAAAGAAACTGGAGCATTTTTATGATACCCATGCTTCAAGTGACTCTATGGCTTAAGCTTTTTTTTGAAAAATGAAATGCTATAAAAACAAAATCAGATCTGTGCTTTGAGGTACATTTGCCAGTTTTGTGTTTGCTTGCAGTAACATCTGTGGCCGGTTAGCTCAGTTGGTTAGAGCGTGGTGCTAATAACGCCAAGGTCACGGGTTTGATCCCCGTATGGGTCATTTGCTTTTCTTGATGGACAAGAATGGAATAAGCTCATCGGTGGAGTGCATGAATACTTGAAAACATCATAGACACATATATCACAAAATCTCTTCAAATACATATCAGAAGCCAGTGGGAGTGTCATCCTTTGGCTGATGAAGCTTTTTCTCTACATGGCTCAGTGACTTTTGTCTCAAATCAAGCAATATGGCATAACTAAGATATGCAAGGGCAAATTAATCAGTTATTATATTGCTGCTCAAACATAGAGGGCACTAGGTGTTACTAGAAGAAGAAGAAGATATGTGCTCCCCTCTCATTAGTGCACACTGAAGTAAAAAAAATGGAGAATTTCTAAAGACCAGAGCACAAGTAATGGATCTCTGCATTCTTATTGCATCTTTTCTTATTTCCAAATATTTGACATACTTCTGATTTGATAAGTTTAAAAATGAGTTTAAACAAAGGACACCACTGAAGATGATGGAATTTATATGAATTTTAAATGAAGATTTGCAATACTCATACATTGAATGAAAATGGAGCTTTGAACAAAAGGAAAATAAACAATGTTAGCTCCCACTAGATATGAACTCAGATTACTAGATTCAAAGTCCAGGGTGCTAACAATTACACCATGCAACCCTCACCTGAGCAATGGCATCTACTGAAGTGCGCTCATCTTTTAAATGCAAAGAAAAGAAATTCAATACTTTATATATATTATTTCAAGTTTCTAATAAGCTCAGGGATGCAATAGGTATTATGTAGAATATTTGACCAAACCCAATGATAATATATAAAAAGTTACCTATTTTTTAAAGGAGAATATAGATACTAGAAACCTAAATACCTAGGACCAATTTCAGTTGGAGCATCACCCCTTATATTATCCTAGCATTGAATTGACAGTTTTTCAGTATTTCCATATTTGCATATCAGCCACTTACAATTGTTTCAAGCTTTATAACAGAGGACTGCCTTTTTTATAGACCAAGGATGAAAGTCTCTTGTGAGTTAAGTCTGATAATGACATCACAATTTGTAAATTAAGCTATAGTATGATTACAGAGTGTAGACTGAATAAAAAGTGCTTTCCTATGGATTGAAGTTTGTATTTTCTTAAGCTTTGCATTCCAAAATGGGCTAGCATTCTTTATTTCCAATGGGCACATTAAGTTACTTCCCCAATATATCTTTTTTTGTGTTAAAAGTTATTCAAACACAACTTGGTAAAACATACTAAATTTAATACATAATGGATTACATCCTGGGATTATCTTTTTCAACAATCTGTAAATTTACAATTAAAAATTGTGTATTAGATTTTTTAGATTGATTTTGCTTAGATTTGCATATACTCCTTGAATAAATTATCTATTTTTATACTATTAGTAGATGCCTTAATCTTTGTTATTATCCTATCTAATATTTATTTTTATTTTGTAATGTGGAAAGAAACTGGAGCATTTTTATGATACCCATGCTTCAAGTGACTCTATGGCTTAAGCTTTTTTTTGAAAAATGAAATGCTATAAAAACAAAATATGATCTGTGCTTTGAGGTACATTTGCCAGTTTTGTGTTTGCTTGCAGTAACATCTGTGGCCGGTTAGCTCAGTTGGTTAGAACGTGGTGCTAATAACGCCAAGGTCACGGGTTCGATCCCCGTATGGGCCATTTGCTATTCTTGATGGACAAGAATGGAATAAGCTCATCGGTGGAGTGCATGAATACTTGAAAACATCATAGACACATATATCACAAAATCTCTTCAAATACATATCAGAAGCCAGTGGGAGTGTCATCCTTTGGCTGATGAAGATTTTTCTCTACATGGCTCAGTGACTTTTGTCTCAAATCAAGCAATATGGCATAACTAAGATATGCAAGGGCAAATTAATCAGTTATTATATTGCTGCTCAAACATAGAGGGCACTAGGTGTTACTAGAAGAAGAAGAAGATATGTGCTCCCCTCTCATTAGTGCACACTGAAGTAAAAAAAATGGAGAATTTCTAAAGACCAGAGCACAAGTAATGGATTCTTATTGCATCTTTTCTTATTTCCAAATATTTGACATACTTCTGATTTGATAAGTTTAAAAATGAGTTTAAACAAAGGACACCACTGAAGATGATGGAATTTATATGAATTTTAAATGAAGATTTGCAATACTCATACATTGAATGAAAATGGAGCTTTGAACAAAAGGAAAATAAACAATGTTAGCTCACACGAGATATGAACTCAGATTACTAGATTCAAAGTCCAGGGTGCTAACAATTACACCATGGAACCCTCACCTGAGCAATGGCATCTACTGAAGTGCGCTCATCTTTTAAATGCAAAGAAAAGAAATTCAATACTTTATATATATTATTTCAAGTTTCTAATAAGCTCAGGGATGCAATAGGTATTATGTAGAATATTTGTCCAAACCCAATGATAATATATAAAAAGTAACCTATTTTTTAAAGGAGAAGATAGATACTAGAAACCTAAATGCCTAGGACCAATTTCAGTTGGAGCATCACCCCTTATGTTATCCTAGCATTGAATTGACAGTTTTTCTGTATTTCCATATTTGCATATCAGCCACTTACAATTGTTTCAAGCTTTATAACAGAGGACTGCCTTTTTTATAGACCAAGGATGAAAGTCTCTTGTGAGTTAAGTCTGATAATGACATCACAATTTGTAAATTAAGCTATAGTATAATTACAGAGTGTAGACTGAATAAAAAGTGCTTTCCTATGGATTGAAGTTTGTATTTTCTTAAGGTTTGCTTTCCAAAATGGGCTAGCATTCTTTATTTCCAATAGGCACATTAAGCTACTTCCCCAATATTTATTTTTTTGTGTTAAAAGTTATTCATACACAACTTGGTAAAACATACTAAATTTAATACATAATGGATTACATCCTGGATTATCTTTTTCAACAATCTGTAAATTTACAATTAAAAATTGTGTATTAGATTTTTTAGATTGATTTTGCTTAGATTTGCATATACTCCTAGTCTAAATTGTCTATTTTTATACTATTACTAGATGCCTTAATCTTTGTAATTATCCTATCTAATATTTATTTTTATTTTGTAATGTGGAAAGAAACTGGAGCATTTTTATGATACCCATGCTTCAAGTGACTCTATGGCTTAAGCTTTTTTTTGAAAAATGAAATGCTATAAAAACAAAATATGATCTGTGCTTTGAGATATATTTGCCAGTTTTGTGTTTGCTTGCAGTAATATCTGTGGCCGGTGAGCGCAGTTGGTTAGAGCGTGGTGCTAATAACGCCAAGGTCACGGGTTCGATCCCCGTATGGGCCATTTGCTTTTCTTGATGGACAAGAATGGAATAAGCTCATCGGTGGAGTGCATGAATACTTGAAAACATCATAGACACATATATCACAAAATCTCTTCAAATACATATCAGAAGCCAGTGGGAGTGTCATCCTTTGGCTGATGAAGATTTTTCTCTACGTTGCTCAGTGACTTTTGTCTCAAATCAAGCAATATGGCATAACTAAGATATGCAAGGGCAAATTAATCAGTTATTATATTGCTGCTCAAACATAGAGGGCACTAGGTGTTACTAGAAGAAGAAGAAGATATGTGCTCCCCTCTCATTAGTGCACACTGAAGTAAAAAAAATTGAGAATTTCTAAAGACCAGAGCACAAGTAATGGATCTCTGCATTCTTATTGCATCTTTTCTTATTTCCAAATATTTAACATACTTCTGATTTGATAAGTTTAAAAATGAGTTTAAACAAAGGACACCACTGAAGATGATGGAATTTATATGAATTTTAAATGAAGATTTGCAATACTCATACATTGAATGAAAATGGAGCTTTGAACAAAAGGAAAATAAACAATGTTAGCTCCCATGAGATATGAACTCAGATTACTAGATTCAAAGTCCAGGGTGCTAACAATTACACCATGGAACCCTCACCTGAGCAATGGCATCCACTGAAGTGCACTCATCTTTTAAATGCAAAGAAAAGAAATTCAATACTTTATATATATTATTTCAAGTTTCTAATAAGCTCAGGGATGCAATAGGTATTATGTAGAATATTTGACCAAACCCAATGATAATATATAAAAAGTAACCTATTTTTAAAGGAGAATATAGATACTAGAAACCTAAATGCCTAGGACCAATTTCAGTTGGAGCATCACCCCTTATATTATCCTAGCATTGAATTGACAGTTTTTCTGTATTTCCATATTTGCATATCAGCCACTTACAATTGTTTCAAGCTTTATAACAGAGGACTGCCTTTTTTATAGACCAAGGATGAAAGTCTCTTGTGAGTTAAGTCTGATAATGACATCACAATTTGTAAATTAAGCTATAGTATGATTACAGAGTGTAGACTGAATAAAAAGTGCTTTCCTATGGATTGAAGTTTGTATTTTCTTAAGCTTTGCATTCCAAAATGGGCTAGCATTCTTTATTTCCAATGGGCACATTAAGCTTCTTCCCCAATATATATTTTTTTGTGTTAAAAGTTATTCATACACAACTTGGTAAAACATACTAAATTTAATACATAATGGATTACATCCTGGGATTATCTTTTTCAACAATCTGTAAATTTACAATTAAAAATTGTGTATTAGATTTTTTAGATTGATTTTGCTTAGATTTGCATATACTCCTAGTCTAAATTATCTATTTTTATACTATTACTAGACGCCTTAATCTTTGTTATTATCCTATCTAATATTTATTTTTATTTTGTAATGTGGAAAGAAACTGGAGCATTTTTATGATACCCATGCTTCAAGTGACTCTATGGCTTAAGCTTTTTTTTGAAAAATGAAATGCTATAAAAACAAAATCAGATCTGTGCTTTGAGGTACATTTGCCAGTTTTGTGTTTGCTTGCAGTAACATCTGTGGCTGGTTAGCTCAGTTGGTTAGAGCGTGGTGCTAATAACGCCAAGGTCACGGGTTTGATCCCCGTATGGGTCATTTGCTTTTCTTGATGGACAAGAATGGAATAAGCTCATCGGTGGAGTGCATGAATACTTGAAAACATCATAGACACATATATCACAAAATCTCTTCAAATACATATCAGAAGCCAGTGGGAGTGTCATCCTTTGGCTGATGAAGCTTTTTCTCTACATGGCTCAGTGACTTTTGTCTCAAATCAAGCAATATGGCATAACTAAGATATGCAAGGGCAAATTAATCAGTTATTATATTGCTGCTCAAACATAGAGGGCACTAGGTGTTACTAGAAGAAGAAGAAGATATGTGCTCCCCTCTCATTAGTGCACACTGAAGTAAAAAAAATGGAGAATTTCTAAAGACCAGAGCACAAGTAATGGATCTCTGCATTCTTATTGCATCTTTTCTTATTTCCAAATATTTGACATACTTCTGATTTGATAAGTTTAAAAATGAGTTTAAACAAAGGACACCACTGAAGATGATGGAATTTATATGAATTTTAAATGAAGATTTGCAATACTCATACATTGAATGAAAATGGAGCTTTGAACAAAAGGAAAATAAACAATGTTAGCTCCCACTAGATATGAACTCAGATTACTAGATTCAAAGTCCAGGGTGCTAACAATTACACCATGCAACCCTCACCTGAGCAATGGCATCTACTGAAGTGCGCTCATCTTTTAAATGCAAAGAAAAGAAATTCAATACTTTATATATATTATTTCAAGTTTCTAATAAGCTCAGGGATGCAATAGGTATTATGTAGAATATTTGTCCAAACCCAATGATAATATATAAAAAGTAACCTATTTTTTAAAGGAGAAGATAGATACTAGAAACCTAAATGCCTAGGACCAATTTCAGTTGGAGCATCACCCCTTATGTTATAATAGCATTGAATTGACAGTTTTTCTGTATTTCCATATTTGCATATCAGCCACTTACAATTGTTTCAAGCTTTATAACAGAGGACTGCCTTTTTTATAGACCAAGGATGAAAGTCTCTTGTGAGTTAAGTCTGATAATGACATCACAATTTGTAAATTAAGCTATAGTATGATTACAGAGTGTAGACTGAATAAAAAGTGCTTTCCTATGGATTGAAGTTTGTATTTTCTCAAGGTTTGCTTTCCAAAATGGGCTAGCATTCTTTATTTCCAATAGGCACATTAAGCTACTTCCCCAATATTTATTTTTTTGTGTTAAAAGTTATTCATACACAACTTGGTAAAACATACTAAATTTAATACATAATGGATTACATCCTGGATTATCTTTTTCAACAATCTGTAAATTTACAATTTAAAATTGTGTATTAGATTTTTTAGATTGATTTTGCTTAGATTTGCATATACTCCTAGTCTAAATTGTCTATTTTTATACTATTACTAGATGCCTTAATCTTTGTAATTATCCTATCTAATATTTATTTTTATTTTGTAATGTGGAAAGAAACTGGAGCATTTTTATGATACCCATGCTTCAAGTGACTCTATGGCTTATGCTTTTTTTTTAAAAATGAAATGCTATAAAAACAAAATATGATCTGTGCTTTGAGATATATTTGCCAGTTTTGTGTTTGCTTGCAGTAATATCTGTGGCCGGTTAGCGCAGTTGGTTAGAGTGTGGTGCTAATAACGCCAAGGTCACGGGTTCGATCCCCGTATGGGCCATTTGCTTTTCTTGATGGACAAGAATGGAATAAGCTCATCGGTGGAGTGCATGAATACTTGAAAACATCATAGACACATATATCACAAAATCTCTTCAAATACATATCAGAAGCCAGTGGGAGTGTCATCCTTTGGCTGATGAAGATTTTTCTCTACGTGGCTCAGTGACTTTTGTCTCAAATCAAGCAATATGGCATAACTAAGATATGCAAGGGCAAATTAATCAGTTATTATATTGCTGCTCAAACATAGAGGGCACTAGGTGTTACTAGAAGAAGAAGAATATATGTGCTCCCCTCTCATTAGTGCACACTGAAGTAAAAAAAATGGAGAATTTCTAAAGACCAGAGCACAAGTAATGGATCTCTGCATTCTTATTGCATCTTTTCTTATTTCCAAATATTTGACATACTTCTGATTTGATAAGTTTAAAAATGAGTTTAAACAAAGGACACCACTGAAGATGATGGAATTTATATGAATTTTAAATGAAGATTTGCAATACTCATACATTGAATGAAAATGGAGCTTTGAACAAAAGGAAAATAAACAATGTTAGCTCCCATGAGATATGAACTCAGATTACTAGATTCAAAGTCAAGGGTGCTAACAATTACACCATGGAACCCTCACCTGAGCAATGGCATCCACTGAAGTGCGCTCATATTTTAAATGCAAAGAAAAGAAATTCAATACTTTATATATATTATTTCAAGTTTCTAATAAACTCAGGGATGCAATAGGTATTATGTAGAATATTTGACCAAACCCAATGATAATATATAAAAAGTAACCTATTTTTTAAAGGAGAATATAGATACTAGAAACCTAAATGCCTAGGACCAATTTCAGTTGGAGCATCACCCCTTATATTATCCTAGAATTGAATTGACAGTTTTTCAGTATTTCCATATTTGCATATCAGCCACTTACAATTGTTTCAAGCTTTATAACAGAGGACTGCCTTTTTTATAGACCAAGGATGAAAGTCTCTTGTGAGTTAAGTCTGATAATGACATCACAATTTGTAAATTAAGCTATAGTATGATTACAGAGTGTAGACTGAATAAAAAGTGCTTTCCTATGGATTGAAGTTTGTATTTTCTTAAGCTTTGCATTCCAAAATGGGCTAGCATTCTTTATTTCCAATGGGCACATTAAGTTACTTCCCCAATATATATTTTTTTGTGTTAAAAGTTATTCAAACACAACTTGGTAAAACATACTAAATTTAATACATAATGGATTACATCCTGGGATTATCTTTTTCAACAATCTGTAAATTTACAATTAAAAATTGTGTATTAGATTTTTTAGATTGATTTTGCTTAGATTTGCATATACTCCTTGAATAAATTGTCTATTTTTATACTATTAGTAGATGCCTTAATCTTTGTTATTATCCTATCTAATATTTATTTTTATTTTGTAATGTGGAAAGAAACTGGAGCATTTTTATGATACCCATGCTTCAAGTGACTCTATGGCTTAAGCTTTTTTTTGAAAAATGAAATGCTATAAAAACAAAATCAGATCTGTGCTTTGAGGTACATTTGCCAGTTTTGTGTTTGCTTGCAGTAACATCTGTGGCCGGTTAGCTCAGTTGGTTAGAGCGTGGTGCTAATAACGCCAAGGTCACGGGTTCGATCCCCGTATGGGCCATTTGCTTTTCTTGATGGACAAGAATGGAATAAGCTCATCGGTGGAGTGCATGAATACTTGAAAACATCATAGACACATATATCACAAAATCTCTTCAAATACATATCAGAAGCCAGTGGGAGTGTCATCCTTTGGCTGATGAAGATTTTTCTCTACGTGGCTCAGTGACTTTTGTCTCAAATCAAGCAATATGGCATAACTAAGATATGCAAGGGCAAATTAATCAGTTATTATATTGCTGCTCAAACATAGAGGGCACTAGGTGTTACTAGAAGAAGAAGAAGATATGTGCTCCCCTCTCATTAGTGCACACTGAAGTAAAAAAAATGGAGAATTTCTAAAGACCAGAGCACAAGTAATGGATCTCTGCATTCTTATTGCATCTTTTCTTATTTCCAAATATTTGACATACTTCTGATTTGATAAGTTTAAAAATGAGTTTAAACAAAGGACACCACTGAAGATGATGGAATTTATATGAATTTTAAATGAAGATTTGCAATACTCATACATTGAATGAAAATGGAGCTTTGAACAAAAGGAAAATAAACAATGTTAGCTCCCATGAGATATGAACTCAGATTACTAGATTCAAAGTCCAGGGTGCTAACAATTACACCATGGAACCCTCACCTGAGCAATGGCATCCACTGAAGTGCGCTCATCTTTTAAATGCAAAGAAAAGAAATTCAATACTTTATATATATTATTTCAAGTTTCTAATAAGCTCAGGGATGCAATAGGTATTATGTAGAATATTTGACCAAACCCAATGATAATATATAAAAAGTTACCTATTTTTTAAAGGAGAATATAGATACTAGAAACCTAAATGCCTAGGACCAATTTCAGTTGGAGCATCACCCCTTATATTATCCTAGCATTGAATTGACAGTTTTTCAGTATTTCCATATTTGCATATCAGCCACTTACAATTGTTTCAAGCTTTATAACAGAGGACTGCCTTTTTTATAGACCAAGGATGAAAGTCTCTTGTGAGTTAAGTCTGATAATGACATCACAATTTGTAAATTAAGCTATAGTATGATTACAGAGTGTAGACTGAATAAAAAGTGCTTTCCTATGGATTGAAGTTTGTATTTTCTTAAGCTTTGCATTCCAAAATGGGCTAGCATTCTTTATTTCCAATGGGCACATTAAGTTACTTCCCCAATATATATTTTTTTGTGTTAAAAGTTATTCAAACACAACTTGGTAAAACATACTAAATTTAATACATAATGGATTACATCCTGGATTATCTTTTTCAACAATCTGTAAATTTACAATTAAAAATTGTGTATTAGATTTTTTAGATTGATTTTGCTTAGATTTGCATATACTCCTAGTCTAAATTGTCTATTTTATACTATTACTAGATGCCTTAATCTTTGTAATTATCCTATCTAATATTTATTTTTATTTTGTAATGTGGAAAGAAACTGGAGCATTTTTATGATACCCATGCTTCAAGTGACTCTATGGCTTAAGCTTTTTTTGAAAAATGAAATGCTATAAAAACAAAATATGATCTGTGCTTTGAGATATATTTGCCAGTTTTGTGTTTGCTTGCAGTAATATATGTGGCCGGTTAGCGCAGTTGGTTAGAGCGTGGTGCTAATAACGCCAAGGTCACGGGTTCGATCCCCGTATAGGCCATTTGCTTTTCTTGATGGACAGGAATGGAATAAGCTCATCGGTGGAGTGCATGAATACTTGAAAACATCATAGACACATATATCACAAAATCTCTTCAAATACATATCAGAAGCCAGTGAGAGTGTCATCCTTTGGCTGATGAAGATTTTTCTCTACGTGGCTCAGTGACTTTTGTCTCAAATCAAGCAATATGGCATAACTAAGATATGCAAGGGCAAATTAATCAGTTATTATATTGCTGCTCAAACATAGAGGGCACTAGGTGTTACTAGAAGAAGAAGAAGATATGTGCTCCCCTCTCATTAGTGCACACTGAAGTAAAAAAAATGGAGAATTTCTAAAGACCAGAGCACAAGTAATGGATCTCTGCATTCTTATTGCATCTTTTCTTATTTCCAAATATTTGACATACTTCTGATTTGATAAGTTTAAAAATGAGTTTAAACAAAGGACACCACTGAAGATGATGGAATTTATATGAATTTTAAATGAAGATTTGCAATACTCATACATTGAATGAAAATGGAGCTTTGAACAAAAGGAAAATAAACAATGTTAGCTCCCATGAGATATGAACTCAGATTACTAGATTCAAAGTCCAGGGTACTAACAATTACACCATGGAACCCTCACCTGAGCAATGGCATCCACTGAAGTGCGCTCATCTTTTAAATGCAAAGAAAAGAAATTCAATACTTTATATATATTATTTCAAGTTTCTAATAAGCTCAGGGATGCAATAGGTATAATGTAGAATATTTGACCAAACCCAATGATAATAAATAAAAAGTTACCTATTTTTTTAAAGGAGAATATAGATACTAGAAACCTAAATGCCTAGGACCAATTTCAGTTGGAGCATCACCCCTTATATTATCCTAGCATTGAATTGACAGTTTTTCAGTATTTCCATATTTGCATATCAGCCACTTACAATTGTTTCAAGCTTTATAACAGAGGACTGCCTTTTTTATAGACCAAGGATGAAAGTCTCTTGTGAGTTAAGTCTGATAATGACATCACAATTTGTAAATTAAGCTATAGTATGATTACAGAGTGTAGACTGAATAAAAAGTGCTTTCCTATGGATTGAAGTTTGTATTTTCTTAAGCTTTGCATTCCAAAATGGGCTAGCATTCTTTATTTCCAATGGGCACATTAAGTTACTTCCCCAATATATATTTTTTTGTGTTAAAAGTTATTCAAACACAACTTGGTAAAACATACTAAATTTAATACATAATGGATTACATCCTGGATTATCTTTTTCAACAATCTGTAAATTTACAATTAAAAATTGTGTATTAGATTTTTTAGATTGATTTTGCTTAGATTTGCATATACTCCTAGTCTAAATTGTCTATTTTATACTATTACTAGATGCCTTAATCTTTGTAATTATCCTATCTAATATTTATTTTTATTTTGTAATGTGGAAAGAAACTGGAGCATTTTTATGATACCCATGCTTCAAGTGACTCTATGGCTTAAGCTTTTTTTTGAAAAATGAAATGCTATAAAAACAAAATATGATCTGTGCTTTGAGATATATTTGCCAGTTTTGTGTTTGCCTGTAGTAATATCTGTGGCCGGATAGCGCAGTTGGTTAGAGCGTGGTGCTAATAACGCCAAGGTCACGGGTTCGATCCCCGTATGGGCCATTTGCTTTTCTTGATGGACAAGAATGGAATAAGCTCATCGGTGGAGTGCATGAATACTTGAAAACATCATAGACACATATATCACAAAATCTCTTCAAATACATATCAGAAGCCAGTGGGAGTGTCATCCTTTGGCTGATGAAGATTTTTCTCTACGTGGCTCAGTGACTTTTGTCTCAAATCAAGCAATATGGCATAACTAAGATATGCAAGGGCAAATTAATCAGTTATTATATTGCTGCTCAAACATAGAGGGCACTAGGTGTTACTAGAAGAATAAGAAGATATGTGCTCCCCTCTCATTAGTGCACACTGAAGTAAAAAAAATTGAGAATTTCTAAAGACCAGAGCACAAGTAATGGATTCTTATTGCATCTTTTCTTATTTCCAAATATTTGACATACTTCTGATTTGATAAGTTTAAAAATGAGTTTAAACAAAGGACACCACTGAAGATGATGGAATTTATATGAATTTTAAATGAAGATTTGCAATACTCATACATTGAATGAAAATGGAGCTTTGAACAAAAGGAAAATAAACAATGTTAGCTCCCACGAGATACGAACTCAGATTACTAGATTCAAAGTCCAGGGTGCTAACAATTACACCATGGAACCCTCACCTGAGCAATGGCATCTACTGAAGTGCGCTCATCTTTTAAATGCAAAGAAAAGGAATTCAATACTTTATATATATTATTTCAAGTTTCTAATAAGCTCAGGGATGCAATAGGTATTATGTAGAATATTTGTCCAAACCCAATGATAATATATAAAAAGTAACCTATTTTTTAAAGGAGAAGATAGATACTAGAAACCTAAATGCCTAGGACCAATTTCAGTTGGAGCATCACCCCTTATGTTATCCTAGCATTGAATTGACAGTTTTTCTGTATTTCCATATTTGCATATCAGCCACTTACAATTGTTTCAAGCTTTATAACAGAGGACTGCCTTTTTTATAGACCAAGGATGAAAGTCTCTTGTGAGTTAAGTCTGATAATGACATCACAATTTGTAAATTAAGCTATAGTATGATTACAGAGTGTAGACTGAATAAAAAGTGCTTTCCTATGGATTGAAGTTTGTATTTTCTTAAGGTTTGCATTCCAAAATGGGCTAGCATTCTTTATTTCCAATAGGCACATTAAGCTACTTCCCCAATATTTATTTTTTTGTGTTAAAAGTTATTCATACACAACTTGGTAAAACATACTAAATTTAATACATAATGAATTACATCCTGGATTATCTTTTTCAACAATCTGTAAATTTACAATTAAAAATTGTGTATTAGATTTTTTAGATTGATTTTGCTTAGATTTGCATATACTCCTAGTCTAAATTGTCTATTTTTATACTATTACTAGATGCCTTAATCTTTGTAATTATCCTATCTAATATTTATTTTTATTTTGTAATGTGGAAAGAAACTGGAGCATTTTTATGATACCCATGCTTCAAGTGACTCTATGGCTTAAGCTTTTTTTTAAAAAATGAAATGCTATAAAAACAAAATATGATCTGTGCTTTGAGATATATTTGCCAGTTTTGTGTTTGCTTGCAGTAATATCTGTGGCCGGTTAGCGCAGTTGGTTAGAGCGTGGTGCTAATAACGCCAAGGTCACGGGTTCGATCCCCGTATGGGCCATTTGCTTTTCTTGATGGACAAGAATGGAATAAGCTCATCGGTGGAGTGCATGAATACTTGAAAACATCATAGACACATATATCACAAAATCTCTTCAAATACATATCAGAAGCCAGTGGGAGTGTCATCCTTTGGCTGATGAAGATTTTTCTCTACGTGGCTCAGTGACTTTTGTCTCAAATCAAGCAATATGGCATAACTAAGATATGCAAGGGCAAATTAATCAGTTATTATATTGCTGCTCAAACATAGAGGGCACTAGGTGTTACTAGAAGAAGAAGAAGAAGATATGTGCTCCCCTCTCATTAGTGCACACTGAAGTAAAAAAAATGGAGAATTTCTAAAGACCAGAGCACAAGTAATGGATCTCTGCATTCTTATTGCATCTTTTCTTATTTCCAAATATTTGACATACTTCTGATTTGATAAGTTTAAAAATGAGTTTAAACAAAGGACACCACTGAAGATGATGGAATTTATATGAATTTTAAATGAAGATTTGCAATACTCATACATTGAATGAAAATGGAGCTTTGAACAAAAGGAAAATAAACAATGTTAGCTCCCATGAGATATGAACTCAGATTACTAGATTCAAAGTCCAGGGTGTTAACAATTACACCATGGAACCCTCACCTGAGCAATGGCATCCACTGAAGTGCGCTCATCTTTTAAATGCAAAGAAAAGAAATTCAATACTTTATATATATTATTTCAAGTTTCTAATAAGCTCAGGGATGCAATAGGTATTATGTAGAATATTTGACCAAACCCAATGATAATATATAAAAAGTAACCTATTTTTTAAAGGAGAATATAGATACTAGAAACCTAAATGCCTAGGACCAATTTCAGTTGGAGCATCACCCCTTATATTATCCTAGCATTGAATTGACAGTTTTTCTGTATTTCCATATTTGCATATCAGCCACTTACAATTGTTTCAAGCTTTATAACAGAGGACTGCCTTTTTTATAGACCAAGGATGAAAGTCTCTTGTGAGTTAAGTCTGATAATGACATCATAATTTGTAAATTAAGCTATAGTATGATTACAGAGTGTAGACTGAATAAAAAGTGCTTTCCTATGGATTGAAGTTTGTATTTTCTTAAGCTTTGCATTCCAAAATGGGCTAGCATTCTTTATTTCCAATGGGCACATTAAGCTTCTTCCCCAATATATATTTTTTTGTGTTAAAAGTTATTCATACACAACTTGGTAAAACATACTAAATTTAATACATAATGGATTACATCCTGGGATTATCTTTTTCAACAATCTGTAAATTTACAATTAAAAATTGTGTATTAGATTTTTTAGATTGATTTTGCTTAGATTTGCATATACTCCTTGTCTAAATTGTCTATTTTTATACTATTACTAGATGCCTTAATCTTTGTTATTATCCTATCTAATATTTATTTTTATTTTGTAATGTGGAAAGAAACTGGAGCATTTTTATGATACCCATGCTTCAAGTGACTCTATGGCTTAAGCTTTTTTTTGAAAAATGAAATGCTATAAAAACAAAATATGATCTGTGCTTTGAGATATATTTGCCAGTTTTGTGTTTGCTTGCAGTAATATCTGTGGCCGGTGAGCGCAGTTGGTTAGAGCGTGGTGCTAATAACGCCAAGGTCACGGGTTCGATCCCCGTATGGGCCATTTGCTTTTCTTGATGGACAAGAATGGAATAAGCTCATCGGTGGAGTGCATGAATACTTGAAAACATCATAGACACATATATCACAAAATCTCTTCAAATACATATCAGAAGCCAGTGGGAGTGTCATCCTTTGGCTGATGAAGATTTTTCTCTACGTTGCTCAGTGACTTTTGTCTCAAATCAAGCAATATGGCATAACTAAGATATGCAAGGGCAAATTAATCAGTTATTATATTGCTGCTCAAACATAGAGGGCACTAGGTGTTACTAGAAGAAGAAGAAGATATGTGCTCCCCTCTCATTAGTGCACACTGAAGTAAAAAAAATTGAGAATTTCTAAAGACCAGAGCACAAGTAATGGATCTCTGCATTCTTATTGCATCTTTTCTTATTTCCAAATATTTGACATACTTCTGATTTGATAAGTTTAAAAATGAGTTTAAACAAAGGACACCACTGAAGATGATGGAATTTATATGAATTTTAAATGAAGATTTGCAATACTCATACATTGAATGAAAATGGAGCTTTGAACAAAAGGAAAATAAACAATGTCAGCTCCCATGAGATATGAACTCAGATTACTAGATTCAAAGTCCAGGGTGCTAACAATTACACCATGGAACCCTCACCTGAGCAATGGCATCCACTGAAGTGCACTCATCTTTTAAATGCAAAGAAAAGAAATTCAATACTTTATATATATTATTTCAAGTTTCTAATAAGCTCAGGGATGCAATAGGTATTATGTAGAATATTTGACCAAACCCAATGATAATTTATAAAAAGTAACCTATTTTTTAAAGGAGAATATAGATACTAGAAACCTAAATGCCTAGGACCAATTTCAGTTGGAGCATCACCCCTTATATTATCCTAGCATTGAATTGACAGTTTTTCTGTATTTCCATATTTGAATATCAGCCACTTACAATTGTTTCAAGCTTTATAACAGAGGACTGCCTTTTTTATAGACCAAGGATGAAAGTCTCTTGTGAGTTAAGTCTGATAATGACATCACAATTTGTAAATTAAGCTATAGTATGATTACAGAGTGTAGACTGAATAAAAAGTGCTTTCCTATGGATTGAAGTTTGTATTTTCTTAAGCTTTGCATTCCAAAATGGGCTAGCATTCTTTATTTCCAATGGGCACATTAAGCTTCTTCCCCAATATATATTTTTTTGTGTTAAAAGTTATTCATACACAACTTGGTAAAACATACTAAATTTAATACATAATGGATTACATCCTGGGATTATCTTTTTCAACAATCTGTAAATTTACAATTAAAAATTGTGTATTAGATTTTTTAGATTGATTTTGCTTAGATTTGCATATACTCCTAGTCTAAATTATCTATTTTTATACTATTACTAGACGCCTTAATCTTTGTTATTATCCTATCTAATATTTATTTTTATTTTGTAATGTGGAAAGAAACTGGAGCATTTTTATGATACCCATGCTTCAAGTGACTCTATGGCTTAAGCTTTTTTTTGAAAAATGAAATGCTATAAAAACAAAATCAGATCTGTGCTTTGAGGTACATTTGCCAGTTTTGTGTTTGCTTGCAGTAACATCTGTGGCCGGTTAGCTCAGTTGGTTAGAGTGTGGTGCTAATAACGCCAAGGTCACGGGTTCGATCCCCGTATTGGCCATTTACTTTTCTTGATGGACAAGAATGGAATAAGCTCATCGGTGGAGTGCATGAATACTTGAAAACATCATAGACACATATATCACAAAATCTCTTCAAATACATATCAGAAGCCAGTGGGAGTGTCATCCTTTGGCTGATGAAGCTTTTTCTCTACATGGCTCAGTGACTTTTGTCTCAAATCAAGCAATATGGCATAACTAAGATATGCAAGGGCAAATTAATCAGTTATTATATTGCTGCTCAAACATAGAGGGCACTAGGTGTTACTAGAAGAAGAAGAAGATATGTGCTCCCCTCTCATTAGTGCACACTGAAGTAAAAAAAATGGAGAATTTCTAAAGACCAGAGCACAAGTAATGGATCTCTGCATTCTTATTGCATCTTTTCTTATTTCCAAATATTTGACATACTTCTGATTTGATAAGTTTAAAAATGAGTTTAAACAAAGGACACCACTGAAGATGATGGAATTTATATGAATTTTAAATGAAGATTTGCAATACTCATACATTGAATGAAAATGGAGCTTTGAACAAAAGGAAAATAAACAATGTTAGCTCCCACTAGATATGAACTCAGATTACTAGATTCAAAGTCCAGGGTGCTAACAATTACACCATGGAACCCTCACCAGAGCAATGGCATCTACTGAAGTGCGCTCATCTTTTAAATGCAAAGAAAAGAAATTCAATACTTTATATATATTATTTCAAGTTTCTAATAAGCTCAGGGATGCAATAGGTATTATGTAGAATATTTGTCCAAACCCAATGATAATATATAAAAAGTAACCTATTTTTTAAAGGAGAAGATAGATACTAGAAACCTAAATGCCTAGGACCAATTTCAGTTGGAGCATCACCCCTTATGTTATAATAGCATTGAATTGACAGTTTTTCTGTATTTCCATATTTGCATATCAGCCACTTACAATTGTTTCAAGCTTTATAACAGAGGACTGCCTTTTTTATAGACCAAGGATGAAAGTCTCTTGTGAGTTAAGTCTGATAATGACATCACAATTTGTAAATTAAGCTATAGTATGATTACAGAGTGTAGACTGAATAAAAAGTGCTTTCCTATGGATTGAAGTTTGTATTTTCTCAAGGTTTGCTTTCCAAAATGGGCTAGCATTCTTTATTTCCAATAGGCACATTAAGCTACTTCCCCAATATTTATTTTTTTGTGTTAAAAGTTATTCATACACAACTTGGTAAAACATACTAAATTTAATACATAATGGATTACATCCTGGATTATCTTTTTCAACAATCTGTAAATTTACAATTAAAAATTGTGTATTAGATTTTTTAGATTGATTTTGCTTAGATTTGCATATACTCCTAGTCTAAATTGTCTATTTTTATACTATTACTAGATGCCTTAATCTTTGTAATTATCCTATCTAATATTTATTTTTATTTTGTAATGTGGAAAGAAACTGGAGCATTTTTATGATACCCATGCTTCAAGTGACTCTATGGCTTATGCTTTTTTTGAAAAATGAAATGCTATAAAAACAAAATATGATCTGTGCTTTGAGATATATTTGCCAGTTTTGTGTTTGCTTGCAGTAATATCTGTGGCCGGTTAGCGCAGTTGGTTAGAGTGTGGTGCTAATAACGCCAAGGTCACGGGTTCGATCCCCGTATGGGCCATTTGCTTTTCTTGATGGACAAGAATGGAATAAGCTCATCGGTGGAGTGCATGAATACTTGAAAACATCATAGACACATATATCACAAAATCTCTTCAAATACATATCAGAAGCCAGTGGGAGTGTCATCCTTTGGCTGATGAAGATTTTTCTCTACGTGGCTCAGTGACTTTTGTCTCAAATCAAGCAATATGGCATAACTAAGATATGCAAGGGCAAATTAATCAGTTATTATATTGCTGCTCAAACATAGAGGGCACTAGGTGTTACTAGAAGAAGAAGAATATATGTGCTCCCCTCTCATTAGTGCACACTGAAGTAAAAAAAATGGAGAATTTCTAAAGACCAGAGCACAAGTAATGGATCTCTGCATTCTTATTGCATCTTTTCTTATTTCCAAATATTTGACATACTTCTGATTTGATAAGTTTAAAAATGAGTTTAAACAAAGGACACCACTGAAGATGATGGAATTTATATGAATTTTAAATGAAGATTTGCAATACTCATACATTGAATGAAAATGGAGCTTTGAACAAAAGGAAAATAAACAATGTTAGCTCCCATGAGATATGAACTCAGATTACTAGATTCAAAGTCAAGGGTGCTAACAATTACACCATGGAACCCTCACCTGAGCAATGGCATCCACTGAAGTGCGCTCATATTTTAAATGCAAAGAAAAGAAATTCAATACTTTATATATATTATTTCAAGTTTCTAATAAACTCAGGGATGCAATAGGTATTATGTAGAATATTTGACCAAACCCAATGATAATATATAAAAAGTAACCTATTTTTTAAAGGAGAATATAGATACTAGAAACCTAAATGCCTAGGACCAATTTCAGTTGGAGCATCACCCCTTATATTATCCTAGCATTGAATTGACAGTTTTTCAGTATTTCCATATTTGCATATCAGCCACTTACAATTGTTTCAAGCTTTATAACAGAGGACTGCCTTTTTTATAGACCAAGGATGAAAGTCTCTTGTGAGTTAAGTCTGATAATGACATCACAATTTGTAAATTAAGCTATAGTATGATTACAGAGTGTAGACTGAATAAAAAGTGCTTTCCTATGGATTGAAGTTTGTATTTTCTTAAGCTTTGCATTCCAAAATGGGCTAGCATTCTTTATTTCCAATGGGCACATTAAGTTACTTCCCCAATATATATTTTTTTGTGTTAAAAGTTATTCAAACACAACTTGGTAAAACATACTAAATTTAATACATAATGGATTACATCCTGGGATTATCTTTTTCAACAATCTGTAAATTTACAATTAAAAATTGTGTATTAGATTTTTTAGATTGATTTTGCTTAGATTTGCATATACTCCTTGAATAAATTGTCTATTTTTATACTATTAGTAGATGCCTTAATCTTTGTTATTATCCTATCTAATATTTATTTTTATTTTGTAATGTGGAAAGAAACTGGAGCATTTTTATGATACCCATGCTTCAAGTGACTCTATGGCTTAAGCTTTTTTTTGAAAAATGAAATGCTATAAAAACAAAATCAGATCTGTGCTTTGAGGTACATTTGCCAGTTTTGTGTTTGCTTGCAGTAACATCTGTGGCCGGTTAGCTCAGTTGGTTAGAGCGTGGTGCTAATAACGCCAAGGTCACGGGTTCGATCCCCGTATGGGCCATTTGCTTTTCTTGATGGACAAGAATGGAATAAGCTCATCGGTGGAGTGCATGAATACTTGAAAACATCATAGACACATATATCACAAAATCTCTTCAAATACATATCAGAAGCCAGTGGGAGTGTCATCCTTTGGCTGATGAAGATTTTTTTCTACGTGGCTCAGTGACTTTTGTCTCAAATCAAGCAATATGGCATAACTAAGATATGCAAGGGCAAATTAATCAGTTATTATATTGCTGCTCAAACATAGAGGGCACTAGGTGTTACTAGAAGAAGAAGAAGATATGTGCTCCCCTCTCATTAGTGCACACTGAAGTAAAAAAAATGGAGAATTTCTAAAGACCAGAGCACAAGTAATGGATCTCTGCATTCTTATTGCATCTTTTCTTATTTCCAAATATTTGACATACTTCTGATTTGATAAGTTTAAAAATGAGTTTAAACAAAGGACACCACTGAAGATGATGGAATTTATATGAATTTTAAATGAAGATTTGCAATACTCATACATTGAATGAAAATGGAGCTTTGAACAAAAGGAAAATAAACAATGTTAGCTCCCATGAGATATGAACTCAGATTACTAGATTCAAAGTCCAGGGTGCTAACAATTACACCATGGAACCCTCACCTGAGCAATGGCATCCACTGAAGTGCGCTCATCTTTTAAATGCAAAGAAAAGAAATTCAATACTTTATATATATTATTTCAAGTTTCTAATAAGCTCAGGGATGCAATAGGTATTATGTAGAATATTTGACCAAACCCAATGATAATATATAAAAAGTTACCTATTTTTTTAAAGGAGAATATAGATACTAGAAACCTAAATGCCTAGGACCAATTTCAGTTGGAGCATCACCCCTTATATTATCCTAGCATTGAATTGACAGTTTTTCAGTATTTCCATATTTGCATATCAGCCACTTACAATTGTTTCAAGCTTTATAACAGAGGACTGCCTTTTTTATAGACCAAGGATGAAAGTCTCTTGTGAGTTAAGTCTGATAATGACATCACAATTTGTAAATTAAGCTATAGTATGATTGCAGAGTGTAGACTGAATAAAAAGTGCTTTCCTATGGATTGAAGTTTGTATTTTCTTAAGGTTTGCATTCCAAAATGGGCTAGCATTCTTTATTTCCAATAGGCACATTAAGCTACTTCCCCAATATTTATTTTTTTGTGTTAAAAGTTATTCATACACAACTTGGTAAAACATACTAAATTTAATACATAATGGATTACATCCTGGATTATCTTTTTCAACAATCTGTAAATTTACAATTAAAAATTGTGTATTAGATTTTTTAGATTGATTTTGCTTAGATTTGCATATATTCCTAGTCTAAATTGTCTATTTTTATACTATTACTAGATGCCTTAATCTTTGTAATTATCCTATCTAATATTTATTTTTATTTTGTAATGTGGAAAGAAACTGGAGCATTTTTATGATACCCATGCTTCAAGTGACTCTATGGCTTAAGCTTTTTTTTGAAAAATGAAATGCTATAAAAACAAAATATGATCTGTGCTTTGAGATATATTTGCCAGTTTTGTGTTTGCTTGCAGTAATATATGTGGCCGGTTAGCGCAGTTGGTTAGAGCGTGGTGCTAATAACGCCAAGGTCACGGGTTCGATCCCCGTATAGGCCATTTGCTTTTCTTGATGGACAGGAATGGAATAAGCTCATCGGTGGAGTGCATGAATACTTGAAAACATCATAGACACATATATCACAAAATCTCTTCAAATACATATCAGAAGCCAGTGGGAGTGTCATCCTTTGGCTGATGAAGATTTTTCTCTACGTGGCTCAGTGACTTTTGTCTCAAATCAAGCAATATGGCATAACTAAGATATGCAAGGGCAAATTAATCAGTTATTATATTGCTGCTCAAACATAGAGGGCACTAGGTGTTACTAGAAGAAGAAGAAGATATGTGCTCCCCTCTCATTAGTGCACACTGAAGTAAAAAAAATGGAGAATTTCTAAAGACCAGAGCACAAGTAATGGATCTCTGCATTCTTATTGCATCTTTTCTTATTTCCAAATATTTGACATACTTCTGATTTGATAAGTTTAAAAATGAGTTTAAACAAAGGACACCACTGAAGATGATGGAATTTATATGAATTTTAAATGAAGATTTGCAATACTCATACATTGAATGAAAATGGAGCTTTGAACAAAAGGAAAATAAACAATGTTAGCTCCCATGAGATATGAACTCAGATTACTAGATTCAAAGTCCAGGGTGCTAACAATTACACCATGGAACCCTCACCTGAGCAATGGCATCCACTGAAGTGCGCTCATCTTTTAAATGCAAAGAAAAGAAATTAAAAACTTTATATATATTATTTCAAGTTTCTAATAAGCTCAGGGATGCAATAGGTATTATGTAGAATATTTGACCAAACCCAATGATAATATATAAAAAGTTACCTATTTTTTTAAAGGAGAATATAGATACTAGAAACCTAAATGCCTAGGACCAATTTCAGTTGGAGCATCACCCCTTATGTTATAATAGCATTGAATTGACAGTTTTTCTGTATTTCCATATTTGCATATCAGCCACTTACAATTGTTTCAAGCTTTATAACAGAGGACTGCCTTTTTTATAGACCAAGGATGAAAGTCTCTTGTGAGTTAAGTCTGATAATGACATCACAATTTGTAAATTAAGCTATAGTATGATTACAGAGTGTAGACTGAATAAAAAGTGCTTTCCTATGGATTGAAGTTTGTATTTTCTCAAGGTTTGCTTTCCAAAATGGGCTAGCATTCTTTATTTCCAATAGGCACATTAAGCTACTTCCCCAATATTTATTTTTTTGTGTTAAAAGTTATTCATACACAACTTGGTAAAACATACTAAATTTAATACATAATGGATTACATCCTGGATTATCTTTTTCAACAATCTGTAAATTTACAATTAAAAATTGTGTATTAGATTTTTTAGATTGATTTTGCTTAGATTTGCATATACTCCTAGTCTAAATTGTCTATTTTTATACTATTACTAGATGCCTTAATCTTTGTAATTATCCTATCTAATATTTATTTTTATTTTGTAATGTGGAAAGAAACTGGAGCATTTTTATGATACCCATGCTTCAAGTGACTCTATGGCTTATGCTTTTTTTGAAAAATGAAATGCTATAAAAACAAAATATGATCTGTGCTTTGAGATATATTTGCCAGTTTTGTGTTTGCTTGCAGTAATATCTGTGGCCGGTTAGCGCAGTTGGTTAGAGTGTGGTGCTAATAACGCCAAGGTCACGGGTTCGATCCCCGTATGGGCCATTTGCTTTTCTTGATGGACAAGAATGGAATAAGCTCATCGGTGGAGTGCATGAATACTTGAAAACATCATAGACACATATATCACAAAATCTCTTCAAATACATATCAGAAGCCAGTGGGAGTGTCATCCTTTGGCTGATGAAGATTTTTTTCTACGTGGCTCAGTGACTTTTGTCTCAAATCAAGCAATATGGCATAACTAAGATATGCAAGGGCAAATTAATCAGTTATTATATTGCTGCTCAAACATAGAGGGCACTAGGTGTTACTAGAAGAAGAAGAAGATATGTGCTCCCCTCTCATTAGTGCACACTGAAGTAAAAAAAATGGAGAATTTCTAAAGACCAGAGCACAAGTAATGGATCTCTGCATTCTTATTGCATCTTTTCTTATTTCCAAATATTTGACATACTTCTGATTTGATAAGTTTAAAAATGAGTTTAAACAAAGGACACCACTGAAGATGATGGAATTTATATGAATTTTAAATGAAGATTTGCAATACTCATACATTGAATGAAAATGGAGCTTTGAACAAAAGGAAAATAAACAATGTTAGCTCCCATGAGATATGAACTCAGATTACTAGATTCAAAGTCCAGGGTGCTAACAATTACACCATGGAACCCTCACCTGAGCAATGGCATCCACTGAAGTGCGCTCATCTTTTAAATGCAAAGAAAAGAAATTCAATACTTTATATATATTATTTCAAGTTTCTAATAAGCTCAGGGATGCAATAGGTATTATGTAGAATATTTGACCAAACCCAATGATAATATATAAAAAGTTACCTATTTTTTTAAAGGAGAATATAGATACTAGAAACCTAAATGCCTAGGACCAATTTCAGTTGGAGCATCACCCCTTATATTATCCTAGCATTGAATTGACAGTTTTTCAGTATTTCCATATTTGCATATCAGCCACTTACAATTGTTTCAAGCTTTATAACAGAGGACTGCCTTTTTTATAGACCAAGGATGAAAGTCTCTTGTGAGTTAAGTCTGATAATGACATCACAATTTGTAAATTAAGCTATAGTATGATTACAGAGTGTAGACTGAATAAAAAGTGCTTTCCTATGGATTGAAGTTTGTATTTTCTTAAGGTTTGCATTCCAAAATGGGCTAGCATTCTTTATTTCCAATAGGCACATTAAGCTACTTCCCCAATATTTATTTTTTTGTGTTAAAAGTTATTCATACACAACTTGGTAAAACATACTAAATTTAATACATAATGGATTACATCCTGGATTATCTTTTTCAACAATCTGTAAATTTACAATTAAAAATTGTGTATTAGATTTTTTAGATTGATTTTGCTTAGATTTGCATATATTCCTAGTCTAAATTGTCTATTTTTATACTATTACTAGATGCCTTAATCTTTGTAATTATCCTATCTAATATTTATTTTTATTTTGTAATGTGGAAAGAAACTGGAGCATTTTTATGATACCCATGCTTCAAGTGACTCTATGGCTTAAGCTTTTTTTTGAAAAATGAAATGCTATAAAAACAAAATATGATCTGTGCTTTGAGATATATTTGCCAGTTTTGTGTTTGCTTGCAGTAATATATGTGGCCGGTTAGCGCAGTTGGTTAGAGCGTGGTGCTAATAACGCCAAGGTCACGGGTTCGATCCCCGTATAGGCCATTTGCTTTTCTTGATGGACAGGAATGGAATAAGCTCATCGGTGGAGTGCATGAATACTTGAAAACATCATAGACACATATATCACAAAATCTCTTCAAATACATATCAGAAGCCAGTGGGAGTGTCATCCTTTGGCTGATGAAGATTTTTCTCTACGTGGCTCAGTGACTTTTGTCTCAAATCAAGCAATATGGCATAACTAAGATATGCAAGGGCAAATTAATCAGTTATTATATTGCTGCTCAAACATAGAGGGCACTAGGTGTTACTAGAAGAAGAAGAAGATATGTGCTCCCCTCTCATTAGTGCACACTGAAGTAAAAAAAATGGAGAATTTCTAAAGACCAGAGCACAAGTAATGGATCTCTGCATTCTTATTGCATCTTTTCTTATTTCCAAATATTTGACATACTTCTGATTTGATAAGTTTAAAAATGAGTTTAAACAAAGGACACCACTGAAGATGATGGAATTTATATGAATTTTAAATGAAGATTTGCAATACTCATACATTGAATGAAAATGGAGCTTTGAACAAAAGGAAAATAAACAATGTTAGCTCCCATGAGATATGAACTCAGATTACTAGATTCAAAGTCCAGGGTGCTAACAATTACACCATGGAACCCTCACCTGAGCAATGGCATCCACTGAAGTGCGCTCATCTTTTAAATGCAAAGAAAAGAAATTAAAAACTTTATATATATTATTTCAAGTTTCTAATAAGCTCAGGGATGCAATAGGTATTATGTAGAATATTTGACCAAACCCAATGATAATATATAAAAAGTTACCTATTTTTTTAAAGGAGAATATAGATACTAGAAACCTAAATGCCTAGGACCAATTTCAGTTGGAGCATCACCCCTTATATTATCCTAGCATTGAATTGACAGTTTTTCTGTATTTCCATATTTGCATATCAGCCACTTACAATTGTTTCAAGCTTTATAACAGAGGACTGCCTTTTTTATAGACCAAGGATGAAAGTCTCTTGTGAGTTAAGTCTGATAATGACATCACAATTTGTAAATTAAGCTATAGTATGATTACAGAGTGTAGACTGAATAAAAAGTGCTTTCCTATGGATTGAAGTTTGTATTTTCTTAAGCTTTGCATTCCAAAATGGGCTAGCATTCTTTATTTCCAATGGGCACATTAAGTTACTTCCCCAATATATATTTTTTTGTGTTAAAAGTTATTCAAACACAACTTGGTAAAACATACTAAATTTAATACATAATGGATTACATCCTGGATTATCTTTTTCAACAATCTGTAAATTTACAATTAAAAATTGTGTATTAGATTTTTTAGATTGATTTTGCTTAGATTTGCATATACTCCTAGTCTAAATTGTCTATTTTTATACTATTACTAGATGCCTTAATCTTTGTAATTATCCTATCTAATATTTATTTTTATTTTGTAATGTGGAAAGAAACTGGAGCATTTTTATGATACCCATGCTTCAAGTGACTCTATGGCTTAAGCTTTTTTTTGAAAAATGAAATGCTATAAAAACAAAATATGATCTGTGCTTTGAGATATATTTGCCAGTTTTGTGTTTGCCTGCAGTAATGTCTGTGGCCGGATAGCGCAGTTGGTTAGAGCGTGGTGCTAATAACGCCAAGGTCACGGGTTCGATCCCCGTATGGGCCATTTGCTTTTCTTGATGGACAAGAATGGAATAAGCTCATCGGTGGAGTGCATGAATACTTGAAAACATCTTAGACACATATATCACAAAATCTCTTCAAATACATATCAGAAGCCAGTGGGAGGGTCATCCTTTGGCTGATGAAGATTTTTCTCTACGTGGCTCAGTGACTTTTGTCTCAAATCAAGCAATATGGCATAACTAAGATATGCAAGGGCAAATTAATCAGTTATTATATTGCTGCTCAAACATAGAGGGCACTAGGTGTTACTAGAAGAAGAAGAAGATATGTGCTCCCCTCTCATTAGTGCACACTGAAGTAAAAAAAATGGAGAATTTCTAAAGACCAGAGCACAAGTAATGGATTCTTATTGCATCTTTTCTTATTTCCAAATATTTGACATACTTCTGATTTGATAAGTTTAAAAATGAGTTTAAACAAAGGACACCACTGAAGATGATGGAATTTATATGAATTTTAAATGAAGATTTGCAATACTCATACATTGAATGAAAATGGAGCTTTGAACAAAAGGAAAATAAACAATGTTAGCTCCCACGAGATATGAACTCAGATTACTAGATTCAAAGTCCAGGGTGCTAACAATTACACCATGGAACCCTCACCTGAGCAATGGCATCTACTGAAGTGCGCTCATCTTTTAAATGCAAAGAAAAGGAATTCAATACTTTATATATATTATTTCAAGTTTCTAATAAGCTCAGGGATGCAATAGGTATTATGTAGAATATTTGTCCAAACCCAATGATAATATATAAAAAGTAACCTATTTTTTAAAGGAGAAGATAGATACTAGAAACCTAAATGCCTAGGACCAATTTCAGTTGGAGCATCACCCCTTATGTTATCCTAGCATTGAATTGACAGTTTTTCTGTATTTCCATATTTGCATATCAGCCACTTACAATTGTTTCAAGCTTTATAACAGAGGACTGCCTTTTTTATAGACCAAGGATGAAAGTCTCTTGTGAGTTAAGTCTGATAATGACATCACAATTTGTAAATTAAGCTATAGTATGATTACAGAGTGTAGACTGAATAAAAAGTGCTTTCCTATGGATTGAAGTTTGTATTTTCTTAAGGTTTGCATTCCAAAATGGGCTAGCATTCTTTATTTCCAATAGGCACATTAAGCTACTTCCCCAATATTTATTTTTTTGTGTTAAAAGTTATTCATACACAACTTGGTAAAACATACTAAATTTAATACATAATGAATTACTTCCTGGATTATCTTTTTCAACAATCTGTAAATTTACAATTAAAAATTGTGAATTAGATTTTTTAGATTGATTTTGCTTAGATTTGCATATACTCCTAGTCTAAATTGTCTATTTTTATACTATTACTAGATGCCTTAATCTTTGTAATTATCCTATCCAATATTTATTTTTATTTTGTAATGTGGAAAGAAACTGGAGCATTTTTATGATACCCGTGCTTCAAGTGACTCTATGGCTTAAGCTTTTTTTAAAAAAATGAAATGCTATAAAAACAAAATATGATCTGTGCTTTGAGATATATTTGCCAGTTTTGTGTTTGCTTGCAGTAATATCTGTGGCCGGTTAGCGCAGTTGGTTAGAGCGTGGTGCTAATAACGCCAAGGTCACGGGTTCGATCCCCGTATGGGCCATTTGCTTTTCTTGATGGACAAGAATGGAATAAGCTCATCGGTGGAGTGCATGAATACTTGAAAACATCATAGACACATATATCACAAAATCTCTTCAAATACATATCAGAAGCCAGTGGGAGTGTCATCCTTTGGTTGATGAAGATTTTTCTCTACGTGGCTCAGTGACTTTTGTCTCAAATCAAGCAATATGGCATAACTAAGATATGCAAGGGCAAATTAATCAGTTATTATATTGCTGCTCAAACATAGAGGGCACTAGGTGTTACTAGAAGAAGAAGAAGATATGTGCTCCCCTCTCATTAGTGCACACTGAAGTAAAAAAAATTGAGAATTTCTAAAGACCAGAGCACAAGTAATGGATCTCTGCATTCTTATTGCATCTTTTCTTATTTCCAAATATTTGACATACT
Organism: Pseudophryne corroboree; assembly: GCF_028390025.1. Classification (NCBI taxonomy): domain Eukaryota; kingdom Metazoa; phylum Chordata; class Amphibia; order Anura; family Myobatrachidae; genus Pseudophryne; species Pseudophryne corroboree. The sequence continues at coordinate 165,845,745 of NC_086454.1, read as the reverse complement.
TCTGATTTGATAAGTTTAAAAATGAGTTTAAACAAAGGACACCACTGAAGATGATGGAATTTATATGAATTTTAAATGAAGATTTGCAATACTCATACATTGAATGAAAATGGAGCTTTGAACAAAAGGAAAATAAACAATGTTAGCTCCCATGAGATATGAACTCAGATTACTAGATTCAAAGTCCAGGGTGCTAACAATTACACCATGGAACCCTCACCTGAGCAATGGCATCCACTGAAGTGCGCTCATCTTTTAAATGCAAAGAAAAGAAATTCAATACTTTATATATATTATTTCAAGTTTCTAATAAGCTCAGGGATGCAATAGGTATTATGTAGAATATTTGACCAAACCCAATGATAATATATAAAAAGTAACCTATTTTTTAAAGGAGAATATAGATACTAGAAACCTAAATGCCTAGGACCAATTTCAGTTGGAGCATCACCCCTTATATTATCCTAGCATTGAATTGACAGTTTTTCTGTATTTCCATATTTGCATATCAGCCACTTACAATTGTTTCAAGCTTTATAACAGAGGACTGCCTTTTTTATAGACCAAGGATGAAAGTCTCTTGTGAGTTAAGTCTGATAATGACATCATAATTTGTAAATTAAGCTATAGTATGATTACAGAGTGTAGACTGAATAAAAAGTGCTTTCCTATGGATTGAAGTTTGTATTTTCTTAAGCTTTGCATTCCAAAATGGGCTAGCATTCTTTATTTCCAATGGGCACATTAAGCTTCTTCCCCAATATATATTTTTTTGTGTTAAAAGTTATTCATACACAACTTGGTAAAACATACTAAATTTAATACATAATGGATTACATCCTGGGATTATCTTTTTCAACAATCTGTAAATTTACAATTAAAAATTGTGTATTAGATTTTTTAGATTGATTTTGCTTAGATTTGCATATACTCCTTGTCTAAATTGTCTATTTTTATACTATTACTAGATGCCTTAATCTTTGTTATTATCCTATCTAATATTTATTTTTATTTTGTAATGTGGAAAGAAACTGGAGCATTTTTACGATACCCATGCTTCAAGTGACTCTATGGCTTAAGCTTTTTTTTGAAAAATGAAATGCTATAAAAACAAAATATGATCTGTGCTTTGAGGTACATTTGCCAGTTTTGTGTTTGCTTGCAGTAATATCTGTGGCCGGTTAGCTCAGTTGGTTAGAGCGTGGTGCTAATAACGCCAAGGTCACGGGTTTGATCCCCGTATGGGCCTTTTGCTTTTCTTGATGGACAAGAATGGAAAAAGCTCATCGGTGGAGTGCATGAATACTTGAAAACATCATAGACACATATATCACAAAATCTCTTCAAATACATATCAGAAGCCAGTGGGAGTGTCATCCTTTGGCTGATGAAGATTTTTCTCTACATGGCTCAGTGACTTTTGTCTCAAATCAAGCAATATGGCATAACTAAGATATGCAAGGGCAAATTAATCAGTTATTATATTGCTGCTCAAACATAGAGGGCACTAGGTGTTACTAGAAGAAGGAGAAGATATGTGCTCCCCTCTCATTAGTGCACACTGAAGTAAAAAAAATGGAGAATTTCCAAAGACCAGAGCACAAGTAATGGATCTCTGCATTCTTATAGCATCTTTTCTTATTTCCAAATATTTGACATACTTCTGATTTGATAAGTTTAAAAATGAGTTTAAACAAAGGACACCACTGAAGATGATGGAATTTATATGAATTTTAAATGAAGATTTGCAATACTCATACATTGAATGAAAATGGAGCTTTGAACAAAAGGAAAATAAACAATGTTAGCTCCCACGAGATATGAACTCAGATTACTAGATTCAAAGTCCAGGATGCTAACAATTACACCATGGAACCCTCACCTGAGCAATGGCATCTACTGAAGTGTGCTCATCTTTTAAATGCAAAGAAAAGAAATTTAATACTTTATATATATATATATTATTTCAAGTTTCTAATAAGCTCAGGGATGCAATAGGTATTATGTAGAATATTTGTCCAAACCCAATGATAATATATAAAAAGTAACCTATTTTTTAAAGGAGAAGATAGATACTAGAAACCTAAATGCCTAGGAACAATTTCAGTTGGAGCATCACCCCTTATGTTATCCTAGCATTGAATTGACAGTTTTTCTGTATTTCCATATTTGCATATCAGCCACTTACAATTGTTTCAAGCTTTATAACAGAGGACTGCCTTTTTTATAGACCAAGGATGAAAGTCTCTTGTGAGTTAAGTCTGATAATGACATCATAATTTGCAAATTAAGCTATAGTATGATTACAGAGTGTAGACTGAATAAAAAGTGCTTTCCTATGGATTGAAGTTTGTATTTTCTCAAGCTTTGCATTCCAAAATGGGCTAGCATTCTTTATTTCCAATGGGCACATTAAGCTACTTCCTTAATATATATTTTTTTGTGTTAAAAGTTATTCATACACAACTTGGTAAAACATACTAAATTTAATACATAATGGATTACATCCTGGGATTATCTTTTTCAACAATCTGTAAATTTACAATTAAAAATTGTGTCTTAGATTTTTAAGATTGATTTTGCTTATATTTGCATATACTCCTAGTCTAAATTATCTATTTTTATACTATTACTAGACGCCTTAATCTTTGTTATTATCCTATCTAATATTTATTTTTATTTTGTAATGTGGAAAGAAACTGGAGCATTTTTATGATACCCATGCTTCAAGTGACTCTATGGCTTAAGCATTTTTTTGAAAAATTAAATGTTATAAAAACAAAATATGATCTGTGCTTTGAGGTACATTTGCCAGTTTTGTGTTTGCTTGCAGTAATATCTGTGGCCGGTTAGCTCAGTTGGTTAGAGCGTGGTGCTAACGCCAAGGTCACGGGTTCGATCCCCGTATGGGCCATTTCTTTTCTTGATGGACAAGAATGGAATAAGCTCATCGGTGGAGTGCATGAATACTTGAAAATATCATAGACACATATATCACAAAATCTCTTCAAATACATATCAGAAGCCAGTGGGAGTGTCATCCTTTGGCTGATGAAGATTTTTCTCTACATGGCTCAGTGACTTTTGTCTCAAATCAAGCAATATGGCATAACTAAGATATGCAAGGGCAAATGAATCAGTTATTATATTGCTGCTCAAACATAGAGGGCACTAGGTGTTACTAGAAGAAGAAGAAGATATGTGCTCCCCTCTCATTAGTGCACACTGAAGTAAAAAAAATGGAGAATTTCTAAAGACCAGAGCACAAGTAATGGATCTCTGCATTCTTATTGCATCTTTTCTTATTTCCAAATATTTGACATACTTCTGATTTGATAAGTTTAAAAATGAGTTTAAACAAAGGACACCACTGAAGATGATGGAATTTATATGAATTTTAAATGAAGATTTGCAATACTCATACATTGAATGAAAATGGAGCTTTGAACAAAAGGAAAATAAACAATGTTAGCTCCCACGAGATATGAACTCAGATGACTAGATTCAAAGTCCAGGGTGCTAACAATTACACCATGGAACCCTCACCTGAGCAATGGCATCTACTGAAGTGCGCTCATCTTTTAAATGCAAAGAAAAGAAATTCAATACTTTATATATATTATTTCAAGTTTCTAATAAGCTCAGGGATGCAATAGGTATTATGTAGAATATTTGTCCAAACCCAATGATAATATATAAAAAGTAACCTATTTTTTAAAGGAGAAGATAGATACTAGAAACCTAAATGCCTAGGAACAATTTCAGTTGGAGCATCACCCCTTATGTTATCCTAGCATTGAATTGACAGTTTTTCTGTATTTCCATATTTGCATATCAGCCACTTACAATTGTTTCAAGCTTTATAACAGAGGACTGCCTTTTTTATAGACCAAGGATGAAAGTCTCTTGTGAGTTAAGTCTGATAATGACATCACAATTTGTAAATTAAGCTATAGTATGATTACAGAGTGTAGACTGAATAAAAAGTGCTTTCCTATGGATTGAAGTTTGTATTTTCTTAAGCTTTGCATTCCAAAATGGGCTAGCATTCTTTATTTCCAATGGGCACATTAAGCTACTAGCCCCAATATATATTTTTTTGTGTTAAAAGTTATTCATACACAACTTGGTAAAACATACTAAATTTAATACATAATGGATTACATCCTGGGATTATCTTTTTCAACAATCTGTAAATTTACAATTAAAAATTGTGTATTAGATTTTTTAGATTGATTTTGCTTAGATTTGCATATACTCCTAGTCTAAATTGTCTATTTTTATACTATTACTAGATGCCTTAATCTTTGTTATTATCCTATCTAATATTTATTTTTATTTTGTAATGTGGAAAGAAACTGGAGCATTTTTATGATACCCATGCTTCAAGTGACTCTATGGCTTAAGCTTTTTTTTTTTGAAAAATGAAATGCTATAAAAACAAAATATGATCTGTGCTTTGAGGTACATTTGCCAGTTTTGTGTATGATGGCAGTAATATTTGTGGCCTGTTAGCTCGGTTGGTTAGAGTGTGGTGCTAATAACGCCAAGGTCACGGGTTTGATCCCCATATGGGCCATTTGCTTTTCTTGATGGACAAGAATGGAATAAGCTCATCGGTGGAGTGCATGAATACTTGAAAACATCATAGACACATATATCACAAAATCTCTTCAAATACATATAAGAAACCAGTGGGAGTGTCATCCTTTGGCTGATGAAGATTTTTCTCTACATGGCTCAGTGACATTTGTCTCAAATCAAGCAATATGGCATAACTAAGATATTCAAGGGAAAATTAATCAGTTATTATACTGCTGCTCAAACATATAGGGCACTAGGTGTTACTAAAAGAAGAAGAAGAAGAAGAAGAATATATGTGCTCCCCTCTCATTAGTGCACACTGAAGTAAAAAAAAATGGAGAATTTCTAAAGACCAGAGCACAAGTAATGGATCTCTGCATTCTTATTGCATCTTTTCTTATTTCCAAATATTTGACATACTTCTGATTTGATAAGTTTAAAAATGAGTTTAAACAAAGGACACCACTTAAGATGATGGAATTTATATGAATTTTAAATGAAGATTTGCAATACTCATACATTGAATGAAAATGGAGCTTTGAACAAAAGGAAAATAAACAATGTTAGCTCCCACGAGATATGAACTCAGATGACTAGATTCAAAGTCCAGGGTGCTAACAATTACACCATGGAACCCTCACCTGAGCAATGGCATCTACTGAAGTGCGCTCATCTTTTAAATGCAAAGAAAAGAAATTCAATACTTTATATATATTATTTCAAGTTTCTAATAAGCTCAGGGATGCAATAGGTATTATGTAGAATATTTGTCCAAAACCAATGATAATATATAAAAAGTAACCTATTTTTTAAAGGAGAAGATAGATACTAGAAACCTAAATGCCTAGGACCAATTTTAGTTGGAGCATCACCCCTTATGTTATCCTAGCATTGAATTGACAGTTTTTCTGTATTTCCATATTTGCATATCAGCCACTTACAATTGTTTCAAGCTTTATAACAGAGGACTGCCTTTTTTATAGACCAAGGATGAAAGTCTCTTGTGAGTTAAGTCTGATAATGACATCACAATTTGTAAATTAAGCTATAGTATGATTACAGAGTGTAGACTAAATAAAAAGTGCTTTCCTATGGATTGAAGTTTGTATTTTCTTAAGCTTTGCATTCCAAAATGGGCTAGCATTCTTTATTTCCAATGGGCACATTAAGCTACTAGCCCCAATATATATTTTTTTGTGTTAAAAGTTATTCATACACAACTTGGTAAAACATACTAAATTTAATACATAATGGATTACATCCTGGGATTATCTTTTTCAACAATCTGTAAATTTACAATTAAAAATTGTGTATTAGATTTTTTAGATTGATTTTGCTTAGATTTGCATATACTCCTTGTCTAAATTGTCTATTTTTATACTATTAGTAGATGCCTTAATCTTTGTTATTATCCTATCTAATATTTATTTTTATTTTGTAATGTGGAAAGAAACTGGAGCATTTTTATGATACCCATGCTTCAAGTGACTCTATGGCTTAAGCTTTTTTTTGAAAAATGAAATGCTATAAAAACAAAATATGATCTGTGCTTTGAGGTACAGTTGCCAGTTTTGTGTTTTCTTGCAGGAATATCTGTGGCGGGTTAGCTCAGTTGGTTAGAGTGTGGTGCTAATAACACCAAGGTTACGGGTTCGATCCCTGTATGGGCCATTTGCTTTTCTTGATGGACAAGAATGGAATAAGCTCATCGGTGGAGTGCATGAATACTTGAAAACATCATAGACACATATATCACAAAATCTCTTCAAATACATATCAGAAGCCAGTGGGAGTGTCATCCTTTGGCTGATGAAGATTTTTCTCTACATGGCTCAGTGACTTTTGTCTCAAATCAAGCAATATGGCATAACTAAGATATGCAAGGGCAAATTAATCAGTTATATTGCTGCTCAAACATAGAGGGCACTAGGTGTTACTAGAAGAAGAAGATATGTGCTCCCCTCTCATTAGTGCACACTGAAGTAAAAAAAATGGAGAATTTCTAAAGACCAGAGCACAAGTAATGGATCTCTGCATTCTTATTGCATCTTTTCTTATTTCCAAATATTTGACATACTTCTGATTTGATAAGTTTAAAAATGAGTTTAAACAAAGGACACCACTGAAGATGATGGAATTTATATGAATTTTAAATGAAGATTTGCAATACTCATACATTGAATGAAAATGGAGCTTTGAACAAAAGGAAAATAAACAATGTTAGCTCCCACGAGATATGAACTCAGATTACTAGATTCAAAGTCCAGGGTGCTAACAATTACACCATGGAACCCTCACCTGAGCAATGGCATCTACTGAAGTGCGCTCATCTTTTAAATGCAAAGAAAAGAAATTCAATACTTTATATATATTATTTCAAGTTTCTAATAAGCTCAGGGATGCAATAGGTATTATGTAGAATATTTGTCCAAACCCAATGATAATATATAAAAAGTAACCTATTTTTTAAAGGAGAAGATAGATACTAGAAACCTAAATGCCTAGGACCAATTTCAGTTGGAGCATCACCCCTTATGTTATCCTAGTATTGAATTGACAGTTTTTCTGTATTTCCATATTTGCATATCAGCCACTTACAATTGTTTCAAGCTTTATAACAGAGGACTGCCTTTTTTATAGACCAAGGATGAAAGTCTCTTGTGAGTTAAGTCTGATAATGACATCACAATTTGTAAATTAAGCTATAGTATGATTACAGAGTGTAGACTGAATAAAAAGTGCTTTCCTATGGATTGAAGTTTGTATTTTCTTAAGCTTTGCATTCCAAAATGGGCTAGCATTCTTTATTTCCAATGGGCACATTAAGCTTCTTCCCCAATATATATTTTTTTGTGTTAAAAGTTATTCATACACAACTTGGTAAAACATACTAAATTTAATACATAATGGATTACATCCTGGGATTATCTTTTTCAACAATCTGTAAATTTACAATTAAAAATTGTGTATTAGATTTTTTAGATTGATTTTGCTTAGATTTGCATATACTCCTTGTCTAAATTGTCTATTTTTATACTATTACTTGATGCCTTAATCTTTGTTATTATCCTATCTAATATTTATTTTTATTTTGTAATGTGGAAAGAAACTGGAGCATTTTTACGATACCCATGCTTCAAGTGACTCTATGGCTTAAGCTTTTTTTTGAAAAATGAAATGCTATAAAAACAAAATATGATCTGTGCTTTAAGGTACATTTGCCAGTTTTGTGTTTGCTTGCAGTAATATCTGTGGCCGGTTAGCTCAGTTGGTTAGAGCGTGGTGCTAATAACACCAAGGTCACGGGTTTGATCCCCGTATGGGCCTTTTGCTTTTCTTGATGGACAAGAATGGAAAAAGCTCATCGGTGGAGTGCATGAATACTTGAAAACATCATAGACACATATATCACAAAATCTCTTCAAATACATATCAGAAGCCAGTGGGAGTGTCATCCTTTGGCTGATGAAGATTTTTCTCTACATGGCTCAGTGACTTTTGTCTCAAATCAAGCAATATGGCATAACTAAGATATGCAAGGGCAAATTAATCAGTTATTATATTGCTGCTCAAACATAGAGGGCACTAGGTGTTACTAGAAGAAGGAGAAGATATGTGCTCCCCTCTCATTAGTGCACACTGAAGTAAAAAAAATGGAGAATTTCCAAAGACCAGAGCACAAGTAATGGATCTCTGCATTCTTATAGCATCTTTTCTTATTTCCAAATATTTGACATACTTCTGATTTGATAAGTTTAAAAATGAGTTTAAACAAAGGACACCACTGAAGATGATGGAATTTATATGAATTTTAAATGAAGATTTGCAATACTCATACATTGAATGAAAATGGAGCTTTGAACAAAAGGAAAATAAACAATGTTAGCTCCCACGAGATATGAACTCAGATTACTAGATTCAAAGTCCAGGATGCTAACAATTACACCATGGAACCCTCACCTGAGCAATTGCATCTACTGAAGTGTGCTCATCTTTTAAATGCAAAGAAAAGAAATTTAATGCTTTATATATATATATATTATTTCAAGTTTCTAATAAGCTCAGGGATGCAATAGGTATTATGTAGAATATTTGTCCAAACCCAATGATAATATATAAAAAGTAACCTATTTTTTAAAGGAGAAGATAGATACTAGAAACCTAAATGCCTAGGAACAATTTCAGTTGGAGCATCACCCCTTATGTTATCCTAGCATTGAATTGACAGTTTTTCTGTATTTCCATATTTGCATATCAGCCACTTACAATTGTTTCAAGCTTTATAACAGAGGACTGCCTTTTTTATAGACCAAGGATGAAAGTCTCTTGTGAGTTAAGTCTGATAATGACATCATAATTTGCAAATTAAGCTATAGTATGATTACAGAGTGTAGACTGAATAAAAAGTGCTTTCCTATGGATTGAAGTTTGTATTTTCTCAAGCTTTGCATTCCAAAATGGTCTAGCATTCTTTATTTCCAATGGGCACATTAAGCTACTTCCTTAATATATATTTTTTTGTGTTAAAAGTTATTCATACACAACTTGGTAAAACATACTAAATTTAATACATAATGGATTACATCCTGGGATTATCTTTTTCAACAATCTGTAAATTTACAATTAAAAATTGTGTCTTAGATTTTTAAGATTGATTTTGCTTATATTTGCATATACTCCTAGTCTAAATTATCTATTTTTATACTATTACTAGACGCCTTAATCTTTGTTATTATCCTATCTAATATTTATTTTTATTTTGTAATGTGGAAAGAAACTGGAGCATTTTTATGATACCCATGCTTCAAGTGACTCTATGGCTTAAGCATTTTTTTGAAAAATTAAATGTTATAAAAACAAAATATGATCTGTGCTTTGAGGTACATTTGTCAGTTTTGTGTTTGCTTGCAGTAATATCTGTGGCCGGTTAGCTCAGTTGGTTAGAGCGTGGTGCTAACGCCAAGGTCACGGGTTCGATCCCCGTATGGGCCATTACTTTTCTTGATGGACAAGAATGGAATAAGCTCATCGGTGGAGTGCATGAATACTTGAAAATATCATAGACACATATATCACAAAATCTCTTCAAATACATATCAGAAGCCAGTGGGAGTGTCATCCTTTGGCTGATGAAGATTTTTCTCTACATGGGTCAGTGACTTTTGTCTCAAATCAAGCAATATGGCATAACTAAGATATGCAAGGGCAAGTGAATCAGTTATTATATTGCTGCTCAAACATAGAGGGCACTAGGTGTTACTAGAAGAAGAAGAAGATATGTGCTCCCCTCTCATTAGTGCACACTGAAGTAAAAAAAATGGAGAATTTCTAAAGACCAGAGCACAAGTAATGGATCTCTGCATTCTTATTGCATCTTTTCTTATTTCCAAATATTTGACATACTTCTGATTTGATAAGTTTAAAAATGAGTTTAAACAAAGGACACCACTGAAGATGATGGAATTTATATGAATTTTAAATGAAGATTTGCAATACTCATACATTGAATGAAAATGGAGCTTTGAACAAAAGGAAAATAAACAATGTTAGCTCCCACGAGATATGAACTCAGATGACTAGATTCAAAGTCCAGGGTGCTAACAATTACACCATGGAACCCTCACCTGAGCAATGGCATCTACTGAAGTGCGCTCATCTTTTAAATGCAAAGAAAAGAAATTCAATACTTTATATATATTATTTCAAGTTTCTAATAAGCTCAGGGATGCAATAGGTATTATGTAGAATATTTGTCCAAACCCAATGATAATATATAAAAAGTAACCTATTTTTTAAAGGAGAAGATAGATACTAGAAACCTAAATGCCTAGGAACAATTTCAGTTGGAGCATCACCCCTTATGTTATCCTAGCATTGAATTGACAGTTTTTCTGTATTTCCATATTTGCATATCAGCCACTTACAATTGTTTCAAGCTTTATAACAGAGGACTGCCTTTTTTATAGACCAAGGATGAAAGTCTCTTGTGAGTTAAGTCTGATAATGACATCACAATTTGTAAATTAAGCTATAGTATGATTACAGAGTGTAGACTGAATAAAAAGTGCTTTCCTATGGATTGAAGTTTGTATTTTCTTAAGCTTTGCATTCCAAAATGGGCTAGCATTCTTTATTTCCAATGGGCACATTAAGCTACTAGCCCCAATATATATTTTTTTGTGTTAAAAGTTATTCATACACAACTTGGTAAAACATACTAAATTTAATACATAATGGATTACATCCTGGGATTATCTTTTTCAACAATCTGTAAATTTACAATTAAAAATTGTGTATTAGATTTTTTAGATTGATTTTGCTTAGATTTGCATATACTCCTAGTCTAAATTGTCTATTTTTATACTATTACTAGATGCCTTAATCTTTGTTATTATCCTATCTAATATTTATTTTTATTTTGTAATGTGGAAAGAAACTGGAGCATTTTTATGATACCCATGCTTCAAGTGACTCTATGGCTTCAGCTTTTTTTTGAAAAATGAAATGCTATAAAAACAAAATATGATCTGTGCTTTGAGGTACATTTGCCAGTTTTGTGTATGATGGCAGTAATATTTGTGGCCTGTTAGCTCGGTTGGTTAGAGTGTGGTGCTAATAACGCCAAGGTCACGGGTTCGATCCCCATATGGGCCATTTGCTTTTCTTGATGGACAAGAATGGAATAAGCTCATCGGTGGAGTGCATGAATACTTGAAAACATCATAGACACATATATCACAAAATCTCTTCAAATACATATAAGAAACCAGTGGGAGTGTCATCCTTTGGCTGATGAAGATTTTTCTCTACATGGCTCAGTGACATTTGTCTCAAATCAAGCAATATGGCATAACTAAGATATTCAAGGGAAAATTAATCAGTTATTATACTGCTGCTCAAACATATAGGGCACTAGGTGTTACTAAAAGAAGAAGAAGAAGAATATATGTGCTCCCCTCTCATTAGTGCACACTGAAGTAAAAAAAATGGAGAATTTCTAAAGACCAGAGCACAAGTAATGGATCTCTGCATTCTTATTGCATCTTTTCTTATTTCCAAATATTTGACATACTTCTGATTTGATAAGTTTAAAAATGAGTTTAAACAAAGGACACCACTGAAGATGATGGAATTTATATGAATTTTAAATGAAGATTTGCAATACTCATACATTGAATGAAAATGGAGCTTTGAACAAAAGGAAAATAAACAATGTTAGCTCCCACGAGATATGAACTCAGATTACTAGATTCAAAGTCCAGGGTGCTAACAATTACACCATGGAACCCTCACCTGAGCAATGGCATCTACTGAAGTCCACTCATCTTTTAAATGCAAAGAAAAGAAATTCAATACTTTATATATATTATTTCAAGTTTCTAATAAGCTCAGGGATGCAATAGGTATTATGTAGAATATTTGTCCAAACCCAATGATAATATATAAAAAGTAACCTATTTTTTAAAGGAGAAGATAGATACTAGAAACCTAAATGCCTAGGACCAATTTCAGTTGGAGCATCACCCCTTATGTTATCCTAGTATTGAATTGACAGTTTTTCTGTATTTCCATATTTGCATATCAGCCACTTACAATTGTTTCAAGCTTTATAACAGAGGACTGCCTTTTTTATAGACCAAGGATGAAAGTCTCTTGTGAGTTAAGTCTGATAATGACATCACAATTTGTAAATTAAGCTATAGTATGATTACAGAGTGTAGACTGAATAAAAAGTGCTTTCCTATGGATTGAAGTTTGTATTTTCTTAAGCTTTGCATTCCAAAATGGGCTAGCATTCTTTATTTCCAATGGGCACATTAAGCTACTTCCCAAATATATATTTTTTTGTGTTAAAAGTTATTCATACACAACTTGGTAAAACATACTAAATTTAATACATAATGGATTACATCCTGGGATTATCTTTTTCAACAATCTGTAAATTTACAATTAAAAATTGTGTATTAGATTTTTTAGATTGATTTTGCTTAGATTTGCATATACTCCTAGTCTAAATTGTCTATTTTTATACTATTACTAGATGCCTTAATCTTTGTTATTATCCTATCTAATATTTATTTTTATTTTGTAATGTGGAAAGAAACTGGAGCATTTTTATGATACCCATGCTTCAAGTGACTCTATGGCTTCAGCTTTTTTTTGAAAAATGAAATGCTATAAAAACAAAATATGATCTGTGCTTTGAGGTACATTTGCCAGTTTTGTGTATGCTGGCAGTAATATCTGTGGCCTGTTAGCTCGGTTGGTTAGAGTGTGGTGCTAATAACGCCAAGGTCACGGGTTCGATCCCCGTATGGGCCATTTGCTTTTCTTGATGGACAAGAATGGAATAAGCTCATCGGTGGAGTGCATGAATACTTGAAAACATCATAGACACATATATCACAAAATCTCTTCAAATACATATAAGAAACCAGTGGGAGTGTCATCCTTTGGCTGATGAAGATTTTTCTCTACATGTCTCAGTGACATTTGTCTCAAATCAAGCAATATGGCATAACTAAGATATACAAGGGAAAATTAATCAGTTATTATACTGCTGCTCAAACATAGAGGGCACTAGGTGTTACTAAAAGAAGAAGAAGAAGAATATATGTGCTCCCCTCTCATTAGTGCACACTGAAGTAAAAAAAAATGGAGAATTTCTAAAGACCAGAGCACAAGTAATGGATCTCTGCATTCTTATTGCATCTTTTCTTATTTCCAAATATTTGACATACTTCTGATTTGATAAGTTTAAAAATGAGTTTAAACAAAGGACACCACTGAAGATGATGGAATTTATATGAATTTTAAATGAAGATTTGCAATACTCATACATTGAATGAAAATGGAGCTTTGAACAAAAGGAAAATAAACAATGTTAGCTCCCACGAGATATGAACTCAGATGACTAGATTCAAAGTCCAGGGTGCTAACAATTACACCATGGAACCCTCACCTGAGCAATGGCATCTACTGAAGTGCGCTCATCTTTTAAATGCAAAGAAAAGAAATTCAATACTTTATATATATTATTTCAAGTTTCTAATAAGCTCAGGGATGCAATAGGTATTATGTAGAATATTTGTCCAAACCCAATGATAATATATAAAAAGTAACCTATTTTTTAAAGGAGAAGATAGATACTAGAAACCTAAATGCCTAGGACCAATTTCAGTTGGAGCATCACCCCTTATGTTATCCTAGCATTGAATTGACAGTTTTTCTGTATTTCCATATTTGCATATCAGCCACTTACAATTGTTTCAAGCTTTATAACAGAGGACTGCCTTTTTTATAGACAAAGGATGAAAGTCTCTTGTGAGTTAAGTCTGATAATGACATCACAATTTGTAAATTAAGCTATAGTATGATTACAGAGTGTAGACTGAATAAAAAGTGCTTTCCTATGGATTGAAGTTTGTATTTTCTTAAGCTTTGCATTCCAAAATGGGCTAGCATTCTTTATTTCCAATGGGCACATTAAGCTACTAGCCCCAATATATATATTTTTGTGTTAAAAGTTATTCATACACAACTTGGTAAAACATACTAAATTTAATACATAATGGATTACATCCTGGGATTATCTTTTTCAACAATCTGTAAATTTACAATTAAAAATTGTGTATTAGATTTTTTAGATTGATTTTGCTTAGATTTGCATATACTCCTAGTCTAAATTGTCTATTTTTATACTATTACTAGATGCCTTAATCTTTGTTATTATCCTATCTAATATTTATTTTTATTTTGTAATGTGGAAAGAAACTGGAGCATTTTTATGATACCCATGCTTCAAGTGACTCTATGGCTTCAGCTTTTTTTTGAAAAATGAAATGCTATAAAAACAAAATATGATCTGTGCTTTGAGGTACATTTGCCAGTTTTGTGTATGCTGGCAGTAATATCTGTGGCCTGTTAGCTCGGTTGGTTAGAGTGTGGTGCTAATAACGCCAAGGTCACGGGTTCGATCCCCGTATGGGCCATTTGCTTTTCTTGATGGACAAGAATGGAATAAGCTCATCGGTGGAGTGCATGAATACTTGAAAACATCATAGACACATATATCACAAAATCTCTTCAAATACATATAAGAAACCAGTGGGAGTGTCATCCTTTGGCTGATGAAGATTTTTCTCTACATGTCTCAGTGACATTTGTCTCAAATCAAGCAATATGGCATAACTAAGATATACAAGGGAAAATTAATCAGTTATTATACTGCTGCTCAAACATAGAGGGCACTAGGTGTTACTAAAAGAAGAAGAAGAAGAACATATGTGCTCCCCTCTCATTAGTGCACACTGAAGTAAAAAAAAATGGAGAATTTCTAAAGACCAGAGCACAAGTAATGGATCTCTGCATTCTTATTGTATCTTTTCTTATTTCCAAATATTTGACATACTTCTGATTTGATAAGTTTAAAAATGAGTTTAAACAAAGGACACCACTGAAGATGATGGAATTTATATGAATTTTAAATGAAGATTTGCAATACTCATACATTGAATGAAAATGGAGCTTTGAACAAAAGGAAAATAAACAATGTTAGCTCCCACGAGATATGAACTCAGATGACTAGATTCAAAGTCCAGGGTGCTAACAATTACACCATGGAACCCTCACCTGAGCAATGGCATCTACTGAAGTGCGCTCATCTTTTAAATGCAAAGAAAAGAAATTCAATACTTTATATATATTATTTCAAGTTTCTAATAAGCTCAGGGATGCAATAGGTATTATGTAGAATATTTGTCCAAAACCAATGATAATATATAAAAAGTAACCTATTTTTTAAAGGAGAAGATAGATACTAGAAACCTAAATGCCTAGGACCAATTTCAGTTGGAGCATCACCCCTTATGTTATCCTAGCATTGAATTGACAGTTTTTCTGTATTTCCATATTTGCATATCAGCCACTTACAACAATTGTTTCAAGCTTTATAACAGAGGACTGCCTTTTTTATAGACCAAGGATGAAAGTCTCTTGTGAGTTAAGTCTGATAATGACATCACAATTTGTAAATTAAGCTATAGTATGATTACAGAGTGTAGACTAAATAAAAAGTGCTTTCCTATGGATTGAAGTTTGTATTTTCTTAAGCTTTGCATTCCAAAATGGGCTAGCATTCTTTATTTCCAATGGGCACATTAAGCTACTTCCCCAATATATATTTTTTTGTGTTAAAAGTTATTCATACACAACTTGGTAAAACATACTAAATTTAATACATAATGGATTACATCCTGGGATTATCTTTTTCAACAATCTGTAAATTTACAATTAAAAATTGTGTATTAGATTTTTTAGATTGATTTTGCTTAGATTTGCATATACTCCTTGTCTAAATTGTCTATTTTTATACTATTAGTAGATGCCTTAATCTTTGTTATTATCCTATCTAATATTTATTTTTATTTTGTAATGTGGAAAGAAACTGGAGCATTTTTATGATAGCCATGCTTCAAGTGACTCTATGGCTTAAGCTTTTTTTTTGAAAAATGAAATGCTATAAAAACAAAATATGATCTGTGCTTTGAGGTACATTTGCCAGTTTTGTGTTTGCTGGCAGCAATATTTGTGGCCTGTTAGCTCAGTTGGTTAGAGCGTGGTGCTAATAACGCCAAGGTCACGGGTTCGATCCCCGTATGGGCCATTTGATTTTCTTGATGGACAAGAATGGAATAAGCTCATCGTGGAGTGCATGAATACTTGAAAACATCATAGACACATATATCACAAAATCTCTTCAAATACATATCAGAAGCCAGTGGGAGTGTCATCCTTTGGCTGATGAAGATTTTTCTCTACATGGCTCAGTGACTTTTGTCTCAAATCAAGCAATATGGCATAACTAAGATATGCAAGGGCAAATTAATCAGTTATTATAATGCTGCTCAAACATAGAGGGCACTAGGTGTTACTAGAAGAAGTAGAAGATATGTGCTCCCCTCTCATTAGTGCACACTGAAGTAAAAAAAAATGGAGAATTTCTAAAGACCAGAGCACAAGTAATGGATCTCTGCATTCTTATTGCATCTTTTCTTATTTCCAAATATTTGACATACTTCTGATTTGATAAGTTTAAAAATGAGTTTAAACAAAGGACACCACTGAAGATGATGGAATTTATATGAATTTTAAATGAAGATTTGCAATACTCATACATTGAATGAAAATGGAGCTTTGAACAAAAGGAAAATAAACAATGTTAGCTCCCACGAGATATGAACTCAGATTACTAGATTCAAAGTCCAGGGTGCTAACAATTACACCATGGAACCCTCACCTGAGCAATGGCATCTACTGAAGTGCACTCATCTTTTAAATGCAAAGAAAAGAAATTCAATACTTTATATATATTATTTCAAGTTTCTAATAAGCTCAGGGATGCAATAGGTATTATGTAGAATATTTGTCCAAACCCAATGATAATATATAAAAAGTAACCTATTTTTTAAAGGAGAAGATAGATACTAGAAACCTAAATGCCTAGGACCAATTTCAGTTGGAGCATCACCCCTTATGTTATCCTAGCATTGAATTGACAGTTTTTCTGTATTTCCATATTTGCATATCAGCCACTTACAATTGTTTCAAGCTTTATAACAGAGGACTGCCTTTTTTATAGACCAAGGATGAAAGTCTCTTGTGAGTTAAGTCTGATAATGACATCACAATTTGTAAATTAAGCTATAGTATGATTACAGAGTGTAGACTGAATAAAAAGTGCTTTCCTATGGATTGAAGTTTGTATTTTCTTAAGCTTTGCATTCCAAAATGGGCTAGCATTCTTTATTTCCAATGGGCACATTAAGCTTCTTCCCCAATATATATTTTTTTGTGTTAAAAGTTATTCATACACAACTTGGTAAAACATACTAAATTTAATACATAATGGATTACATCCTGGGATTATCTTTTTCAACAATCTGTAAATTTACAATTAAAAATTGTGTATTAGATTTTTTAGATTGATTTTGCTTAGATTTGCATATACTCCTTGTCTAAATTGTCTATTTTTATACTATTAGTAGATGCCTTAATCTTTGTTATTATCCTATCTAATATTTATTTTTATTTTGTAATGTGGAAAGAAACTGGAGCATTTTTATGATACCCATGCTTCAAGTGACTCTATGGCTTAAGCTTTTTTTTGAAAAATGAAATGCTATAAAAACAAAATATGATCTGTGCTTTGAGGTACATTTGCCAGTTTTGTGTTTTCTTGCAGGAATATCTGTGGCCGGTTAGCTCAGTTGGTTAGAGTGTGTTGCTAATAACACCAAGGTCACGGGTTCGATCCCCGTATGGGCTATTTGCTTTTCTTGATGGACAAGAATGGAATAAGCTCATCGGTGGAGTGCATGAATACTTGAAAACATCATAGACACATATATCACAAAATCTCTTCAAATACACATCAGAAGCCAGTGGGAGTGTCATCCTTTGGCTGATGAAGATTTTTCTCTACATGGCTCAGTGACTTTTGTCTCAAATCAAGCAATATGGCATAACTAAGATATGCAAGGGCAAATTAATCAGTTATATTGCTGCTCAAACATAGAGGGCACTAGGTGTTACTAGAAGAAGAAGAAGATATGTGCTCCCCTCTCATTAGTGCACACTGAAGTAAAAAAAATGGAGAATTTCTAAAGACCAGAGCACAAGTAATGGATCTCTGCATTCTTATTGCATCTTTTCTTATTTCCAAATATTTGACATACTTCTGATTTGATAAGTTTAAAAATGAGTTTAAACAAAGGACACCACTGAAGATGATGGAATTTATATGAATTTTAAATGAAGATTTGCAATACTCATACATTGAATGAAAATGGAGCTTTGAACAAAAGGAAAATAAACAATGTTAGCTCCCACGAGATATGAACTCAGATGACTAGATTCAAAGTCCAGGGTGCTAACAATTACACCATGGAACCCTCACCTGAGCAATGGCATCTACTGAAGTGCGCTCATCTTTTAAATGCAAAGAAAAGAAATTCAATACTTTATATATATTATTTCAAGTTTCTAATAAGCTCAGGGATGCAATAGGTATTATGTAGAATATTTGTCCAAAACCAATGATAATATATAAAAAGTAACCTATTTTTTAAAGGAGAAGATAGATACTAGAAACCTAAATGCCTAGGACCAATTTCAGTTGGAGCATCACCCCTTATGTTATCCTAGCATTGAATTGACAGTTTTTCTGTATTTCCATATTTGCATATCAGCCACTTACAATTGTTTCAAGCTTTATAACAGAGGACTGCCTTTTTTATAGACCAAGGATGAAAGTCTCTTGTGAGTTAAGTCTGATAATGACATCACAATTTGTAAATTAAGCTATAGTATGATTACAGAGTGTAGACTGAATAAAAAGTGCTTTCCTATGGATTGAAGTTTGTATTTTCTTAAGCTTTGCATTCCAAAATGGGCTAGCATTCTTTATTTCCAATGGGCACATTAAGCTACTTCCCCAATATATATTTTTTTGTGTTAAAAGTTATTCATACACAACTTGGTAAAACATACTAAATTTAATACATAATGGATTACATCCTGGGATTATCTTTTTCAACAATCTGTAAATTTACAATTAAAAATTGTGTATTAGATTTTTTAGATTGATTTTGCTTAGATTTGCATATACTCCTTGTCTAAATTGTCTATTTTTATACTATTAGTAGATGCCTTAATCTTTGTTATTATCCTATCTAATATTTATTTTTATTTTGTAATGTGGAAAGAAACTGGAGCATTTTTATGATAGCCATGCTTCAAGTGACTCTATGGCTTAAGCTTTTTTTTGAAAAATGAAATGCTATAAAAACAAAATATGATCTGTGCTTTGAGGTACATTTGCAAGTTTTGTGTTTGCTGGCAGTAATATTTGTGGCCTGTTAGCTCAGTTGGTTAGAGCGTGGTGCTAATAACGCTAAGGTCACGGGTTCGATCCCTGTATGGGCCATTTGTTTTTCTTGATGGACAAGAATGGAATAAGCTCATCGGTGGAGTGCATGAATACTTGAAAACATCATAGACACATATATCACAAAATCTCTTCAAATACATATCAGAAGCCAGTGGGAGTGTCATCCTTTGGCTGATGAAGATTTTTCTCTACATGGCTCAGTGACTTTTGTCTCAAATCAAGCAATATGGCATAACTAAGATATGCAAGGGCAAATTAATCAGTTATTATATTGCTGCTCAAACATAGAGGGCACTAGGTGTTACTAGAATAAGAAGAAGATATGAGCTCATTAGTGCACACTGAAGTAAAAAAAATGGAGAATTTCTAAAGACCAGAGCACAAGTAATGGATCTCTGCATTCTTATTGCATCTTTTCTTATTTCCAAATATTTGACATACTTCTGATTTGATAAGTTTAAAAATGAGTTTAAACAAAGGACACCACTGAAGATGATGGAATTTATATGAATTTTAAATGAAGATTTGCAATACTCATACATTGAATGAAAATGGAGCTTTGAACAAAAGGAAAATAAACAATGTTAGCTCCCACGAGATATGAACTCAGATTACTAGATTCAAAGTCCAGGGTGCTAACAATTACACCATGGAACCCTCACCTGAGCAATGGCATCTACTGAAGTGCACTCATCTTTTAAATGCAAAGAAAAGAAATTCAATACTTTATATATATTATTTCAAGTTTCTAATAAGCTCAGGGATGCAATAGGTATTATGTAGAATATTTGTCCAAACCCAATGATAATATATAAAAAGTAACCTATTTTTTAAAGGAGAAGATAGATACTAGAAACCTAAATGCCTAGGACCAATTTCAGTTGGAGCATCACCCCTTATGTTATCCTAGCATTGAATTGACAGTTTTTCTGTATTTCCATATTTGCATATCAGCCACTTACAATTGTTTCAAGCTTTATAACAGAGGACTGCCTTTTTTATAGACCAAGGATGAAAGTCTCTTGTGAGTTAAGTCTGATAATGACATCACAATTTGTAAATTAAGCTATAGTATGATTACAGAGTGTAGACTGAATAAAAAGTGCTTTCCTATGGATTGAAGTTTGTATTTTCTTAAGCTTTGCATTCCAAAATGGGCTAGCATTCTTTATTTCCAATGGGCACATTAAGCTACTTCCCCAATATATATTTTTTTGTGTTAAAAGTTATTCATACGCAACTTGGTAAAACATACTAAATTTAATACATAATGGATTACATCCTGGGATTATCTTTTTCAACAATCTGTAAATTTACAATTAAAAATTGTGTATTAGATTTTTTAGATTGATTTTGCTTAGATTTGCATATACTCCTTGTCTAAATTGTCTATTTTTATACTATTAGTAGATGCCTTAATCTTTGTTATTATCCTATCTAATATTTATTTTTATTTTGTAATGTGGAAAGAAACTGGAGCATTTTTATGATACCCATGCTTCAAGTGACTCTATGGCTTAAGCTTTTTTTTAAAAAATGAAATGCTATAAAAACAAAATATGATCTGTGCTTTGAGGTACATTTGACAGTTTTGTGTTTGCTGGCAGTAATATTTGTGTCCTGTTAGCTCAGTTGGTTAGAGCGTAGTGCTAATAACGCCAAGGTCATGGGTTCGATCCCCGTATGAGCCATTTGCTTTTCTTGATGGACAAGAATGGAATAAGCTCATCGTGTAGTGCATGAATACTTGAAAACATCATAGACACATATATCACAAAATCTCTTCAAATACATATCAGAAGCCAGTGGGAGTGTCATCCTTTGGCTGATGAAGATTTTTCTCTACATGGCTCAGTGACTTTTGTCTCAAATCAAGCAATATGGCATAACTAAGATATGCAAGGGCAAATTAATCAGTTATTATAATGCTGCTCAAACATAGAGGGCACTAGGTGTTACTAGAAGAAGTAGAAGATATGTGCTCCCCTCTCATTAGTGCACACTGAGGTAAAAAAAAAATGGAGAATTTCTAAAGACCAGAGCACAAGTAATGGATCTCTGCATTCTTATTGCATCTTTTCTTATTTCCAAATATTTGACATACTTCTGATTTTATAAGTTTAAAAATGAGTTTAAACAAAGGACACCACTGAAGATGATGGAATTTATATGAATTTTAAATGAAGATTTGCAATACTCATACATTGAATGAAAATGGAGCTTTGAACAAAAGGAAAATAAACAATGTTAGCTCCCACGAGATATGAACTCAGATTACTAGATTCAAAGTCCAGGGTGCTAACAATTACACCATGGAACCCTCACCTGAGCAATGGCATCTACTGAAGTGCGCTCATCTTTTAAATGCAAAGAAAAGAAATTCAATACTTTATATATATTATTTCAAGTTTCTAATAAGCTCAGGGATGCAATAGGTATTATGTAGAATATTTGTCCAAACCCAATGATAATATATAAAAAGTAACCTATTTTTTAAAGGAGAAGATAGATACTAGAAACCTAAATGCCTAGGACCAATATCAGTTGGAGCATCACCCCTTATGTTATCCTAGCATTGAATTGACAGTTTTTCTGTATTTCCATATTTGCATATCAGCCACTTACAATTGTTTCAAGCTTTATAACAGAGGACTGCCTTTTTTATAGACCAAGGATGAAAGTCTCTTGTGAGTTAAGTCTGATAATGACATCACAATTTGTAAATTAAGCTATAGTATGATTACAGAGTGTAGACTGAATAAAAAGTGCTTTCCTATGGATTGAAGTTTGTATTTTCTTAAGCTTTGCATTCCAAAATGGGCTAGCATTCTTTATTTCCAATGGGCACATTAAGCTACTTCCCCAATATATATTTTTTTGTGTTAAAAGTTATTCATACACAACTTGGTAAAACATACTAAATTTAATACATAATGGATTACATCCTGGGATTATCTTTTTCAACAATCTGTAAATTTACAATTAAAAATTGTGTATTAGATTTTTTAGATTGATTTTGCTTAGATTTGCATATACTCCTTGTCTAAATTGTCTATTTTTATACTATTAGTAGATGCCTTAATCTTTGTTATTATCCTATCTAATATTTATTTTTATTTTGTAATGTGGAAAGAAACTGGAGCATTTTTATGATACCCATGCTTCAAGTGACTCTATGGCTTAAGCTTTTTTTTGAAAAATGAAATGCTATAAAAACAAAATATGATCTGTGCTTTGAGGTACATTTGCCAGTTTTGTGTTTTCTTGCAGGAATATCTGTGGCCGGTTAGCTCAGTTGGTTAGAGTGTGGTGCTAATAACACCAAGGTCACGGGTTCGATCCCGGTATGGGCCATTTGCTTTTCTTGATGGACAAGAATGGAATAAGCTCATCGGTGGAGTGCATGAATACTTGAAAACATCATAGACACATATATCACAAAATCTCTTCAAATACACATCAGAAGCCAGTGGGAGTGTCATCCTTTGGCTGATGAAGATTTTTCTCTACATGGCTCAGTGACTTTTGTCTCAAATCAAGCAATATGGCATAACTAAGATATGCAAGGGCAAATTAATCAGTTATATTGCTGCTCAAACATAGAGGGCACTAGGTGTTACTAGAAGAAGAAGAAGATATGTGCTCCCCTCTCATTAGTGCACACTGAAGTAAAAAAAATGGAGAATTTCTAAAGACCAGAGCACAAGTAATGGATCTCTGCATTCTTATTGCATCTTTTCTTATTTCCAAATATTTGACATACTTCTGATTTGATAAGTTTAAAAATGAGTTTAAACAAAGGACACCACTGAAGATGATGGAATTTATATGAATTTTAAATGAAGATTTGCAATACTCATACATTGAATGAAAATGGAGCTTTGAACAAAAGGAAAATAAACAATGTTAGCTCCCACGAGATATGAACTCAGATGACTAGATTCAAAGTCCAGGGTGCTAACAATTACACCATGGAACCCTCACCTGAGCAATGGCATCTACTGAAGTGCGCTCATCTTTTAAATGCAAAGAAAAGAAATTCAATACTTTATATATATTATTTCAAGTTTCTAATAAGCTCAGGGATGCAATAGGTATTATGTAGAATATTTGTCCAAAACCAATGATAATATATAAAAAGTAACCTATTTTTTAAAGGAGAAGATAGATACTAGAAACCTAAATGCCTAGGACCAATTTCAGTTGGAGCATCACCCCTTATGTTATCCTAGCATTGAATTGACAGTTTTTCTGTATTTCCATATTTGCATATCAGCCACTTACAATTGTTTCAAGCTTTATAACAGAGGACTGCCTTTTTTATAGACCAAGGATGAAAGTCTCTTGTGAGTTAAGTCTGATAATGACATCACAATTTGTAAATTAAGCTATAGTATGATTACAGAGTGTAGACTAAATAAAAAGTGCTTTCCTATGGATTGAAGTTTGTATTTTCTTAAGCTTTGCATTCCAAAATGGGCTAGCATTCTTTATTTCCAATGGGCACATTAAGCTACTTCCCCAATATATATTTTTTTGTGTTAAAAGTTATTCATACACAACTTGGTAAAACATACTAAATTTAATACATAATGGATTACATCCTGGGATTATCTTTTTCAACAATCTGTAAATTTACAATTAAAAATTGTGTATTAGATTTTTTAGATTGATTTTGCTTAGATTTGCATATACTCCTTGTCTAAATTGTCTATTTTTATACTATTAGTAGATGCCTTAATCTTTGTTATTATCCTATCTAATATTTATTTTTATTTTGTAATGTGGAAAGAAACTGGAGCATTTTTATGATACCCATGCTTCAAGTGACTCTATGGCTTAAGCTTTTTTTTGAAAAATGAAATGCTATAAAAACAAAATATGATCTGTGCTTTGAGGTACATTTGCCAGTTTTGTGTTTTCTTGCAGGAATATCTGTGGCCGGTTAGCTCAGTTGGTTAGCGTGTGGTGCTAATAACACCAAGGTCACGGGTTTGATCCCCATATGGGCCATTTGCATTTCTTGATGGACAAGAATGGAATAAGCTCATCGGTGGAGTGCATGAATACTTGAAAACATCTTAGACACATATATCACAAAATCTCTTCAAATACACATCAGAAGCCAGTGGGAGTGTCATCCTTTGGCTGATGAAGATTTTTCTCTACATGGCTCAGTGACTTTTGTCTCAAATCAAGCAATATGGCATAACTAAGATATGCAAGGGCAAATTAATCAGTTATTATAATGCTGCTCAAACATAGAGGGCACTAGGTGTTACTAGAAGAAGTAGAAGATATGTGCTCCCCTCTCATTAGTGCACACTGAAGTAAAAAAAAATGGAGAATTTCTAAAGACCAGAGCACAAGTAATGGATCTCTGCATTCTTATTGCATCTTTTCTTATTTCCAAATATTTGACATACTTCTGATTTGATAAGTTTAAAAATGAGTTTAAACAAAGGACACCACTGAAGATGATGGAATTTATTTGAATTTTAAATGAAGATTTGCAATACTCATACATTGAATGAAAATGGAGCTTTGAACAAAAGGAAAATAAACAATGTTAGCTCCCACGAGATATGAACTCAGATGACTAGATTCAAAGTCCAGGGTGCTAACAATTACACCATGGAACCCTCACCTGAGCAATGGCATCTACTGAAGTGCGCTCATCTTTTAAATGCAAAGAAAAGAAATTCAATACTTTATATATATTATTTTAAGTTTCTAATAAGCTCAGGGATGCAATAGGTATTATGTAGAATATTTGTCCAAAACCAATGATAATATATAAAAAGTAACCTATTTTTTAAAGGAGAAGATAGATACTAGAAACCTAAATGCCTAGGACCAATTTCAGTTGGAGCATCACCCCTTATGTTATCCTAGCATTGAATTGACAGTTTTTCTGTATTTCCATATTTGCATATCAGCCACTTACAATTGTTTCAAGCTTTATAACAGAGGACTGCCTTTTTTATAGACCAAGGATGAAAGTCTCTTGTGAGTTAAGTCTGATAATGACATCACAATTTGTAAATGAAGCTATAGTATGATTACAGAGTGTAGACTGAATAAAAAGTGCTTTCCTATGGATTGAAGTTTGTATTTTCTTAAGCTTTGCATTCCAAAATGGGCTAGCATTCTTTATTTCCAATGGGCACATTAAGCTACTTCCCCAATATATATTTTTTTGTGTTAAAAGTTATTCATACACAACTTGGTAAAACATACTAAATTTAATACATAATGGATTACATCCTGGGATTATCTTTTTCAACAATCTGTAAATTTACAATTAAAAATTGTGTATTAGATTTTTTAGATTGATTTTGCTTAGATTTGCATATACTCCTTGTCTAAATTGTCTATTTTTATACTATTAGTAGATGCCTTAATCTTTGTTATTATCTTATCTAATATTTATTTTTATTTTGTAATGTGGAAAGAAACTGGAGCATTTTTATGATACCCATGCTTCAAGTGACTCTATGGCTTAAGCTTTTTTTTGAAAAATGAAATGCTATAAAAACAAAATATGATCTGTGCTTTGAGGTACATTTGCCAGTTTTGTGTTTTCTTGCAGGAATATCTGTGGCCGGTTAGCTCAGTTGGTTAGAGCGTGGTGCTAATAACACCAAGGTCACGGGTTCGATCCCCGTATGGGCCATTTGCTTTTCTTGATGGACAAGAATGGAATAAGCTCATCGGTGGAGTGCATGAATACTTGAAAACATCATAGACACATATATCACAAAATCTCTTCAAATACACATCAGAAGCCAGTGGGAGTGTCATCCTTTGGCTGATGAAGATTTTTCTCTACATGGCTCAGTGACTTTTGTCTCAAATCAAGCAATATGGCATAACTAAGATATGCAAGGGCAAATTAATCAGTTATATTGCTGCTCAAACGTAGAGGGCACTAGGTGTTACTAGAAGAAGAAGAAGATATGTGCTCCCCTCTCATTAGTGCACACTGAAGTAAAAAAAATGGAGAATTTCTAAAGACCAGAGCACAAGTAATGGATCTCTGCATTCTTATTGCATCTTTTCTTATTTCCAAATATTTGACATACTTCTGATTTGATAAGTTTAAAAATGAGTTTAAACAAAGGACACCACTGAAGATGATGGAATTTATATGAATTTTAAATGAAGATTTGCAATACTCATACATTGAATGAAAATGGAGCTTTGAACAAAAGGAAAATAAACAATGTTAGCTCCCACGAGATATGAACTCAGATGACTAGATTCAAAGTCCAGGGTGCTAACAATTACACCATGGAACCCTCACCTGAGCAATGGCATCTACTGAAGTGCGCTCATCTTTTAAATGCAAAGAAAAGAAATTCAATACTTTATATATATTATTTCAAGTTTCTAATAAGCTCAGGGATGCAATAGGTATTATGTAGAATATTTGTCCAAAACCAATGATAATATATAAAAAGTAACCTATTTTTTAAAGGAGAAGATAGATACTAGAAACCTAAATGCCTAGGACCAATATAAGTTGGAGCATCACCCCTTATGTTATCCTAGCATTGAATTGACAGTTTTTCTGTATTTCCATATTTGCATATCAGCCACTTACAACAATTGTTTCAAGCTTTATAACAGAGGACTGCCTTTTTTATAGACCAAGGATGAAAGTCTCTTGTGAGTTAAGTCTGATAATGACATCACAATTTGTAAATTAAGCTATAGTATGATTACAGAGTGTAGACTAAATAAAAAGTGCTTTCCTATGGATTGAAGTTTGTATTTTCTTAAGCTTTGCATTCCAAAATGGGCTAGCATTCTTTATTTCCAATGGGCACATTAAGCTACTTCCCCAATATATATTTTTTTGTGTTAAAAGTTATTCATACACAACTTGGTAAAACATACTAAATTTAATACATAATGGATTACATCCTGGGATTATCTTTTTCAACAATCTGTAAATTTACAATTAAAAATTGTGTATTAGATTTTTTAGATTGATTTTGCTTAGATTTGCATATACTCCTTGTCTAAATTGTCTATTTTTATACTATTAGTAGATGCCTTAATCTTTGTTATTATCCTATCTAATATTTTTTTTTTTTTTTGTAATGTGGAAAGAAACTGGAGCATTTTTATGATACCCATGCTTCAAGTGACTCTATGGCTTAAGCTTTTTTTTAAAAAATGAAATGCTATAAAAACAAAATATGATCTGTGCTTTGAGGTACATTTGCCAGTTTTGTGTTTGCTGGCAGTAATATTTGTGGCCTGTTAGCTCAGTTGGTTAGAGCGTGGTGCTAATAACGCCAAGGTCACGGGTTCGATCCCCGTATGGGCCATTTGCTTTTCTTGATGGACAAGAATGGAATAAGCTCATCGTGGAGTGCATGAATACTTGAAAACATCATAGACACATATATCACAAAATCTCTTCAAATACATATCAGAAGCCAGTGGGAGTGTCATCCTTTGGCTGATGAAGATTTTTCTCTACATGGCTCAGTGACTTTTGTCTCAAATCAAGCAATATGGCATAACTAAGATATGCAAGGGCAAATTAATCAGTTATTATAATGCTGCTCAAACATAGAGGGCACTAGGTGTTACTAGAAGAAGTAGAAGATATGTGCTCCCCTCTCATTAGTGCACACTGAAGTAAAAAAAAATGGAGAATTTCTAAAGACCAGAGCACAAGTAATGGATCTCTGCATTCTTATTGCATCTTTTCTTATTTCCAAATATTTGACATACTTCTGATTTGATAAGTTTAAAAATGAGTTTAAACAAAGGACACCACTGAAGATGATGGAATTTATATGAATTTTAAATGAAGATTTGCAATACTCATACATTGAATGAAAATGGAGCTTTGAACAAAAGGAAAATAAACAATGTTAGCTCCCACGAGATATGAACTCAGATTACTAGATTCAAAGTCCAGGGTGCTAACAATTACACCATGGAACCCTCACCTGAGCAATGGCATCTACTGAAGTGCGCTCATCTTTTAAATGCAAAGAAAAGAAATTCAATACTTTATATATATTATTTCAAGTTTCTAATAAGCTCAGGGATGCAATAGGTATTATGTAGAATATTTGTCCAAACCCAATGATAATATATAAAAAGTAACCTATTTTTTAAAGGAGAAGATAGATACTAGAAACCTAAATGCCTAGGACCAATTTCAGTTGGAGCATCACCCCTTATGTTATCCTAGCATTGAATTGACAGTTTTTCTGTATTTCCATATTTGCATATCAGCCACTTACAATTGTTTCAAGCTTTATAACAGAGGACTGCCTTTTTTATAGACCAAGGATGAAAGTCTCTTGTGAGTTAAGTCTGATAATGACATCACAATTTGTAAATTAAGCTATAGTATGATTACAGAGTGTAGACTGAATAAAAAGTGCTTTCCTATGGATTGAAGTTTGTATTCTCTTAAGCTTTGCATTCCAAAATGGGCTAGCATTCTTTATTTCCAATGGGCACATTAAGCTTCTTCCCCAATATATATTTTTTTGTGTTAAAAGTTATTCATACACAACTTGGTAAAACATACTAAATTTAATACATAATGGATTACATCCTGGGATTATCTTTTTCAACAATCTGTAAATTTACAATTAAAAATTGTGTATTAGATTTTTTAGATTGATTTTGCTTAGATTTGCATATACTCCTTGTCTAAATTGTCTATTTTTATACTATTAGTAGATGCCTTAATCTTTGTTATTATCCTATCTAATATTTATTTTTATTTTGTAATGTGGAAAAAACTGGAGCATTTTTATGATACCCATGCTTCAAGTGACTCTATGGCTTAAGCTTTTTTTTTGAAAAATGAAATGCTATAAAAACAAAATATGATCTGTGCTTTGAGGTACATTTGCCAGTTTTGTGTTTTCTTGCATGAATATCTGTGGCCGGTTAGCTCAGTTGGTTAGAGTGTGGTGCTAATAACACCAAGGTCACGGGTTCGATCCCCGTATGGGCCATTTGCTTTTCTTGATGGACAAGAATGGAATAAGCTCATCGGTGGAGTGCATGAATACTTGAAAACATCATAGACACATATATCACAAAATCTCTTCAAATACACATCAGAAGCCAGTGGGAGTGTCATCCTTTGGCTGATGAAGATTTTTCTCTACATGGCTCAGTGACTTTTGTCTCAAATCAAGCAATATGGCATAACTAAGATATGCAAGGGCAAATTAATCAGTTATATTGCTGCTCAAACATAGAGGGCACTAGGTGTTACTAGAAGAAGAAGAAGATATGTGCTCCCCTCTCATTAGTGCACACTGAAGTAAAAAAAATGGAGAATTTCTAAAGACCAGAGCACAAGTAATGGATCTCTGCATTCTTATTGCATCTTTTCTTATTTCCAAATATTTGACATACTTCTGATTTGATAAGTTTAAAAATGAGTTTAAACAAAGGACACCACTGAAGATGATGGAATTTATATGAATTTTAAATGAAGATTTGCAATACTCATACATTGAATGAAAATGGAGCTTTGAACAAAAGGAAAATAAACAATGTTAGCTCCCACGAGATATGAACTCAGATGACTAGATTCAAAGTCCAGGGTGCTAACAATTACACCATGGAACCCTCACCTGAGCAATGGCATCTACTGAAGTGCGCTCATCTTTTAAATGCAAAGAAAAGAAATTCAATACTTTATATATATTATTTCAAGTTTCTAATAAGCTCAGGGATGCAATAGGTATTATGTAGAATATTTGTCCAAAACCAATGATAATATATAAAAAGTAACCTATTTTTTAAAGGAGAAGATAGATACTAGAAACCTAAATGCCTAGGACCAATTTCAGTTGGAGCATCACCCCTTATGTTATCCTAGCATTGAATTGACAGTTTTTCTGTATTTCCATATTTGCATATCAGCCACTTACAATTGTTTCAAGCTTTATAACAGAGGACTGCCTTTTTTATAGACCAAGGATGAAAGTCTCTTGTGAGTTAAGTCTGATAATGACATCACAATTTGTAAATTAAGCTATAGTATGATTACAGAGTGTAGACTAAATAAAAAGTGCTTTCCTATGGATTGAAGTTTGTATTTTCTTAAGCTTTGCATTCCAAAATGGGCTAGCATTCTTTATTTCCAATGGGCACATTAAGCTACTTCCCCAATATATATTTTTTTGTGTTAAAAGTTATTCATACACAACTTGGTAAAACATACTAAATTTAATACATAATGGATTACATCCTGGGATTATCTTTTTCAACAATCTGTAAATTTACAATTAAAAATTGTGTATTAGATTTTTTAGATTGATTTTGCTTAGATTTGCATATACTCCTTGTCTAAATTGTCTATTTTTATACTATTAGTAGATGCCTTAATCTTTGTTATTATCCTATCTAATATTTATTTTTATTTTGTAATGTGGAAAGAAACTGGAGCATTTTTATGATAGCCATGCTTCAAGTGACTCTATGGCTTAAGCTTTTTTTTTGAAAAATGAAATGCTATAAAAACAAAATATGATCTGTGCTTTGAGGTACATTTGCCAGTTTTGTGTTTGCTAGCAGTAATATTTGTGGCCTGTTAGCTCAGTTGGTTAGAGCGTGGTGCTAATAACGCCAAGGTCACGGGTTCGATCCCCGTATGGGCCATTTGTTTTTCTTGATGGACAAGAATGGAATAAGCTCATCGGTGGAGTGCATGAATACTTGAAAACATCATAGACACATATATCACAAAATCTCTTCAAATACATATCAGAAGCCAGTGGGATTGTCATCCTTTGGCTGATGAAGATTTTTCTCTACATGGCTCAGTGACTTTTGTCTCAAATCAAGCAATATGGCATAACTAAGATATGCAAGGGCAAATTAATCAGTTATTATATTGCTGCTCAAACATAGAGGGCACTAGGTGTTACTAGAATAAGAAGAAGATATGAGCTCTCCTCTCATTAGTGCACACTGAAGTAAAAAAAATGGAGAATTTCTAAAGACCAGAGCACAAGTAATGGATCTCTGCATTCTTATTGCATCTTTTCTTATTTCCAAATATTTGACATACTTCTGATTTGATAAGTTTAAAAATGAGTTTAAACAAAGGACACCACTGAAGATGATGGAATTTATATGAATTTTAAATGAAGATTTGCAATACTCATACATTGAATGAAAATGGAGCTTTGAACAAAAGGAAAATAAACAATGTTAGCTCCCACGAGATATTAACTCAGATTACTAGATTCAAAGTCCAGGGTGCTAACAATTACACCATGGAACCCTCACCTGAGCAATGGCATCTACTGAAGTGCACTCATCTTTTAAATGCAAAGAAAAGAAATTCAATACTTTATATATATTATTTCAAGTTTCTAATAAGCTCAGGGATGCAATAGGTATTATGTAGAATATTTGTCCAAACCCAATGATAATATATAAAAAGTAACCTATTTTTTAAAGGAGAAGATAGATACTAGAAACCTAAATGCCTAGGACCAATTTCAGTTGGAGCATCACCCCTTATGTTATCCTAGCATTGAATTGACAGTTTTTCTGTATTTCCATATTTGCATATCAGCCACTTACAATTGTTTCAAGCTTTATAACAGAGGACTGCCTTTTTTATAGACCAAGGATGAAAGTCTCTTGTGAGTTAAGTCTGATAATGACATCACAATTTGTAAATTAAGCTATAGTATGATTACAGAGTGTAGACTGAATAAAAAGTGCTTTCCTATGGATTGAAGTTTGTATTTTCTTAAGCTTTGCATTCCAAAATGGGCTAGCATTCTTTATTTCCAATGGGCACATTAAGCTACTTCCCCAATATATATTTTTTTGTGTTAAAAGTTATTCATACACAACTTGGTAAAACATACTAAATTTAATACATAATGGATTACATCCTGGGATTATCTTTTTCAACAATCTGTAAATTTACAATTAAAAATTGTGTATTAGATTTTTTAGATTGATTTTGCTTAGATTTGCATATACTCCTTGTCTAAATTGTCTATTTTTATACTATTAGTAGATGCCTTAATCTTTGTTATTATCCTATCTAATATTTATTTTTATTTTGTAATGTGGAAAGAAACTGGAGCATTTTTATGATACCCATGCTTCAAGTGACTCTATGGCTTAAGCTTTTTTTTGAAAAATGAAATGCTATAAAAACAAAATATGATCTGTGCTTTGAGGTACATTTGCCAGTTTTGTGTTTTCTTGCAGGAATATCTGTGGCTGGTTAGCTCAGTTGGTTAGAGTGTGGTGCTAATAACACCAAGGTCACGGGTTCGATCCCGGTATGGGCTATTTGCTTTTCTTGATGGACAAGAATGGAATAAGCTCATCGGTGGAGTGCATGAATACTTGAAAACATCATAGACACATATATCACAAAATCTCTTCAAATACACATCAGAAGCCAGTGGGAGTGTCATCCTTTGGCTGATGAAGATTTTTCTCTACATGGCTTAGTGACTTTTGTCTCAAATCAAGCAATATGGCATAACTAAGATATGCAAGGGCAAATTAATCAGTTATATTGCTGCTCAAACATAGAGGGCACTAGGTGTTACTAGAAGAAGAAGAAGATATGTGCTCCCCTCTCATTAGTGCACACTGAAGTAAAAAAAATGGAGAATTTCTAAAGACCAGAGCACAAGTAATGGATCTCTGCATTCTTATTGCATCTTTTCTTATTTCCAAATATTTGACATACTTCTGATTTGATAAGTTTAAAAATGAGTTTAAACAAAGGACACCACTGAAGATGATGGAATTTATATGAATTTTAAATGAAGATTTGCAATACTCATACATTGAATGAAAATGGAGCTTTGAACAAAAGGAAAATAAACAATGTTAGCTCCCACGAGATATGAACTCAGATGACTAGATTCAAAGTCCAGGGTGCTAACAATTACACCATGGAACCCTCACCTGAGCAATGGCATCTACTGAAGTGCGCTCATCTTTTAAATGCAAAGAAAAGAAATTCAATACTTTATATATATTATTTCAAGTTTCTAATAAGCTCAGGGATGCAATAGGTATTATGTAGAATATTTGTCCAAAACCAATGATAATATATAAAAAGTAACCTATTTTTTAAAGGAGAAGATAGATACTAGAAACCTAAATGCCTAGGACCAATTTCAGTTGGAGCATCACCCCTTATGTTATCCTAGCATTGAATTGACAGTTTTTCTGTATTTCCATATTTGCATATCAGCCACTTACAATTGTTTCAAGCTTTATAACAGAGGACTGCCTTTTTTATAGACCAAGGATGAAAGTCTCTTGTGAGTTAAGTCTGATAATGACATCACAATTTGTAAATTAAGCTATAGTATGATTACAGAGTGTAGACTAAATAAAAAGTGCTTTCCTATGGATTGAAGTTTGTATTTTCTTAAGCTTTGCATTCCAAAATGGGCTAGCATTCTTTATTTCCAATGGGCACATTAAGCTACTTCCCCAATATATATTTTTTTGTGTTAAAAGTTATTCATACACAACTTGGTAAAACATACTAAATTTAATACATAATGGATTACATCCTGGGATTATCTTTTTCAACAATCTGTAAATTTACAATTAAAAATTGTGTATTAGATTTTTTTAGATTGATTTTGCTTAGATTTGCATATACTCCTTGTCTAAATTGTCTATTTTTATACTATTAGTAGATGCCTTAATCTTTGTTATTATCCTATCTAATATTTATTTTTATTTTGTAATGTGGAAAGAAACTGGAGCATTTTTATGATACCCATGCTTCAAGTGACTCTATGGCTTAAGCTTTTTTTTGAAAAATGAAATGCTATAAAAACAAAATATGATCTGTGCTTTGAGGTACATTTGCCAGTTTTGTGTTTTCTTGCAGGAATATCTGTGGCCGGTTAGCTCAGTTGGTTAGAGTGTGGTGCTAATAACACCAAGGTCACGGGTTCGATCCCCGTATGGGCCATTTGCTTTTCTTGATGGACAAGAAGGGAATAAGCTCATCGGTGGAGTGCATGAATACTTGAAAACATCTTAGACACATATATCACAAAATCTCTTCAAATACACATCAGAAGCCAGTGGGAGTGTCATCCTTTGGCTGATGAAGATTTTTCTCTACATGGCTCAGTGACTTTTGTCTCAAATCAAGCAATATGGCATAACTAAGATATGCAAGGGCAAATTAATCAGTTATATTGCTGCTCAAACATAGAGGGCACTAGGTGTTACTAGAAGAAGAAGAAGATATGTGCTCCCCTCTCATTAGTGCACACTGAAGTAAAAAAAATGGAGAATTTCTAAAGACCAGAGCACAAGTAATGGATCTCTGCATTCTTATTGCATCTTTTCTTATTTCCAAATATTTGACATACTTCTGATTTGATAAGTTTAAAAATGAGTTTAAACAAAGGACACCACTGAAGATGATGGAATTTATATGAATTTTAAATGAAGATTTGCAATACTCATACATTGAATGAAAATGGAGCTTTGAACAAAAGGAAAATAAACAATGTTAGCTCCCACGAGATATGAACTCAGATGACTAGATTCAAAGTCCAGGGTGCTAACAATTACACCATGGAACCATCACCTGAGCAATGGCATCTACTGAAGTGCGCTCATCTTTTAAATGCAAAGAAAAGAAATTCAATACTTTATATATATTATTTCAAGTTTCTAATAAGCTCAGGGATGCAATAGGTATTATGTAGAATATTTGTCCAAAACCAATGATAATATATAAAAAGTAACCTATTTTTTAAAGGAGAAGATAGATACTAGAAACCTAAATGCCTAGGACCAATTTCAGTTGGAGCATCACCCCTTATGTTATCCTAGCATTGAATTGACAGTTTTTCTGTATTTCCATATTTGCATATCAGCCACTTACAATTGTTTCAAGCTTTATAACAGAGGACTGCCTTTTTTATAGACCAAGGATGAAAGTCTCTTGTGAGTTAAGTCTGATAATGACATCACAATTTGTAAATTAAGCTATAGTATGATTACAGAGTGTAGACTAAATAAAAAGTGCTTTCCTATGGATTGAAGTTTGTATTTTCTTAAGCTTTGCATTCCAAAATGGGCTAGCATTCTTTATTTCCAATGGGCACATTAAGCTACTTCCCCAATATATATTTTTTTGTGTTAAAAGTTATTCATACACAACTTGGTAAAACATACTAAATTTAATACATAATGGATTACATCCTGGGATTATCTTTTTCAACAATCTGTAAATTTACAATTAAAAATTGTGTATTAGATTTTTTAGATTGATTTTGCTTAGATTTGCATATACTCCTTGTCTAAATTGTCTATTTTTATACTATTAGTAGATGCCTTAATCTTTGTTATTATCCTATCTAATATTTATTTTTATTTTGTAATGTGGAAAGAAACTGGAGCATTTTTATGATACCCATGCTTCAAGTGACTCTATGGCTTAAGCTTTTTTTTTAAAAATGAAATGCTATAAAAACAAAATATGATCTTTCTCTACATGGCTCAGTGATTTTTGTGCTTTGAGGTACAATTGCCAGTTTTGTGTTTGCTGGCAGTAATATTTGTGGCCTGTTAGCTCAGTTGGTTAGAGCGTGGTGCTAATAACGCCAAGGTCACGGGTTCGATCCCCGTATGGGCCATTTGCTTTTCTTGATGGACAAGAATGGAATAAGCTCATCGTGGAGTGCATGAATACTTGAAAACATCATAGACACATATATCACAAAATCTCTTCAAATACATATCAGAAGCCAGTGGGAGTGTCATCCTTTGGCTGATGAAGATTTTTCTCTACATGGCTCAGTGACTTTTGTCTCAAATCAAGCAATATGGCATAACTAAGATATGCAAGGGCAAATTAATCAGTTATTATAATGCTGCTCAAACATAGAGGGCACTAGGTGTTACTAGAAGAAGTAGAAGAAATGTGCTCCCCTCTCATTAGTGCACACTGAAGTAAAAAAAAATGGAGAATTTCTAAAGACCAGAGCACAAGTAATGGATCTCTGCATTCTTATTGCATCTTTTCTTATTTCCAAATATTTGACATACTTCTGATTTGATAAGTTTAAAAATGAGTTTAAACAAAGGACACCACTGAAGATGATGGAATTTATATGAATTTTAAATGAAGATTTGCAATACTCATACATTGAATGAAAATGGAGCTTTGAACAAAAGGAAAATAAACAATGTTAGCTCCCACGAGATATGAACTCAGATGACTAGATTCAAAGTCCAGGGTGCTAACAATTACACCATGGAACCCTCACCTGAGCAATGGCATCTACTGAAGTGCGCTCATCTTTTAAATGAAAAGAAAAGAAATTCAATACTTTATATATATTATTTTAAGTTTCTAATAAGCTCAGGGATGCAATAGGTATTATGTAGAATATTTGTCCAAAACCAATGATAATATATAAAAAGTAACCTATTTTTTAAAGGAGAAGATAGATACTAGAAACCTAAATGCCTAGGACCAATTTCAGTTGGAGCATCACCCCTTATGTTATCCTAGCATTGAATTGACAGTTTTTCTGTATTTCCATATTTGCATATCAGCCACTTACAATTGTTTCAAGCTTTATAACAGAGGACTGCCTTTTTTATAGACCAAGGATGAAAGTCTCTTGTGAGTTAAGTCTGATAATGACATCACAATTTGTAAATTAAGCTATAGTATGATTACAGAGTGTAGACTGAATAAAAAGTGCTTTCCTATGGATTGAAGTTTGTATTTTCTTAAGCTTTGCATTCCAAAATGGGCTAGCATTCTTTATTTCCAATGGGCACATTAAGCTACTTCCCCAATATATATTTTTTTGTGTTAAAAGTTATTCATACACAACTTGGTAAAACATACTAAATTTAATACATAATGGATTACATCCTGGGATTATCTTTTTCAACAATCTGTAAATTTACAATTAAAAATTGTGTATTAGATTTTTTAGATTGATTTTGCTTAGATTTGCATATACTCCTTGTCTAAATTGTCTATTTTTATACTATTAGTAGATGCCTTAATCTTTGTTATTATCCTATCTAATATTTATTTTTATTTTGTAATGTGGAAAGAAACTGGAGCATTTTTATGATACCCATGCTTCAAGTGACTCTATGGCTTAAGCTTTTTTTTGAAAAATGAAATGCTATAAAAACAAAATATGATCTGTGCTTTGAGGTACATTTGCCAGTTTTGTGTTTTCTTGCAGGAATATCTGTGGCCGGTTAGCTCAGTTGGTTAGAGTGTGGTGCTAATAACACCAAGGTCACGGGTTCGATCCCCGTATGGGCCATTTGCTTTTCTTGATGGACAAGAATGGAATAAGCTCATCGGTGGAGTGCATGAATACTTGAAAACATCATAGACACATATATCACAAAATCTCTTCGAATACACATCAGAAGCCAGTGGGAGTGTCATCCTTTGGCTGATGAAGATTTTTCTCTACATGGCTCAGTGACTTTTGTCTCAAATCAAGCAATATGGCATAACTAAGATATGCAAGGGCAAATTAATCAGTTATATTGCTGCTCAAACATAGAGGGCACTAGGTGTTACTAGAAGAAGAAGAAGATATGTGCTCCCCTCTCATTAGTGCACACTGAAGTAAAAAAAATGGAGAATTTCTAAAGACCAGAGCACAAGTAATGGATCTCTGCATTCTTATTGCATCTTTTCTTATTTCCAAATATTTGACATACTTCTGATTTGATAAGTTTAAAAATGAGTTTAAACAAAGGACACCACTGAAGATGATGGAATTTATATGAATTTTAAATGAAGATTTGCAATACTCATACATTGAATGAAAATGGAGCTTTGAACAAAAGGAAAATAAACAATGTTAGCTCCCACGAGATATGAACTCAGATGACTAGATTCAAAGTCCAGGGTGCTAACAATTACACCATGAAACCCTCACCTGAGCAATGGCATCTACTGAAGTGCGCTCATCTTTTAAATGCAAAGAAAAGAAATTCAATACTTTATATATATTATTTCAAGTTTCTAATAAGCTCAGGGATGCAATAGGTATTATGTAGAATATTTGTCCAAAACCAATGATAATATATAAAAAGTAACCTATTTTTTAAAGGAGAAGATAGATACTAGAAACCTAAATGCCTAGGACCAATTTCAGTTGGAGCATCACCCCTTATGTTATCCTAGCATTGAATTGACAGTTTTTCTGTATTTCCATATTTGCATATCAGCCACTTACAATTGTTTCAAGCTTTATAACAGAGGACTGCCTTTTTTATAGACCAAGGATGAAAGTCTCTTGTGAGTTAAGTCTGATAATGACATCACAATTTGTAAATTAAGCTATAGTATGATTACAGAGTGTAGACTAAATAAAAAGTGCTTTCCTATGGATTGAAGTTTGTATTTTCTTAAGCTTTGCATTCCAAAATGGGCTAGCATTCTTTATTTCCAATGGGCACATTAAGCTACTTCCCCAATATATATTTTTTTGTGTTAAAAGTTATTCATACACAACTTGGTAAAACATACTAAATTTAATACATAATGGATTACATTCTGGGATTATCTTTTTCAACAATCTGTAAATTTACAATTAAAAATTGTGTATTAGATTTTTTAGATTGATTTTGCTTAGATTTGCATATACTCCTTGTCTAAATTGTCTATTTTTATACTATTAGTAGATGCCTTAATCTTTGTTATTATCCTATCTAATATTTATTTTTATTTTGTAATGTGGAAAGAAACTGGAGCATTTTTATGATACCCATGCTTCAAGTGACTCTATGGCTTAAGCTTTTTTTGAAAAATGAAACGCTATAAAAACAAAATATGATCTGTGCTTTGAGGTACAATTGCCAGTTTTGTGTTTGCTGGCAGTAATATTTGTGGCCTGTTAGCTCAGTTGGTTAGAGCGTGGTGCTAATAACGCCAAGGTCACGGGTTCGATCCCCGTATGGGCCATTTGCTTTTCTTGATGGACAAGAATGGAATAAGCTCATCGTGGAGTGCATGAATACTTGAAAACATCATAGACACATATATCACAAAATCTCTTCAAATACATATCAGAAGCCAGTGGGAGTGTCATCCTTTGGCTGATGAAGATTTTTCTCTACATGGCTCAGTGACTTTTGTCTCAAATCAAGCAATATGGCATAACTAAGATATGCAAGGACAAATTAATCAGTTATTATAATGCTGCTCAAACATAGAGGGCACTAGGTGTTACTAGAAGAAGTAGAAGAAATGTGCTCCCCTCTCATTAGTGCACACTGAAGTAAAAAAAAATGGAGAATTTCTAAAGACCAGAGCACAAGTAATGGATCTCTGCATTCTTATTGCATCTTTTCTTATTTCCAAATATTTGACATACTTCTGATTTGATAAGTTTAAAAATGAGTTTAAACAAAGGACACCACTGAAGATGATGGAATTTATATGAATTTTAAATGAAGATTTGCAATACTCATACATTGAATGAAAATGGAGCTTTGAACAAAAGGAAAATAAACAATGTTAGCTCCCACGAGATATGAACTCAGATGACTAGATTCAAAGTCCAGGGTGCTAACAATTACACCATGGAACCCTCACCTGAGCAATGGCATCTACTGAAGTGCGCTCATCTTTTAAATGAAAAGAAAAGAAATTCAATACTTTATATATATTATTTTAAGTTTCTAATAAGCTCAGGGATGCAATAGGTATTATGTAGAATATTTGTCCAAAACCAATGATAATATATAAAAAGTAACCTATTTTTTAAAGGAGAAGATAGATACTAGAAACCTAAATGCCTAGGACCAATTTCAGTTGGAGCATCACCCCTTATGTTATCCTAGCATTGAATTGACAGTTTTTCTGTATTTCCATATTTGCATATCAGCCACTTACAATTGTTTCAAGCTTTATAACAGAGGACTGCCTTTTTTATAGACCAAGGATGAAAGTCTCTTGTGAGTTAAGTCTGATAATGACATCACAATTTGTAAATTAAGCTATAGTATGATTACAGAGTGTAGACTGAATAAAAAGTGCTTTCCTATGGATTGAAGTTTGTATTTTCTTAAGCTTTGCATTCCAAAATGGGCTAGCATTCTTTATTTCCAATGGGCACATTAAGCTACTTCCCCAATATATATTTTTTTGTGTTAAAAGTTATTCATACACAACTTGGTAAAACATACTAAATTTAATACATAATGGATTACATCCTGGGATTATCTTTTTCAACAATCTGTAAATTTACAATTAAAAATTGTGTATTAGATTTTTTAGATTGATTTTGCTTAGATTTGCATATACTCCTTGTCTAAATTGTCTATTTTTATACTATTAGTAGATGCCTTAATCTTTGTTATTATCCTATCTAATATTTATTTTTATTTTGTAATGTGGAAAGAAACTGGAGCATTTTTATGATACCCATGCTTCAAGTGACTCTATGGCTTAAGCTTTTTTTTGAAAAATGAAATGCTATAAAAACAAAATATGATCTGTGCTTTGAGGTACATTTGCCAGTTTTGTGTTTTCTTGCAGGAATATCTGTGGCCGGTTAGCTCAGTTGGTTAGAGTGTGGTGCTAATAACACCAAGGTCACGGGTTCGATCCCCGTATGGGCCATTTGCTTTTCTTGATGGACAAGAATGGAATAAGCTCATCGGTGGAGTGCATGAATACTTGAA
Source organism: Pseudophryne corroboree (assembly GCF_028390025.1). NCBI lineage: Eukaryota > Metazoa > Chordata > Amphibia > Anura > Myobatrachidae > Pseudophryne > Pseudophryne corroboree. The sequence goes on along the minus strand of NC_086454.1, from coordinate 165,804,500 downwards.
AACATCATAGACACATATATCACAAAATCTCTTCAAATACACATCAGAAGCCAGTGGGAGTGTCATCCTTTGGCTGATGAAGATTTTTCTCTACATGGCTCAGTGACTTTTGTCTCAAATCAAGCAATATGGCATAACTAAGATATGCAAGGGCAAATTAATCAGTTATATTGCTGCTCAAACATAGAGGGCACTAGGTGTTACTAGAAGAAGAAGAAGATATGTGCTCCCCTCTCATTAGTGCACACTGAAGTAAAAAAAATGGAGAATTTCTAAAGACCAGAGCACAAGTAATGGATCTCTGCATTCTTATTGCATCTTTTCTTATTTCCAAATATTTGACATACTTCTGATTTGATAAGTTTAAAAATGAGTTTAAACAAAGGACACCACTGAAGATGATGGAATTTATATGAATTTTAAATGAAGATTTGCAATACTCATACATTGAATGAAAATGGAGCTTTGAACAAAAGGAAAATAAACAATGTTAGCTCCCACGAGATATGAACTCAGATGACTAGATTCAAAGTCCAGGGTGCTAACAATTACACCATGGAACCCTCACCTGAGCAATGGCATCTACTGAAGTGCGCTCATCTTTTAAATGCAAAGAAAAGAAATTCAATACTTTATATATATTATTTCAAGTTTCTAATAAGCTCAGGGATGCAATAGGTATTATGTAGAATATTTGTCCAAAACCAATGATAATATATAAAAAGTAACCTATTTTTTAAAGGAGAAGATAGATACTAGAAACCTAAATGCCTAGGACCAATTTCAGTTGGAGCATCACCCCTTATGTTATCCTAGCATTGAATTGACAGTTTTTCTGTATTTCCATATTTGCATATCAGCCACTTACAATTGTTTCAAGCTTTATAACAGAGGACTGCCTTTTTTATAGACCAAGGATGAAAGTCTCTTGTGAGTTAAGTCTGATAATGACATCACAATTTGTAAATTAAGCTATAGTATGATTACAGAGTGTAGACTGAATAAAAAGTGCTTTCCTATGGATTGAAGTTTGTATTTTCTTAAGCTTTGCATTCCAAAATGGGCTAGCATTCTTTATTTCCAATGGGCACATTAAGCTACTTCCCCAATATATATTTTTTTGTGTTAAAAGTTATTCATACACAACTTGGTAAAACATACTAAATTTAATACATAATGGATTACATCCTGGGATTATCTTTTTCAACAATCTGTAAATTTACAATTAAAAATTGTGTATTAGATTTTTTAGATTGATTTTGCTTAGATTTGCATATACTCCTTGTCTAAATTGTCTATTTTTATACTATTAGTAGATGCCTTAATCTTTGTTATTATCCTATCTAATATTTATTTTTATTTTGTAATGTGGAAAGAAACTGGAGCATTTTTATGATACCCATGCTTCAAGTGACTCTATGGCTTAAGCTTTTTTTTGAAAAATGAAATGCTATAAAAACAAAATATGATCTGTGCTTTGAGGTACATTTGCCAGTTTTGTGTTTTCTTGCAGGAATATCTGTGGCCGGTTAGCTCAGTTGGTTAGAGTGTGGTGCTAATAACACCAAGGTCACGGGTTCGATCCCCGTATGGGCCATTTGCTTTTCTTGATGGACAAGAATGGAATAAGCTCATCGGTGGAGTGCATGAATACTTGAAAACATCATAGACACATATATCACAAAATCTCTTCGAATACACATCAGAAGCCAGTGGGAGTGTCATCCTTTGGCTGATGAAGATTTTTCTCTACATGGCTCAGTGACTTTTGTCTCAAATCAAGCAATATGGCATAACTAAGATATGCAAGGGCAAATTAATCAGTTATATTGCTGCTCAAACATAGAGGGCACTAGGTGTTACTAGAAGAAGAAGAAGATATGTGCTCCCCTCTCATTAGTGCACACTGAAGTAAAAAAAATGGAGAATTTCTAAAGACCAGAGCACAAGTAATGGATCTCTGCATTCTTATTGCATCTTTTCTTATTTCCAAATATTTGACATACTTCTGATTTGATAAGTTTAAAAATGAGTTTAAACAAAGGACACCACTGAAGATGATGGAATTTATATGAATTTTAAATGAAGATTTGCAATACTCATACATTGAATGAAAATGGAGCTTTGAACAAAAGGAAAATAAACAATGTTAGCTCCCACGAGATATGAACTCAGATGACTAGATTCAAAGTCCAGGGTGCTAACAATTACACCATGAAACCCTCACCTGAGCAATGGCATCTACTGAAGTGCGCTCATCTTTTAAATGCAAAGAAAAGAAATTCAATACTTTATATATATTATTTCAAGTTTCTAATAAGCTCAGGGATGCAATAGGTATTATGTAGAATATTTGTCCAAAACCAATGATAATATATAAAAAGTAACCTATTTTTTAAAGGAGAAGATAGATACTAGAAACCTAAATGCCTAGGACCAATTTCAGTTGGAGCATCACCCCTTATGTTATCCTAGCATTGAATTGACAGTTTTTCTGTATTTCCATATTTGCATATCAGCCACTTACAATTGTTTCAAGCTTTATAACAGAGGACTGCCTTTTTTATAGACCAAGGATGAAAGTCTCTTGTGAGTTAAGTCTGATAATGACATCACAATTTGTAAATTAAGCTATAGTATGATTACAGAGTGTAGACTAAATAAAAAGTGCTTTCCTATGGATTGAAGTTTGTATTTTCTTAAGCTTTGCATTCCAAAATGGGCTAGCATTCTTTATTTCCAATGGGCACATTAAGCTACTTCCCCAATATATATTTTTTTGTGTTAAAAGTTATTCATACACAACTTGGTAAAACATACTAAATTTAATACATAATGGATTACATTCTGGGATTATCTTTTTCAACAATCTGTAAATTTACAATTAAAAATTGTGTATTAGATTTTTTAGATTGATTTTGCTTAGATTTGCATATACTCCTTGTCTAAATTGTCTATTTTTATACTATTAGTAGATGCCTTAATCTTTGTTATTATCCTATCTAATATTTATTTTTATTTTGTAATGTGGAAAGAAACTGGAGCATTTTTATGATACCCATGCTTCAAGTGACTCTATGGCTTAAGCTTTTTTTGAAAAATGAAACGCTATAAAAACAAAATATGATCTGTGCTTTGAGGTACAATTGCCAGTTTTGTGTTTGCTGGCAGTAATATTTGTGGCCTGTTAGCTCAGTTGGTTAGAGCGTGGTGCTAATAACGCCAAGGTCACGGGTTCGATCCCCGTATGGGCCATTTGCTTTTCTTGATGGACAAGAATGGAATAAGCTCATCGTGGAGTGCATGAATACTTGAAAACATCATAGACACATATATCACAAAATCTCTTCAAATACATATCAGAAGCCAGTGGGAGTGTCATCCTTTGGCTGATGAAGATTTTTCTCTACATGGCTCAGTGACTTTTGTCTCAAATCAAGCAATATGGCATAACTAAGATATGCAAGGACAAATTAATCAGTTATTATAATGCTGCTCAAACATAGAGGGCACTAGGTGTTACTAGAAGAAGTAGAAGAAATGTGCTCCCCTCTCATTAGTGCACACTGAAGTAAAAAAAAATGGAGAATTTCTAAAGACCAGAGCACAAGTAATGGATCTCTGCATTCTTATTGCATCTTTTCTTATTTCCAAATATTTGACATACTTCTGATTTGATAAGTTTAAAAATGAGTTTAAACAAAGGACACCACTGAAGATGATGGAATTTATATGAATTTTAAATGAAGATTTGCAATACTCATACATTGAATGAAAATGGAGCTTTGAACAAAAGGAAAATAAACAATGTTAGCTCCCACGAGATATGAACTCAGATGACTAGATTCAAAGTCCAGGGTGCTAACAATTACACCATGGAACCCTCACCTGAGCAATGGCATCTACTGAAGTGCGCTCATCTTTTAAATGAAAAGAAAAGAAATTCAATACTTTATATATATTATTTTAAGTTTCTAATAAGCTCAGGGATGCAATAGGTATTATGTAGAATATTTGTCCAAAACCAATGATAATATATAAAAAGTAACCTATTTTTTAAAGGAGAAGATAGATACTAGAAACCTAAATGCCTAGGACCAATTTCAGTTGGAGCATCACCCCTTATGTTATCCTAGCATTGAATTGACAGTTTTTCTGTATTTCCATATTTGCATATCAGCCACTTACAATTGTTTCAAGCTTTATAACAGAGGACTGCCTTTTTTATAGACCAAGGATGAAAGTCTCTTGTGAGTTAAGTCTGATAATGACATCACAATTTGTAAATTAAGCTATAGTATGATTACAGAGTGTAGACTGAATAAAAAGTGCTTTCCTATGGATTGAAGTTTGTATTTTCTTAAGCTTTGCATTCCAAAATGGGCTAGCATTCTTTATTTCCAATGGGCACATTAAGCTACTTCCCCAATATATATTTTTTTGTGTTAAAAGTTATTCATACACAACTTGGTAAAACATACTAAATTTAATACATAATGGATTACATCCTGGGATTATCTTTTTCAACAATCTGTAAATTTACAATTAAAAATTGTGTATTAGATTTTTTAGATTGATTTTGCTTAGATTTGCATATACTCCTTGTCTAAATTGTCTATTTTTATACTATTAGTAGATGCCTTAATCTTTGTTATTATCCTATCTAATATTTATTTTTATTTTGTAATGTGGAAAGAAACTGGAGCATTTTTATGATACCCATGCTTCAAGTGACTCTATGGCTTAAGCTTTTTTTTGAAAAATGAAATGCTATAAAAACAAAATATGATCTGTGCTTTGAGGTACATTTGCCAGTTTTGTGTTTTCTTGCAGGAATATCTGTGGCCGGTTAGCTCAGTTGGTTAGAGTGTGGTGCTAATAACACCAAGGTCACGGGTTCGATCCCCGTATGGGCCATTTGCTTTTCTTGATGGACAAGAATGGAATAAGCTCATCGGTGGAGTGCATGAATACTTGAAAACATCATAGACACATATATCACAAAATCTCTTCAAATACACATCAGAAGCCAGTGGGAGTGTCATCCTTTGGCTGATGAAGATTTTTCTCTACATGGCTCAGTGACTTTTGTCTCAAATCAAGCAATATGGCATAACTAAGATATGCAAGGGCAAATTAATCAGTTATATTGCTGCTCAAACATAGAGGGCACTAGGTGTTACTAGAAGAAGAAGAAGATATGTGCTCCCCTCTCATTAGTGCACACTGAAGTAAAAAAAATGGAGAATTTCTAAAGACCAGAGCACAAGTAATGGATCTCTGCATTCTTATTGCATCTTTTCTTATTTCCAAATATTTGACATACTTCTGATTTGATAAGTTTAAAAATGAGTTTAAACAAAGGACACCACTGAAGATGATGGAATTTATATGAATTTTAAATGAAGATTTGCAATACTCATACATTGAATGAAAATGGAGCTTTGAACAAAAGGAAAATAAACAATGTTAGCTCCCACGAGATATGAACTCAGATGACTAGATTCAAAGTCCAGGGTGCTAACAATTACACCATGGAACCCTCACCTGAGCAATGGCATCTACTGAAGTGCGCTCATCTTTTAAATGCAAAGAAAAGAAATTCAATACTTTATATATATTATTTCAAGTTTCTAATAAGCTCAGGGATGCAATAGGTATTATGTAGAATATTTGTCCAAAACCAATGATAATATATAAAAAGTAACCTATTTTTTAAAGGAGAAGATAGATACTAGAAACCTAAATGCCTAGGACCAATTTCAGTTGGAGCATCACCCCTTATGTTATCCTAGCATTGAATTGACAGTTTTTCTGTATTTCCATATTTGCATATCAGCCACTTACAATTGTTTCAAGCTTTATAACAGAGGACTGCCTTTTTTATAGACCAAGGATGAAAGTCTCTTGTGAGTTAAGTCTGATAATGACATCACAATTTGTAAATTAAGCTATAGTATGATTACAGAGTGTAGACTAAATAAAAAGTGCTTTCCTATGGATTGAAGTTTGTATTTTCTTAAGCTTTGCATTCCAAAATGGGCTAGCATTCTTTATTTCCAATGGGCACATTAAGCTACTTCCCCAATATATTTTTTTTGTGTTAAAAGTTATTCATACACAACTTGGTAAAACATACTAAATTTAATACATAATGGATTACATCCTGGGATTATCTTTTTCAACAATCTGTAAATTTACAATGAAAAATTGTGTATTAGATTTTTTAGATTGATTTTGCTTAGATTTGCATATACTCCTTGTCTAAATTGTCTATTTTTATACTATTAGTAGATGCCTTAATCTTTGTTATTATCCTATCTAATATTTATTTTTATTTTGTAATGTGGAAAGAAACTGGAGCATTTTTATGATAGCCATGCTTCAAGTGACTCTATGGCTTAAGCTTTTTTTTGAAAAATGAAATGCTATAAAAACAAAATATGATCTGTGCTTTGAGGTACATTTGCCAGTTTTGTGTTTTCTTGCAGGAATATCTGTGGCCGGTTAGCTCAGTTGGTTAGAGTGTGGTGCTAATAACACCAAGGTCACGGGTTCGATCCCCGTATGGGCCATTTGCTTTTCTTGATGGACAAGAATGGAATAAGCTCATCGGTGGAGTGCATGAATACTTGAAAACATCATAGACACATATATCACAAAATCTCTTCAAATACACATCAGAAGCCAGTGGGAGTGTCATCCTTTGGCTGATGAAGATTTTTCTCTACATGGCTCAGTGACTTTTGTCTCAAATCAAGCAATATGGCATAACTAAGATATGCAAGGGCAAATTAATCAGTTATATTGCTGCTCAAACATAGAGGGCACTAGGTGTTACTAGAAGAAGAAGAAGATATGTGCTCCCCTCTCATTAGTGCACACTGAAGTAAAAAAAATGGAGAATTTCTAAAGACCAGAGCACAAGTAATGGATCTCTGCATTCTTATTGCATCTTTTCTTATTTCCAAATATTTGACATACTTCTGATTTGATAAGTTTAAAAATGAGTTTAAACAAAGGACACCACTGAAGATGATGGAATTTATATGAATTTTAAATGAAGATTTGCAATACTCATACATTGAATGAAAATGGAGCTTTGAACAAAAGGAAAATAAACAATGTTAGCTCCCACGAGATATGAACTCAGATGACTAGATTCAAAGTCCAGGGTGCTAACAATTACACCATGGAACCCTCACCTGAGCAATGGCATCTACTGAAGTGCGCTCATCTTTTAAATGCAAAGAAAAGAAATTCAATACTTTATATATATTATTTCAAGTTTCTAATAAGCTCAGGGATGCAATAGGTATTATGTAGAATATTTGTCCAAAACCAATGATAATATATAAAAAGTAACCTATTTTTTAAAGGAGAAGATAGATACTAGAAACCTAAATGCCTAGGACCAATTTCAGTTGGAGCATCACCCCTTATGTTATCCTAGCATTGAATTGACAGTTTTTCTGTATTTCCATATTTGCATATCAGCCACTTACAATTGTTTCAAGCTTTATAACAGAGGACTGCCTTTTTTATAGACCAAGGATGAAAGTCTCTTGTGAGTTAAGTCTGATAATGACATCACAATTTGTAAATTAAGCTATAGTATGATTACAGAGTGTAGACTAAATAAAAAGTGCTTTCCTATGGATTGAAGTTTGTATTTTCTTAAGCTTTGCATTCCAAAATGGGCTAGCATTCTTTATTTCCAATGGGCACATTAAGCTACTTCCCCAATATATTTTTTTTGTGTTAAAAGTTATTCATACACAACTTGGTAAAACATACTAAATTTAATACATAATGGATTACATCCTGGGATTATCTTTTTCAACAATCTGTAAATTTACAATTAAAAATTGTGTATTAGATTTTTTAGATTGATTTTGCTTAGATTTGCATATACTCCTTGTCTAAATTGTCTATTTTTATACTATTAGTAGATGCCTTAATCTTTGTTATTATCCTATCTAATATTTATTTTTATTTTGTAATGTGGAAAGAAACTGGAGCATTTTTATGATAGCCATGCTTCAAGTGACTCTATGGCTTAAGCTTTTTTTTGAAAAATGAAATGCTATAAAAACAAAATATGATCTGTGCTTTGAGGTACATTTGCCAGTTTTGTGTTTTCTTGCAGGAATATCTGTGGCCGGTTAGCTCAGTTGGTTAGAGTGTGGTGCTAATAACACCAAGGTCACGGGTTCGATCCCGGTATGGGCCATTTGCTTTTCTTGATGGACAAGAATGGAATAAGCTCATCGGTGGAGTGCATGAATACTTGAAAACATCATAGACACATATATCACAAAATCTCTTCAAATACACATTAGAAGCCAGTGGGAGTGTCATCCTTTGGCTGATGAAGATTTTTCTCTACATGGCTCAGTGACTTTTGTCTCAAATCAAGCAATATGGCATAACTAAGATATGCAAGGGCAAATTAATCAGTTATATTGCTGCTCAAACATAGAGGGCACTAGGTGTTACTAGAAGAAGAAGAAGATATGTGCTCCCCTCTCATTAGTGCACACTGAAGTAAAAAAAATGGAGAATTTCTAAAGACCAGAGCACAAGTAATGGATCTCTGCATTCTTATTGCATCTTTTCTTATTTCCAAATATTTGACATACTTCTGATTTGATAAGTTTAAAAATGAGTTTAAACAAAGGACACCACTGAAGATGATGGAATTTATATGAATTTTAAATGAAGATTTGCAATACTCATACATTGAATGAAAATGGAGCTTTGAACAAAAGGAAAATAAACAATGTTAGCTCCCACGAGATATGAACTCAGATGACTAGATTCAAAGTCCAGGGTGCTAACAATTACACCATGGAACCATCACCTGAGCAATGGCATCTACTGAAGTGCGCTCATCTTTTAAATGCAAAGAAAAGAAATTCAATACTTTATATATATTATTTCAAGTTTCTAATAAGCTCAGGGATGCAATAGGTATTATGTAGAATATTTGTCCAAAACCAATGATAATATATAAAAAGTAACCTATTTTTTAAAGGAGAAGATAGATACTAGAAACCTAAATGCCTAGGACCAATTTCAGTTGGAGCATCACCCCTTATGTTATCCTAGCATTGAATTGACAGTTTTTCTGTATTTCCATATTTGCATATCAGCCACTTACAATTGTTTCAAGCTTTATAACAGAGGACTGCCTTTTTTATAGACCAAGGATGAAAGTCTCTTGTGAGTTAAGTCTGATAATGACATCACAATTTGTAAATTAAGCTATAGTATGATTACAGAGTGTAGACTAAATAAAAAGTGCTTTCCTATGGATTGAAGTTTGTATTTTCTTAAGCTTTGCATTCCAAAATGGGCTAGCATTCTTTATTTCCAATGGGCACATTAAGCTACTTCCCCAATATATATTTTTTTGTGTTAAAAGTTATTCATACACAACTTGGTAAAACATACTAAATTTAATACATAATGGATTACATCCTGGGATTATCTTTTTCAACAATCTGTAAATTTACAATGAAAAATTGTGTATTAGATTTTTTAGATTGATTTTGCTTAGATTTGCATATACTCCTTGTCTAAATTGTCTATTTTTATACTATTAGTAGATGCCTTAATCTTTGTTATTATCCTATCTAATATTTATTTTTATTTTGTAATGTGGAAAGAAACTGGAGCATTTTTATGATACCCATGCTTCAAGTGACTCTATGGCTTAAGCTTTTTTTTTAAAAATGAAATGCTATAAAAACAAAATATGATCTGTGCTTTGAGGTACAATTGCCAGTTTTGTGTTTGCTGGCAGTAATATTTGTGGCCTGTTAGCTCAGTTGGTTAGAGCGTGGTGCTAATAACGCCAAGGTCACGGGTTCGATCCCCGTATGGGCCATTTGCTTTTCTTGATGGACAAGAATGGAATAAGCTCATCGTGGAGTGCATGAATACTTGAAAACATCATAGACACATATATCACAAAATCTCTTCAAATACATATCAGAAGCCAGTGGGAGTGTCATCCTTTGGCTGATGAAGATTTTTCTCTACATGGCTCAGTGACTTTTGTCTCAAATCAAGCAATATGGCATAACTAAGATATGCAAGGGCAAATTAATCAGTTATTATAATGCTGCTCAAACATAGAGGGCACTAGGTGTTACTAGAAGAAGTAGAAGATATGTGCTCCCCTCTCATTAGTGCACACTGAAGTAAAAAAAAATGGAGAATTTCTAAAGACCAGAGCACAAGTAATGGATCTCTGCATTCTTATTGCATCTTTTCTTATTTCCAAATATTTGACATACTTCTGATTTGATAAGTTTAAAAATGAGTTTAAACAAAGGACACCACTGAAGATGATGGAATTTATATGAATTTTAAATGAAGATTTGCAATACTCATACATTGAATGAAAATGGAGCTTTGAACAAAAGGAAAATAAACAATGTTAGCTCCCACGAGATATGAACTCAGATGACTAGATTCAAAGTCCAGGGTGCTAACAATTACACCATGGAACCCTCACCTGAGCAATGGCATCTACTGAAGTGCGCTCATCTTTTAAATGCAAAGAAAAGAAATTCAATACTTTATATATATTATTTTAAGTTTCTAATAAGCTCAGGGATGCAATAGGTATTATGTAGAATATTTGTCCAAAACCAATGATAATATATAAAAAGTAACCTATTTTTTAAAGGAGAAGATAGATACTAGAAACCTAAATGCCTAGGACCAATTTCAGTTGGAGCATCACCCCTTATGTTATCCTAGCATTGAATTGACAGTTTTTCTGTATTTCCATATTTGCATATCAGCCACTTACAATTGTTTCAAGCTTTATAACAGAGGACTGCCTTTTTTATAGACCAAGGATGAAAGTCTCTTGTGAGTTAAGTCTGATAATGACATCACAATTTGTAAATTAAGCTATAGTATGATTACAGAGTGTAGACTGAATAAAAAGTGCTTTCCTATGGATTGAAGTTTGTATTTTCTTAAGCTTTGCATTCCAAAATGGGCTAGCATTCTTTATTTCCAATGGGCACATTAAGCTACTTCCCCAATATATATTTTTTTGTGTTAAAAGTTATTCATACACAACTTGGTAAAACATACTAAATTTAATACATAATGGATTACATCCTGGGATTATCTTTTTCAACAATCTGTAAATTTACAATTAAAAATTGTGTATTAGATTTTTTAGATTGATTTTGCTTAGATTTGCATATACTCCTTGTCTAAATTGTCTATTTTTATACTATTAGTAGATGCCTTAATCTTTGTTATTATCCTATCTAATATTTATTTTTATTTTGTAATGTGGAAAGAAACTGGAGCATTTTTATGATACCCATGCTTCAAGTGACTCTATGGCTTAAGCTTTTTTTTGAAAAATGAAATGCTATAAAAACAAAATATGATCTGTGCTTTGAGGTACATTTGCCAGTTTTGTGTTTTCTTGTAGGAATATCTGTGGCCGGTTAGCTCAGTTGGTTAGAGCGTGGTGCTAATAACACCAAGGTCACGGGTTCGATCCCCGTATGGGCCATTTGCTTTTCTTGATGGACAAGAATGGAATAAGCTCATCGGTGGAGTGCATGAATACTTGAAAACATCATAGACACATATATCACAAAATCTCTTCAAATACACATCAGAAGCCAGTGGGAGTGTCATCCTTTGGCTGATGAAGATTTTTCTCTACATGGCTCAGTGACTTTTGTCTCAAATCAAGCAATATGGCATAACTAAGATATGCAAGGGCAAATTAATCAGTTATATTGCTGCTCAAACATAGAGGGCACTAGGTGTTACTAGAAGAAGAAGAAGATATGTGCTCCCCTCTCATTAGTGCACACTGAAGTAAAAAAAATGGAGAATTTCTAAAGACCAGAGCACAAGTAATGGATCTCTGCATTCTTATTGCATCTTTTCTTATTTCCAAATATTTGACATACTTCTGATTTGATAAGTTTAAAAATGAGTTTAAACAAAGGACACCACTGAAGATGATGGAATTTATATGAATTTTAAATGAAGATTTGCAATACTCATACATTGAATGAAAATGGAGCTTTGAACAAAAGGAAAATAAACAATGTTAGCTCCCACGAGATATGAACTCAGATGACTAGATTCAAAGTCCAGGGTGCTAACAATTACACCATGGAACCCTCACCTGAGCAATGGCATCTACTGAAGTGCGCTCATCTTTTAAATGCAAAGAAAAGAAATTCAATACTTTATATATATTATTTCAAGTTTCTAATAAGCTCAGGGATGCAATAGGTATTATGTAGAATATTTGTCCAAAACCAATGATAATATATAAAAAGTAACCTATTTTTTAAAGGAGAAGATAGATACTAGAAACCTAAATGCCTAGGACCAATTTCAGTTGGAGCATCACCCCTTATGTTATCCTAGCATTGAATTGACAGTTTTTCTGTATTTCCATATTTGCATATCAGCCACTTACAATTGTTTCAAGCTTTATAACAGAGGACTGCCTTTTTTATAGACCAAGGATGAAAGTCTCTTGTGAGTTAAGTCTGATAATGACATCACAATTTGTAAATTAAGCTATAGTATGATTACAGAGTGTAGACTAAATAAAAAGTGCTTTCCTATGGATTGAAGTTTGTATTTTCTTAAGCTTTGCATTCCAAAATGGGCTAGCATTCTTTATTTCCAATGGGCACATTAAGCTACTTCCCCAATATATATTTTTTTGTGTTAAAAGTTATTCATACACAACTTGGTAAAACATACTAAATTTAATACATAATGGATTACATCCTGGGATTATCTTTTTCAACAATCTGTAAATTTACAATTAAAAATTGTGTATTAGATTTTTTAGATTGATTTTGCTTAGATTTGCATATACTCCTTGTCTAAATTGTCTATTTTTATACTATTAGTAGATGCCTTAATCTTTGTTATTATCCTATCTAATATTTATTTTTATTTTGTAATGTGGAAAGAAACTGGAGCATTTTTATGATACCCATGCTTCAAGTGACTCTATGGCTTAGGCTTTTTTTTAAAAATGAAATGCTATAAAAACAAAATATGATCTGTGCTTTGAGGTACAATTGCCAGTTTTGTGTTTGCTGGCAGTAATATCTGTGGCCTGTTAGCTCAGTTGGTTAGAGCGTGGTGCTAATAACGCCAAGGTCACGGGTTCGATCCCCGTATGGGCCATTTGCTTTTCTTGATGGACAAGAATGGAATAAGCTCATCGTGGAGTGCATGAATACTTGAAAACATCATAGACACATATATCACAAAATCTCTTCAAATACATATCAGAAGCCAGTGGGAGTGTCATCCTTTGGCTGATGAAGATTTTTCTCTACATGGCTCAGTGACTTTTGTCTCAAATCAAGCAATATGGCATAACTAAGATATGCAAGGGCAAATTAATCAGTTATTATAATGCTGCTCAAACATAGAGGGCACTAGGTGTTACTAGAAGAAGTAGAAGATATGTGCTCCCCTCTCATTAGTGCACACTGAAGTAAAAAAAAAATGGAGAATTTCTAAAGACCAGAGCACAAGTAATGGATCTCTGCATTCTTATTGCATCTTTTCTTATTTCCAAATATTTGACATACTTCTGATTTGATAAGTTTAAAAATGAGTTTAAACAAAGGACACCACTGAAGATGATGGAATTTATATGAATTTTAAATGAAGATTTGCAATACTCATACATTGAATGAAAATGGAGCTTTGAACAAAAGGAAAATAAACAATGTTAGCTCCCACGAGATATGAACTCAGATGACTAGATTCAAAGTCCAGGGTGCTAACAATTACACCATGGAACCCTCACCTGAGCAATGGCATCTACTGAAGTGCGCTCATCTTTTAAATGCAAAGAAAAGAAATTCAATACTTTATATATATTATTTTAAGTTTCTAATAAGCTCAGGGATGCAATAGGTATTATGTAGAATATTTGTCCAAAACCAATGATAATATATAAAAAGTAACCTATTTTTTAAAGGAGAAGATAGATACTAGAAACCTAAATGCCTAGAACCAATTTCAGTTGGAGCATCACCCCTTATGTTATCCTAGCATTGAATTGACAGTTTTTCTGTATTTCCATATTTGCATATCAGCCACTTACAATTGTTTCAAGCTTTATAACAGAGGACTGCCTTTTTTATAGACCAAGGATGAAAGTCTCTTGTGAGTTAAGTCTGATAATGACATCACAATTTGTAAATTAAGCTATAGTATGATTACAGAGTGTAGACTGAATAAAAAGTGCTTTCCTATGGATTGAAGTTTGTATTTTCTTAAGCTTTGCATTCCAAAATGGGCTAGCATTCTTTATTTCCAATGGGCACATTAAGCTACTTCCCCAATATATATTTTTTTGTGTTAAAAGTTATTCATACACAACTTGGTAAAACATACTAAATTTAATACATAATGGATTACATCCTGGGATTATCTTTTTCAACAATCTGTAAATTTACAATTAAAAATTGTGTATTAGATTTTTTAGATTGATTTTGCTTAGATTTGCATATACTCCTTGTCTAAATTGTCTATTTTTATACTATTAGTAGATGCCTTAATCTTTGTTATTATCCTATCTAATATTTATTTTTATTTTGTAATGTGGAAAGAAACTGGAGCATTTTTATGATACCCATGCTTCAAGTGACTCTATGGCTTAAGCTTTTTTTTTTTAAATGAAATGCTATAAAAACAAAATATGATCTGTGCTTTGAGGTACATTTGCCAGTTTTGTGTTTGCTGGCAGTAATATTTGTGGCCTGTTAGCTCAGTTGGTTAGAGCGTGGTGCTAATAACGCCAAGGTCATGGGTTCGATCCCCGTATGGGCCATTTGCTTTTCTTGATGGACAAGAATGGAATAAGCTCATCGTGGAGTGCATGAATACTTGATAACATCATAGACACATATATCACAAAATCTCTTCAAATACATATCAGAAGCCAGTGGGAGTGTCATCCTTTGGCTGATGAAGATTTTTCTCTACATGGCTCAGTGACTTTTGTCTCAAATCAAGCAATATGGCATAACTAAGATATGCAAGGGCAAATTAATCAGTTATTATATTGCTGCTCAAACATAGAGGGCACTAGGTGTTACTAGAATAAGAAGAAGATATGAGCTCTCCTCTCATTAGTGCACACTGAAGTAAAAAAAATGGAGAATTTCTAAAGACCAGAGCACAAGTAATGGATCTCTGCATTCTTATTGCATCTTTTCTTATTTCCAAATATTTGACATACTTCTGATTTGATAAGTTTAAAAATGAGTTTAAACAAAGGACACCACTGAAGATGATGGAATTTATATGAATTTTAAATGAAGATTTGCAATACTCATACATTGAATGAAAATGGAGCTTTGAACAAAAGGAAAATAAACAATGTTAGCTCCCACGAGATATGAACTCAGATGACTAGATTCAAAGTCCAGGGTGCTAACAATTACACCATGGAACCCTCACCTGAGCAATGGCATCTACTGAAGTGCGCTCATCTTTTAAATGCAAAGAAAAGAAATTCAATACTTTATATATATTATTTCAAGTTTCTAATAAGCTCAGGGATGCAATAGGTATTATGTAGAATATTTGTCCAAAACCAATGATAATATATAAAAAGTAACCTATTTTTTAAAGGAGAAGATAGATACTAGATACCTAAATGCCTAGGACTAATTTCAGTTGGAGCATCACCCCTTATGTTATCCTAGCATTGAATTGACAGTTTTTCTGTATTTCCATATTTGCATATCAGCCACTTACAATTGTTTCAAGCTTTATAACAGAGGACTGCCTTTTTTATAGACCAAGGATGAAAGTCTCTTGTGAGTTAAGTCTGATAATGACATCACAATTTGTAAATTAAGCTATAGTATGATTACAGAGTGTAGACTAAATAAAAAGTGCTTTCCTATGGATTGAAGTTTGTATTTTCTTAAGCTTTGCATTCCAAAATGGGCTAGCATTCTTTATTTCCAATGGGCACATTAAGCTACTTCCCCAATATATATTTTTTTGTGTTAAAAGTTATTCATACACAACTTGGTAAAACATACTAAATTTAATACATAATGGATTACATCCTGGGATTATCTTTTTCAACAATCTGTAAATTTACAATTAAAAATTGTGTATTAGATTTTTTAGATTGATTTTGCTTAGATTTGCATATACTCCTAGTCTAAATTGTCTATTTTTATACTATTACTAGATGCCTTAATCTTTGTTATTATCCTATCTAATATTTATTTTTATTTTGTAATGTGGAAAGAAACTGGAGCATTTTTATGATACCCATGCTTCAAGTGACTCTATGGCTAAAGCTTTTTTTTTGAAAAATGAAATGCTATAAAAACAAAATGTGATCTGTGCTTTGAGGTACATTTGCCAGTTTTGTGTTTGCTGGCAGTAATATGTGTGGCCTGTTAGCTCAGTTGGTAAGAGCGTGGTGCTAATAACGCCAAGGTCACGGGTTCGATCCCCGTATGGGCCATTTGATTTTCTTGAAGGACAAGAATGGAATAAGCTCATCGTGGAGTGCATGAATACTTGAAAACATCATAGACACATATATCACAAAATCTTTTCAAATACATATCAGAAGCCAGTGGGAGTGTCATCCTTTGGCTGATGAAGATTTTTCTCTACATGGCTCAGTGACTTTTGTCTCAAATCAAGCAATATGGCATAACTAAGATATGCAAGGGCAAATTAATCAGTTATATTGCTGCTCAAACATAGAGGGCACTAGGTGTTACTAGAAGAAGAAGAAGATATGTGCTCCCCTCTCATTAGTGCACACTGAAGTAAAAAAAATGGAGAATTTCTAAAGACCAGAGCACAAGTAATGGATCTCTGCATTCTTATTGCATCTTTTCTTATTTCCAAATATTTGACATACTTCTGATTTGATAAGTTTAAAAATGAGTTTAAACAAAGGACACCACTGAAGATGATGGAATTTATATGAATTTTAAATGAAGATTTGCAATACTCATACATTGAATGAAAATGGAGCTTTGAACAAAAGGAAAATAAACAATGTTAGCTCCCACGAGATATGAACTCAGATGACTAGATTCAAAGTCCAGGGTGCTAACAATTACACCATGGAACCCTCACCTGAGCAATGGCATCTACTGAAGTGCGCTCATCTTTTAAATGCAAAGAAAAGAAATTCAATACTTTATATATATTATTTCAAGTTTCTAATAAGCTCAGGGATGCAATAGGTATTATGTAGAATATTTGTCCAAACCCAATGATAATATATAAAAAGTAACCTATTTTTTAAAGGAGAAGATAGATACTAGAAACCTAAATGCCTAGGACCAATTTCAGTTGGAGCATCACCCCTTATGTTATCCTAGCATTGAATTGACAGTTTTTCTGTATTTCCATATTTGCATATAAGCCACTTACAATTGTTTCAAGCTTTATAACAGAGGACTGCCTTTTTTATAGACCAAGGATGAAAGTCTCTTGTGAGTTAAGTCTGATAATGACATCACAATTTGTAAATTAAGCTATAGTATGATTACAGAGTGTAGACTAAATAAAAAGTGCTTTCCTATGGATTGAAGTTTGTATTTTCTTAAGCTTTGCATTCCAAAATGGGCTAGCATTCTTTATTTCCAATGGGCACATTAAGCTACTTCCCCAATATATATTTTTTTGTGTTAAAAGTTATTCATACACAACTTGGTAAAACATACTAAATTTAATACATAATGGATTACATCCTGGGATTATCTTTTTCAACAATCTGTAAATTTACAATTAAAAATTGTGTATTAGATTTTTTAGATTGATTTTGCTTAGATTTGCATATACTCCTTGTCTAAATTGTCTATTTTTATACTATTAGTAGATGCCTTAATCTTTGTTATTATCCTATCTAATATTTATTTTTATTTTGTAATGTGGAAAGAAACTGGAGCATTTTTATGATACCCATGCTTCAAGTGACTCTATGGCTTAAGCTTTTTTTTTTAAAATGAAATGCTATAAAAACAAAATATGATCTGTGCTTTGAGGTACATTTGCCAGTTTTGTGTTTGCTGGCAGTAATATTTGTGGCCTGTTAGCTCAGTTGGTTAGAGCGTGGTGCTAATAACGCCAAGGTCACGGGTTCGATCCCCGTATGGGCCATTTGCTTTTCTTGATGGACAAGAATGGAATAAGCTCATCGTGGAGTGCATGAATACTTGATAACATCATAGACACATATATCACAAAATCTCTTCAAATACATATCAGAAGCCAGTGGGAGTGTCATCCTTTGGCTGATGAAGATTTTTCTCTACATGGCTCAGTGACTTTTGTCTCAAATCAAGCAATATGGCATAACTAAGATATGCAAGGGCAAATTAATCAGTTATTATATTGCTGCTCAAACATAGAGGGCACTAGGTGTTACTAGAATAAGAAGAAGATATGAGCTCTCCTCTCATTAGTGCACACTGAAGTAAAAAAAATGGAGAATTTCTAAAGACCAGAGCACAAGTAATGGATCTCTGCATTCTTATTGCATCTTTTCTTATTTCCAAATATTTGACATACTTCTGATTTGATAAGTTTAAAAATGAGTTTAAACAAAGGACACCACTGAAGATGATGGAATTTATATGAATTTTAAATGAAGATTTGCAATACTCATACATTGAATGAAAATGGAGCTTTGAACAAAAGGAAAATAAACAATGTTAGCTCCCACGAGATATGAACTCAGATTACTAGATTCAAAGTCCAGGGTGCTAACAATTACACCATGGAACCCTCACCTGAGCAATGGCATCTACTGAAGTGCACTCATCTTTTAAATGCAAAGAAAAGAAATTCAATACTTTATATATATTATTTCAAGTTTCTAATAAGCTCAGGGATGCAATAGGTATTATGTAGAATATTTGTCCAAACCCAATGATAATATATAAAAAGTAACCTATTTTTTAAAGGAGAAGATAGATACTAGAAACCTAAATGCCTAGGACCAATTTCAGTTGGAGCATCACCCCTTATGTTATCCTAGCATTGAATTGACAGTTTTTCTGTATTTCCATATTTGCATATCAGCCACTTACAATTGTTTCAAGCTTTATAACAGAGGACTGCCTTTTTTATAGACCAAGGATGAAAGTCTCTTGTGAGTTAAGTCTGATAATGACATCACAATTTGTAAATTAAGCTATAGTATGATTACAGAGTGTAGACTGAATAAAAAGTGCTTTCCTATGGATTGAAGTTTGTATTTTCTTAAGCTTTGCATTCCAAAATGGGCTAGCATTCTTTATTTCCAATGGGCACATTAAGCTACTTCCCCAATATATATTTTTTTGTGTTAAAAGTTATTCATACACAACTTGGTAAAACATACTAAATTTAATACATAATGGATTACATCCTGGGATTATCTTTTTCAACAATCTGTAAATTTACAATTAAAAATTGTGTATTAGATTTTTTAGATTGATTTTGCTTAGATTTGCATATACTCCTTGTCTAAATTGTCTATTTTTATACTATTAGTAGATGCCTTAATCTTTGTTATTATCCTATCTAATATTTATTTTTATTTTGTAATGTGGAAAGAAACTGGAGCATTTTTATGATACCCATGCTTCAAGTGACTCTATGGCTTAAGCTTTTTTTTTTAAAATGAAATGCTATAAAAACAAAATATGATCTGTGCTTTGAGGTACATTTGCCAGTTTTGTGTTTGCTGGCAGTAATATTTGTGGCCTGTTAGCTCAGTTGGTTAGAGCGTGGTGCTAATAACGCCAAGGTCATGGGTTCGATCCCCGTATGGGCCATTTGCTTTTCTTGATGGACAAGAATGGAATAAGCTCATCGTGGAGTGCATGAATACTTGATAACATCATAGACACATATATCACAAAATTTCTTCAAATACATATCAGAAGCCAGTGGGAGTGTCATCCTTTGGCTGATGAAGATTTTTCTCTACATGGCTCAGTGACTTTTGTCTCAAATCAAGCAATATGGCATAACTAAGATATGCAAGGGCAAATTAATCAGTTATTATATTGCTGCTCAAACATAGAGGGCACTAGGTGTTACTAGAATAAGAAGAAGATATGAGCTCTCCTCTCATTAGTGCACACTGAAGTAAAAAAAATGGAGAATTTCTAAAGACCAGAGCACAAGTAATGGATCTCTGCATTCTTATTGCATCTTTTCTTATTTCCAAATATTTGACATACTTCTGATTTGATAAGTTTAAAAATGAGTTTAAACAAAGGACACCACTGAAGATGATGGAATTTATATGAATTTTAAATGAAGATTTGCAATACTCATACATTGAATGAAAATGGAGCTTTGAACAAAAGGAAAATAAACAATGTTAGCTCCCACGAGATATGAACTCAGATTACTAGATTCAAAGTCCAGGGTGCTAACAATTACACCATGGAACCCTCACCTGAGCAATGGCATCTACTGAAGTGCACTCATCTTTTAAATGCAAAGAAAAGAAATTCAATACTTTATATATATTATTTCAAGTTTCTAATAAGCTCAGGGATGCAATAGGTATTATGTAGAATATTTGTCCAAACCCAATGATAATATATAAAAAGTAACCTATTTTTTAAAGGAGAAGATAGATACTAGAAACCTAAATGCCTAGGACCAATTTCAGTTGGAGCATCACCCCTTATGTTATCCTAGCATTGAATTGACAGTTTTTCTGTATTTCCATATTTGCATATCAGCCACTTACAATTGTTTCAAGCTTTATAACAGAGGACTGCCTTTTTTATAGACCAAGGATGAAAGTCTCTTGTGAGTTAAGTCTGATAATGACATCACAATTTGTAAATTAAGCTATAGTATGATTACAGAGTGTAGACTGAATAAAAAGTGCTTTCCTATGGATTGAAGTTTGTATTTTCTTAAGCTTTGCATTCCAAAATGGGCTAGCATTCTTTATTTCCAATGGGCACATTAAGCTACTTCCCCAATATATATTTTTTTGTGTTAAAAGTTATTCATACACAACTTGGTAAAACATACTAAATTTAATACATAATGGATTACATCCTGGGATTATCTTTTTCAACAATCTGTAAATTTACAATTAAAAATTGTGTATTAGATTTTTTAGATTGATTTTGCTTAGATTTGCATATACTCCTTGTCTAAATTGTCTATTTTTATACTATTACTAGATGCCTTAATCTTTGTTATTATCCTATCTAATATTTATTTTTATTTTGTAATGTGGAAAGAAACTGGAGCATTTTTATGATACCCATGCTTCAAGTGACTCTATGGCTTAAGCTTTTTTTTTAAAAATGAAATGCTATAAAAACAAAATATGATCTGTGCTTTGAGGTACATTTGCCAGTTTTGTGTTTGCTGGCAGTAATATTTGTGGCCTGTTAGCTCAGTTGGTTAGAGCGTGGTGCTAATAACGCCAAGGTCACGGGTTCGATCTAGAGATGAGCGGGTTCGGTTCCTCGGAATCCGAACCCGCCCGAACTTCATGTTTTTTTTCACGGGTCCGAGCGACTCGGATCTTCCCGCCTTGCTCGGTTAACCCGAGCGCGCCCGAACGTCATCATGACGCTGTCGGATTCTCGCGAGACTCGGATTCTATATAAGGAGCCGCGCGTCGCCGCCATTTTCACACGTGCATTGAGATTGATAGGGAGAGGACGTGGCTGGCGTCCTCTCCATTTAGATTAGAAGAGAGAGAGTGAGATTGATTTGAGACAGAGACACTTGATTTACTGGAGCTTAGGAGTACTGTAGAGAGTGCAGAGTTTAGTAGTGACTGACCACAGTGACCACCAGACAGTGCAGTTTTATTTAATATAATCCGTTCTCTGCCTGAAAAAAACGATACACAGTGACTCAGTCACATACCATATCTGTGTGCACTGCTCAGCCCAGTGTGCTGCATCATCTATGTATATATCTGACTGTGCTCACACAGCTTATAATTGTGGGGGAGACTGGGGAGCAGTGCCAGTTATAGGTTATAGCAGGAGCCAGGAGTACATATTATTAAAATTAAACAGTGCACACTTTTGCTGCAGGAGTGCCACTGCCAGTGTGACTGACCAGTGACCTGACCACACTGACCACCAGTATAGTTAGTAGTATACTATATTGTGATTGCCTGAAAAAGTTAAACACTCGTCGTGTGACTTGTGTGGTGTTTTTTTTTTTATTCTATAAAAAACTCATTCTGCTGACAGACAGTGTCCAGCAGGTCCGTCATTATATAATATATACCTGTCCGGCTGCAGTAGTGATATATATATATATTTTTTATATCATTATTTATCATCCAGTCGCAGCAGACACAGTACGGTAGTTCACGGCTGTAGCTACCTCTGTGTCGGCACTCGGCAGTCCATCCATAATTGTATACCACCTACCCGTGGTTTTTTTTTTCTTTCTTCTTTATACATACATACTACATCTCTTTATCAACCAGTCTATATTAGCAGCAGACACAGTACAATAGTCCACGGCTGTAGCTACCTCTGTGTCGGCACTCGGCAGTCCATCCATAATTGTATACCACCTACCCGTGGTTTTTTTTTCTTTCTTCTTTATACATACATACTACATCTCTTTATCAACCAGTCTATATTAGCAGCAGACACAGTACAGTACGGTAGTCCACGGCTGTAGCTACCTCTGTGTCGGCACTCGGCAGTCCGTCCATAATTGTATACCACCTACCCGTGGTTTTTTTTTCTTTCTTCTTTATACATACATACTACATCTCTTTATCAACCAGTCTATATTAGCAGCAGACACAGTACACTAGTCCACGGCTGTAGCTACCTCTGTGTTGGCACTCGGCAGTCCATCCATAATTGTATACCACCTACCCGTGGTTTTTTTTTCTTTCTTCTTTATACATACATACTACATCTCTTTATCAACCAGTCTATATTAGCAGCAGACACAGTACAGTACGGTAGTCCACGGCTGTAGCTACCTCTGTGTTGGCACTCGGCAGTCCGTCCATAATTGTATACCACCTACCCGTGGTTTTTTTTTCTTTCTTCTTTATACATACATACTACATCTCTTTATCAACCAGTCTATATTAGCAGCAGACACAGTACAGTAGTCCACGGCTGTAGCTACCTCTGTGTCGGCACTCGGCAGTCCATCCATAATTGTATACCACCTACCCGTGGTTTTTTTTTTCTTTCTTGTTTATACATACTACATCTCATTATCAACCAGTCTATATTAGCAGCAGACACAGTACGGTAGTCCACGGCTGTAGCTACCTCTGTGTCGGCACTTGGCAGTCCGTCCATAATTGTATACCACCTACCCGTGGTTTTTTTTTCTTTCTTCTTTATAAATACTACATCTCATTATCAACCAGTCTATATTAGCAGCAGACACAGTACGGTAGTCCACGGCTGTAGCTACCTCTGTGTCGGCACTCGGCAGTCCATCCATAATTGTATACCACCTACCCGTGGTTTTTTTTTCTTTCTTCTTTATACATACTACATCTCATTATCATCCAGTCTATATTAGCAGCAGACACAGTACAGTACGGTAGTCCACGGCTGTAGCTACCTCTGTGTCGGCACTCGGCAGTCCGTCCATAATTGTATACCACCTACCCGTGTTTTTTTTTTCTTTCTTCTTTATACATACTACATCTCATTATCAACCAGTCTATATTAGCAGCAGACACAGTACGGTAGTCCACGGCTGTAGCTACCTCTGTGTCGGCACTCGGCAGTCCGTCCATAATTGTATACCACCTACCCGTGGTTTTTTTTTCTTTCTTCTTTATACATACTACATCTCATTATCAACCAGTCTATATTAGCAGCAGACACAGTATGGTAGTCCACGGCTGTAGCTACCTCTGTGTCGGCACTCGGCAGTCCATCCATAATTGTATACCACCTACCCGTGGTTTTTTTTTCTTTCTTCTTTATACATACTACATCTCATTATCATCCAGTCTATATTAGCAGCAGACACAGTACAGTACGGTAGTCCACGGCTGTAGCTACCTCTGTGTCGGCACTCGGCAGTCCGTCCATAATTGTATACCACCTACCCGTGGTTTTTTTTTCTTTCTTCTTTATACATACATACTACATCTCTTTATCAACCAGTCTATATTAGCAGCAGACACAGTACAGTAGTCCACGGCTGTAGCTACCTCTGTGTCGGCACTCGGCAGTCCATCCATAATTGTATACCACCTACCCGTGGTTTTTTTTTTCTTTCTTCTTTATACATACTACATCTCATTATCAACCAGTCTATATTAGCAGCAGACACAGTACGGTAGTCCACGGCTGTAGCTACCTCTGTGTCGGCACTCGGCAGTCCGTCCATAATTGTATACCACCTACCCGTGGTTTTTTTTTCTTTCTTCTTTATACATACTACATCTCATTATCAACCAGTCTATATTAGCAGCAGACACAGTACGGTAGTCCACGGCTGTAGCTACCTCTGTGTCGGCACTCGGCAGTCCATCCATAATTGTATACCACCTACCCGTGGTTTTTTTTTCTTTCTTCTTTATACATACTACATCTCATTATCATCCAGTCTATATTAGCAGCAGACACAGTACAGTACGGTAGTCCACGGCTGTAGCTACCTCTGTGTCGGCACTCGGCAGTCCGTCCATAATTGTATACCACCTACCCGTGGTTTTTTTTTTCTTTCTTCTTTATACATACTACATCTCATTATCAACCAGTCTATATTAGCAGCAGACACAGTACGGTAGTCCACGGCTGTAGCTACCTCTGTGTCGGCACTCGGCAGTCCATCCATAATTGTATACCACCTACCCGTGGTTTTTTTTTCTTTCTTCTTTATACATACATACTACATCTCATTATCATCCAGTCTATATTAGCAGCAGACACAGTACAGTACAATAGTCCACGGCTGTAGCTACCTCTGTGTCGGCACTCGGCAGTCCATCCATAATTGTATACTAGTATCCATCCATCTCCATTGTTTACCTGAGGTGCCTTTTAGTTGTGCCTATTAAAATATGGAGAACAAAAATGTTGAGGTTCCAAAATTAGGGAAAGATCAAGATCCACTTCCACCTCGTGCTGAAGCTGCTGCCACTAGTCATGGCCGAGACGATGAAATGCCAGCAACGTCGTCTGCCAAGGCCGATGCCCAATGTCATAGTACAGAGCATGTCAAATCCAAAACACCAAATATCAGTAAAAAAAGGACTCCAAAACCTAAAATAAAATTGTCGGAGGAGAAGCGTAAACTTGCCAATATGCCATTTACCACACGGAGTGGCAAGGAACGGCTGAGGCCCTGGCCTATGTTCATGGCTAGTGGTTCAGCTTCACATGAGGATGGAAGCACTCAGCCTCTCGCTAGAAAACTGAAAAGACTCAAGCTGGCAAAAGCACCGCAAAGAACTGTGCGTTCTTCGAAATCCCAAATCCACAAGGAGAGTCCAATTGTGTCGGTTGCGATGCCTGACCTTCCCAACACTGGACGTGAAGAGCATGCGCCTTCCACCATTTGCACGCCCCCTGCAAGTGCTGGAAGGAGCACCCGCAGTCCAGTTCCTGATAGTCAGATTGAAGATGTCAGTGTTGAAGTACACCAGGATGAGGAGGATATGGGTGTTGCTGGCGCTGGGGAGGAAATTGACCAGGAGGATTCTGATGGTGAGGTGGTTTGTTTAAGTCAGGCACCCGGGGAGACACCTGTTGTCCGTGGGAGGAATATGGCCGTTGACATGCCTGGTGAAAATACCAAAAAAATCAGCTCTTCGGTGTGGAAGTATTTCACCAGAAATGCGGACAACATTTGTCAAGCCGTGTGTTCCCTTTGTCAAGCTGTAATAAGTAGGGGTAAGGACGTTAACCACCTCGGAACATCCTCCCTTATACGTCACCTGCAGCGCATTCATAATAAGTCAGTGACAAGTTCAAAAACTTTGGGCGACAGCGGAAGCAGTCCACTGACCAGTAAATCCCTTCCTCTTGTAACCAAGCTCACGCAAACCACCCCACCAACTCCCTCAGTGTCAATTTCCTCCTTCCCCAGGAATGCCAATAGTCCTGCAGGCCATGTCACTGGCAATTCTGACGAGTCCTCTCCTGCCTGGGATTCCTCCGATGCATCCTTGCGTGTAACGCCTACTGCTGCTGGCGCTGCTGTTGTTGCTGCTGGGAGTCGATGGTCATCCCAGAGGGGAAGTCGTAAGCCCACTTGTACTACTTCCAGTAAGCAATTGACTGTCCAACAGTCCTTTGCGAGGAAGATGAAATATCACAGCAGTCATCCTGCTGCAAAGCGGATAACTGAGGCCTTGACAACTATGTTGGTGTTAGACGTGCGTCCGGTATCCGCCGTTAGTTCACAGGGAACTAGACAATTTATTGAGGCAGTGTGCCCCCGTTACCAAATACCATCTAGGTTCCACTTCTGTAGGCAGGCGATACCGAGAATGTACACGGACGTCAGAAAAAGACTCACCAGTGTCCTAAAAAATGCAGTTGTACCCAATGTCCACTTAACCACGGACATGTGGACAAGTGGAGCAGGGCAGGGTCAGGACTATATGACTGTGACAGCCCACTGGGTAGATGTATGGACTCCCGCCGCAAGAACAGCAGCGGCGGCACCAGTAGCAGCATCTCGCAAACGCCAACTCTTTCCTAGGCAGGCTACGCTTTGTATCACCGCTTTCCAGAATACGCACACAGCTAAAAACCTCTTACGGCAACTGAGGAAGATCATCGCAGAATGGCTTACCCCAATTGGACTCTCCTGTGGATTTGTGGCATCGGACAACGCCAGCAATATTGTGTGTGCATTAAATATGGGCAAATTCCAGCACGTCCCATGTTTTGCACATACCTTGAATTTGGTGGTGCAGAATTTTTTAAAAAACGACAGGGGCGTGCAAGAGATGCTGTCGGTGGCCAGAAGAATTGCGGGACACTTTCGGCGTACAGGCACCACGTACAGAAGACTGGAGCACCACCAAAAACTACTGAACCTGCCCTGCCATCATCTGAAGCAAGAAGTGGTAACGAGGTGGAATTCAACCCTCTATATGCTTCAGAGGTTGGAGGAGCAGCAAAAGGCCATTCAAGCCTATACAATTGAGCACGATATAGGAGGTGGAATGCACCTGTCTCAAGTGCAGTGGAGAATGATTTCAACGTTGTGCAAGGTTCTGATGCCCTTTGAACTTGCCACACGTGAAGTCAGTTCAGACACTGCCAGCCTGAGTCAGGTCATTCCCCTCATCAGGCTTTTGCAGAAGAAGCTGGAGACATTGAAGAAGGAGCTAACACGGAGCGATTCCGCTAGGCATGTGGGACTTGTGGATGGAGCCCTTAATTCGCTTAACAAGGATTCACGGGTGGTCAATCTGTTGAAATCAGAGCACTACATTTTGGCCACCGTGCTCGATCCTAGATTTAAAACCTACCTTGGATCTCTCTTTCCGGCAGACACAAGTCTGCTGGGGTTGAAAGACCTGCTGGTGAGAAAATTGTCAAGTCAAGCGGAACGCGACCTGTCAACATCTCCTCCTTCACATTCTCCCGCAACTGGGGGTGCGAGGAAAAGGCTCAGAATTCCGAGCCCACCCGCTGGCGGTGATGCAGGGCAGTCTGGAGCGACTGCTGATGCTGACATCTGGTCCGGACTGAAGGACCTGACAACGATTACGGACATGTCGTCTACTGTCACTGCATATGATTCTCTCAACATTGAAAGAATGGTGGAGGATTATATGAGTGACCGCATCCAAGTAGGCACGTCACACAGTCCGTACTTATACTGGCAGGAAAAAGAGGCAATTTGGAGGCCCTTGCACAAACTGGCTTTATTCTACCTAAGTTGCCCTCCCACAAGTGTGTACTCCGAAAGAGTGTTTAGTGCCGCCGCTCACCTTGTCAGCAATCGGCGTACGAGGTTACATCCAGAAAATGTGGAGAAGATGATGTTCATTAAAATGAATTATAATCAATTCCTCCGCGGAGACATTGACCAGCAGCAATTGCCTCCACAAAGTACACAGGGAGCTGAGATGGTGGATTCCAGTGGGGACGAATTGATAATCTGTGAGGAGGGGGATGTACACGGTGATATATCGGAGGATGATGATGAGGTGGACATCTTGCCTCTGTAGAGCCAGTTTGTGCAAGGAGAGATTAATTGCTTCTTTTTTGGGGGGGTCCAAACCAACCCGTCATATCAGTCACAGTCGTGTGGCAGACCCTGTCACTGAAATGATGGGTTGGTTAAAGTGTGCATGTCCTGTTTATACAACATAAGGGTGGGTGGGAAGGCCCAAGGACAATTCCATCTTGCACCTCTTTTTTCTTTTCTTTTTCTTTGCGTCATGTGCTGTTTGGGGAGGGTTTTTTGGAAGGGCCATCCTGCGTGACACTGCAGTGCCACTCCTAGATGGGCCCGGTGTTTGTGTCGGCCACTAGGGTCGCTTATCTTACTCACACAGTCAGCTACCTCATTGCGCCTCTTTTTTTCTTTGCGTCATGTGCTGTTTGGGGAGGGTTTTTTGGAAGGGCCATCCTGCGTGACACTGCAGTGCCACTCCTAGATGGGCCCGGTGTTTGTGTCGGCCACTAGGGTCGCTTATCTTACTCACACAGTCAGCTACCTCATTGCGCCTCTTTTTTTCTTTGCGTCATGTGCTGTTTGGGGAGGGTTTTTTGGAAGGGCCATCCTGCGTGACACTGCAGTGCCACTCCTAGATGGGCCCGGTGTTTGTGTCGGCCACTAGGGTCGCTTATCTTACTCACACAGTCAGCTATCTCATTGCGCCTCTTTTTTTCTTTGCGTCATGTGTTGTTTGGGGAGGGTTTTTTGGAAGGGACATCCTGTGTGACACTGCAGTGCCACTCCTAGATGGGCCCGGTGTTTGTGTCGGTAACTAGGGTCGCTTATCTTACTCACACAGCTACCTCATTGCGCCTCTTTTTTTCTTTGCGTCATGTGCTGTTTGGGGAGGGTTTTTTGGAAGGGACATCCTGCGTGACACTGCAGTGCCACTCCTAGATGGGCCCGGTGTTTGTGTCGGCCACTAGGGTCGCTTATCTTACTCACACAGCGACCTCGGTGCAAATTTTAGGACTAAAAATAATATTGTGAGGTGTGAGGTATTCAGAATAAACTGAAAATGAGTGTAAATTATGGTTTTTGAGGTTAATAATACTTTGGGATCAAAATGACCCCCAAATTCTATGATTTCAGCTGTTTTTTAGGGTTTTTTGAAAAAAACACCCGAATCCAAAACACACCCGAATCCGACAAAAAAAATTCGGTGAGGTTTTGCCAAAACGCGGTCGAACCCAAAACACGGCCGCGGAACCGAACCCAAAACCAAAACACAAAACCCGAAAAATTTCCGGCGCTCATCTCTAGTTCGATCCCCGTATGGGCCATTTGCTTTTCTTGATGGACAAGAATGGAATAAGCTCATCGTGGAGTGCATGAATACTTGAAAACATCATAGACACATATATCACAAAATCTTTTCAAATACATATCAGAAGCCAGTGGGAGTGTCATCCTTTGGCTGATGAAGATTTTTCTCTACATGGCTCAGTGACTTTTGTCTCAAATCAAGCAATATGACATAACTAAGATATGCAAGGGCAAATTAATCAGTTATTATATTGCTGCTCAAACATAGAGGGCACTAGGTGTTACTAGAAGAAGAAGAAGAAGATATGTGCTCCCCTCTCATTAGTGCACACTGAAGTAAAAAAAATGGAGAATTTCTAAAGACCAGAGCACAAGTAGTGGATCTCTGCATTCTTATTGCATCTTTTCTTATTTCCAAATATTTGACATACTTCTGATTTGATAAGTTTAAAAATGAGTTTAAACAAAGGACACCACTGAAGATGATGGAATTTATATGAATTTTAAATGAAGATTTGCAATACTCATACATTGAATGAAAATGGAGCTTTGAACAAAAGGAAAATAAACAATGTTAGCTCCCACGAGATATGAACTCAGATTACTAGATTCAAAGTCCAGGGTGCTAACAATTACACCATGGAACCCTCACCTGAGCAATGGCATCTACTGAAGTGCGCTCATCTTTTAAATGCAAAGAAAAGAAATTCAATACTTTATATATATTATTTCAAGTTTCTAATAAGCTCAGGGATGCAATAGGTATTATGTAGAATATTTGTCCAAACCCAATGATAATATATAAAAAGTAACCTATTTTTTAAAGGAGAAGATAGATACTAGAAACCTAAATGCCTAGGACCAATTTCAGTTGGAGCATCACCCCTTATGTTATCCTAGCATTGAATTGACAGTTTTTCTGTATTTCCATATTTGCATATCAGCCACTTACAATTGTTTCAAGCTTTATAACAGAGGACTGCCTTTTTTATAGACCAAGGATGAAAGTCTCTTGTGAGTTAAGTCTGATAATGACATCACAATTTGCAAATTAAGCTATAGTATGATTACAGAGTGTAGGCTGAATAAAAAGTGCTTTCCTATGGATTGAAGTTTGTATTTTCTTAAGCTTTGCATTCCAAAATGGGCTAGCATTCTTTATTTCCAATGGGCACATTAAGCTACTTCCCCAATATATATTTTTTTGTGTTAAAAGTTATTCATACACAACTTGGTAAAACATACTAAATTTAATACATAATGGATTACATCCTGGGATTATCTTTTTCAACAATCTGTAAATTTACAATTAAAAATTGTGTATTAGATTTTTTAGATTGATTTTGCTTAGATTTGCATATACTCCTTGTCTAACTTGTCTATTTTTATACTATTAGTAGATGCCTTAATCTTTGTTATTATCCTATCTAATATTTATTTTTATTTTGTAATGTGGAAAGAAACTGGAGCATTTTTATGATACCCATGCTTCAAGGGACTCTATGGCTTAAGCTTTTTTTTTGAAAAATGAAATGCTATAAAAACAAAATATGATCTGTGCTTTGAGGTACATTTGCCAGTTTTGTGTTTGCTTGCAGTAACATCTGTGGCCGGTTAGCTCAGTTGGTTAGAGTGTGGTGCTAATAATGCCAAGGTCACGGGTTCGATCCCGTATGGGCCATTTGCTTTTCTTGATGGACAAGAATGGAATAAGCTCATCGGTGGAGTGCATGAATACTTGAAAACATCATAGACACATATATCACAAAATCTCTTCAAATACATATCAGAAGCCAGTGGGAGTGTTATCCTTTGGCTGATGAAGATTTTTCTCTACATGGCTCAGTGACTTTTGTCTCAAATCAAGCAATATGGCATAACTAAGATATGCAAGGGCAAATTAATCAGTTATTATATTGCTGCTCAAACATAGAGGGCACTAGGTGTTACTAGAATAAGAAGAAGATATGAGCTCTCCTCTCATTAGTGCACACTGAAGTAAAAAAAATGGAGAATTTCTAAAGACCAGAGCACAAGTAATGGATCTCTGCATTCTTATTGCATCTTTTCTTATTTCCAAATATTTGACATACTTCTGATTTGATAAGTTTAAAAATGAGTTTAAACAAAGGACACCACTGAAGATGATGGAATTTATATGAATTTTAAATGAAGATTTGCAATACTCATACATTGAATGAAAATGGAGCTTTGAACAAAAGGAAAATAAACAATGTTAGCTCCCACGAGATATGAACTCAGATTACTAGATTCAAAGTCCAGGGTGCTAACAATTACACCATGGAACCCTCACCTGAGCAATGGCATCTACTGAAGTGCACTCATCTTTTAAATGCAAAGAAAAGAAATTCAATACTTTATGTATATTATTTCAAGTTTCTAATAAGCTCAGGGATGCAATAGGTATTATGTAGAATATTTGTCCAAACCCAATGATAATATATAAAAAGTAACCTATTTTTTAAAGGAGAAGATAGATACTAGAAACCTAAATGCCTAGGACCAATTTCAGTTGGAGCATCACCCCTTATGTTATCCTAGCATTGAATTGACAGTTTTTCTGTATTTCCATATTTGCATATCAGCCACTTACAATTGTTTCAAGCTTTATAACAGAGGACTGCCTTTTTTATAGACCAAGGATGAAAGTCTCTTGTGAGTTAAGTCTGATAATGACATCACAATTTGTAAATTAAGCTATAGTATGATTACAGAGTGTAGACTGAATAAAAAGTGCTTTCCTATGGATTGAAGTTTGTATTTTCTTAAGCTTTGCATTCAAAAATGGGCTAGCATTCTTTATTTCCAATGGGCACATTAAGCTACTTCCCCAATATATATTTTTTTGTGTTAAAAGTTATTCATACACAACTTGGTAAAACATACTAAATTTAATACATAATGGATTACATCCTGGGATTATCTTTTTCAACAATCTGTAAATTTACAATTAAAAATTGTGTATTAGATTTTTTAGATTGATTTTGCTTAGATTTGCATATACTCCTAGTCTAAATTGTCTATTTTTATACTATTACTAGATGCCTTAATCTTTGTTATTATCCTATCTAATATTTATTTTTATTTTGTAATGTGGAAAGAAACTGGAGCATTTTTATGATACCCATGCTTCAAGTGACTCTATGGCTTAAGCTTTTTTTTGAAAAATTAAATGCTATAAAAACAAAATGTGATCTGTGCTTTGAGGTACATTTGCCAGTTTTGTGTTTGCTGGTAGTAATATGTGTGGCCTGTTAGCTCAGTTGGTTAGAGCGTGGTGCTAATAACGCCAAGGTCACGGGTTCGATCCCCGTATGGGCCATTTGCTTTTCTTGATGGACAAGAATGGAATAAGCTCATCGGTGGAGTGCATGAATACTTGAAAACATCATAGACACATATATCACAAAATCTCTACAAATACATATCAGAAGCCAGTGGGAGTGTCATCCTTTGGCTGATGAAGATTTTTCTCTACATGGCACAGTGACTTTTGTCTCAAATCAAGCAATATGGCATAACTAAGATATGCAAGGGCAAATTAATCAGTTATTATATTGCTGCTCAAACATAGAGGGCACTAGGTGTTACTAGAAGAAGAAGAAGATATGAGCTCCCCTCTCATTAGTGCACACTGAAGTAAAAAAAATGGAGAATTTCTAAAGACCAGAGCACAAGTAATGGATCTCTGCATTCTTATTGCATCTTTTCTTATTTCCAAATATTTGACATACTTCTGATTTGGTAAGTTTAAAAATGAGTTTAAACAAAGGACACCACTGAAGATGATGGAATTTATATGAATGTTAAATGAAGATTTGCAATACTCATTCATTGAATGAAAATGGAGCTTTGAACAAAAGGAAAATAAACAATGTTAGCTCCCACGAGATATGAACTCAGATTACTAGATTCAAAGTCCAGGGTGCTAACAATTACACCATGGAACCCTCACCTGAGCAATGGCATCTACTGAAGTGCGCTCATCTTTTAAATGCAATGAAAAGAAATTCAATACTTTATATATATTATTTCAAGTTTCTAATAAGCTCAGGGATGCAATAGGTATTATGTAGAATATTTGTCCAAACCCAATGATAATATATAAAAAGTAACCTATTTTTTAAAGGAGAAGATAGATACTAGAAACCTAAATGCCTAGGACCAATTTCAGTTGGAGCATCACCCCTTATGTTATCCTAGCATTGAATTGACAGTTTTTCTGTATTTCCATATTTGCATATCAGCCACTTACAATTGTTTCAAGCTTTATAACAGAGGACTGCCTTTTTTATAGACCAAGGATGAAAGTCTCTTGTGAGTTAAGTCTGATAATGACATCACAATTTGTAAATTAAGCTATAGTATGATTACAGAGTGTAGACTGAATAAAAAGTGCTTTCCTATGGATTGAAGTTTGTATTTTCTTAAGCTTTGCATTCCAAAATGGGCTAGCATTCTTTATTTCCAATGGGCACATTAAGCTACTTCCCCAATATATATTTTTTTGTGTTAAAAGTTATTCATACACAACTTGGTAAAACATACTAAATTTAATACATAATGGATTACATCCTGGGATTATCTTTTTCAACAATCTGTAAATTTACAATTAAAAATTGTGTATTAGATTTTTTAGATTGATTTTGCTTAGATTTGCATATACTCCTAGTCTAAATTGTCTATTTTTATACTATTACTAGATGCCTTAATCTTTGTTATTATCCTATCTAATATTTATTTTTATTTTGTAATGTGGAAAGAAACTGGAGCATTTTTATGATACACATGCTTCAAGTGACTCTATGGCTTAAGCTTTTTTTTGAAAAATGAAATGCTATAAAAACAAAATGTAATCTGTGCTTTGAGGCACATTTGCCAGTTTTGTGTTTGCTGGCAGTAATATGCGTGGCCTGTTAGCTCAGTTGGTTAGAGCGTGTTGCTAATAACGCCAAGGTAACGTGTTCGATCCCCGTATGGGCCGTTTGCTTTTCTTGATGGACAAGAATGGAATAAGCTTATCGTGGAGTGCATGAATACTTGAAAACATCATAGACACATATATCACAAAATCTTTTCAAATACATATCAGAAGCCAGTGGGAGTGTCATCCTTTAGCTGATGAAGATTTTTCTCTACATGGCTAAGTGACTTTTGTCTCAAATCAAGCAATATGACATAACTAAGATATGCAAGGGCAAATTAATCAGTTATTATATTGCTGCTCAAACATAGAGGGCACTAGGTGTTACTAGAAGAAGAAGAAGAAGAAGATATGTGCTCCCCTCTCATTAGTGCACACTGAAGTAAAAAAAAATGGAGAATTTCTAAAGACCAGAGCACAAGTAATGGATCTCTGCATTCTTATTGCATCTTTTCTTATTTCCAAATATTTGACATACTTCTGATTTGATAAGTTTAAAAATGAGTTTAAACAAAGGACACCACTGAAGATGATGGCATTTATATGAATTTTAAATGAAGATTTGCAATACTCGTACATTGAATGAAAATGGAGCTTTGAACAAAAGGAAAATAAACAATGTTAGCTCCCACGAGATATGAACTCAGATTACTAGATTCAAAGTCCAGGGTGCTAACAATTACACCATGGAACCCTCACCTGAGCAATGGCATCTACTGAAGTGCACTCATCTTTTAAATGCAAAGAAAAGAAATTCAATACTTTATATATATTATTTCAAGTTTCTAATAAGCTCAGGGATGCAATAGGTATTATGTAGAATATTTGTCCAAACCCAATGATAATATATAAAAAGTAACCTATTTTTTAAAGGAGAAGATAGATACTAGAAACCTAAATGCCTAGGACCAATTTCAGTTGGAGCATCACCCCTTATGTTATCCTAGCATTGAATTGACAGTTTTTCTGTATTTCCATATTTGCATATCAGCCACTTACAATTGTTTCAAGCTTTATAACAGAGTACTGCCTTTTTTATAGACCAAGGATGAAAGTCTCTTGTGAGTTAAGTCTGATAATGACATCACAATTTGTAAATTAAGCTATAGTATGATTACAGAGTGTAGACTGAATAAAAAGTGCTTTCCTATGGATTGAAGTTTGTATTTTCTTAAGCTTTGCATTCCAAAATGGGCTAGCATTCTTTATTTCCAATGGGCACATTAAGCTACTTCCCCAATATATATTTTTTTGTGTTAAAAGTTATTCATACACAACTTGGTAAAACATACTAAATTTAATACATAATGGATTACATCCTGGGATTATCTTTTTCAACAATCTGTAAATTTACAATTAAAAATTGTGTATTAGATTTTTTAGATTGATTTTGCTTAGATTTGCATATACTCCTTGTCTAACTTGTCTATTTTTATACTATTAGTAGATGCCTTAATCTTTGTTATTATCCTATCTAATATTTATTTTTATTTTGTAATGTGGAAAGAAACTGGAGCATTTTTATGATACCCATGCTTCAAGTGACTCTATGGCTTAAGCTTTTTTTTGAAAAATGAAATGCTATAAAAACAAAATATGATCTGTGCTTTGAGGTACATTTGCCAGTTTTGTGTTTGCTTGCAGTAATATGAGTGGCCTGTTAGCTCAGTTGGTTAGAGCGAGGTGCTAATAACGCCAAGGTCATGGGTTCGATCCCCGTATAGGCCATTTGCTTTTCTTGAAGGACAAGAATGGAATAAGCTAATCGTGGAGTGCATGAATACTTGAAAACATCATAGACACATATATCACAAAATCTTTTTAAATACATATCAGAAGCCAGTGGGAGTGTCATCCTTTGGCTGATGAAGACTTTTCTCTACATGGCTCAGTGACTTTTGTCTCAAATCAAGCAATATGACATAACTAAGATATGCAAGGGCAAATTAATCAGTTATTATATTGCTGCTCAAACATAGAGGGCACTAGGTGTTACTAGAAGAAGAAGAAGATATGTGCTCCCCTCTCATTAGTGCACACTGAAGTAAAAAAAAATGGAGAATTTCTAAAGACCAGAGCACAAGTAATGGATCTCTGCATTCTTATTGCATCTTTTCTTATTTCCAAATATTTGACATACTTCTGATTTGATAAGTTTAAAAATGAGTTTAAACAAAGGACACCACTGAAGATGATGGAATTTATATGAATTTTAAATGAAGATTTGCAATACTCATACATTGAATGAAAATGGAGCTTTGAACAAAAGGAAAATAAACAATGTTAGCTCCCACGAGATATGAACTCAGATTACTAGATTCAAAGTCCAGGGTGCTAACAATTACACCATGGAACCCTCACCTGAGCAATGGCATCTACTGAAGTGCGCTCATCTTTTAAATGCAAAGAAAAGAAATTCAATACTTTATATATATTATTTCAAGTTTCTAATAAGCTCAGGGATGCAATAGGTATTATGTAGAATATTTGTCCAAACCCAATGATAATATATAAAAAGTAACCTATTTTTTAAAGGAGAAGATAGATACTAGAAACCTAAATGCCTAGGACCAATTTCAGTTGGAGCATCACCCCTTATGTTATCCTAGCATTGAATTGACAGTTTTTCTGTATTTCCATATTTGCATATCAGCCACTTACAATTGTTTCAAGCTTTATAACAGAGGACTGCCTTTTTTATAGACCAAGGATGAAAGTCTCTTGTGAGTTAAGTCTGATAATGACATCACAATTTGTAAATTAAGCTATAGTATGATTACAGAGTGTAGACTGAATAAAAAGTGCTTTCCTATGGATTGAAGTTTGTATTTTCTTAAGCTTTGCATTCCAAAATGGGCTAGCATTCTTTATTTCCAATGGGCACATTAAGCTACTTCCCCAATATATATTTTTTTGTGTTAAAAGTTATTCATACACAACTTGGTAAAACATACTAAATTTAATACATAATGGATTACATCCTGGGATTATCTTTTTCAACAATCTGTAAATTTACAATTAAAAATTGTGTATTAGATTTTTTAGATTGATTTTGCTTAGATTTGCATATACTCCTTGTCTAAATTGTCTATTTTTTAACTATTAGTAGATGCCTTAATCTTTGTTATTATCCTATCTAATATTTATTTTTATTTTGTAATGTGGAAAGAAACTGGAGCATTTTTATGATACACATGCTTCAAGTGACTCTATGGCTTAAGCTTTTTTTTGAAAAATGAAATGCTATAAAAACAAAATATGATCTGTGCTGTGAGGAACATTTGCCAGTTTTGTGTTTGCTTGCAGTGATATCTGTGGCCGGTTAGCTCAGTTGGTTAGAGCGTGGTGCTAATAACGCCAAGGTCACGGGTTCGATCCCCGTATAGGCCATTTGCTTTTCTTGATGGACAAGAATGGAATAAGCTCATCGGTGGAGTGCATGAATACTTGAAAACATCATAGACACATATATCACAAAATCTCTTCAAATACATATCAGAAGCCAGTGGGAGTGTCATCCTTTGGCTGATGAAGATTTTTCTCTACATGGCACAGTGACTTTTGTCTCAAATCAAGCAATATGGCATAACTAAGATATGCAAGGGCAAATTAATCAGTTATTATATTGCTGCTCAAACATAGAGGGCACTAGGTGTTACTAGAAGAAGAAGAAGATATGAGCTCCCCTCTCATTAGTGCACACTGAAGTAAAAAAAATGGAGAATTTCTAAAGACCAGAGCACAAGTAATGGATCTCTGCATTCTTATTGCATCTTTTCTTATTTCCAAATATTTGACATACTTCTGATTTGGTAAGTTTAAAAATGAGTTTAAACAAAGGACACCACTGAAGATGATGGAATTTATATGAATGTTAAATGAAGATTTGCAATACTCATACATTGAATGAAAATGGAGCTTTGAACAAAAGGAAAATAAACAATGTTAGCTCCCACGAGATATGAACTCAGATTACTAGATTCAAAGTCCAGGGTGCTAACAATTACACCATGGAACCCTCACCTGAGCAATGGCATCTACTGAAGTGCGCTCATCTTTTAAATGCAAAGAAAAGAAATTCAATACTTTATATATATTATTTCAAGTTTCTAATAAGCTCAGGGATGCAATAGGTATTATGTAGAATATTTGTCCAAACCCAATGATAATATATAAAAAGTAACCTATTTTTTAAAGGAGAAGATAGATACTAGAAACCTAAATGCCTAGGACCAATTTCAGTTGGAGCATCACCCCTTATGTTATCCTAGCATTGAATTGACAGTTTTTCTGTATTTCCATATTTGCATATCAGCCACTTACAATTGTTTCAAGCTTTATAACAGAGGACTGCCTTTTTTTATAGACCAAGGATGAAAGTCTCTTGTGAGTTAAGTCTGATAATGACATCACAATTTGTAAATTAAGCTATAGTATGATTACAGAGTGTAGACTGAATAAAAAGTGCTTTCCTATGGATTGAAGTTTGTATTTTCTTAAGCTTTGCATTCCAAAATGGGCTAGCATTCTTTATTTCCAATGGGCACATTAAGCTACTTCCCCAATATATATTTTTTTGTGTTAAAAGTTATTCATACACAACTTGGTAAAACATACTAAATTTAATACATAATGGATTGCATCCTGGGTTATCTTTTTCAACAATCTGTAAATTTACAATTAAAAATTGTGTATTAGATTTTTTAGATTGATTTTGCTTAGATTTGCATATACTCCTTGTCTAAATTGTCTATTTTTATACTATTAGTAGATGCCTTAATCTTTGTTATTATCCTATCTAATATTTATTTTTATTTTGTAATGTGGAAAGAAACTGGAGCATTTTTATGATACACATGCTTCAAGTGACTCTATGGCTTAAGCTTTTTTTTGAAAAATGAAATGCTATAAAAACAAAATATGATCTGTGCTTTGAGGTACATTTGCCAGTTTTGTGTTTGCTTGCAGTGATATCTGTGGCCGGTTAGCTCAGTTGGTTAGAGCGTGGTGCTAATAACGCCAAGGTCACGGGTTCGATCCCCGTATGGGCCATTTGCTTTTCTTGATGGACAAGAATGGAATAAGCTCATCGGTGGAGTGCATGAATACTTGAAAACATCATAGACACATATATCACAAAATCTCTTCAAATACATATCAGAAGCCAGTGGGAGTGTCATCCTTTGGCTGATGAAGATTTTTCTCTACATGGCACAGTGACTTTTGTCTCAAATCAAGCAATATGGCATAACTAAGATATGCAAGGGCAAATTAATCAGTTATTATATTGCTGCTCAAACATAGAGGGCACTAGGTGTTACTAGAAGAAGAAGAAGATATGAGCTCCCCTCTCATTAGTGCACACTGAAGTAAAAAAAATGGAGAATTTCTAAAG
Organism: Pseudophryne corroboree; assembly: GCF_028390025.1. Lineage (NCBI taxonomy): Eukaryota > Metazoa > Chordata > Amphibia > Anura > Myobatrachidae > Pseudophryne > Pseudophryne corroboree. The sequence continues at coordinate 165,764,688 of NC_086454.1, read as the reverse complement.
ACCAGAGCACAAGTAATGGATCTCTGCATTCTTATTGCATCTTTTCTTATTTCCAAATATTTGACATACTTCTGATTTGGTAAGTTTAAAAATGAGTTTAAACAAAGGACACCACTGAAGATGATGGAATTTATATGAATGTTAAATGAAGATTTGCAATACTCATTCATTGAATGAAAATGGAGCTTTGAACAAAAGGAAAATAAACAATGTTAGCTCCCACGAGATATGAACTCAGATTACTAGATTCAAAGTCCAGGGTGCTAACAATTACACCATGGAACCCTCACCTGAGCAATGGCATCTACTGAAGTGCGCTCATCTTTTAAATGCAAAGAAAAGAAATTCAATACTTTATATATATTATTTCAAGTTTCTAATAAGCTCAGGGATGCAATAGGTATTATGTAGAATATTTGTCCAAACCCAATGATAATATATAAAAAGTAACCTATTTTTTAAAGGAGAAGATAGATACTAGAAACCTAAATGCCTAGGACCAATTTCAGTTGGAGCATCACCCCTTATGTTATCCTAGCATTGAATTGACAGTTTTTCTGTATTTCCATATTTGCATATCAGCCACTTACAATTGTTTCAAGCTTTATAACAGAGGACTGCCTTTTTTATAGACCAAGGATGAAAGTCTCTTGTGAGTTAAGTCTGATAATGACATCACAATTTGTAAATTAAGCTATAGTATGATTACAGAGTGTAGACTGAATAAAAAGTGCTTTCCTATGGATTGAAGTTTGTATTTTCTTAAGCTTTGCATTCCAAAATGGGCTAGCATTCTTTATTTCCAATGGGCACATTAAGCTACTTCCCCAATATATATTTTTTTGTGTTAAAAGTTATTCATACACAACTTGGTAAAACATACTAAATTTAATACATAATGGATGGCATCCTGGGTTATCTTTTTCAACAATCTGTAAATTTACAATTAAAAATTGTGTATTAGATTTTTTAGATTGATTTTGCTTAGATTTGCATATACTCCTTGTCTAAATTGTCTATTTTTATACTATTAGTAGATGCCTTAATCTTTGTTATTATCCTATCTAATATTTATTTTTATTTTGTAATGTGGAAAGAAACTGGAGCATTTTTATGATACACATGCTTCAAGTGACTCTATGGCTTAAGCTTTTTTTTGAAAAATGAAATGCTATAAAAACAAAATATGATCTGTGCTTTGAGGTACATTTGCCAGTTTTGTGTTTGCTTGCAGTGATATCTGTGGCCGGTTAGCTCAGTTGGTTAGAGCGTGGTGCTATTAACGCCAAGGTCACGGGTTCGATCCCCGTATGGGCCATTTGCTTTTCTTGATGGACAAGAATGGAATAAGCTCATCGGTGGAGTGCATGAATACTTGAAAACATCATAGACACATATATCACAAAATCTCTTCAAATACATATCAGAAGCCAGTGGGAGTGTCATCCTTTGGCTGATGAAGATTTTTCTCTACATGGCACAGTGACTTTTGTCTCAAATCAAGCAATATGGCATAACTAAGATATGCAAGGGCAAATTAATCAGTTATTATATTGCTGCTCAAACATAGAGGGCACTAGGTGTTACTAGAAGAAGAAGAAGATATGAGCTCCCCTCTCATTAGTGCACACTGAAGTAAAAAAAATGGAGAATTTCTAAAGACCAGAGCACAAGTAATGGATCTCTGCATTCTTATTGCATCTTTTCTTATTTCCAAATATTTGACATACTTCTGATTTGGTAAGTTTAAAAATGAGTTTAAACAAAGGACACCACTGAAGATGATGGAATTTATATGAATGTTAAATGAAGATTTGCAATACTCATTCATTGAATGAAAATGGAGCTTTGAACAAAAGGAAAATAAACAATGTTAGCTCCCACGAGATATGAACTCAGATTACTAGATTCAAAGTCCAGGGTGCTAACAATTACACCATGGAACCCTCACCTGAGCAATGGCATCTACTGAAGTGCGCTCATCTTTTAAATGCAAAGAAAAGAAATTCAATACTTTATATATATTATTTCAAGTTTCTAATAAGCTCAGGGATGCAATAGGTATTATGTAGAATATTTGTCCAAACCCAATGATAATATATAAAAAGTAACCTATTTTTTAAAGGAGAAGATAGATACTAGAAACCTAAATGCCTAGGACCAATTTCAGTTGGAGCATCACCCCTTATGTTATCCTAGCATTGAATTGACAGTTTTTCTGTATTTCCATATTTGCATATCAGCCACTTACAATTGTTTCAAGCTTTATAACAGAGGACTGCCTTTTTTATAGACCAAGGATGAAAGTCTCTTGTGAGTTAAGTCTGATAATGACATCACAATTTGTAAATTAAGCTATAGTATGATTACAGAGTGTAGACTGAATAAAAAGTGCTTTCCTATGGATTGAAGTTTGTATTTTCTTAAGCTTTGCATTCCAAAATGGGCTAGCATTCTTTATTTCCAATGGGCACATTAAGCTACTTCCCCAATATATATTTTTTTGTGTTAAAAGTTATTCATACACAACTTGGTAAAACATACTAAATTTAATACATAATGGATGGCATCCTGGGTTATCTTTTTCAACAATCTGTAAATTTACAATTAAAAATTGTGTATTAGATTTTTTAGATTGATTTTGCTTAGATTTGCATATACTCCTTGTCTAAATTGTCTATTTTTATACTATTAGTAGATGCCTTAATCTTTGTTATTATCCTATCTAATATTTATTTTTATTTTGTAATGTGGAAAGAAACTGGAGCATTTTTATGATACACATGCTTCAAGTGACTCTATGGCTTAAGCTTTTTTTTGAAAAATGAAATGCTATAAAAACAAAATATGATCTGTGCTTTGAGGTACATTTGCCAGTTTTGTGTTTGCTTGCAGTGATATCTGTGGCCGGTTAGCTCAGTTGGTTAGAGCGTGGTGCTAATAACGCCAAGGTCACGGGTTCGATCCCCGTATGGGCCATTTGCTTTTCTTGATGGACAAGAATGGAATAAGCTCATCGGTGGAGTGCATGAATACTTGAAAACATCATAGACACATATATCACAAAATCTCTTCAAATACATATCAGAAGCCAGTGGGAGTATCATCCTTTGGCTGATGAAGATTTTTCTCTACATGGCTCAGTGACTTTTGTCTCAAATAAAGCAATATGGCATAACTAAGATATGCAAGGGCAAATTAATTAGTTATTATATTGCTGCTCAAACATAGAGGGCACTAGGTGTTACTAGAAGAAGAAGAAGATATGTGCTCCCCTCTCATTAGTGCACACTGAAGTAAAAAAAATGGAGAATTTCTAAAGACCAGAGCACAAGTAATGGATCTCTGCATTCTTATTGAATCTTTTCTTATTTCCAAATATTTGACATACTTCTGATTTGATAAGTTTAAAAATGAGTTTAAACAAAGGACACCACTGAAGATGATGGAATTTATATGAATTTTAAATGAAGATTTGCAATACTCATACATTGAATGAAAATGGTGCTTTGAACAAAAGGAAAATAAACAATGTTAGCTCCCACGAGATATGAACTCAGATGACTAGATTCAAAGTCCAGGGTGCTAACAATTACACCATGGAACCCTCACCTGAGCAATGGTATCTACTGAAGTGCGCTCATCTTTTAAATGCAAAGAAAAGAAATTCAATACTTTATATATATTATTTCAAGTTTCTAATAAGCTCAGGGATGCAATAGGTATTATGTAGAATATTTGTCCAAAACCAATGATAATATATAAAAAGTAACCTATTTTTTAAAGGAGAAGATAGATACTAGAAACCTAAATGCCTAGGACCAATTTCAGTTGGAGCATCACCCCTTATGTTATCCTAGCATTGAATTGACAGTTTTTCTGTATTTCCATATTTGCATATAAGCCACTTACAATTGTTTCAAGCTTTATAACAGAGGACTGCCTTTTTTATAGACCAAGGATGAAAGTCTCTTGTGAGTTAAGTCTGATAATGACATCACAATTTGTAAATTAAGCTATAGTATGATTACAGAGTGTAGACTGAATAAAAAGTGCTTTCCTATGGATTGAAGTTTGTATTTTCTTAAGCTTTGCATTCCAAAATGGGCTAGCATTCTTTATTTCCAATGGGCACATTAAGCTACTTCCCCAATATATATTTTTTTGTGTTAAAAGTTATTCATACACAACTTGGTAAAACATACTAAATTTAATACATAATGGATTACATCCTGTGATTATCTCTTTCAACAATCTGTAAATTTACAATTAAAAATTGTGTATTAGATTTTTTAGATTGATTTTGCTTAGATTTGCATATACTCCTTGTCTAAATTGTCTATTTTTATACTATTAGTAGATGCCTTAATCTTTGTTATTATCCTATCTAATATTTATTTTTATTTTGTAATGTGGAAAGAAACTGGAGCATTTTTATGATACCCATGCTTCAAGTGACTCTATGGCTTAAGCTTTTTTTTGAAAAATGAAATGCTATAAAAACAAAATATGATCTGTGCTTTGAGGTACATTTGCCAGTTTTGTGTTTGCTTGCAGTAATATCTGTGGCCGGTTAGCTCAGTTTGTTAGAGCGCAGTGCTAATAACGCCATAGTCATGGGTTCTGTCCCCGTATGGGCCATTTGCTTTTCTTGATGGACAAGAATGGAATAAGCTCATCGGTGGAGTGCATGAATACTTGAAAACATAATAGACACATATATCACAAAATCTCTTCAAATACATATCAAAAGCCAGTGTGAGTGTCATCCTTTGGCTGATGAAGATTTTTCTCTACATGGTTCAGTGACTTTTGTCTCAAATCAAGCAATATGGCATAACTAAGATATGCAAGGGCAAATTAATCAGTTATTATATTGCTGCTCAAACATAGAGGGCAATAGGTGTTACTAGAAGAAGAAGAAGATATGTGCTCCCCTCTCATTAGTGCACACTGAAGTAAAAAAAAATGGAGAATTTCTAAAGACCAGAGCACAAGTAATGGATCTCTGCATTCTTATTGCATCTTTTCTTATTTCCAAATATTTGACATACTTCTGATTTGATAAGTTTAAAAATGAGTTTAAACAAAGGACACCACTGAAGATGATGGAATTTATATGAATTTTAAATGAAGATTTGCAATACTCATACATTGAATGAAAATGGAGCTTTGAACAAAAGGAAAATAAACAATGTTAGCTCCCACGAGATATGAACTCAGATGACTAGATTCAAAGTCCAGGGTGCTAACAATTACACCATGGAACCCTCACCTGAGCAATGGCATCTACTGAAGTGCGCTCATCTTTTAAATGCAAAGAAAAGAAATTCAATACTTTATATATTATTTCAAGTTTCTAATAAGCTCAGGGATGCAATAGGTATTATGTAGAATATTTGTCCAAAACCAATGATAATATATAAAAAGTAACCTATTTTTTAAAGGAGAATATAGATACTAGAAACCTAAATGCCTAGGACCAATTTCAGTTGGAGCATCACCCCTTATGTTATCCTAGCATTGAATTGACAGTTTTTCTGTATTTCCATATTTGCATATCAGCCACTTACAATTGTTTCAAGCTTTATAACAGAGGACTGCCTTTTTTATAGACCAAGGATGAAAGTCTCTTGTGAGTTAAGTCTGATAATGACATCACAATTTGTAAATTAAGCTATAGTATGATTACAGAGTGTAGACTGAATAAAAAGTGCTTTCCTATGGATTGAAGTTTGTATTTTCTTAAGATTTGCATTCCAAAATGGGCTAGCATTCTTTATTTCCAATGGGCACATTAAGCTACTTCCCCAATATATATTTTTTTGTGTTAAAAGTTATTCATACACAACTTGGTAAAACATACTAAATTTAATACATAATGGATTACATCCTGGGATTATCTTTTTGAACAATCTGTAAATTTACAATTAAAAATTGTGTATTAGATTTTTTAGATTGATTTTGCTTAGATTTGCATATACTACTAGTCTAAATTGTCTATTTTATACTATTACTAGATGCCTTAATCTTTGTTATTATCCTATCTAATATTTATTTTATTTTGTAATGTGGAAAGAAACTGGAGCATTTTTATGATACCCATGCTTCAAGTGACTCTATGGCTTAAGCTTTTTTTTGAAAAATGAAATGCTATAAAAACAAAATATGATCTGTGCTTTGAGGTACATTTGCCAGTTTTGTGTTTGCTGGTAGTAATATCTGTGGCCTGTTTGCTCAGTTGGTTAGAGCATGGTTCTATAATAACGCCAAGGTCACGGGTTCGATCCCCGTATGGGCCATTTGCTTTTCTTAATGGACAAGAATGGAATAAGCTCATCGGTGGAGTGCATGAATACTTGAAAACATCATAGACACATATATCACAAAATCTCTTCAAATACATATCAGAAGCCAGTGGGAGTGTCATCCTTTGGCTGATGAAGATTTTTCTCTACATGGCTCAGTGACTTTTGTCTCAAATCAAGGAATATGGCATAACTAAGATATGCAAGGGCAAATTTATCAGTTATTATATTGCTGCTTAAACATAGAGGGCACTAGGTGTTACTAGAAGAAGAAGATATGTGCTCCCCTCTCATTAGTGCACACTGAAGTAAAAAAAATGGAGAATTTCTAAAGACCAGAGCACAAGTAATGGATCTCTGCATTCTTATTGCATCTTTTCTTATTTCCAAATATTTGACATACTTCTGATTTGATAAGTTTAAAATTGAGTTTAAACAAAGGACACCACTGAAGATGATGGAATTTATATGAATTTTAAATGAAGATTTGCAATACTCATACATTGAATGAAAATGGAGCTTTGAACAAAAGGAAAATAAACAATGTTAGCTCCCACGAGATATGAACTCAGATGACTAGATTCAAAGTCCAGGTTGCTAACAATTACACCATGGAACCCTCACCTGAGCAATGGCATCTACTGAAGTGCGCTCATCTTTTAAATGCAAAGAAAAGAAATTCAATACTTTATATATATTATTTCAAGTTTCTAATAAGCTCAGGGATGCAATAGGTATTATGTAGAATATTTGTCCAAAACCAATGATAATATATAAAAAGTAACCTATTTTTTAAAGGAGAAGATAGATACTAGAAACCTAAATGCCTAGGACCAATTTCAGTTGGAGCATCACCCCTTATGTTATCCTAGCATTGAATTGACAGTTTTTCTGTATTTCCATATTTGCATATCAGCCACTTACAATTGTTTCAAGCTTTATAACAGAGGACTGCCTTTTTTATAGACCAAGGATGAAAGTCTCTTGTGAGTTAAGTCTGATAATGACATCACAATTTGTAAATTAAGCTATAGTATGATTACAGAGTGTAGACTGAATAAAAAGTGCTTTCCTATGGATTGAAGTTTGTATTTTCTTAAGCTTTGCATTCCAAAATGGGCTAGCATTCTTTATTTCCAATGGGCACATTAAGCTACTTCCCCAATATATATTTTTTTGTGTTAAAAGTTATTCATACACAACTTGGTAAAACATACTAAATTTAATACATAATGGATTACATCCTGGGATTATCTTTTTGAACAATCTGTAAATTTACAGTTAAAAATTGTGTATTAGATTTTTTAGATTGATTTTGCTTAGATTTGCATATACTCCTAGTCTAAATTGTCTATTTTTATACTATTACTAGATGCCTTAATCTTTGTTATTATCCTATCTAATATTTATTTTTATTTTGTAATGTGGAAAGAAACTGGAGCATTTTTATGATACCCATGCTTCAAGTGACTCTATGGCTTAAGCTTTTTTTGAAAAATGAAATGCTATAAAAACAAAATATGATCTGTGCTTTTAGGTACATTTGCCAGTTTTGTGTTTGCTTGCAGTAATATATGTGGCCGGTTAGCTCAGTTGGTTAGAGCGTGGTGCTAATAATGCCAAGGTCACGGGTTCGATCCCCGTATGGGCAATTTGCTTTTCTTGATGGACAAGAATGGAATAAGCTCATCGGTGGAGTGCATGAATACTTGAAAACATCATAGACACATATATCACAAAATCTCTTCAAATACATATCAGAAGCCAGTGTGAGTGTCATCCTTTGACTGATGAAGATTTTTCTCTACATGGCTCAGTGACTTTTGTCTCAAATCAAGGAATATGGCATAACTAAGATATGCAAGGGCAAATTAATCAGTTATTATATTGCTGCTCAAACATAGAGGGCACTAGGTGTTACTAGAAGAAGAAGATATGTGCTCCCCTCTCATTAGTGCACACTGAAGTAAAAAAATGGAGAATTTCTAAAGACCAGAGAACAAGTAATGGATCTCTGCATTCTTATTGCATATTTTCTTATTTCCAAATATTTGACATACTTCTGATTTGATAAGTTTAAAAATGAGTTTAAACAAAGGATACCACTGAAGATGATGGAATTTACATGAATTTTAAATGAAGATTTGCAATACTCATACATTGAATGAAAATGGAGTTTTGAACAAAAGGAAAATAAACAATGTTAGCTCCCACGAGATATGAACTCAGATTACTAGATTCAAAGTCCAGGGTGCTAACAATTACACCATGGAACCCTCACCTGAGCAATGGCATCTACTGAAGTGCGCTCATCTTTTAAATACAAAGAAAAGAAATTCAATACTTTATATATATTATTTCAAGTTTCCAATAAGCTAAGGGATGCAATAGGTAATATGTAGAATATTTGTCCAAACCCAATGATAATATATAAAAAGTAACCTATTTTTTAAAGGAGAAGATAGATACTAGAAACCTAAATGCCTAGGACCAATTTCAGTTGGAGCATCACCCCTTATGTTATCCTAGCATTGAATTGACAGTTTTTCTGTATTTCCATATTTGCATATCAGCCACTTACAATTGTTTCAAGCTTTATAACAGAGGACTGCCTTTTTTATAGACCAAGGATGAAAGTCTCTTGTGAGTTAAGTCTGATAATGACATCACAATTTGTAAATTAAGCTACAGTATGATTACAGAGTGTAGACTGAATAAAAAGTGCTTTCCTATGGATTGAAGTTTGTATTTTCTTAAGCTTTGCATTCCAAAATGGGCTAGCATTCTTTATTTCCAATGGGCACATTAAGCTACTTCCCCAATGTGGAAAGAAACTGGAGCATTTTTATGATACCCATGCTTCAAGTGACTCTATGGCTTAAGCTTTTTTTTGAAAAATGAAATGCTATAAAAACAAAATATGATCTGTGCTTTGAGGTACATTTGCCAGTTTTGTGTTTGCTGGCAGTAATATCTGTGGCCTGTTAGCTCAGTTGGTTAGAGCGTGGTGCTAATAACGCCAAGGTCACGGGTTCGATCCCCGTATGGGCCATTTGCTTTTCTTGATGGACAAGAATGGAATAAGCTCATCGGTGGAGTGCATGAATACTTGAAAACATCATAGACACATATATCACAAAATCTCTTCAAATACATATCAGAAGCCAGTGGGAGTGTCATCCTTTGGCTGATGAAGATTTTTCTCTACATGGCTCAGTGACTTTTGTATCAAATCAAGCAATATGGCATAACTAAGATATGCAAGGGCAAATTAATCAGTTATTATATTGCTGCTCAAACATAGAGGGCACTAGGTGTTACTAGAAGAAGAAGAAGATATGTGCACCCCTCTCATTAGTGCACACTGAAGTAAAAAAAATGGAGAATTTCTAAAGACCAGAGCACAAGTAATGGATCTCTGCATTCTTATTGCATATTTTCTTATTTCCAAATATTTGACATACTTCTGATTTGATAAGTTTAAAAATGAGTTTAAACAAAGGACACCACTGAAGATGATGGAATTTATATGAATTTTAAATGAAGATTTGCAATACTCATACATTGAATGAAAATGGTGCTTTGAACAAAAGGAAAATAAACAATGTTAGCTCCCACGAGATATGAACTCAGATGACTAGATTCAAAGTCCAGGGTGCTAACAATTACACCATGGAACCCTCACCTGAGCAATGGCATCTACTGAAGTGCGCTCATCTTTTAAATGCAAAGAAAAGAAATTCAATACTTTATATATATTATTTCAAGTTTCTAATAAGCTCAGGGATGCAATAGGTATTATGTAGAATATTTGTCCAAAACCAATGATAATATATAAAAAGTAACCTATTTTTTAAAGGAGAAGATAGATACTAGAAACCTAAATGCCTAGGACCAATTTCAGTTGGAGCATCACCCCTTATGTTATCCTAGCATTGAATTGACAGTTTTTCTGTATTTCCATATTTGCATATCAGCCACTTACAATTGTTTCAAGCTTTATAACAGAGGACTGCCTTTTTTATAGACCAAGGATGAAAGTCTCTTGTGAGTTAAGTCTGATAATGACATCACAATTTGTAAATTAAGCTATAGTATGATTACAGAGTGTAGACTGAATAAAAAGTGCTTTCCTATGGATTGAAGTTTGTATTTTCTTAAGCTTTGCATTCCAAAATGGGCTAGCATTCTTTATTTCCAATGGGCACATTAAGCTACTTCCCCAATATATATTTTTTTGTGTTAAAAGTTATTCAAACACAACTTGGTAAAACATACTAAATTTAATACATAATGGATTACATCCTGGGATTATCTTTTTCAACAATCTGTAAATTTACAGTTAAAAATTGTGTATTAGATTTTTTAGATTGATTTTGCTTAGATTTGCATATACTCCTAGTCTAAATTGTCTATTTTTATACTATTACTAGATGCCTTAATCTTTGTTATTATCCTATCTAATATTTATTTTTATTTTGTAATGTGGAAAGAAACTGGAGCATTTTTATGATACCCATGCTTCAAGTGAATCTATGGCTTAAGCTTTTTTTGAAAAATGAAATGCTATAAAAACAAAATATGATCTGTGCTTTGAGGTACATTTGCCAGTTTTGTGTTTGCTTGCAGTAATATATGTGGCCGGTTAGCTCAGCTGGTTAGAGCGTGGTGCTAATAACGCCAAGGTCACGGGTTCGATCCCCGTATGGGCCATTTGCTTTTCTTGATGGACAAGAATGGGATAAGCTCATCGGTGGAGTGCATGAATACTTGAAAACATCATAGACACATATATCACAAAATCTCTTCAAATACATATCAGAAGCCAGTGGGAGTGTCATCCTTTGACTGATGAAGATTTTTCTCTACATGGCTCAGTGAGTTTTGTCTCAAATCAAGGAATATGGCATAACTAAGATATGCAAGGGCAAATTAATCAGTTATTATATTGCTGCTCAAACATAGAGGGCACTAGGTGTTACTAGAAGAAGAAGATATGTGCTCCCCTCTCATTAGTGCACACTGAAGTAAAAAAAATGGAGAATTTCTAAAGACCAGAGAACAAGTAATGGATCTCTGCATTCTTATTGCATATTTTCTTATTTCCAAATATTTGACATACTTCTGATTTGATAAGTTTAAAAATGAGTTTAAACAAAGGATACCACTGAAGATGATGGAATTTATATGAATTTTAAATGAAGATTTGCAATACTCATACATTGAATGAAAATGGAGTTTTGAACAAAAGGAAAATAAACAATGTTAGCTCCCACGAGATATGAACTCAGATTACTAGATTCAAAGTCCAGGGTGCTAACAATTACACCATGGAACCCTCACCTGAGCAATGGCATCTACTGAAGTGCGCTCATCTTTTAAATGCAAAGAAAAGAAATTCAATACTTTATATATATTATTTCAAGTTTCCAATAAGCTCAGGGATGCAATAGGTAATATGTAGAATATTTGTCCAAACCCAATGATAATATATAAAAAGTAACCTATTTTTTAAAGGAGAAGATAGATACTAGAAACCTAAATGCCTAGGACCAATTTCAGTTGGAGCAGCACCCCTTATGTTATCCTAGCATTGAATTGACAGTTTTTCTGTATTTCCATATTTGCATATCAGCCACTTACAATTGTTTCAAGCTTTATAACAGAGGACTGCCTTTTTTATAGACCAAGGATGAAAGTCTCTTGTGAGTTAAGTCTGATAATGACATCACAATTTGTAAATTAAGCTATAGTATGATTACAGAGTGTAGACTGAATAAAAAGTGCTTTCCTTTGGATTGAAGTTTGTATTTTCTTAAGCTTTGCATTCCAAAATGGGCTAGCATTCTTTATTTCCAATGGGCACATTAAGCTACTTCCCCAATGTGGAAAGAAACTGGAGCATTTTTATGATACCCATGCTTCAAGTGACTCTATGGCTTAAGCTTTTTTTTGAAAAATGAAATGCTATAAAAACAAAATATGATCTGTGCTTTGAGGTACATTTGCCAGTTTTGTGTTTGCTGGCAGTAATATCTGTGGCCTGTTAGCTCAGTTGGTTAGAGCGTGGTGCTAATAACGCCAAGGTCACGGGTTCGATTCCCGTATGGGCCATTTGCTTTTCTTGATGGACAAGAATGGAATAAGCTCATCGGTGGAGTGCATGAATACTTGAAAACATCATAGACACATATATCACAAAATCTCTTCAAATACATATCAGAAGCCAGTGGGAGTGTCATCCTTTGGCTGATGAAGATTTTTCTCTACATGGCTCAGTGACTTTTGTCTCAAATCAAGCAATATGGCATAACTAAGATATGCAAGGGCAAATTAATCAGTTATTATATTGCTGCTCAAACATAGAGGGCACTAGGTGTTACTAGAAGAAGAAGAAGAAGAAGAAGATATGTGCTCCCCTCTCATTAGTGCACACTGAAGTAAAAAAAATTGAGAATTTCTAAAGACCAGAGCACATGTAATGGATCTCTGCATTCTTATTGCATCTTTTCTTATTTCCAAATATTTGACATACTTCTGATTTGATAAGTTTAAAAATGAGTTTAAACAAAGGACACCACTGAAGATGATGGAATTTATATGAATTTTAAATGAAGATTTGCAATACTCATACATTGAATGAAAATGGAGCTTTGAACAAAGGAAAATAAACAATGTTAGCTCCCACGAGATATGAACTCAGATGTCTAGATTCAAAGTCCAGGGTGCTAACAATTATACCATGGAACCCTCACCTGAGCAATGGAATCTACTGAAGTGCGCTCATCTTTTAAATGCAAAGAAAAGAATTTCAATACTTTATATATATTATTTCAAGTTTCTAATAAGCTCAGGGATGCAATAGGTATTATGTAGAATATTTGTCCAAAACCAATGATAATATATAAAAAGTAACCTATTTTTTAAAGGAGAAGATAGATACTAGAAACCTAAATGCCTAGGACCAATTTCAGTTGGAGCATCACCCCTTATGTTATCCTAGCATTGAATTGACAGTTTTTATGTATTTCCATATTTGCATATCAGCCACTTACAATTGTTTCAAGCTTTATAACAGAGGACTGCCTTTTTTATAGACCAGGGATGAAAGTCTCTTGTGAGTTAAGTCTGATAATGACATCACAATTTGTAAATTAAGCTATAGTATGATTACAGAGTGTAGACTGAATAAAAAGTGCTTTCCTATGGATTGAAGTTTGTATTTTCTTAAGCTTTGCATTCCAAAATGGGCTAGCATTCTTTATTTCCAATGGGCACATTAAGCTACTTCCCCAATATATATTTTTTTGTGTTAAAAGTTATTCATACACAACTTGGTAAAACATACTAAATTTAATACATAATGGATTACATCCTGGGATTATCTTTTTCAACAATCTGTAAATTTACAATTAAAAATTGTGTATTAGATTTTTTAGATTGATTTTGCTTAGATTTGCATATACTCCTAGTCTAAATTGTCCATTTTTATACTATTACTAGATGCCTTAATCTTTGTTATTATCCTATCTAATATTTATTTTTATTTTGTAATGTGGAAAGAAACTGGAGCATTTTTATGATACCCATGCTTCAAGTGACTCTATGGCTTAAGCTTTTTTTTGAAAAATGAAATGCTATAATAACAAAATATGATCTGTGCTTTGAGGTACATTTGCCAGTTTTGTGTGTGCTGGCAGCAATATCTGTGGCCTGTTAGCTCAGTTGGTTAGAGCGTGGTGCTAATAGCGCCAAGGACACGGGTTCGATCCCCGTATGGGCCATTTGTTTTTCTTGATGGACAAGAATGGAATAAGGTCATCGGTGGAGTGCATGAATACGTGAAAACATCATAGACACATATATCACAAAATCTCTTCAAATACATATCAGAAGCCAGTGGGAGTGTCATCCTTTGGCTGATGAAGATTTTTCTCTACATGGCTCAGTGACTTTTGTCTCAAATCAAGCAATATGGCATAACTAAGATATGCAAGGGCAAATTAATCAGTTATTATATTGCTGTTCAAACATAGAGGGCACTAGGTGTTACTAGAAGAAGAAGAAGATATGTGCTCCCCTCTCATTAGTGCACACTGAAGTAAAAAAAAATGGAGAATTTCTAAAGACCAGAGCACAAGTAATGGATCTCTGCATTCTTATTGCATCTTTTCTTATTTCCAAATATTTGACATACTTCTGATTTGATAAGTTTAAAAATGAGTTTAAACAAAGGACACCACTGAAGATGATGGAATTTATATGAATTTTAAATTAAGATTTGCAATACTCATACATTGAATGAAAATGGAGCTTTGAACAAAAGAAAAATAAACAATGTTAGCTCCCACGAGATATGAACTCAGATTACTAGATTCAAAGTCCAGGGTGCAAACAATTACACCATGGAACCCTCACCTGAGCAATGGCATCTACTGAAGTGCGCTCATCTTTTAAATGCAAAGAAAAGAAATTCAATACTTTATATATATTATTTCAAGTTTCTAATAAGCTCAGGGATGCAATAGGTATTATGTAGAATATTTGTCCAAAACCAATGATAATATATAAAAAGTAACCTATTTTGTAAAGGAGAAGATAGATACCAGAAACCTAAATGCCTAGGACCAATTTCAGTTGGAGCATCACCCCTTATGTTATCCTAGCATTGAATTGACAGTTTTTCTGTATTTCCATATTTGCATATCAGCCACTTACAATTGTTTCAAGCTTTATAACAGAGGACTGCCTTTTTTATAGACCAAGGATGAAAGTCTCTTGTGAGTTAAGTCTGATAATGACATCACAATTTGTAAATTAAGCTATAGTATGATTACAGAGTGTAGACTGATTAAAAAGTGCTTTCCTATGGATTGAAGTTTGTATTTTCTTAAGCTTTGCATTCCAAAATGGGCTAGCATTCTTTATTTCCAATGGGCACATTAAGCTACTTCCCCAATATATTTTTTTTTTGTGTTAAAAGTTATTCATACACAACTTGGTAAAACATACTAAATTTAATACATAATGGATTACATCCTGGGATTATCTTTTTCAACAATCTGTAAATTTACAATTAAGAATTGTGTATTAGATTTTTTAGATTGATTTTGCTTAGATTTGCATATACTCCTAGTCTAAATTGTCTATTTTTATACTATTACTAGATGCCTTAATCTTTGTTATTATCCTAACTAATATTTATTTTTATTTTGTAACGTGGAAAGAAACTGGAGCATTTTTATGATACCCATGCTTCAAGTGACTCTATGGCTTAAGCTTTTTTTTGAAAAATGAAATGCTATAAAAACAAAATATGATCTGTGCTTTGAGGTACATTTGCCAGTTTTGTGTTTGCTTGCAGTAATATCTGTGGCCGGTTAGCTCAGTTGGTTAGAGCGTGGTGCTAATAACGCCAAGGTCACAGGTTCGATCCCCGTATGGGCCATTTGCTTTTCTTGATGGACAAGAATGGAATAAGCTCATTGGTGGAGTGCATGAATACTTGAAAACATCATAGACACATATATCACAAAATCTCTTCAAATACTTATCAGAAGCCAGTGGGAGTGTCATCCTTTGGCTGATGAAGATTTTTCTCTACATGGCTCAGTGACTTTTGTCTCAAATCAAGCAATATGGCATAACTAAGATATGCAAGGGCAAATGAATCAGTTATTATATTGCTGCTCAAACATAGAGGGCACTAGGTGTTACTAGAAGAAGAAGAAGATATGTGCTCCCCTCTCATTAGTGCACACTGAAGTAAAAAAATTGAGTATTTCTAAAGACCAGAGCACAAGTAATGGATCTCTGCATTCTTATTGCATCTTTTCTTATTTCCAAATATTTGTCATACTTCTGATTTGATAAGTTTAAAAATGAGTTTAAACAAAGGAAACCACTGAAGATGATGGAATTTATATGAATTTTAAATGAAGATTTGCAATACTCATACATTGAATGAAAATGGAGCTTTGAACAAAAGGAAAATAAACAATGTTAGCTTCCACGAGATATGAATCCAGATGACTAGATTCAAAGTCCAGGGTGCTAACAATTACACCATGGAACCCTAACCTGAGCAATGGCATCTACTGAAGTGCGCTCATCTTTTAAATGCAAAGAAAAGAAATTCAATACTTTATATATATTATTTCAAGTTTCTAATAAGCTCAGGGATGCAATAGGTATTATGTAGAATATTTGTCCAAAACCAATGATAATATATAAAAAGTAACCTATTTTTTAAAGGAGGAGATAGATACTAGAAACCTAAATGCCTAGGACCAATTTCAATTGGAGCATCACCCCTTATGTTATCCTAGCATTGAATTGACAGTTTTTCTGTATTTCCATATTTGCATATCAGCCACTTACAATTGTTTCAAGCTTTATAACAGAGGACTGCCTTTTTTATAGACCAAGGATGAAAGTCTCTTGTGAGTTAAGTCTGATAATGACATCGCAATTTGTAAATTAAGCTATAGTATGATTACAGAGTGTAGACTGAATAAAAAGTGCTTTCCTATGGATTGAAGTTTGTATTTTCTTAAGATTTGCATTCCAAAATGGGCTAGCATTCTTTATTTCCAATGGGCACATTAAGCTACTTCCCCAATATATATTTTTTTGTGTTAAAAGTTATTCATACACAACTTGGTAAAACATACTAAATTTAATACATAATGGATTACATCCTGGGATTATCTTTTTCAACAATCTGTAAATTTACAATTAAAAAGTGTGTATTAGATTTTTTAGATTGATTTTGCTTAGATTTGCATATACTCCTTGTCTAAATTGTCTATTTTTATACTATTAGTAGATGCCTTAATCTTTGTTATTATCCTATCTAATATTTATTTTTATTTTGTAATGTGGAAATAAACTGGAGCATTTTTATGATACCCATGCTTCAAGTGACTCTATGGCTTAAGCTTTTTTTTGAAAAATGAAATGCTATAAAAACAAAATATGATCTGTGCTTTGAGGTACATTTGCCAGTTTTGTGTTTGCTGGTAGTAATATCTGTGGCCTGTTAGCTCAGTTGGTTAGAGAGTGGTGCTAATGACGCCAAGGTCACGCGTTCGATCCCTGTAAGGGCCATTTGCTTTTCTTGATGGACAAGAATGGAATAAGCTCATCGGTGGAGTGCATGAATACTTGAAAACATCATAGACACATATATCACAAAATCTCTTCAAATACATATCAGAAGCCAGTGGGAGTGTCATCCTTTGGCTGATGAAGATTTTTCTCTACATGGCTCAGTGACTTTTGTCTCAAATCAAGCAGTATGGCATAACTAAGATATGCAAGGGCAAATTAATCAGTTATTATATTGCTGCTCAAACATAGAGGGCACTAGGTGTTACTAGAAGAAGAAGAAGAAGATATGTGCTCCCCTCTCATTAGTGCACACTGAAGTAAAAAAAAATGGAGAATTTCTAAAGACCATGGCACAAGTAATGGATCTCTGCATTCTTATTGCATCTTTTCTTATTTCCAAATATTTGACATACTTCTGATTTGATAAGTTTAAAAATGAGTTTAAACAAAGGACACCACTGAAGATGATGGAATTTATATGAATTTTAAATGAAGATTTGCAATACTCATACATTGAATGAAAATGGAGCTTTGAACAAAAGGAAAATAAACAATGTTAGCTCCCACGAGATATTAACTCAGATTACTAGATTCAAAGTCCAGGGTGCTAACAATTACACCATGGAACCCTCACCTGAGCAATGGCATCTACTGAAGTGCGCTCATCTTTTAAATGCAAAGAAAAGAAATTCGATACTTTAGATATATTATTTCAAGTTTCTAATAAGCTCAGGGATGCAATAGGTATTATGTAGAATATTTGTCCAAACCCAATGATAATATATAAAATGTAACCTATTTTTTAAAGGAGAAGATAGATACTAGAAACCTAAATGCCTAGGACCAATTTCAGTTGGAGCATCACCCCTTATGTTATCCTAGCATTGAATTGACAGTTTTTCTGTATTTCCATATTTGCATATCAGCCACTTACAATTGTTTCAAGCTTTATAACAGAGGACTGCCTTTTTTATTGACCAAGGATGAAAGTCTCTTGTGAGTTAAGTCTGATAATGACATCACAATTTGTAAATTAAGCTATAGTATGATTACAGAGTGTAGACTGAATAAAAAGTGCTTTCCTATGGATTGAAGTTTGTATTTTCTTAAGCTTTGCATTCCAAAATGGGCTAGCATTCTTTATTTCCAATGGGCACATTAAGCTACTTCCCCAATATATATTTTTTTGTGTTAAAAGTTATTCATACACAACTTGGTAAAACATACTATATTTAATACATAATGGATTACATCATGGGATTATCTTTTTCAACAATCTGTAAATTTACAATTAAAAATTGTGTATTAGATTTTTTAGATTGATTTTGCTTAGATTTGCATATACTCCTAGTCTAAATTGTCCATTTTTATACTATTACTAGATGCCTTAATCTTTGTTATTATCCTATCTAATATTTATTTTTATTTTGTAATGTAAAAAGAAACTGGAGCATTTTTATGATACCCATGCTTCAAGTGACTCTATGGCTTAAGCTTTTTTTTGAAAAATGAAATGCTATAAAAACAAAATATGATCTGTGCTTTGAGGTACATTTGCCAGTTTTGTGTTTGCTGGCAGCAATATATGTGGCCTGTTAGCTCAGTTGGTTAGAGCGTGGTGCTAATAATGCCAAGGTTACGGGTTCGATCACCGTATGGGCCATTTGCTTTTCTTGATGGACAAGAATGGAATAAGCTCATCGGTGGAGTGCATGAATACTTGAAAACATCATAGACACATATATCACAAAATCTCTTCAAATACATATCAGAAGCCAGTGGGAGTGTCATCCTTTGGCTGATGAAGATTTTTCTCTACATGGCTCAGTGACTTTTGTCTCAAATCAAGCAATATGGCATAACTAAGATATGCAAGGGCAAATTAATCAGTTATTATATTGCTGCTCAAACATAGAGGGCACTAGGTGTTACTAAAAGAAGAAGAAGAAGAAGATATGTGCTCCCCTCTCATTAGTGCACACTGAAGTAAAAAAATGGAGTATTTCTAAAGACCAGAGCACAAGTAATGGATCTCTGCATTCTTATTGCATCTTTTCTTATTTCCAAATATTTGTCATACTTCTGATTTGATAAGTTTAAAAATGAGTTTAAACAAAGGACACCACTGAAGATGATGGAATTTATATGAATTTTAAATGAAGATTTGCAATACTCATACATTGAATGAAAATGGAGCTTTGAACAAAAGGAAAATAAACAATGTTAGCTTTCACGAGATATGAACTCAGATGACTAGATTCAAAGTCCAGGGTGCTAACAATTACACCATGGAACCCTCACCTGAGCAATGGCATCTACTGAAGTGCGCTCATCTTTTAAATGCAAAGAAAAGAAATTCAATACTTTATATATATTATTTCAAGTTTCTAATAAGCTCAGGGATGCAATAGGTATTATGTAGAATATTTGTCCAAAACCAATGATAATATATAAAAAGTAACCTATTTTTTAAAGGAGGAGATAGATACTAGAAACCTAAATGCCTAGGACCAATTTCAGTTGGAGCATCACCCCTTATGTTATCCTAGCATTGAATTGACAGTTTTTCTGTATTTCCATATTTGCATATCAGCCACTTACAATTGTTTCAAGCTTTATAACAGAGGACTGCTTTTTTATAGACCAAGGATGAAAGTCTCTTGTGAGTTAAGTCTGATAATGACATCACAATTTGCAAATTAAGCTATAGTATGATTACAGAGTGTAGACTGAATAAAAAGTGCTTTCCTATGGATTGAAGTTTGTATTTTCTTAAGCTTTGCATTCCAAAATGGGCTAGCATTCTTTATTTCCAATGGGCACATTAAGCTACTTCCCCAATATATATTTTTTTGTGTTAAAAGTTATTCATACACAACTTGGTAAAACATACTAAATTTAATACATAATGGATTACATCCTGGGATTATCTTTTTCAACAATCTGTAAATTTACAATTAAAAAGTGTGTATTAGATTTTTTAGATTGATTTTGCTTAGATTTGCATATACTCCTTGTCTAAATTGTCCATTTTTATACTATTAGTAGATGCCTTAATCTTTGTTATTATCCTATCTAATATTTATTTTTATTTTGTAATGTGGAAAGAAACTGGAGCATTTTTATGATACCCATGCTTCAAGTGACTCTATGGCTTAAGCTTTTTTTTGAAAAATGAAATGCTATAAAAACAAAATATGATCTGTGCTTTGAGGTACATTTGCCAGTTTTGTGTTTGCTGGTAGTAATATCTGTGGCCTGTTAGCTCAGTTGGTTAGAGAGTGCTGCTAATGACGCCAAGGTCACGCGTTCGATCCCCGTAAGGGCCATTTGCTTTTCTTGATGGACAAGAATGGAATAAGCTCATCGGTGGAGTGCATGAATACTTGAAAACATCATAGACACATATATCACAAAATCTCTTCAAATACATATCAGAAGCCAGTGGGAGTGTCATCCTTTGGCTGATGATGATTTTTCTCTACATGGCTCAGTGACTTTTGTCTCAAATCAAGCAATATGGCATAACTAAGATATGCAAGGGCAAATTAATCAGTTATTATATTGCAGCTCAAACATAGAGGGCACTAGGTGTTACTAGAAGAAGAAGAAGATATGTGCTCCCCTCTCATTAGTGCACACTGAAGTAAAAAAAAAATGGAGAATTTCTAAAGACCATAGCACAAGTAATGGATCTCTGCATTCTTATTGCATCTTTTCTTATTTCCAAATATTTGACATACTTCTGATTTGATAAGTTTAAAAATGAGTTTAAACAAAGGACACCACTGAAGATGATGGAATTTATATGAATTTTAAATGAAGATTTGCAATACTCCTACATTGAATGAAAATGGAGCTTTGAACAAAAGGAAAATAAACAATGTTAGCTCCCACGAGATATGAACTCAGATTACTAGATTCAAAGTCCAGGGTGCTAACAATTACACCATGGAACCCTCACCTGAGCAATGGCATCTACTGAAGTGCGCTCATCTTTTAAATGCAAAGAAAAGAAATTCAATACTTTATATATATTATTTCAAGTTTCTAATAAGCTCAGGGATGCAATAGGTATTATGTAGAATATTTGTCCAAACCCAATGATAATATATAAAAAGTAACCTATTTTTTAAAGGAGAAGATAGATACTAGAAACCTAAATGCCTAGGACCAATTTCAGTTGGAGCATCACCCCTTATGTTATCCTAGCATTGAATTGACAATTTTTCTGTATTTCCATATTTGCATATCAGCCACTTACAATTGTTTCAAGCTTTATAACAGAGGACTGCCTTTTTTATAGACCAAGGATGAAAGTCTCTTGTGAGTTAAGTCTGATAATGACATCACAATTTGTAAATTAAGCTATAGTATGATTACAGAGTGTAGACTGAATAAAAAGTGCTTTCCTATGGATTGAAGTTTGTATTTTCTTAAGCTTTGCATTCCAAAATGGGCTAGCATTCTTTATTTCCAATGGGCACATTAAGCTACTTCCCCAATATATATTTTTTTGTGTTAAAAGTTATTCATACACAACTTGGTAAAACATACTAAATTTAATACATAATGGATTACATCCTGGGATTATCTTTTTCAACAATCTGTAAATTTACAATTAAAAATTGTGTATTAGATTTTTTAGATTGATTTTGCTTAGATTTGCATATACTCCTTGTCTAAATTGTCCATTTTTATACTATTACTAGATGCCTTAATCTTTGTTATTATCCTATCTAATATTTATTTTTATTTTGTAATGTGGAAAGAAACTGGAGCATTTTTATGATACCCATGCTTCAAGTGACTCTATGGCTTAAGCTTTTTTTTTTGAAAAATGAAATGCTATAAAAACAAAATATGATCTGTGCTTTGAGGTACATTTGCCAGTTTTGTGTTTGCTGGTAGCAATATCTGTGGCCTGTTAGCTCAGTTGGTTAGAGCGTGGTGCTAATAACGCCAAGGTCACGGGTTCGATCCCCGTATGGGCCATTTGCTTTTCTTGATGGACAAGAATGGAATAAGCTCATCGGTGGAGTGCATGAATACTTGAAAACATCATAGACACATATATCACAAAATCTCTTCAAATACTTATCAGAAGCCAGTGGGAGTGTCATCCTTTGGCTGATGAAGATTTTTCTCTACATGGCTCAGTGACTTTTGTCTCAAATCAAGCAATATGGCATAACTAAGATATGCAAGGGCAAATTAATCAGTTATTATATTGCTGCTCAAACATAGAGGGCACTAGGTGTTACTAAAAGAAGAAGAAGATATGTGCTCCCCTCTCATTAGTGCACACTGAAGTAAAAAAAAATGGAGAATTTCTAAAGACCAGAGCACAAGTAATGGATCTCTGCATTCTTATTGCATCTTTTCTTATTTCCAAATATTTGACATACTTCTGATTTGATAAGTTTAAAAATGAGTTTAAACAAAGGACACCACTGAAGATGATGGAATTTATATGAATTTTAAATGAAGATTTGCAATACTCATACATTGAATGAAAATGGAGCTTTGAACAAAAGGAAAATAAACAATGTTAGCTCCCACGAGATATGAACTCAGATTACTAGATTCAAAGTCAAGGGTGCTAACAATTACACCATGGAACCCTCACCTGAGCAATGGCATCTACTGAAGTGCACTCATCTTTTAAATGCAAAGAAAAGAAATTCAATACTTTATATATATTATTTCAAGTTTCTAATAAGCTCAGGGATGCAATAGGTATTATGTAGAATATTTGTCCAAAACCAATGATAATATATAAAAAGTAACCTATTTTTTAAAGGAGAAGACAGATACTAGAAACCTAAATGCCTAGGACCAATTTCAGTTGGAGCATCACCCCTTATGTTATCCTAGCATTGAATTGACAGTTTTTCTGTATTTCCATATTTGCATATCAGCCACTTACAATTGTTTCAAGCTTTATAACAGAGGACTGCCTTTTTTATAGACCAAGGATGAAAGTCTCTTGTGAGTTAAGTCTGATAATGACATCACAATTTGTAAATTAAGCTATAGTATGATTACAGAGTGTAGACTGAATAAAAAGTGCTTTCCTATGGATTAAAGTTTGTATTTTCTTAAGCTTTGCATTCCAAAATGGGCTAGCATTCTTTATTTCCAATGGGCACATTAAGCTACTTCCCCAATATATATTTTTTTGTGTTAAAAGTTATTCATACACAACTTGGTAAAACATACTATATTTAATACATAATGGATTACATCCTGGGATTATCTTTTTCAACAATCTGTAAATTTACAATTAAAAATTGTGTATTAGATTTTTTAGATTGATTTTGCTTAGATTTGCATATACTCCTAGTCTAAATTGTCCATTTTTATACTATTACTAGATGCCTTAATCTTTGTTATTATCCTATCTAATATTTATTTTTATTTTGTAATGTGAAAAGAAACTGGAGCATTTTTATGATACCCATGCTTCAAGTGACTCTATGGCTTAAGCTTTTTTTTGAAAAATGAAATGCTATAAAAACAAAATATGATCTGTGCTTTGAGGTACATTTGCCAGTTTTGTGTTTGCTGGCAGCAATATATGTGGCCTGTTAGCTCAGTTGGTTAGAGCGTGGTGCTAATAACGCCAAGGTTACGGGTTCGATCCCCGTATGGGCCATTTGCTTTTCTTGATGGACAAGAATGGAATAAGCTCAACGGTGGAGTGCATGAATACTTGAAAACATCATAGACACATATATCACAAAATCTCGTCAAATACTTATCAGAAGCCAGTGGGAGTGTCATCCTTTGGCTGATGAAGATTTTTCTCTACATGGCTCAGTGACTTTTGTCTCAAATCAAGCAATATGGCATAACTAAGATATGCAAGGGCAAATTAATCAGTTATTATATTGCTGCTCAAACATAGAGGGCACTAGGTGTTACTAAAAGAAGAAGAAGAAGAAGATATGTGCTCCCCTCTCATTAGTGCACACTGAAGTAAAAAAATGGAGAATTTCTAAAGACCAGAGCACAAGCAATGGATCTCTGCATTCTTATTGCATCTTTTCTTATTTCCAAATATTTGACATACTTCTGATTTGATAAGTTTAAAAATGAGTTTAAACAAAGGACACCACTGAAGATGATGGAATTTATATGAATTTTAAATGAAGATTTGCAATACTCATACATTGAATGAAAATGGAGCTTTGAACAAAGGAAAATAAACAATGTTAGCTCCCACGAGATATGAACTCAGATGACTAGATTCAAAGTCCAGGGTGCTAACAATTACACCATGGAACCCTCACCTGAGCAATGGCATCTACTGAAGTGCGCTCATCTTTTAAATGCAAAGAAAAGAAATTCAATACTTTATATATATTATTTCAAGTTTCTAATAAGCTCAGGGATGCAATAGGTATTATGTAGAATATTTGTCCAAAACCAATGATAATATATAAAAAGTAACCTATTTTTTAAAGGAGAAGATAGATACTAGAAACCTAAATGCCTAGGACCAATTTCAGTTGGAGCATCACCCCTTATGTTATCCTAGCATTGAATTGACAGTTTTTCTGTATTTCCATATTTGCATATCAGCCACTTACAATTGTTTCAAGCTTTATAACAGAGGACTGCCTTTTTTATAGACCAAGGATGAAAGTCTCTTGTGAGTTAAGTCTGATAATGACATCACAATTTGTAAATTAAGCTATAGTATGATTACAGAGTGTAGACTGAATAAAAAGTGCTTTCCTATGGATTGAAGTTTGTATTTTCTTAAGATTTGCATTCCAAAATGGGCTAGCATTCTTTATTTCCAATGGGCACATTAAGCTACTTCCCCAATATATATTTTTTTGTGTTAAAAGTTATTCATACACAACTTGGTAAAACATACTAAATTTAATACATAATGGATTACATCCTGGGATTATCTTTTTCAACAATCTGTAAATTTACAATTAAAAATTGTGTATTAGATTTTTTAGATTGATTTTGCTTAGATTTGCATATACTCCTAGTCTAAATTGTCCATTTTTATACTATTACTAGATGCCTTAATCTTTGTTATTATCCTATCTAATATTTATTTTTATTTTGTAATGTGGAAAGAAACTGGAGCATTTTTATGATACCCATGCTTCAAGTGACTCTATGGCTTAAGCTTTTTTTTGAAAAATGAAATGCTATAAAAACAAAATATGATCTGTGCTTTGAGGTACATTTGCCAGTTTTGTGTTTGCTGGCAGCAATATCTGTGGCCTGTTAGCTCAGTTGGTTAGAGCGTGGTGCTAATAACTCCAAGGTCACGGGTTTGATCCCCGTATGGGCCATTTGCTTTTCTTGATGGACAAGAATGGAATAAGCTCATCGGTGGAGTGCATGAATACTTGAAAACATCATAGACACATATATCACAAAATTTCTTCAAATACTTATCAGAAGCCAGTGGGAGTGTCATCCTTTGGCTGATGAAGATTTTTCTCTACATGGCTCAGTGACTTTTGTCTCAAATCAAGCAATATGGCATAACTAAGATATGCAAGAGCAAATTAATCAGTTATTATATTGCTGCTCAAACATAGAGGGCACTAGGTGTTACTAGAAGAAGAAGATATGTGCTCCCCTCTCATTAGTGCACACTGAAGTAAAAAAAATGGAGAATTTCTAAAGACCAGAGCACAAGTAATGGATCTCTGCATTCTTATTGCATCTTTTCTTATTTCCAAATATTTGACATACTTCTGATTTGATAAGTTTAAAAATGAGTTTAAACAAAGGACACCACTGAAGATGATGGAATTTATATGAATTTTAAATGAAGATTTGCAATACTCATACATTGAATGAAAATGGAGCTTTGAACAAAAGGAAAATAAACAATGTTAGCTCCCACGAGATATGAACTCAGATTACTAGATTCAAAGTCCAGGGTGCTAACAATTACACCATGGAACCCTCACCTGAGCAATGGCATCTACTGAAGTGCACTCATCTTTTAAATGCAAAGAAAAGAAATTCAATACTTTATATATATTATTTCAAGTTTCTAATAAGCTCAGGGATGCAATAGGTATTATGTAGAATATTTGTCCAAAACCAATGATAATATATAAAAAGTAACCTATTTTTTAAAGGAGAAGACAGATACTAGAAACCTAAATGCCTAGGACCAATTTCAGTTGGAGCATCACCCCTTATGTTATCCTAGCATTGAATTGACAGTTTTTCTGTATTTCCATATTTGCATATCAGCCACTTACAATTGTTTCAAGCTTTATAACAGAGGACTGCCTTTTTTATAGACCAAGGATGAAAGTCTCTTGTGAGTTAAGTCTGATAATGACATCACAATTTGTAAATTAAGCTATAGTATGATTACAGAGTGTAGACTGAATAAAAAGTGCTTTCCTATGGATTAAAGTTTGTATTTTCTTAAGCTTTGCATTCCAAAATGGGCTAGCATTCTTTATTTCCAATGGGCACATTAAGCTACTTCCCCAATATATATTTTTTTGTGTTAAAAGTTATTCATACACAACTTGGTAAAACATACTATATTTAATACATAATGGATTACATCATGGGATTATCTTTTTCAACAATCTGTAAATTTACAATTAAAAATTGTGTATTAGATTTTTTAGATTGATTTTGCTTAGATTTGCATATACTCCTAGTCTAAATTGTCCATTTTTATACTATTACTAGATGCCTTAATCTTTGTTATTATCCTATCTAATATTTATTTTTATTTTGAAATGTGAAAAGAAACTGGAGCATTTTTATGATACCCATGCTTCAAGTGACTCTATGGCTTTAGCTTTTTTTTGAAAAATGAAATGCTATAAAAACAAAATATGATCTGTGCTTTGAGGTACATTTGCCAGTTTTGTGTTTGCTGGCAGCAATATATGTGGCCTGTTAGCTCAGTTGGTTAGAGCGTGGTGCTAATAACGCCAAGGTTACGGGTTCGATCCCCGTATGGGCCATTTGCTTTTCTTGATGGACAAGAATGGAATAAGCTCAACGGTGGAGTGCATGAATACTTGAAAACATCATAGACACATATATCACAAAATCTCGTCAAATACTTATCAGAAGCCAGTGGGAGTGTCATCCTTTGGCTGATGAAGATTTTTCTCTACATGGCTCAGTGACTTTTGTCTCAAATCAAGCAATATGGCATAACTAAGATATGCAAGGGCAAATTAATCAGTTATTATATTGCTGCTCAAACATAGAGGGCACTAGGTGTTACTAAAAGAAGAAGAAGAAGAAGATATGTGCTCCCCTCTCATTAGTGCACACTGAAGTAAAAAAATGGAGAATTTCTAAAGACCAGAGCACAAGCAATGGATCTCTGCATTCTTATTGCATCTTTTCTTATTTCCAAATATTTGACATACTTCTGATTTGATAAGTTTAAAAATGAGTTTAAACAAAGGACACCACTGAAGATGATGGAATTTATATGAATTTTAAATGAAGATTTGCAATACTCATACATTGAATGAAAATGGAGCTTTGAACAAAGGAAAATAAACAATGTTAGCTCCCACGAGATATGAACTCAGATGACTAGATTCAAAGTCCAGGGTGCTAACAATTACACCATGGAACCCTCACCTGAGCAATGGCATCTACTGAAGTGCGCTCATCTTTTAAATGCAAAGAAAAGAAATTCAATACTTTATATATATTATTTCAAGTTTCTAATAAGCTCAGGGATGCAATAGGTATTATGTAGAATATTTGTCCAAAACCAATGATAATATATAAAAAGTAACCTATTTTTTAAAGGAGAAGATAGATACTAGAAACCTAAATGCCTAGGACCAATTTCAGTTGGAGCATCACCCCTTATGTTATCCTAGCATTGAATTGACAGTTTTTCTGTATTTCCATATTTGCATATCAGCCACTTACAATTGTTTCAAGCTTTATAACAGAGGACTGCCTTTTTTATAGACCAAGGATGAAAGTCTCTTGTGAGTTAAGTCTGATAATGACATCACAATTTGTAAATTAAGCTATAGTATGATTACAGAGTGTAGACTGAATAAAAAGTGCTTTCCTATGGATTGAAGTTTGTATTTTCTTAAGATTTGCATTCCAAAATGGGCTAGCATTCTTTATTTCCAATGGGCACATTAAGCTACTTCCCCAATATATATTTTTTTGTGTTAAAAGTTATTCATACACAACTTGGTAAAACATACTAAATTTAATACATAATGGATTACATCCTGGGATTATCTTTTTCAACAATCTGTAAATTTACAATTAAAAATTGTGTATTAGATTTTTTAGATTGATTTTGCTTAGATTTGCATATACTCCTAGTCTAAATTGTCCATTTTTATACTATTACTAGATGCCTTAATCTTTGTTATTATCCTATCTAATATTTATTTTTATTTTGTAATGTGGAAAGAAACTGGAGCATTTTTATGATACCCATGCTTCAAGTGACTCTATGGCTTAAGCTTTTTTTTGAAAAATGAAATGCTATAAAAACAAAATATGATCTGTGCTTTGAGGTACATTTGCCAGTTTTGTGTTTGCTGGCAGCAATATCTGTGGCCTGTTAGCTCAGTTGGTTAGAGCGTGGTGCTAATAACGCCAAGGTCACGGGTTTGATCCCCGTATGGGCCATTTGCTTTTCTTGATGGACAAGAATGGAATAAGCTCATCGGTGGAGTGCATGAATACTTGAAAACATCATAGACACATATATCACAAAATTTCTTCAAATACTTATCAGAAGCCAGTGGGAGTGTCATCCTTTGGCTGATGAAGATTTTTCTCTACATGGCTCAGTGACTTTTGTCTCAAATCAAGCAATATGGCATAACTAAGATATGCAAGAGCAAATTAATCAGTTATTATATTGCTGCTCAAACATAGAGGGCACTAGGTGTTACTAGAAGAAGAAGATATGTGCTCCCCTCTCATTAGTGCACACTGAAGTAAAAAAAATGGAGAATTTCTAAAGACCAGAGCACAAGTAATGGATCTCTGCATTCTTATTGCATCTTTTCTTATTTCCAAATATTTGACATACTTCTGATTTGATAAGTTTAAAAATGAGTTTAAACAAAGGACACCACTGAAGATGATGGAATTTATATGAATTTTAAATGAAGATTTGCAATACTCATACATTGAATGAAAATGGAGCTTTGAACAAAAGGAAAATAAACAATGTTAGCTCCCACGAGATATGAACTCAGATTACTAGATTCAAAGTCCAGGGTGCTAACAATTACACCATGGAACCCTCACCTGAGCAATGGCATCTACTGAAGTGCACTCATCTTTTAAATGCAAAGAAAAGAAATTCAATACTTTATATATATTATTTCAAGTTTCTAATAAGCTCAGGGATGCAATAGGTATTATGTAGAATATTTGTCCAAAACCAATGATAATATATAAAAAGTAACCTATTTTTTAAAGGAGAAGACAGATACTAGAAACCTAAATGCCTAGGACCAATTTCAGTTGGAGCATCACCCCTTATGTTATCCTAGCATTGAATTGACAGTTTTTCTGTATTTCCATATTTGCATATCAGCCACTTACAATTGTTTCAAGCTTTATAACAGAGGACTGCCTTTTTTATAGACCAAGGATGAAAGTCTCTTGTGAGTTAAGTCTGATAATGACATCACAATTTGTAAATTAAGCTATAGTATGATTACAGAGTGTAGACTGAATAAAAAGTGCTTTCCTATGGATTAAAGTTTGTATTTTCTTAAGCTTTGCATTCCAAAATGGGCTAGCATTCTTTATTTCCAATGGGCACATTAAGCTACTTCCCCAATATATATTTTTTTGTGTTAAAAGTTATTCATACACAACTTGGTAAAACATACTATATTTAATACATAATGGATTACATCATGGGATTATCTTTTTCAACAATCTGTAAATTTACAATTAAAAATTGTGTATTAGATTTTTTAGATTGATTTTGCTTAGATTTGCATATACTCCTAGTCTAAATTGTCCATTTTTATACTATTACTAGATGCCTTAATCTTTGTTATTATCCTATCTAATATTTATTTTTATTTTGTAATGTGAAAAGAAACTGGAGCATTTTTATGATACCCATGCTTCAAGTGACTCTATGGCTTTAGCTTTTTTTTGAAAAATGAAATGCTATAAAAACAAAATATGATCTGTGCTTTGAGGTACATTTGCCAGTTTTGTGTTTGCTGGCAGCAATATATGTGGCCTGTTAGCTCAGTTGGTTAGAGCGTGGTGCTAATAACGCCAAGGTTACGGGTTCGATCCCCGTATGGGCCATTTGCTTTTCTTGATGGACAAGAATGGAATAAGCTCAACGGTGGAGTGCATGAATACTTGAAAACATCATAGACACATATATCACAAAATCTCGTCAAATACTTATCAGAAGCCAGTGGGAGTGTCATCCTTTGGCTGATGAAGATTTTTCTCTACATGGCTCAGTGACTTTTGTCTCAAATCAAGCAATATGGCATAACTAAGATATGCAAGGGCAAATTAATCAGTTATTATATTGCTGCTCAAACATAGAGGGCACTAGGTGTTACTAAAAGAAGAAGAAGAAGAAGATATGTGCTCCCCTCTCATTAGTGCACACTGAAGTAAAAAAATGGAGAATTTCTAAAGACCAGAGCACAAGCAATGGATCTCTGCATTCTTATTGCATCTTTTCTTATTTCCAAATATTTGACATACTTCTGATTTGATAAGTTTAAAAATGAGTTTAAACAAAGGACACCACTGAAGATGATGGAATTTATATGAATTTTAAATGAAGATTTGCAATACTCATACATTGAATGAAAATGGAGCTTTGAACAAAGGAAAATAAACAATGTTAGCTCCCACGAGATATGAACTCAGATGACTAGATTCAAAGTCCAGGGTGCTAACAATTACACCATGGAACCCTCACCTGAGCAATGGCATCTACTGAAGTGCGCTCATCTTTTAAATGCAAAGAAAAGAAATTCAATACTTTATATATATTATTTCAAGTTTCTAATAAGCTCAGGGATGCAATAGGTATTATGTAGAATATTTGTCCAAAACCAATGATAATATATAAAAAGTAACCTATTTTTTAAAGGAGAAGACAGATACTAGAAACCTAAATGCCTAGGCCCAATTTCAGTTGGAGCATCACCCCTTATGTTATCCTAGCATTGAATTGACAGTTATTCTGTATTTCCATATTTGCATATCAGCCACTTACAATTGTTTCAAGCTTTATAACAGAGGACTGCCTTTTTTATAGACCAAGGATGAAAGTCTCTTGTGAGTTAAGTCTGATAATGACATCACAATTTGTAAATTAAGCTATAGTATGATTACAGAGTGTAGACTGAATAAAAAGTGCTTTCCTATGGATTAAAGTTTGTATTTTCTTAAGCTTTGCATTCCAAAATGGGCTAGCATTCTTTATTTCCAATGGGCACATTAAGCTACTTCCCCAATATATATTTTTTTGTGTTAAAAGTTATTCATACACAACTTGGTAAAACATACTATATTTAATACATAATGGATTACATCATGGGATTATCTTTTTCAACAATCTGTAAATTTACAATTAAAAATTGTGTATTAGATTTTTTTAGATTGATTTTGCTTAGATTTGCATATACTCCTAGTCTAAATTGTCCATTTTTATGCTATTACTAGATGCCTTAATCTTTGTTATTATCCTATCTAATATTTATTTTTATTTTGTAATGTGAAAAGAAACTGGAGCATTTTTATGATACCCATGCTTCAAGTGACTCTATGGCTTAATCTTTTTTTTGAAAAATGAAATGCTATAAAAACAAAATATGATCTGTGCTTTGAGGTACATTTGCCAGTTTTGTGTTTGCTGGCAGCAATATATGTGGCCTGTTAGCTCAGTTGGTTAAAGCGTGGTGCTAATAACGCCAAGGTTACGGGTTCGATCCCCGCATGGGCCATTTGCTTTTCTTGATGGACAAGAATGGAATAAGCTCATCGGTGGAGTGCATGAATACTTGAAAACATCATAGACACATATATCACAAAATCTCTTCAAATACTTATCAGAAGCCAGTGGGAGTGTCATCCTTTGGCTGATGAAGATTTTTCTCTACATGGCTCAGTGACTTTTGTCTCAAATCAAGCAATATGGCATAACTAAGATATGCAAGGGCAAATTAATCAGTTATTATATTGCTGCTCAAACATAGAGGGCACTAGGTGTTACTAAAAGAAGAAGAAGAAGATATGTGCTCCCCTCTCATTAGTGCACACTGAAGTAAAAAAAATTGAGAATTTCTAAAGACCAGAGCACAAGTAATGGATCTCTGCATTCTTATTGCATCTTTTCTTATTTCCAAATATTTGACATACTTCTGATTTGATAAGTTTAAAAATGAGTTTAAACAAAGGACACCACTGAAGATGATGGAATTTATATGAATTTTAAATGAAGATTTGCAATACTCATACATTGAATGAAAATGGAGCTTTGAACAAAAGGAAAATAAACAATGTTAGCTCCCACGAGATATGAACTCAGATGACTAGATTCAAAGTCCAGGGTGCTAACAATTACACCATGGAACCCTCACCTGAGCAATGGCATCTACTGAAGTGCGCTCATCTTTTAAATGCAAAGAAAAGAAATTCAATACTTTATATATATTATTTCAAGTTTCTAATAAGCTCAGGGATGCAATAGGTATTATGTAGAATATTTGTCCAAAACCAATGATAATATATAAAAAGTAACCTATTTTTTAAAGGAGAAGACAGATACTAGAAACCTAAATGCCTAGGCCCAATTTCAGTTGGAGCATCACCCCTTATGTTATCCTAGCATTGAATTGACAGTTATTCTGTATTTCCATATTTGCATATCAGCCACTTACAATTGTTTCAAGCTTTATAACAGAGGACTGCCTTTTTTATAGACCAAGGATGAAAGTCTCTTGTGAGTTAAGTCTGATAATGACATCACAATTTGTAAATTAAGCTATAGTATGATTACAGAGTGTAGACTGAATAAAAAGTGCTTTCCTATGGATTAAAGTTTGTATTTTCTTAAACTTTGCATTCCAAAATGGGCTAGCATTCTTTATTTCCAATGGGCACATTAAGCTACTTCCCCAATATATATTTTTTTGTGTTAAAAGTTATTCATACACAACTTGGTAAAACATACTATATTTAATACATAATGGATTACATCATGGGATTATCTTTTTCAACAATCTGTAAATTTACAATTAAAAATTGTGTATTAGATTTTTTAGATTGATTTTGCTTAGAATTGCATATACTCCTAGTCTAAATTGTCCATTTTTATACTATTACTAGATGCCTTAATCTTTGTTATTATCCTATCTAATATTTATTTTTATTTTGTAATGTGAAAAGAAACTGGAGCATTTTTATGATACCCATGCTTCAAGTGACTCTATGGCTTAATCTTTTTTTGAAAAATGAAATGCTATAAAAACAAAATATGATCTGTGCTTTGAGGTACATTTGCCAGTTTTGTGTTTGCTGGCAGCAATATCTGTGGCCTGTTAGCTCAGTTGGTTAGAGCATGGTGCTAATAACGCCAAGGTTACGGGTTCGATCCCCGTATGGGCCATTTGCTTTTCATGATAGACAAGAATGGAATAAGCTCATCGGTGGAGTGCATGAATACTTGAAAACATCATAGACACATATATCACAAAATCTCTTCAAATACTTATCAGAAGCCAGTGGGAGTGTCATCCTTTGGCTGATGAAGATTTTTCTCTACATGGCTCAGTGACTTTTGTCTCAAATCAAGCAATATGGCATAACTAAGATATGCAAGGGCAAATTAATCAGTTATTATATTGCTGCTCAAACATAGAGGGCACTAGGTGTTACTAAAAGAAGAAGAAGAAGATATGTGCTCCCCTCTCTTTAGTGCACACTGAAGTAAAAAAAATTGAGAATTTCTAAAGACCAGAGCACAAGTAATGGATCTCTGCATTCTTATTGCATCTTTTCTTATTTCCAAATATTTGACATACTTCTGATTTGATAAGTTTAAAAATGAGTTTAAACAAAGGACACCACTGAAGATGATGGAATTTATATGAATTTTAAATGAAGATTTGCAATACTCATACATTGAATGAAAATGGAGCTTTGAACAAAAGGAAAATAAACAATGTTAGCTCCCACGAGATATGAACTCAGATGACTAGATTCAAAGTCCAGGGTGCTAACAATTACACCATGGAACCCTCACCTGAGCAATGGCATCTACTGAAGTGCGCTCATCTTTTAAATGCAAAGAAAAGAAATTCAATACTTTATATATATTATTTCAAGTTTCTAATAAGCTCAGGGATGCAATAGGTATTATGTAGAATATTTGTCCAAAACCAATGATAATATATAAAAAGTAACCTATTTTTTAAAGGAGAAGACAGATACTAGAAACCTAAATGCCTAGGACCAATTTCAGTTGGAGCATCACCCCTTATGTTATCCTAGCATTGAATTGACAGTTTTTCTGTATTTCCATATTTGCATATCAGCCACTTACAATTGTTTCAAGCTTTGTAACAGAGGACTGCCTTTTTATAGACCAAGGATGAAAGTCTCTTGTGAGTTAAGTCTGATAATGACATCACAATTTGTAAATTAAGCTATAGTATGATTACAAAGTGTAGACTGAATAAAAAGTGCTTTCCTATGGATTAAAGTTTGTATTTTCTTAAGCTTTGCATTCCAAAATGGGCTAGCATTCTTTATTTCCAATGGGCACATTAAGCTACTTCCCCAATATATATTTTTTAGTGTTAAAAGTTATTCATACACAACTTGGTAAAACATACTATATTTAATACATAATGGATTACATCATGGGATTATCTTTTTCAACAATCTGTAAATTTACAATTAAAAATTGTGTATTAGATTTTTTAGATTGATTTTGCTTAGATTTGCATATACTCCTAGTCTAAATTGTCCATTTTTATACTATTACTAGATGCCTTAATCTTTGTTATTATCCTATCTAATATTTATTTTTATTTTATAATGTGAAAAGAAACTGGATCATTTTTATGATACCCATGCTTCAAGTGACTCTATGGCTTAAGCTTTTTTTGAAAAATGAAATGTTATAAAAACAAAATATGATCTGTGCTTTGAGGTACATTTGCCAGTTTTGTGTTTGCTGGCAGCAATATATGTGGCCTGTTAGCTCAGTTGGTTAGAGCGTGGTGCTAATAACGCCAAGGTTACGGGTTCGATCCCCGTATGAGCCATTTGCTTTTCTTGATGGACAAGAATGGAATAAGCTCATCGGTGGAGTGCATGAATACTTGAAAACATCATAGACACATATATCACAAAATCTCTTCAAATACTTATCAGAAGCCAGTGGGAGTGTCATCCTTTGGCTGATGAAGATTTTTCTCTACATGGCTCAGTGACTTTTGTCTCAAATCAAGCAATATGGCATAACTAAGATATGCAAGGGCAAATTAATCAGTTATTATATTGCTGCTCAAACATAGAGGGCACTAGGTGTTACTAAAAGAAGAAGAAGAAGATATGTGCTCCCCTCTCATTAGTGCACACTGAAGTAAAAAAATGGAGAATTTCTAAAGACCAGAGCACAAGCAATGGATCTCTGCATTCTTATTGCATCTTTTCTTATTTCCAAATATTTTACATACTACTGATTTGATAAGTTTAAAAATGAGTTTAAACAAAGGACACCACTGAAGATGCTGGAATTTATATGAATTTTAAATGAAGATTTGCAATACTCATACATTGAATGAAAATGGAGCTTTGAACAAAGGAAAATAAACAATGTTAGCTCCCACGAGATATGAACTCAGATGACTAGATTCAAAGTCCAGGGTGCTAACAATTACACCATGGAACCCTCACCTGAGCAATGGCATCTACTGAAGTGCGCTCATCTTTTAAATGCAAAGAAAAGAAATTCAATACTTTATATATATTATTTCAAGTTTCTAATAAGCTCAGGGATGCAATAGGTATTATGTAGAATATTTGTCCAAAACCAATGATAATATATAAAAAGTAACCTATTTTTTAAAGGAGAAGATAGATACTAGAAACCTAAATGCCTAGGACCAATTTCAGTTGGAGCATCACCCCTTATGTTATCCTAGCATTGAATAGACAGTTTTTCTGTATTTCCATATTTGCATATCAGCCACTTACAATTGTTTCAAGCTTTATAACAGAGGACTGCCTTTTTTATAGACCAAGGATGAAAGTCTCTTGTGAGTTAAGTCTGATAATGACATAACAATTTGTAAATTAAGCTATAGAATGATTACAGAGTGTAGACTGAATAAAAAGTGCTTTCCTATGGATTGAAGTTTGTATTTTCTTAAGCTTTGCATTCCGAAATGGTCTAGCATTCTTTATTTCCAATGGGCACATTAAGCTACTTCCCCAATATATATTTTTTTGTGTTAAAAGTTATTCATACACAACTTGGTAAAACATACTATATTTAATACATAATGGATTACATCATGGGATTATCTTTTTCAACAATCTGTAAATTTACAATTAAAAATTGTGTATTAGATTTTTTAGATTGATTTTGCTTAGATTTGCATATACTCCTAGTCTAAATTGTCCATTTTTATACTATTACTAGATGCCTTAATCTTTGTTATTA
The DNA here is from genome assembly GCF_028390025.1 of Pseudophryne corroboree. Lineage (NCBI taxonomy): Eukaryota > Metazoa > Chordata > Amphibia > Anura > Myobatrachidae > Pseudophryne > Pseudophryne corroboree. The sequence continues at coordinate 165,727,563 of NC_086454.1, read as the reverse complement.
TCCTATCTAATATTTATTTTTATTTTGTAATGTGGAAAGAAACTGGAGCATTTTTATGATACCCATGCTTCAAGTGACTCTATGGCTTAAGCTTTTTTTTGAAAAATGAAATGCTATAAAAACAAAATATGATCTGTGCTTTGAGGTATATTTGCCAGTTTTGTGTTTGCTGGCAGCAATATCTGTGGCCTGTTAGCTCAGTTGGTTAGAGCGTGGTGCTAATAACGCCAAGGTTACGGGTTCGATCCCTGTATGGGCCATTTGCTTTTCTTGATGGACAAGAATGGAATAAGCTCATCGGTGGAGTGCATGAATACTTGAAAACATCATAGACACATATATCACAAAATCTCTTCAAATACTTATCAGAAGCCAGTGGGAGTGTCATCCTTTGGCTGATGAAGATTTTTCTCTACATGGCTCAGTGACTTTTGTCTCAAATCAAGCAATATGGCATAACTAAGATATGCAAGGGCAAATTAATCAGTTATTATATTGCTGCTCAAACATAGAGGGCACTAGGTGTTACTAAAAGAAGAAGAAGAAGATATGTGCTCCCCTCTCATTAGTGCACACTGAAGTAAAAAAAATGGAGAATTTCTAAAGACCAGAGTACAAGCAATGGATCTCTGCATTCTTATTGCATCTTTTCTTATTTCCAAATATTTGACATACTTCTGATTTGATAAGTTTAAAAATGAGTTTAAACAAAGGACACCACTGAAGATGATGGAATTTATATGAATTTTAAATGAAGATTTGCAATACTCATACATTGAATGAAAATGGAGCTTTGAACAAAGGAAAATAAACAATGTTAGCTCCCACGAGATATGAACTCAGATGACTAGATTCAAAGTCCAGGGTGCTAACAATTACACCATGGAACCCTCACCTGAGCAATAGCATCTACTGAAGTGCGCTCATCTTTTAAATGCAAAGAAAAGAAATTCAATACTTTATATATATTATTTCAAGTTTCTAATAAGCTCAGGGATGCAATAGGTATTATGTAGAATATTTGTCCAAAACCAATGATAATATATAAAAAGTAACCTATTTTTTAAAGGAGAAGATAGATACTAGAAACCTAAATGCCTAGGACCAATTTCAGTTGGAGCATCACCCCTTATGTTATCCTAGCATTGAATTGACAGTTTTTATGTATTTCCATATTTGCATATCAGCCACTTACAATTGTTTCAAGCTTTATAACAGAGGACTGCCTTTTTTATAGACCAAGGATGAAAGTCTCTTGTGAGTTAAGTCTGATAATGGCATAACAATTTGTAAATTAAGCTATAGAATGATTACAGAGTGTAGACTGAATAAAAAGTGCTTTCCTATGGATTGAAGTTTGTATTTTCTTAAGCTTTGCATTCCAAAATGGGCTAGCATTCTTTATTTCCAATGGGCACATTAAGCTACTTATTAAAGAAAATGAAACAATGACTTGCGCCCTAGCCGCAGCTTGAAAACACGTCCCAAAGAACACCACTTCTTTTCTAGCTACTAAAAAAAATGATGGACGAACTCCAAGCGCTGCTATGAACCGGAACTCCTTGTGTCTGAAAAACCCTCGAAGGAAACAGAATACACAATATCCTTATGGAAACTTCAGCATACGGTTATTCTCTTGAGATACCCTTCAATGACTGACCTTTATTATAGGCCCTATATTCACATAAGGGTATCTTTGTCTTCTATTAAATACACCGCAATCACATCATCTATGGTATATCGCTTATTGGAATAAAGCTCACCTTTATGATAAGCCCTATGTACATCCAAAGGTATCTTTAACGAATCCGCCCACACTGGGATCTTTCAGTGGTCTTGTAAGTACATCCACAACCTCACGATAGATTAAAACTCCATCAGTCCATTTTAGATAAAAAAGTTCTGATTTTCTTTAATTTTTTCAAACAATTAAAAATCTTAAAAATCCATACAGAAAATGGAGGCACCCAATAAACTGAGCCGGCAGGATCACTTCCACTCACACCCCTAAGATGGAACTAGGGGAATAGGTACAAACCAACAAGGATCAGGGTATAAAGCCAATCCGGAGGATGTCCTAGTGAGCGGTCAGATACAGCCGGGGGTCCTCTACAGCAAACACCAACGCGTTTCGGATCTCTATCCTTCCTCAGGGTGTGATGGTGGAAGTAATCCCCTCGGCCTTTTATACCCACTATCCATATCACATGACAGGTTTAGCCAATACGATTACTCCATCCTAAAAATCATACATTTCTATATGGTTATATACATTCTAATCTATTACCATTATGTAATTACCCACATTAAAATATGTATATAAATTAAAAACGAAAATATATCAAGATAATAATAAAAAACCTTAATTCATATTCAATTGGTTAACACTAAAGTGAGGCTGTGATTCCATCTCCAATATTATTGCCCATAAATATAATCCTGATCCTGGATTAATATGTCCAAGTTTTAACAGAGTTCATTCCACCTTCTCTAAATCCCATAAGTCTCTGCGGTTCGTTGCTATGGAAACCGCACGTGTGTCCGTTATCATTCACAGCTCAGCTGAGATCATTCACTTTCATCCGGACTTCCGCCCCCTCAGAGCTTCCGGCTTCCGCCTTGCGTTCCTCATACTTTTTGGTCTATGACACGCTTGTCCTAACCGGATGTCTTAGCTGCGATACATCACATCCGGTTTCTGGAACGCATACCGGAAGTCCATAATTTGCCGAGGTGGAACGCATATCGCTATGCCAGTCTCCCCAGTGAAGTACATGGAGAAAAATAAACATCCATTAGTTGTGTCATCTTCGTACATAGTTCAAATACACAGGGATCGCTCAATACACATCATATATTAGAGGTAAATCGTATCAAAGAAACCATTTAGTCTCGAAATCCATATTGAGACCCCTTGGATGCAATGTTTTTAATTCGAAGATTTTCCTCATCTCCGCTCTCGCCAACCTATCCTCCTCGTCCTTCCTACGCCAATTAGGATTTATACCCATAATAGCACAGAAACTAGCAAGATGGTTAGTATCACATTTATGTGTGTTCTTAAAATGTAATGAAACATTATGGGTTTCCATCCCTTTTTTAATGTTACGGATGTGTTCGGCCATACGTACTTTCAAAGCCCTAGTAGTACGTCCAACATACTGCGACCCACAAGTACATTCGAGCAAATATACCACATATTTAGTTGAACATGTTAAAAATTCTTTAATAGGGAAAGTTTGTTTAGTTTGACTAGATGTGTACTCAGTGATTTTATTTCTCTTATCACCACAGGTTCTGCACATGATACATGTGCCACATCTATAGAACCCTTTTGATTTAATTCTAGTCTGCATCCTGGGGACAGCTATCACACTGCTCACAATATTATCCCGCAGGTTTTTTGCTTTTCTATATATAAATCTGGGCCTATCGGAAATGTATTCTTTCAATACCGGATCTCTAACGAGGATATCCCAATGTTTGCCTACAATTTTTTCCACTTGTCTATATTGGCTATTATAGCCAGTGATGAAACTTACCTCGTTATTACCTTTATTGTTTTTGTTTCTTACTTTCCTTAAACAAGAAACTCTATCTAATTCGGCTCCTGTTTCTCTGGCCTTCCTTACTATCCCTGGATCATATCCCTTCTCCAAAAATTGTTCTTGTAAAACATTTGCATGTTGTTCATAGATTTCTATATCCGTACAATTTCTTCGAACTCGATGGAACTGACTTATAGGTATGCTGCGCAGCCAATTCGCATGATGGTTGCTATTGAATTCAATAAATGAGTTACAGTCTGTATCTTTACCATAATTACTGGTTTTAATGTTCCCATCATCTATATAAATCCTTAAATCAAGGAAATTGACTTCAATTTCACTTATATTAAAAGTGAGCTGGATGTTGTATTTATTGTCATTTAGATGTGTGCAGAAGGAGTCCAGTGAGCTACGGTCACCTCCCCACACAAATACAACATCATCAATATACCGGTACCATGACACCAGGCTGGCGCTATGCTCATGACCCTTCCATACGGAATTTTCTTCCCAAAGGGCCATAAAAAGATTAGCATAGCTCGGCGCCAGCCTGGTGCCCATTGCTGTACCGGTTAACTGTAAATAAAAGGAATCATGGAACCAAAAAAAATTATTTCTCAAAATAAGCGAAGTACCCTCCACAATAAACTCCTTCATATCCTCCTGCATATCCTGTTTATCTAAAAAGAATTTAGTGGCCTCCAATCCATACTCATGTGTTATAATTGTATATAATGAGGTCACATCTGCTGTGACTAATAAGTGACCAGGTTGCCACGCAATTTCCATAAGTTTGTTAATAATGTCAATTGAGTCTTTAAGATAAGACCGGGTGGATTTGACTATGGGTTGTAGAATTTTATCTATAAACATTGATAAGTTGGACAGTGAAGAGTTCGTCCCAGCCACTATGGGTCGTCCTGGTGGTTTTTCTTTATTTTTATGCACTTTAGGAAGTGCATAAAGTACTGGTATGGACGGATTTATAATTGTAATAAACTCACAATCCTCTTTTGTTATTATACCTTTAGACATATATAGAGCTAGAAAAACTTGCAGTTTTTCTTCTGTTGCTGAACTAGGATTTCCCCTTAATTTTTTATAAGTGGCTTCTTCCTGTAACTGTCTAAAGATTTCTGCATTGTAATCCTCTAAATTCATTATAACAATACTACCCCCCTTATCCGCAGGCTTTACTACTATATCTTTGTTTTCTCTGAGGGTTTTAATGGCATTTCGTTCTCCCTTAGTAAGATTCATTTTCCTATTTGGTTTCAATTGAATACTCTCCAGGTCACTTTTAACAGATTTCTCGAATGCCTCAATGAAACTCCCCTTTTTATGTTTGGGGTAAAAGGTGGATTTACGTTTTAATTTAACCTCCCCTTCAATTTGTGGGATGGTTTGTTCAGGTCTCTCATCAAAATACCTTTTTAGCGTTAGGCGTCTGACAAACCTCTCCACATCGACATATACATCGAATTTATCACAACGGTTAGATGGGGCAAATTTAAGACCCTTTTTAAGGACTTCTTCTTCCTGTGATGTTAACTTATAATTACTTAAATTGTATATTTGAGTGCTCTTTTTAGGGGTATCTGGGATACAAGTCTGTTCTCCACTCTCCTCCAATACACCATCTACCATCTTTTCCTCATCCCTTTCTTTTAATTTTAGTCTCTTTTTCAAACTATACGATTTCAATTTCCCCCCTCTCTTCCCTCTTTTCCTAAGGTTACCATTTCTCACCTCCATCTTTTTAGTCCTCTCTCTCTTACTCCTAAAAAATGATTTTTAGGCCTAGAGTTATCCCAATTATGATCCTCCCTGGGGGTCAGATGTTCACCTTCATGTCTACTTCTTTGGTCGGGATCCCCCTGATATCTAATGTCCCTCCATAATCTATCCCTCTTGTCTACCGTATAGGGACTTCTATCCCTTCTTCTTTCTTGTTGGTATCCTCTATTGTCATAACGATTCCTAATTGGGCCTCTACGGTCAGGGTAATATCTGTTGTTTTCTATCTTTCTTGTATACCCTCCATTCCTCTCCTGTTCTGTACGTAAGCTCCTATCATACTTTTGTTTACTTGATATGTCATCTTCTCTCTTCTTATCTTTTTGTTCAAATTTAGATGACCTTTCCTCACATCTATTTTTTACTTCCTCAACATCTCTAAAGTATTTTTTACGTTTCTTTTCTTTTATTTCCCTTTCATTTTTTTCCATTTTCCTCACAATACATTCTTCCATTTCTTTGAAATCCCCAAGTTCTGAAAAGGGTTCTACAAGAGATCTCAAGATGGTGATTTCTTCTTCCAAACCTTTCAGGATTTTACCTTTTTCCCCCATGATCAATTGCATGAGGGAATATGAACAACCATCTAGTATCTTTTGCCACTCCTCTCTGAAGTTGGGTAGTTCTTCATTAAATGAGGGTTCCTTGGTAATCCTTAAACCTTTAGGTACTAAACCTTCTGAGCAATACTTTTCCAGAAAAGCTATTTCCCACCAAATTTTACTCTCCTTTATGAGTAACTTCTCTAATTTGAACATTACTTCCTCTAAGTTGTTATCCATCAGACCTACATCTCTTTTTTCCTTAAAGAGACAATCAACTTGAGCCTGTCTATTGGCTCTATGTGAAAACATAATGTAGGCAGCAAGACACAGTTATATGGTGTGAGATACAAATTAAAGAAAATGAAACAATGACTTGCGCCCTAGCCACAGCTTGAAAACACGTCCCAAAGAACACCACTTCTTTTCTAGCTACTAAAAAAAATGATGGATGAACTCCAAGCGCTGCTATGAACCGGAACTCCTTGTGTCTGAAAAACCCTCGAAGGAAACAGAATACACAATATCCTTATGGAAACTTCAGCATATGGTTATTCACTTGAGATATCCTTCAATGACTGACCTTTATTATAGGCCCTATATTCACATAAGGGTATCTTTGTCTTCTATTAAATACACCGCAATCACATCATCTATGGTATATCGCTTATTGGAATAAAGCTCACCTTTATGATAAGCCCTATGTACATCCAAAGGTATCTTTAACGAATCCGCCCACACTGGGATCTTTCAGTGGTCTTGTAAGTACATCCACAACCTCATGATAGATTAAAACTCCATCAGTCCGTTTTAGATAAAAAAGTTCTGATTTTCTTTAATTTTTTCAAACAATTAAAAATCTTAAAAATCCATACAGAAAATGGAGGCACCCAATAAACTGAGCCGGCAGGATCACTTCCACTCACACCCCTAAGATGGAACTAGGGGAATAGGTACAAACCAACAAGGATCAGGGTATAAAGCCAATCCGGAGGATGTCCTAGTGAGCGGTCAGATACAGCCGGGGGTCCTCTACAGCAAACACCAACGCGTTTCGGATCTCTATCCTTCCTCAGGGTGTGATGGTGGAAGTAATCCCCTCGGAGAAGGGATATGATCCAGGGATAGTAAGGAAGGCCAGAGAAACAGGAGCCGAATTAGATAGAGTTTCTTGTTTAAGGAAAGTAAGAAACAAAAACAATAAAGGTAATAACGAGGTGAGTTTCATCACTGGCTATAATAGCCAATATAGACAAGTGGAAAAAATTGTAGGCAAACATTGGGATATCCTCGTTAGAGATCCGGTATTGAAAGAATACATTTCCGATAGGCCCAGATTTATATATAGAAAAGCAAAAAACCTGCGGGATAATATTGTGAGCAGTGTGATAGCTGTCCCCAGGATGCAGACTAGAATTAAATCAAAAGGGTTCTATAGATGTGGCACATGTATCATGTGCAGAACCTGTGGTGATAAGAGAAATAAAATCACTGAGTACACATCTAGTCAAACTAAACAAACTTTCCCTATTAAAGAATTTTTAACATGTTCAACTAAATATGTGGTATATTTGCTCGAATGTACTTGTGGGTCGCAGTATGTTGGACGTACTACTAGGGCTTTGAAAGTACGTATGGCCGAACACATCCGTAACATTAAAAAAGGGATGGAAACCCATAATGTTTCATTACATTTTAAGAACACACATAAATGTGATACTAACCATCTTGCTAGTTTCTGTGCTATTATGGGTATAAATCCTAATTGGCGTAGGAAGGACGAGGAGGATAGGTTGGCGAGAGCGGAGATGAGGAAAATCTTCGAATTAAAAACATTGCATCCAAGGGGTCTCAATATGGATTTCGAGACTAAATGGTTTCTTTGATACGATTTACCTCTAATATTATATGATGTGTATTGAGCGATCCCTGTGTATTTGAACTATGTACGAAGATGACACAACTAATGGATGTTTATTTTTCTCCATGTACTTCACTGGGGAGACTGGCATAGCGATATGCGTTCCACCTCGGCAAATTATGGACTTCCGGTATGCGTTCCAGAAACCGGATGTGATGTATCGCAGCTAAGACATCCGGTTAGGACAAGCGTGTCATAGACCAAAAAGTATGAGGAACGCAAGGCGGAAGCCGGAAGCTCTGAGGGGGCGGAAGTCCGGATGAAAGTGAATGATCTCAGCTGAGCTGTGAATGATAACGGACACACGTGCGGTTTCCATAGCAACGAACCGCAGAGACTTATGGGATTTAGAGAAGGTGGAATGAACTCTGTTAAAACTTGGACATATTAATCCAGGATCAGGATTATATTTATGGGCAATAATATTGGAGATGGAATCACAGCCTCACTTTAGTGTTAACCAATTGAATATGAATTAAGGTTTTTTATTATTATCTTGATATATTTTCGTTTTTAATTTATATACATATTTTAATGTGGGTAATTACATAATGGTAATAGATTAGAATGTATATAACCATATAGAAATGTATGATTTTTAGGATGGAGTAATCGTATTGGCTAAACCTGTCATGTGATATGGATAGTGGGTATAAAAGGCCGAGGGGATTACTTCCACCATCACACCCTGAGGAAGGATAGAGATCCGAAACGCGTTGGTGTTTGCTGTAGAGGACCCCCGGCTGTATCTGACCGCTCACTAGGACATCCTCCGGATTGGCTTTATACCCTGATCCTTGTTGGTTTGTACCTATTCCCCTAGTTCCATCTTAGGGGTGTGAGTGGAAGTGATCCTGCCGGCTCAGTTTATTGGGTGCCTCCATTTTCTGTATGGATTTTTAAGATTTTTAATTGTTTGAAAAAATTAAAGAAAATCAGAACTTTTTTATCTAAAACGGACTGATGGAGTTTTAATCTATCGTGAGGTTGTGGATGTACTTACAAGACCACTGAAAGATCCCAGTGTGGGCGGATTCGTTAAAGATACCTTTGGATGTACATAGGGCTTATCATAAAGGTGAGCTTTATTCCAATAAGCGATATACCATAGATGATGTGATTGCGGTGTATTTAATAGAAGACAAAGATACCCTTATGTGAATATAGGGCCTATAATAAAGGTCAGTCATTGAAGGATATCTCAAGTGAATAACCGTATGCTGAAGTTTCCATAAGGATATTGTGTATTCTGTTTCCTTCGAGGGTTTTTCAGACACAAGGAGTTCCGGTTCATAGCAGCGCTTGGAGTTCGTCCATCACATTTTTTTTAGTACATTAAGCTACTTCCCCAATATATATTTTTTTGTGCTAAAAGTTATTCATACACAACTTGGTAAAACATACTAAATTTAATACATAATGGATTACATCCTGGGATTATCTTTTTCAACAATCTTTAAATTTACAATTAAAAATTGTGTAATAGATTTTTTAGATTGATTTTGCTTAGATTTGCATATACTCCTAGTCTAATTGTCTATTTTTATACTATTACTAGATGCCTTAATCTTTGTTATTATCCTATCTAATATTTATTTTTATTTTGTAATGTGGAAAGAAACTGGAGCATTTTTATGATACCCATGCTTCAAGTGACTCTATGGCTTAAGCTTTTTTTTGAAAAATGAAATGCTATAAAAACAAAATATGATCTGTGCTTTGAGGTACATTTGCCAGTTTTGTGTTTGCTTGCAGTAATATCTGTGGCAGGTTAGCTCAGTTGGTTAGAGCGTGGTGCTAATAACGCCAAGGTCATGGGTTCGATCCCCGTATGGGCCATTTGCTTTTCTTGATGGACAAGAATGGAATAAGTTCATCGGTGGAGTGCATGAATACTTGAAAACATCATAGACACATATATCACAAAATCTCTTCAAATACATATCAGAAGCCAGTGGGAGTGTCATCCTTTGACTGATGAAGATTTTTCTCTACATGGCTCAGTGACTTTTGTCTTAAATCAAGCAATATGGCATAACTAAGATATGCAAGGGCAAATTAATCAGTTATTATATTGCTGCTCAAACATAGAGGGCACTAGGTGTTACCAGAAGAAGAAGAAGATATGTGCTCCCCTCTCATTAGTGCACACTGAAGTAAAAAAAATGGAGAATTTCTAAAGACCAGAGTACAAGCAATGGATCTCTGCATTCTTATTGCATCTTTTCTTATTTCCAAATATTTGACATACTTCTGATTTGATAAGTTTAAAAATGAGTTTAAACAAAGGACACCACTGAAGATGATGGAATTTATATGAATTTTAAATGAAGATTTGCAATACTCATACATTGAATGAAAATGGAGCTTTGAACAAAGGAAAATAAACAATGTTAGCTCCCACGAGATATGAACTCAGATGACTAGATTCAAAGTCCAGGGTGCTAACAATTACACCATGGAACCCTCACCTGAGCAATGGCATCTACTGAAGTGCGCTCATCTTTTAAATGCAAAGAAAAGAAATTCAATACTTTATATATATTATTTCAAGTTTCTAATAAGCTCAGGGATGCAATAGGTATTATGTAGAATATTTGTCCAAAACCAATGATAATATATAAAAAGTAACCTATTTTTTAAAGGAGAAGATAGATACTAGAAACCTAAATGCCTAGGACCAATTTCAGTTGGAGCATCACCCCTTATGTTATCCTAGCATTGAATTGATAGTTTTTATGTATTTCCATATTTGCATATCAGCCACTTACAATTGTTTCAAGCTTTATAACAGAGGACTGCCTTTTTTATAGACCAAGGATGAAAGTCTCTTGTGAGTTAAGTCTGATAATGGCATAACAATTTGTAAATTAAGCTATAGAATGATTACAGAGTGTAGACTGAATAAAAAGTGCTTTCCTATGGATTGAAGTTTGTATTTTCTTAAGCTTTGCATTCCAAAATGGGCTAGCATTCTTTATTTCCAATGGGCACATTAAGCTACTTCCCCAATATATATTTTTTTGTGCTAAAAGTTATTCATACACAACTTGGTAAAACATACTAAATTTAATACATAATGGATTACATCCTGGGATTATCTTTTTCAACAATCTTTAAATTTACAATTAAAAATTGTGTAATAGATTTTTTAGATTGATTTTGCTTAGATTTGCATATACTCCTAGTCTAAATTGTCTATTTTTATACTATTACTAGATGCCTTAATCTTTGTTATTATCCTATCTAATATTTATTTTTATTTTGTAATGTGGAAAGAAACTGGAGCATTTTTATGATACCCATGCTTCAAGTGACTCTATGGCTTAAGCTTTTTTTTGAAAAATGAAATGCTATAAAAACAAAATATGATCTGTGCTTTGAGGTACATTTGCCAGTTTTGTGTTTGCTTGCAGTAATATCTGTGGCAGGTTAGCTCAGTTGGTTAGAGCGTGGTGCTAATAACGCCAAGGTCATGGGTTCGATCCCCGTATGGGCTATTTGCTTTTCTTGATGGACAAGAATGGAATAAGTTCATCGGTGGAGTGCATGAATACTTGAAAACATCATAGACACATATATCACAAAATCTCTTCAAATACATATCAGAAGCCAGTGGGAGTGTCATCCTTTGACTGATGAAGATTTTTCTCTACATGGCTCAGTGACTTTTGTCTTAAATCAAGCAATATGGCATAACTAAGATATGCAAGGGCAAATTAATCAGTTATTATATTGCTGCTCAAACATAGAGGGCACTAGGTGTTACTAGAAGAAGAAGAAGATATGTGCTCCCCTCTCATTAGTGCACACTGAAGTAAAAAAAATGGAGAATTTCTAAAGACCAGAGCACAAGTAATGGATCTCTGCATTCTTATTGCATCTTTTCTTATTTCCAAATATTTGACATACTTCTGATTTGATAAGTTTAAAAATGAGTTTAAACAAAGGACACCACTGAAGATGATGGAATTTATATGAATTTTAAATGAAGATTTGCAATACTCATACATTGAATGAAAATGGAGCTTTGAACAAAAGGAAAATAAACAATGTTAGCTCCCACGAGATATGAACTCAGATTACTAGATTCAAAGTCCAGGGTGCTAACAATTACACCATGGAACCCTCACCTGAGCAATGGCATCTACTGAAGTGCACTCATCTTTTAAATGCAAAGAAAAGAAATTCAATACTTTATATATATTATTTCAAGTTTCTAATAAGCTCAGGGATGCAATAGGTATTATGTAGAATATTTGTCCAAAACCAATGATAATATATAAAAAGTAACCTATTTTTTAAAGGAGAAGATAGATACTAGAAACCTAAATGCCTAGGACCAATTTCAGTTGGAGCATCACCCCTTATGTTATCCTAGCATTGAATTGACAGTTTTTCTGTATTTCCATATTTGCATATCAGCCACTTACAATTGTTTCAAGCTTTATAACAGAGGACTGCCTTTTTTATAGACCAAGGATGAAAGTCTCTTGTGAGTTAAGTCTGATAATGGCATAACAATTTGTAAATTAAGCTATAGAATGATTACAGAGTGTAGACTGAATAAAAAGTGCTTTCCTATGGATTGAAGTTTGTATTTTCTTAAGCTTTGCATTCCAAAATGGGCTAGCATTCTTTATTTCCAATGGGCACATTAAGCTACTTCCCCAATATATATTTTTTTGTGTTAAAAGTTATTCATACACAACTTGGTAAAACATACTATATTTAATACATAATGGATTACATCATGGGATTATCTTTTTCAACAATCTTTAAATTTACAATTAAAAATTGTGTATTAGATTTTTTTAGATTGATTTTGCTTAGATTTGCATATACTCCTTGTCTAAATTGTCTATTTTTATACTATTAGTAGATGCCTTAATCTTTGTTATTATCCTATCTAATATTTATTTTTATTTTGTAATGTGGAAAGAAACTGGAGCATTTTTATGATAACCATGCTTCAAGTGACTCTATGGCTTAAGCTTTTTTTTGAAAAATGAAATGCTATAAAAACAAAATATGATCTGTGCTTTGAGGTACATTTGCCAGTTTTGTGTTTGCTTGCAGTAATATCTGTGGCCGGTTAGCTCAGTTGGTTAGAGCGTGGTGCTAATAACGCCAAGGTCATGGGTTCGATCCCCGTATGGGCCATTTGCTTTTCTTGATGGACAAGAATGGAATAAGTTCATCGGTGGAGTGCATGAATACTTGAAAACATCATAGACACATATATCACAAAATCTCTTCAAATACATATCAGAAGCCAGTGGGAGTGTCATCCTTTGACTGATGAAGATTTTTCTCTACATGGCTCAGTGACTTTTGTCTTAAATCAAGCAATATGGCATAACTAAGATATGCAAGGGCAAATTAATCAGTTATTATATTGCTGCTCAAACATAGAGGGCACTAGGTGTTACTAGAAGAAGAAGATATGTGCTCCCCTCTCATTAGTGCACACTGAAGTAAAAAAAATTGAGAATTTCTAAAGACCAGAGCACAAGTAATGGATCTCTGCATTCTTATTGCATCTTTTCTTATTTCCAAATATTTGACATACTTCTGATTTGATAAGTTTAAAAATGAGTTTAAACAAAGGACACCACTGAAGATGATGGAATTTATATGAATTTTAAATGAAGATTTGCAATACTCATACATTGAATGAAAATGGAGCTTTGAACAAAAGGAAAATAAACAATGTTAGCTCCCACGAGATATGAACTCAGATTACTAGATTCAAAGTCCAGGGTGCTAACAATTACACCATGGAACCCTCACCTGAGCAATGGCATCTACTGAAGTGCACTCATCTTTTAAATGCAAAGAAAAGAAATTCAATACTTTATATATATTATTTCAAGTTTCTAATAAGCTCAGGGATGCAATAGGTATTATGTAGAATATTTGTCCAAACCCAATGATAATATATAAAAAGTAACCTATTTTTTAAAGAAGAAGATAGATACTAGAAACCTAAATGCCTAGGCCCAATTTCAGTTGGAGCATCACCCCTTATGTTATCCTAGCATTGAATTGACAGTTATTCTGTATTTCCATATTTGCATATCAGCCACTTACAATTGTTTCAAGCTTTATAACAGAGGACTGCCTTTTTTATAGACCAAGGATGAAAGTCTCTTGTGAGTTAAGTCTGATAATGACTTCACAATTTGTAAATTAAGCTATAGTATGATTACAGAGTGTAGACTGAATAAAAAGTGCTTTCCTATGGATTAAAGTTTGTATTTTCTTAAGCTTTGCATTCCAAAATGGGCTAGCATTCTTTATTTCCAATGGGCACATTAAGCTACTTCCCCAATATATATTTTTTTGTGTTAAAAGTTATTCATACACAACTTGGTAAAACATACTATATTTAATACATAATGGATTACATCATGGGATTATCTTTTTCAACAATCTGTAAATTTACAATTAAAAATTGTGTATTAGATTTTTTAGATTGATTTTGCTTAGATTTGCATATACTCCTTGTCTAAATTGTCCATTTTTATACTATTACTAGATGCCTTAATCTTTGTTATTATCCTATCTAATATTTATTTTTATTTTGTAATGTGAAAAGAAACTGGAGCATTTTTATGATACCCATGCTTCAAGTGACTCTATGGCTTAATCTTTTTTTTGAAAAATGAAATGCTATAAAAACAAAATATGATCTGTGCTTTGAGGTACATTTGCCAGTTTTGTGTTTGCTGGCAGCAATATCTGTGGCCTGTTAGCTCAGTTGGTTAGAGCATGGTGCTAATAACGCCAAGGTTACGGGTTCGATCCCCGTATGGGTCATTTGCTTTTCTTGATGGACAAGAATGGAATAAGCTCATCGGTGGAGTGCATGAATACTTGAAAACATCATAGACACATATATCACAAAATATCTTCAAATACTTATCAGAAGCCAGTGGGAGTGTCATCCTTTGGCTGATGAAGATTTTTCTCTACATGGCTCAGTGACTTTTGTCTCAAATCAAGCAATATGGCATAACTAAGATATGCAAGGGCAAATTAATCAGTTATTATATTGCTGCTCAAACATAGCGGGCACTAGGTGTTACTAAAAGAAGAAGAAGAAGATATGTGCTCCCCTCTCATTAGTGCACACTGAAGTAAAAAAAATTGAGAATTTCTAAAGACCAGAGCACAAGTAATGGATCTCTGCATTCTTATTGCATCTTTTCTTATTTCCAAATATTTGACATACTTCTGATTTGATAAGTTTAAAAATGAGTTTAAACAAAGGACACCACTGAAGATGATGGAATTTATATGAATTTTAAATGAAGATTTGCAATACTCATACATTGAATGAAAATGGAGCTTTGAACAAAAGGAAAATAAACAATGTTAGCTCCCACGAGATATGAACTCAGATGACTAGATTCAAAGTCCAGGGTGCTAACAATTACACCATGGAACCCTCACCTGAGCAATGGCATCTACTGAAGTGCGCTCATCTTTTAAATGCAAAGAAAAGAAATTCAATACTTTATATATATTATTTCAAGTTTCTAATAAGCTCAGGGATGCAATAGGTATTATGTAGAATATTTGTCCAAAACCAATGATAATATATAAAAAGTAACCTATTTTTTAAAGGAGAAGACAGATACTAGAAACCTAAATGCCTAGGACCAATTTCAGTTGGAGCATCACCCCTTATGTTATCCTAGCATTGAATTGACAGTTTTTCTGTATTTCCATATTTGCATATCAGCCACTTACAATTGTTTCAAGCTTTGTAACAGAGGACTGCCTTTTTTATAGACCAAGGATGAAAGTCTCTTGTGAGTTAAGTCTGATAATGACATCACAATTAGTAAATTAAGCTATAGTATGATTACAGAGTGTAGACTGAATAAAAAGTGCTTTCCTATGGATTAAAGTTTGTATTTTCTTAAGCTTTGCATTCCAAAATGGGCTAGCATTCTTTATTTCCAATGGGCACATTAAGCTACTTCCCCAATATATATTTTTTTGTGTTAAAAGTTATTCATACACAACTTGGTAAAACATACTTAATTTAATACATAATGGATTACATCATGGGATTATCTTTTTCAACAATCTGTAAATTTACAATTAAAAATTGTGTATTAGATTTTTTAGATTGATTTTGCTTAGATTTGCATATACTCCTAGTCTAAATTGTCCATTTTTATACTATTACTAGATGCCTTAATCTTTGTTATTATCCTATCTAATATTTATTTTTATTTTGTAATGTGGAAAGAATCTGGAGCATTTTTATGATACCCATGCTTCAAGTGACTCTATGGCTTAAGCTTTTTTTTTTAAAAATGAAATGCTATAAAAACAAAATATGATCTGTGCTTTGAGGTACATTTGCCAGTTTTGTGTTTGCTGGCAGCAATATCTGTGGCCTGTTAGCTCAGTTGGTTAGAGCGTGGTGCTAATAACGCCAAGGTTACGGGTTCGATCCCCGTATGGGCCATTTGCTTTTCTTGATGGACAAGAATGGAATAAGCTCATCGGTGGAGTGCATGAATACTTGAAAACATCATAGACACATATATCACAAAATCTCTTCAAATACTTATCAGAAGCCAGTGGGAGTGTCATCCTTTGGCTGATGAAGATTTTTCTCTACATGGCTCAGTGACTTTTGTCTCAAATCAAGCAATATGGCATAACTAAGATATGCAAGGGCAAATTAATCAGTTATTATATTGCTGCTCAAACATAGAGGGCACTAGGTGTTACTAAAAGAAGAAGAAGAAGATATGTGCTCCCCTCTCATTAGTGCACACTGAAGTAAAAAAAATGGAGAATTTCTAAAGACCAGAGTACAAGCAATGGATCTCTGCATTCTTATTGCATCTTTTCTTATTTCCAAATATTTGACATACTTCTGATTTGATAAGTTTAAAAATGAGTTTAAACAAAGGACACCACTGAAGATGATGGAATTTATATGAATTTTAAATGAAGATTTGCAATACTCATACATTGAATGAAAATGGAGCTTTGAACAAAGGAAAATAAACAATGTTAGCTCCCACGAGATATGAACTCAGATGACTAGATTCAAAGTCCAGGGTGCTAACAATTACACCATGGAACCGTCACCTGAGCAATGGCATCTACTGAAGTGCGCTCATCTTTTAAATGCAAAGAAAAGAAATTCAATACTTTATATATATTATTTCAAGTTTCTAATAAGCTCAGGGATGCAATAGGTATTATGTAGAATATTTGTCCAAAACCAATGATAATATATAAAAAGTAACCTATTTTTTAAAGGAGAAGATAGATACTAGAAACCTAAATGCCTAGGACCAATTTCAGTTGGAGCATCACCCCTTATGTTATCCTAGCATTGAATTGACAGTTTTTCTGTATTTCCATATTTGCATATCAGCCACTTACAATTGTTTCAAGCTTTATAACAGAGGACTGCCTTTTTTATAGACCAAGGATGAAAGTCTCTTGTGAGTTAAGTCTGATAATGGCATAACAATTTGTAAATTAAGCTATAGAATGATTACAGAATGTAGACTGAATAAAAAGTGCTTTCCTATGGATTGAAGTTTGTATTTTCTTAAGCTTTGCATTCCAAAATGGGCTAGCATTCTTTATTTCCAATGGGCACATTAAGCTACTTCCCCAATATATATTTTTTTGTGTTAAAAGTTATTCATACACAACTTGGTAAAACATACTATATTTAATACATAATGGATTACATCATGGGATTATCTTTTTCAACAATCTGTAAATTTACAATTAAAAATTGTGTATTAGATTTTTTAGATTGATTTTGCTTAGATTTGCATATACTCCTTGTCTAAATTGTCTATTTTTATACTATTAGTAGATGCCTTAATCTTTGTTATTATCCTATCTAATATTTATTTTTATTTTGTAATGTGGAAAGAAACTGGAGCATTTTTATGATAACCATGCTTCAAGTGACTCTATGGCTTAAGCTTTTTTTTGAAAAATGAAATGCTATAAAAACAAAATATGATCTGTGCTTTGAGGTACATTTGCCAGTTTTGTGTTTGCTTGCAGTAATATCTGTGGCCGGTTAGCTCAGTTGGTTAGAGCGTGGTGCTAATAACGCCAAGGTCATGGGTTCGATCCCCGTATGGGCCATTTGCTTTTCTTGATGGACAAGAATGGAATAAGTTCATCGGTGGAGTGCATGAATACTTGAAAACATCATAGACACATATATCACAAAATCTCTTCAAATACATATCAGAAGCCAGTGGGAGTGTCATCCTTTGACTGATGAAGATTTTTCTCTACATGGCTCAGTGACTTTTGTCTTAAATCAAGCAATATGGCATAACTAAGATATGCAAGGGCAAATTAATCAGTTATTATATTGCTGCTCAAACATAGAGGGCACTAGGTGTTACTAGAAGAAGAAGAAGATATGTGCTCCCCTCTCATTAGTGCACACTGAAGTAAAAAAAATGGAGAATTTCTAAAGACCAGAGCACAAGTAATGGATCTCTGCATTCTTATTGCATCTTTTCTTATTTCCAAATATTTGACATACTTCTGATTTGATAAGTTTAAAAATGAGTTTAAACAAAGGACACCACTGAAGATGATGGAATTTATATGAATTTTAAATGAAGATTTGCAATACTCATACATTGAATGAAAATGGAGCTTTGAACAAAAGGAAAATAAACAATGTTAGCTCCCACGAGATATGAACTCAGATGACTAGATTCAAAGTCCAGGGTGCTAACAATTACACCATGGAACCCTCACCTGAGCAATGGCATCTACTGAAGTGCGCTCATCTTTTAAATGCAAAGAAAAGAAATTCAATACTTTATATATATTATTTCAAGTTTCTAATAAGCTCAGGGATGCAATAGGTATTATGTAGAATATTTGTCCAAAACCAATGATAATATATAAAAAGTAACCTATTTTTTAAAGGAGAAGACAGATACTAGAAACCTAAATGCCTAGGACCAATTTCAGTTGGAGCATCACCCCTTATGTTATCCTAGCATTGAATTGACAGTTTTTCTGTATTTCCATATTTGCATATCAGCCACTTACAATTGTTTCAAGCTTTGTAACAGAGGACTGCCTTTTTTATAGACCAAGGATGAAAGTCTCTTGTGAGTTAAGTCTGATAATGACATCACAATTTGTAAATTAAGCTATAGTATGATTACAGAGTGTAGACTGAATAAAAAGTGCTTTCCTATGGATTAAAGTTTGTATTTTCTTAAGCTTTGCATTCCAAAATGGGCTAGCATTCTTTATTTCCAATGGGCACATTAAGCTACTTCCCCAATATATATTTTTTTGTGTTAAAAGTTATTCATACACAACTTGGTAAAACATACTTAATTTAATACATAATGGATTACATCATGGGATTATCTTTTTCAACAATCTGTAAATTTACAATTAAAAATTGTGTATTAGATTTTTTAGATTGATTTTGCTTAGATTTGCATATACTCCTAGTCTAAATTGTCCATTTTTATACTATTACTAGATGCCTTAATCTTTGTTATTATCCTATCTAATATTTATTTTTATTTTGTAATGTGGAAAGAAACTGGAGCATTTTTATGATACCCATGCTTCAAGTGACTCTATGGCTTAAGCTTTTTTTTGAAAAATGAAATGCTATAAAAACAAAATATGATCTGTGCTTTGAGGTACATTTGCCAGTTTTGTGTTTGCTGGCAGCAATATCTGTGGCCTGTTAGCTCAGTTGGTTAGAGCGTGGTGCTAATAACGCCAAGGTTACTGGTTCGATCCCCGTATGGGCCATTTGCTTTTCTTGATGGACAAGAATGGAATAAGCTCATCGGTGGAGTGCATGAATACTTGAAAACATCATAGACACATATATCACAAAATCTCTTCAAATACTTATCAGAAGCCAGTGGGAGTGTCATCCTTTGGCTGATGAAGATTTTTCTCTACATGGCTCAGTGACTTTTGTCTCAAATCAAGCAATATGGCATAACTAAGATATGCAAGGGCAAATTAATCAGTTATTATATTGCTGCTCAAACATAGAGGGCACTAGGTGTTACTAAAAGAAGAAGAAGAAGATATGTGCTCCCCTCTCATTAGTGCACACTGAAGTAAAAAAAATGGAGAATTTCTAAAGACCAGAGTACAAGCAATGGATCTCTGCATTCTTATTGCATCTTTTCTTATTTCCAAATATTTGACATACTTCTGATTTGATAAGTGTAAAAATGAGTTTAAACAAAGGACACCACTGAAGATGATGGAATTTATATGAATTTTAAATGAAGATTTGCAATACTCATACATTGAATGAAAATGGAGCTTTGAACAAAGGAAAATAAACAATGTTAGCTCCCACGAGATATGAACTCAGATGACTAGATTCAAAGTCCAGGGTGCTAACAATTACACCATGGAACCGTCACCTGAGCAATGGCATCTACTGAAGTGCGCTCATCTTTTAAATGCAAAGAAAAGAAATTCAATACTTTATATATATTATTTCAAGTTTCTAATAAGCTCAGGGATGCAATAGGTATTATGTAGAATATTTGTCCAAAACCAATGATAATATATAAAAAGTAACCTATTTTTTAAAGGAGAAGATAGATACTAGAAACCTAAATGCCTAGGACCAATTTCAGTTGGAGCATCACCCCTTATGTTATCCTAGCATTGAATTGACAGTTTTTCTGTATTTCCATATTTGCATATCAGCCACTTACAATTGTTTCAAGCTTTATAACAGAGGACTGCCTTTTTTATAGACCAAGGATGAAAGTCTCTTGTGAGTTAAGTCTGATAATGGCATAACAATTTGTAAATTAAGCTATAGAATGATTACAGAGTGTAGACTGAATAAAAAGTGCTTTCCTATGGATTGAAGTTTGTATTTTCTTAAGCTTTGCATTCCAAAATGGGCTAGCATTCTTTATTTCCAATGGGCACATTAAGCTACTTCCCCAATATATATTTTTTTGTGTTAAAAGTTATTCATACACAACTTGGTAAAACATACTATATTTAATACATAATGGATTACATCATGGGATTATCTTTTTCAACAATCTGTAAATTTACAATTAAAAATTGTGTATTAGATTTTTTAGATTGATTTTGCTTAGATTTGCATATACTCCTTGTCTAAATTGTCTATTTTTATACTATTAGTAGATGCCTTAATCTTTGTTATTATCCTATCTAATATTTATTTTTATTTTGTAATGTGGAAAGAAACTGGAGCATTTTTATGATAACCATGCTTCAAGTGACTCTATGGCTTAAGCTTTTTTTTGAAAAATGAAATGCTATAAAAACAAAATATGATCTGTGCTTTGAGGTACATTTGCCAGTTTTGTGTTTGCTTGCAGTAATATCTGTGGCCGGTTAGCTCAGTTGGTTAGAGCGTGGTGCTAATAACGCCAAGGTCATGGGTTCGATCCCCGTATGGGCCATTTGCTTTTCTTGATGGACAAGAATGGAATAAGTTCATCGGTGGAGTGCATGAATACTTGAAAACATCATAGACACATATATCACAAAATCTCTTCAAATACATATCAGAAGCCAGTGGGAGTGTCATCCTTTGACTGATGAAGATTTTTCTCTACATGGCTCAGTGACTTTTGTCTTAAATCAAGCAATATGGCATAACTAAGATATGCAAGGGCAAATTAATCAGTTATTATATTGCTGCTCAAACATAGAGGGCACTAGGTGTTACTAGAAGAAGAAGAAGATATGTGCTCCCCTCTCATTAGTGCACACTGAAGTAAAAAAAATGGAGAATTTCTAAAGACCAGAGCACAAGTAATGGATCTCTGCATTCTTATTGCATCTTTTCTTATTTCCAAATATTTGACATACTTCTGATTTGATAAGTTTAAAAATGAGTTTAAACAAAGGACACCACTGAAGATGATGGAATTTATATGAATTTTAAATGAAGATTTGCAATACTCATACATTGAATGAAAATGGAGCTTTGAACAAAAGGAAAATAAACAATGTTAGCTCCCACGAGATATGAACTCAGATGACTAGATTCAAAGTCCAGGGTGCTAACAATTACACCATGGAACCCTCACCTGAGCAATGGCATCTACTGAAGTGCGCTCATCTTTTAAATGCAAAGAAAAGAAATTCAATACTTTATATATATTATTTCAAGTTTCTAATAAGCTCAGGGATGCAATAGGTATTATGTAGAATATTTGTCCAAAACCAATGATAATATATAAAAAGTAACCTATTTTTTAAAGGAGAAGACAGATACTAGAAACCTAAATGCCTAGGACCAATTTCAGTTGGAGCATCACCCCTTATGTTATCCTAGCATTGAATTGACAGTTTTTCTGTATTTCCATATTTGCATATCAGCCACTTACAATTGTTTCAAGCTTTGTAACAGAGGACTGCCTTTTTTATAGACCAAGGATGAAAGTCTCTTGTGAGTTAAGTCTGATAATGACATCACAATTTGTAAATTAAGCTATAGTATGATTACAGAGTGTAGACTGAATAAAAAGTGCTTTCCTATGGATTAAAGTTTGTATTTTCTTAAGCTTTGCATTCCAAAATGGGCTAGCATTCTTTATTTCCAATGGGCACATTAAGCTACTTCCCCAATATATATTTTTTTGTGTTAAAAGTTATTCATACACAACTTGGTAAAACATACTTAATTTAATACATAATGGATTACATCATGGGATTATCTTTTTCAACAATCTGTAAATTTACAATTAAAAATTGTGTATTAGATTTTTTAGATTGATTTTGCTTAGATTTGCATATACTCCTAGTCTAAATTGTCCATTTTTATACTATTACTAGATGCCTTAATCTTTGTTATTATCCTATCTAATATTTATTTTTATTTTGTAATGTGGAAAGAAACTGGAGCATTTTTATGATACCCATGCTTCAAGTGACTCTATGGCTTAAGCTTTTTTTTGAAAAATGAAATGCTATAAAAACAAAATATGATCTGTGCTTTGAGGTACATTTGCCAGTTTTGTGTTTGCTGGCAGCAATATCTGTGGCCTGTTAGCTCAGTTGGTTAGAGCGTGGTGCTAATAACGCCAAGGTTACTGGTTCGATCCCCGTATGGGCCATTTGCTTTTCTTGATGGACAAGAATGGAATAAGCTCATCGGTGGAGTGCATGAATACTTGAAAACATCATAGACACATATATCACAAAATCTCTTCAAATACTTATCAGAAGCCAGTGGGAGTGTCATCCTTTGGCTGATGAAGATTTTTCTCTACATGGCTCAGTGACTTTTGTCTCAAATCAAGCAATATGGCATAACTAAGATATGCAAGGGCAAATTAATCAGTTATTATATTGCTGCTCAAACATAGAGGGCACTAGGTGTTACTAAAAGAAGAAGAAGAAGATATGTGCTCCCCTCTCATTAGTGCACACTGAAGTAAAAAAAATGGAGAATTTCTAAAGACCAGAGTACAAGCAATGGATCTCTGCATTCTTATTGCACATTTCCTTATTTCCAAATATTTGACATACTTCTGATTTGATAAGTGTAAAAATGAGTTTAAACAAAGGACACCACTGAAGATGATGGAATTTATATGAATTTTAAATGAAGATTTGCAATACTCATACATTGAATGAAAATGGAGCTTTGAACAAAGGAAAATAAACAATGTTAGCTCCCACGAGATATGAACTCAGATGACTAGATTCAAAGTCCAGGGTGCTAACAATTACACCATGGAACCGTCACCTGAGCAATGGCATCTACTGAAGTGCGCTCATCTTTTAAATGCAAAGAAAAGAAATTCAATACTTTATATATATTATTTCAAGTTTCTAATAAGCTCAGGGATGCAATAGGTATTATGTAGAATATTTGTCCAAAACCAATGATAATATATAAAAAGTAACCTATTTTTTAAAGGAGAAGATAGATACTAGAAACCTAAATGCCTAGGACCAATTTCAGTTGGAGCATCACCCCTTATGTTATCCTAGCATTGAATTGACAGTTTTTCTGTATTTCCATATTTGCATATCAGCCACTTACAATTGTTTCAAGCTTTATAACAGAGGACTGCCTTTTTTATAGACCAAGGATGAAAGTCTCTTGTGAGTTAAGTCTGATAATGGCATAACAATTTGTAAATTAAGCTATAGAATGATTACAGAGTGTAGACTGAATAAAAAGTGCTTTCCTATGGATTGAAGTTTGTATTTTCTTAAGCTTTGCATTCCAAAATGGGCTAGCATTCTTTATTTCCAATGGGCACATTAAGCTACTTCCCCAATATATATTTTTTTGTGTTAAAAGTTATTCATACACAACTTGGTAAAACATACTATATTTAATACATAATGGATTACATCATGGGATTATCTTTTTCAACAATCTGTAAATTTACAATTAAAAATTGTGTATTAGATTTTTTAGATTGATTTTGCTTAGATTTGCATATACTCCTTGTCTAAATTGTCTATTTTTATACTATTAGTAGATGCCTTAATCTTTGTTATTATCCTATCTAATATTTATTTTTATTTTGTAATGTGGAAAGAAACTGGAGCATTTTTATGATAACCATGCTTCATGTGACTCTATGGCTTAAGCTTTTTTTTGAAAAATGAAATGCTATAAAAACAAAATATGATCTGTGCTTTGAGGTACATTTGCCAGTTTTGTGTTTGCTTGCAGTAATATCTGTGGCCGGTTAGCTCAGTTGGTTAGAGCGTGGTGCTAATAACGCCAAGGTCATGGGTTCGATCCCCGTATGGGCCATTTGCTTTTCTTGATGGACAAGAATGGAATAAGCTCATCGGTGGAGTGCATGAATACTTGAAAACATCATAGACACATATATCACAAAATCTCTTCAAATACATATCAGAAGCCAGTGGGAGTGTCATCCTTTGGCTGATGAAGATTTTTCTCTACATGGCAAAGTGACTTTTGTCTCAAATCAAGCAATATGGCATAACTAAGATATGCAAGGGCAAATTAATCAGTTATTATATTGCTGCTCAAACATAGAGGGCACTAGGTGTTACTAAAAGAAGAAGAAGATATGTGATCCCCTCTCATTAGTGCACACTGAAGTAAAAAAAACATGGAGAATTTCTAAAGACCAGAGCACAAGTAATGGATCTCTGCATTCTTATTGCATCTTTTCTTATTTCCAAATATTTGACATACTTCTGGTTTGATAAGTTTAAAAATGAGTTTAAACAAAGGACACCACTGAAGATGATGGAATTTATATGAATTTTAAATGAAGATTTGCAATACTCATACATTGAATGAAAATGGAGCTTTGAACAAAAGGAAAATAAACAATGTTAGCTCCCATGAGATATGAATTCAGATGACTAGATTCAAAGTCCAGGGTGCTAACAATTACACCATGGAACCCTCACATGAGCAATGGCATCTACTGAAGTGCGCTCATCTTTTAAATGCAAAGAAAAGAAATTCAATACTTTATATATATTATTTCAAGTTTCTAATAAGCTCAGGGATGCAATAGGTATTATGTAGAATATTTGTCCAAAACCAATGATAATATATAAAAAGTAACCTATTTTTTAAAGTAGAAGATAGATACTAGAAACCTAAATGCCTAGGACCAATTTCAGTTGGAGCATCACCCCTTATGTTATCTTAGCATTGAATTGACAGTTTTTCTGTATTTCCATATTTGCATATCAGCCACTTACAATTGTTTCAAGCTTTATAACAGAGGACTGCCTTTTTTATAGACCAAGGATGAAAGTCTCTTGTGAGTTAAGTCTGATAATGACATCACAATTTGTAAATTAAGCTATAGTATGATTACAGAGTGTAGACTGAATAAAAAGTGCTTTCCTATGGATTGAAGTTTGTATTTTTTTAAGCTTTGCATTCCAAAATGGGCTAGCATTCTTTATTTCCAATGGGCACATTAAGCTACTTCCCCAATATATATTTTTTTGTGTTAAAAGTTATTCATACACAATTTGGTAAAACATACTAAATTTAATACATAATGGATTACATCCTGGGATTATCTTTTTCAACAATCTGTAAATTTACAATTAAAAATTGTGTATTAGATTTTTTAGATTGATTTTGCTTAGATTTGCATATACTCCTAGTCTAAATTGTCTATTTTTATACTATTACTAGATGCCTTAATCTTTGTTATTATCCTATCTAATATTTATTTTTTATTTTGTAATGTGGAAAGAAACTGGAGCATTTTTATGATACCCATGCTTCAAGTGACTCTATGGCTTAAGCTTTTTTTTGAAAAATGAAATGCTATAAAAACAAAATATGATCTATGCTTTGAGGTACATTTGCCAGTTTTGTGTTTGACTGCAGTAATATCTGTGGCCAGTTAGCTCAGTTGTTTAGAGTGTGGTGCTAATAACGCCAAGGTCACAGGTTCGATACCCGTATGGGCCATTTGCTTTTCTTGATGGACAAGAATGGAATAAGCTCATCGGTGGAGTGCATGAATACTTGAAAACATCATAGACACATATATCACAAAATCTCTTCAAATACTTATCAGAAGCCAGTGGGAGTATCATCCTTTGGCTGATGATGATTTTTCTCTACATGGCTCAATGAGTTTTGTCTCAAATCAAGCAATATGGCATAACTAAGATATGCAAGGGCAAATTAATCAGTTATTATATTGCTGCTCAAACATAGAGGGCACTAGGTGTTACTAAAAGAAGAAGAAGAAGATATGTGCTCCCCTCTCATTAGTGCACACTGAAGTAAAAAAATTGAGAATTTCTAAAGACCAGAGCACAAGTAATGGATCTCTGCATTCTTATTGCATCTTTTCTTATTTCCAAATATTTGACATACTTCTGATTTGATAAGTTTAAAAATGAGTTTAATCAAAGGACACCACTGAAGATGATGGAATTTATATGAATTTTAAATGAAGATTTGCAATACTCATACATTGAATGAAAATGGAGCTTTGAACAAAAGGAAAATAAACAATGTTAGCTCCCACGAGATATGAACTCAGATGACTAGATTCAAAGTCCAGGGTGCTAACAATTACACCATGGAACCCTCACCTGAGCAATGGCATCTACTGAAGTGCGCTCATCTTTTAAATGCAAAGAAAAGAAATTCAATACTTTATATATATTATTTCAAGTTTCTAATAAGCTCAGGGATGCAATAGGTATTATGTAGAATATTTGTCCAAAACCAATGATAATATATAAAAAGTAACCTATTTTTTAAAGGAGAAGACAGATACTAGAAACCTAAATGCCTAGGCCCAATTTCAGTTGGAGCATCACCCCTTATGTTATCCTAGCATTGAATTGACAGTTTTTCTGTATTTCCATATTTGCATATCAGCCACTTACAATTGTTTCAAGCTTTATAACAGAGGACTGCCTTTTTTATAGACCAAGGATGAAAGTCTCTTGTGAGTTAAGTCTGATAATGGCATAACAATTTGTAAATTAAGCTATAGAATGATTACAGAGTGTAGACTGAATAAAAAGTGCTTTCCTATGGATTGAAGTTTGTATTTTCTTAAGCTTTGCATTCCAAAATGGGCTAGCATTCTTTATTTCCAATGGGCACATTAAGCTACTTCCCCAATATATATTTTTTTGTGTTAAAAGTTATTCATACACAACTTGGTAAAACATACTATATTTAATACATAATGGATTACATCATGGGATTATCTTTTTCAACAATCTGTAAATTTACAATTAAAAATTGTGTATTAGATTTTTTAGATTGATTTTGCTTAGATTTGCATATACTCCTTGTCTAAATTGTCTATTTTTATACTATTAGTAGATGCCTTAATCTTTGTTATTATCCTATCTAATATTTATTTTTATTTTGTAATGTGGAAAGAAACTGGAGCATTTTTATGATAACCATGCTTCATGTGACTCTATGGCTTAAGCTTTTTTTTGAAAAATGAAATGCTATAAAAACAAAATATGATCTGTGCTTTGAGGTACATTTGCCAGTTTTGTGTTTGCTTGCAGTAATATCTGTGGCCGGTTAGCTCAGTTGGTTAGAGCGTGGTGCTAATAACGCCAAGGTCATGGGTTCGATCCCCGTATGGGCCATTTGCTTTTCTTGATGGACAAGAATGGAATAAGCTCATCGGTGGAGTGCATGAATACTTGAAAACATCATAGACACATATATCACAAAATCTCTTCAAATACATATCAGAAGCCAGTGGGAGTGTCATCCTTTGGCTGATGAAGATTTTTCTCTACATGGCAAAGTGACTTTTGTCTCAAATCAAGCAATATGGCATAACTAAGATATGCAAGGGCAAATTAATCAGTTATTATATTGCTGCTCAAACATAGAGGGCACTAGGTGTTACTAAAAGAAGAAGAAGATATGTGATCCCCTCTCATTAGTGCACACTGAAGTAAAAAAAACATGGAGAATTTCTAAAGACCAGAGCACAAGTAATGGATCTCTGCATTCTTATTGCATCTTTTCTTATTTCCAAATATTTGACATACTTCTGGTTTGATAAGTTTAAAAATGAGTTTAAACAAAGGACACCACTGAAGATGATGGAATTTATATGAATTTTAAATGAAGATTTGCAATACTCATACATTGAATGAAAATGGAGCTTTGAACAAAAGGAAAATAAACAATGTTAGCTCCCATGAGATATGAATTCAGATGACTAGATTCAAAGTCCAGGGTGCTAACAATTACACCATGGAACCCTCACATGAGCAATGGCATCTACTGAAGTGCGCTCATCTTTTAAATGCAAAGAAAAGAAATTCAATACTTTATATATATTATTTCAAGTTTCTAATAAGCTCAGGGATGCAATAGGTATTATGTAGAATATTTGTCCAAAACCAATGATAATATATAAAAAGTAACCTATTTTTTAAAGTAGAAGATAGATACTAGAAACCTAAATGCCTAGGACCAATTTCAGTTGGAGCATCACCCCTTATGTTATCTTAGCATTGAATTGACAGTTTTTCTGTATTTCCATATTTGCATATCAGCCACTTACAATTGTTTCAAGCTTTATAACAGAGGACTGCCTTTTTTATAGACCAAGGATGAAAGTCTCTTGTGAGTTAAGTCTGATAATGACATCACAATTTGTAAATTAAGCTATAGTATGATTACAGAGTGTAGACTGAATAAAAAGTGCTTTCCTATGGATTGAAGTTTGTATTTTTTTAAGCTTTGCATTCCAAAATGGGCTAGCATTCTTTATTTCCAATGGGCACATTAAGCTACTTCCCCAATATATATTTTTTTGTGTTAAAAGTTATTCATACACAATTTGGTAAAACATACTAAATTTAATACATAATGGATTACATCCTGGGATTATCTTTTTCAACAATCTGTAAATTTACAATTAAAAATTGTGTATTAGATTTTTTAGATTGATTTTGCTTAGATTTGCATATACTCCTAGTCTAAATTGTCTATTTTTATACTATTACTAGATGCCTTAATCTTTGTTATTATCCTATCTAATATTTATTTTTTATTTTGTAATGTGGAAAGAAACTGGAGCATTTTTATGATACCCATGCTTCAAGTGACTCTATGGCTTAAGCTTTTTTTTGAAAAATGAAATGCTATAAAAACAAAATATGATCTATGCTTTGAGGTACATTTGCCAGTTTTGTGTTTGACTGCAGTAATATCTGTGGCCAGTTAGCTCAGTTGTTTAGAGTGTGGTGCTAATAACGCCAAGGTCACAGGTTCGATACCCGTATGGGCCATTTGCTTTTCTTGATGGACAAGAATGGAATAAGCTCATCGGTGGAGTGCATGAATACTTGAAAACATCATAGACACATATATCACAAAATCTCTTCAAATACTTATCAGAAGCCAGTGGGAGTATCATCCTTTGGCTGATGATGATTTTTCTCTACATGGCTCAATGAGTTTTGTCTCAAATCAAGCAATATGGCATAACTAAGATATGCAAGGGCAAATTAATCAGTTATTATATTGCTGCTCAAACATAGAGGGCACTAGGTGTTACTAAAAGAAGAAGAAGAAGATATGTGCTCCCCTCTCATTAGTGCACACTGAAGTAAAAAAATTGAGAATTTCTAAAGACCAGAGCACAAGTAATGGATCTCTGCATTCTTATTGCATCTTTTCTTATTTCCAAATATTTGACATACTTCTGATTTGATAAGTTTAAAAATGAGTTTAATCAAAGGACACCACTGAAGATGATGGAATTTATATGAATTTTAAATGAAGATTTGCAATACTCATACATTGAATGAAAATGGAGCTTTGAACAAAAGGAAAATAAACAATGTTAGCTCCCACGAGATATGAACTCAGATGACTAGATTCAAAGTCCAGGGTGCTAACAATTACACCATGGAACCCTCACCTGAGCAATGGCATCTACTGAAGTGCGCTCATCTTTTAAATGCAAAGAAAAGAAATTCAATACTTTATATATATTATTTCAAGTTTCTAATAAGCTCAGGGATGCAATAGGTATTATGTAGAATATTTGTCCAAAACCAATGATAATATATAAAAAGTAACCTATTTTTTAAAGGAGAAGACAGATACTAGAAACCTAAATGCCTAGGCCCAATTTCAGTTGGAGCATCACCCCTTATGTTATCCTAGCATTGAATTGACAGTTATTCTGTATTTCCATATTTGCATATCAGCCACTTACAATTGTTTCAAGCTTTATAACAGAGGACTGCCTTTTTTATAGACCAAGGATGAAAGTCTCTTGTGAGTTAAGTCTGATAATGACATCACAATTTGTAAATTAAGCTATAGTATGATTACAGAGTGTAGACTGAATAAAAAGTGCTTTCCTATGGATTAAAGTTTGTATTTTCTTAAGCTTTGCATTCCAAAATGGGCTAGCATTCTTTATTTCCAATGGGCACATTAAGCTACTTCCCCAATATATATTTTTTTTTGTGTTAAAAGTTATTCATACACAACTTGGTAAAACATACTATATTTAATACATAATGGATTACATCATGGGATTATCTTTTTCAACAATCTGTAAATTTACAATTAAAAATTGTGTATTAGATTTTTTAGATTGATTTTGCTTAGATTTGCATATACTCCTAGTCTAAATTGTCCATTTTTATACTATTACTAGATGCCTTAATCTTTGTTATTATCCTATCTAATATTTATTTTTATTTTGTAATGTGAAAAGAAACTGGAGCATTTTTATGATACCCATGCTTCAAGTGACTCTATGGCTTAATCTTTTTTTTGAAAAATGAAATGCTATAAAAACAAAATATGATCTGTGCTTTGAGGTACATTTGCCAGTTTTGTGTTTGCTGGCAGCAATATCTGTGGCCTGTTAGCTCAGTTGGTTAGAGCATGGTGCTAATAACGCCATGGTTACGGGTTCGATCCCCGTATGGGCCATTTGCTTTTCTTGATGGACAAGAATGGAATAAGCTCATCGGTGGAGTGCATGAATACTTGAAAACATCATAGACACATATATCACAAAATCTCTTCAAATACTTATCAGAAGCCAGTGGGAGTGTCATCCTTTGGCTGATGAAGATTTTTCTCTACATGGCTCAGTGACTTTTGTCTCAAATCAAGCAATATGGCATAACTAAGATATGCAAGGGCAAATTAATCAGTTATTATATTGCTGCTCAAACATAGAGGGCACTAGGTGTTACTAAAAGAAGAAGAAGAAGATATGTGCTCCCCTCTCATTAGTGCACACTGAAGTAAAAAAATGGAGAATTTCTAAAGACCAGAGCACAAGCAATGGATCTCTGCATTCTTATTGCATCTTTTCTTATTTCCAAATATTTTACATACTACTGATTTGATAAGTTTAAAAATGAGTTTAAACAAAGGACACCACTGATGATGCTGGAATTTATATGAATTTTAAATGAAGATTTGCAATACTCATACATTGAATGAAAATGGAGCTTTGAACAAAGGAAAATAAACAATGTTAGCTCCCACGAGATATGAACTCAGATGACTAGATTCAAAGTCCAGGGTGCTAACAATTACACCATGGAACCCTCACCTGAGCAATGGCATCTACTGAAGTGCGCTCATCTTTTAAATGCAAAGAAAAGAAATTCAATACTTTATATATATTATTTCAAGTTTCTAATAAGCTCAGGGATGCAATAGGTATTATGTAGAATATTTGTCCAAAACCAATGATAATATATAAAAAGTAACCTATTTTTTAAAGGAGAAGATAGATACTAGAAACCTAAATGCCTAGGACCAATTTCAGTTGGAGCATCACCCCTTATGTTATCCTAGCATTGAATTGACAGTTTTTCTGTATTTCCATATTTGCATATCAGCCACTTACAATTGTTTCAAGCTTTATAACAGAGGACTGCCTTTTTTATAGACCAAGGATGAAAGTCTCTTGTGAGTTAAGTCTGATAATGACATAACAATTTGTAAATTAAGCTATAGAATGATTACAGAGTGTAGACTGAATAAAAAGTGCTTTCCTATGGATTGAAGTTTGTATTTTCTTAAGCTTTGCATTCCAAAATGGGCTAGCATTCTTTATTTCCAATGGGCACATTAAGCTACTTCACCAATATATATTTTTTTGTGTTAAAAGTTATTCATACACAACTTGGTAAAACATACTATATTTAATACATAATGGATTACATCCTGGGATTATCTTTTTCAACAATCTGTAAATTTACAATTAAAAATTGTGTATTAGATTTTTTAGATTGATTTTGCTTAGATTTGCATATACTCCTAGTCTAAATTGTCCATTTTTATACTATTACTAGATGCCTTAATCTTTGTTATTATCCTATCTAATATTTATTTTTATTTTGTAATGTGGAAAGAAACTGGAGCATTTTTATGATACCCATGCTTCAAGTGACTCTATGGCTTAAGCTTTTTTTTGAAAAATGAAATGCTATAAAAACAAAATATGATCTGTGCTTTGAGGTACATTTGCCAGTTTTGTGTTTGCTGACAGCAATATCTGTGGCCTGTTAGCTCAGTTGGTTAGAGCGTGGTGCTAATAACGCCAAGGTTACGGGTTCGATCCCCGTATGGGCCATTTGCTTTTCTTGATGGACAAGAATGGAATAAGCTCATCGGTGGAGTGCATGAATACTTGAAAACATCATAGACACATATATCACAAAATCTCTTCAAATACTTATCAGAAGCCAGTGGGAGTGTCATCCTTTGGCTGATGAAGATTTTTCTCTACATGGCTCAGTGACTTTTGTCTCAAATCAAGCAATATGGCATAACTAAGATATGCAAGGGCAAATTAATCAGTTATTATATTGCTGCTCAAACATAGAGGGCACTAGGTGTTACTAAAAGAAGAAGAAGAAGATATGTGCTCCCCTCTCATTAGTGCACACTGAAGTAAAAAAATGGAGAATTTCTAAAGACCAGAGTACAAGCAATGGATCTCTGCATTCTTATTGCATCTTTTCTTATTTCCAAATATTTGACATACTTCTGATTTGATAAGTGTAAAAATGAGTTTTAACAAAGGACACCACTGAAGATGATGGAATTTATATGAATTTTAAATGAAGATTTGCAATACTCATACATTGAATGAAAATGGAGCTTTGAACAAAGGAAAATAAACAATGTTAGCTCCCACGAGATATGAACTCAGATGACTAGATTCAAAGTCCAGGGTGCTAACAATTACACCATGGAACCCTCACCTGAGCAATGGCATCTACTGAAGTGCGCTCATCTTTTAAATGCAAAGAAAAGAAATTCAATACTTTATATATATTATTTCAAGTTTCTAATAAGCTCAGGGATGCAATAGGTATTATGTAGAATATTTGTCCAAAACCAATGATAATATATAAAAAGTAACCTATTTTTTAAAGGAGAAGATAGATACTAGAAACCTAAATGCCTAGGACCAATTTCAGTTGGAGCATCACCCCTTATGTTATCCTAGCATTGAATTGACAGTTTTTCTGTATTTCCATATTTGCATATCAGCCACTTACAATTGTTTCAAGCTTTATAACAGAGGACTGCCTTTTTTATAGACCAAGGATGAAAGTCTCTTGTGAGTTAAGTCTGATAATGGCATAACAATTTGTAAATTAAGCTATAGAATGATTACAGAGTGTAGACTGAATAAAAAGTGCTTTCCTATGGATTGAAGTTTGTATTTTCATAAGCTTTGCATTCCAAAATGGGCTAGCATTCTTTATTTCCAATGGGCACATTAAGCTACTTCCCCAATATATATTTTTTTGTGTTAAAAGTTATTCATACACAACTTGGTAAAACATACTATATTTAATACATAATGGATTACATCATGGGATTATCTTTTTCAACAATCTGTAAATTTACTATTAAAAATTGTGTATTAGATTTTTTAGATTGATTTTGCTTAGATTTGCATATACTCCTTGTCTAAATTGTCTATTTTTATACTATTAGTAGATGCCTTAATCTTTGTTATTATCCTATCTAATATTTATTTTTATTTTGTAATGTGGAAAGAAACTGGAGCATTTTTATGATAACCATGCTTCAAGTGACTCTATGGCTTAAGCTTTTTTTTGAAAAATGAAATGCTATAAAAACAAAATATGATCTGTGCTTTGAGGTACATTTGCCAGTTTTGTGTTTGCTTGCAGTAATATCTGTGGCCGGTTAGCTCAGTTGGTTAGAGCGTGGTGCTAATAACGCCAAGGTCATGGGTTCGATCCCCATATGGGCCATTTGCTTTTCTTGATGAACAAGAATGGAATAAGTTCATCGGTGGAGTGCATGAATACTTGAAAACATCATAGACACATATCAGAAGCCAGTGGGAGTGTCATCCTTTGACTGATGAAGATTTTTCTCTACATGGCTCAGTGACTTTTGTCTTAAATCAAGCAATATGGCATAACTAAGATATGCAAGGGCAAATTAATCAGTTATTATATTGCTGCTCAAACATAGAGGGCACTAGGTGTTACTAGAAGAAGAAGAAGATATGTGCTCCCCTCTCATTAGTGCACACTGAAGTAAAAAAAAATGGAGAATTTCTAAAGACCAGAGCACAAGTAATGGATCTCTGCATTCTTATTGCATCTTTTCTTATTTCCAAATATTTGACATACTTCTGATTTGATAAGTTTAAAAATGAGTTTAAACAAAGGACACCACTGAAGATGATGGAATTTATATGAATTTTAAATGAAGATTTGCAATACTCATACATTGAATGAAAATGGAGCTTTGAACAAAAGGAAAATAAACAATGTTAGCTCCCACGAGATATGAACTCAGATTACTAGATTCAAAGTCCAGGGTGCTAACAATTACACCATGGAACCCTCACCTGAGCAATGGCATCTACTGAAGTGCACTCATCTTTTAAATGCAAAGAAAAGAAATGCAATACTTTATATATATTATTTCAAGTTTCTAATAAGCTCAGGGATGCAATAGGTATTATGTAGAATATTTGTCCAAACCCAATGATAATATATAAAAAGTAACCTATTTTTTAAAGAAGAAGATAGATACTAGAAACCTAAATGCCTAGGACCAATTTCAGTTGGAGCATCACCCCTTATGTTATCCTAGCATTGAATTGACAGTTTTTCTGTATTTCCATATTTGCATATCAGCCACTTACAATTGTTTCAAGCTTTATAACAGAGGACTGCCTTTTTTATAGACCAAGGATGAAAGTCTCTTGTGAGTTAAGTCTGATAATGACATCACAATTTGTAAATTAAGCTATAGTATGATTACAGAGTGTAGACTGAATAAAAAGTGCTTTCCTGTGGATTGAAGTTTGTATTTTCTTAAGCTTTGCATTCCAAAATGGGCTAGCATTCTTTATTTCCAATGGGCACATTAAGCTACTTCCCCAATATATATTTTTTTGTGTTAAAAGTTATTCATACACAACTTGGTAAAACATACTAAATTTAATACATAATGGATTACATCCTGGGATTATCTTTTTCAACAATCTGTAAATTTACAATTAAAAATTGTGTATTAGATTTTTTAGATTGATTTTGTTTAGATTTGCATATACTCCTAGTCTAAATTGTCTATTTTTATACTATTACTAGATGCCTTAATCTTTGTTATTATCCTATCTAATATTTATTTTTATTTTGTAATGTGGAAAGAAACTGGAGCATTTTTATGATACCCATGCTTCAAGTGACTCTATGGCTTAAGCTTTTTTTGAAAAATGAAATGCTATAAAAACAAAATATGATCTGTGCTTTGAGGTACATTTGCCAGTTTTGTGTTTGCTGGTAGTAATATCTGTGGCCTGTTAGCTCAGTTGGTTAGAGCGTGGTGCTAATAACGCCAAGGTCACGGGTTTGATCCCCGTATGGGCCATTTGCTTTTCTTGATGGACAAGAATGGAATAAGCTCATCGGTGGAGTGCATGAATACTTGAAAACATCATAGACACATATATCACAAAATCTCTTCAAATACATATCAGAAGCCAGTGAGAGTGCCATCCTTTGGCTGATGAAGATTTTTCTCTACATGGCTCAGTGACTTTTGTCTCAAATCAAGCAATATGGCATAACTAAGATATGCAAGTGCAAATTAATCAGTTATTATATTGCTGCTCAAACATAGAGGGCACTAGGTGTTACTAGAAGAAGAAGAAGATATGTGATCCCCTCTCATTAGTGCACACTGAAGTAAAAAAAATGGAGAATTTCTAAAGACCAGAGCACAAGTAATGGATCTCTGCATTCTTATTGCATCTTTTCTTATTTCCAAATATTTGACATACTTCTGGTTTGATAAGTTTAAAAATGAGTTTAAACAAAGGACACCACTGAAGATGATAGAATTTATATGAATTTTAAATGAAGATTTGCAATACTCATACATTGAATGAAAATGGAGCTTTGAACAAAAGGAAAATAAACAATGTTAGCTCCCACGAGATATTAACTAAGATTACTAGATTCAAAGTCCAGGGTGCTAACAATTACACCATGGAACCCTCACCTGAGCAATGGCATCTACTGAAGTGCACTCATCTTTTAAATGCAAAGAAAAGAAATTCAATACTTTATATATATTATTTCAAGTTTCTAATAAGCTCAGGGATGCAATAGGTATTATGTAGAATATTTGTCCAAACCCAATGATAATATATAAAAAGTAACCTATTTTTTAAAGGAGAAGATAGATACTAGAAACCTAAATGCCTAGGACCAATTTCAGTTGGAGCATCACCCCTTATGTTATCTTAGCATTGAATTGACAGTTTTTCTGTATTTCCATATTTGCATATCAGCCACTTACAATTGTTTCAAGCTTTATAACAGAGGACTGCCTTTTTTATAGACCAAGGATGAAAGTCTCTTGTGAGTTAAGTCTGATAATGACATCACAATTTGTAAATTAAGCTATAGTATGATTACAGAGTGTAGACTGAATAAAAAGTGCTTTCCTATGGATTGAAGTTTGTATTTTTTTAAGCTTTGCATTCCAAAATGGGCTAGCATTCTTTATTTCCAATGGGCACATTAAGCTACTTCCCCAATATATATTTTTTTGTGTTAAAAGTTATTCATACACAATTTGGTAAAACATACTAAATTTAATACATAATGGATTACATCCTGGGATTATCTTTTTCAACAATCTGTAAATTTACAATTAAAAATTGTGTATTAGATTTTTTAGATTGATTTTGCTTAGATTTGCATATACTCCTAGTCTAAATTGTCTATTTTTATACTATTACTAGATGCCTTAATCTTTGTTATTATCCTATCTAATATTTATTTTTATTTTGTAATGTGGAAAGAAACTGGAGCATTTTTATGATACCCATGCTTCAAGTGACTCTATGGCTTAAGCTTTTTTTTGAAAAATGAAATGCTATAAAAACAAAATATGATCTATGCTTTGAGGTACATTTGCCAGTTTTGTGTTTGCTTGCAGTAATATCTGTGGCCAGTTAGCTCAGTTGTTTAGAGTGTGGTGCTAATAACGCCAAGGTCACAGATTCGATCCCCGTATGGGCCATTTGCTTTTCTTGATGGACAAGAATGGAATAAGCTCATCGGTGGAGTGCATGAATACTTGAAAACATCATAGACACATATATCACAAAATCTCTTCAAATACATATCAGAAGCCAGTGGGAGTGTCATCCTTTGGCTGATGAAGATTTTTCTCTACATGGCTCAGTGACTTTTGTCTCAAATCAAGCAATATGGCATAACTAAGATATGCAAGGGCAAATTAATCAGTTATTATATTGCTGCTCAAACATAGAGGGCACTAGATGTTACTAGAAGAAGAAGAAGATATGTGCTCCCCTCTCATTAGTGCACACTGAAGTAAAAAAAAAATGGAGAATTTCTAAAGACCAGAGCACAAGTAATGGATCTCTGCATTCTTATTGCATCTTTTCTTATTTCCAAATATTTGACATACTTCTGGTTTGATAAGTTTAAAAATGAGTTTAAACAAAGGACACCACTGAAGATGATGGAATTTATATGAATTTTAAATGAAGATTTGCAATACTCATACATTGAATAAAAATGGAGCTTTGAACAAAAGGAAAATAAACAATGTTAGCTCCCACGAGATATGAACTCAGATGACTAGATTCAAAGTCCAGGGTGCTAACAATTACACCATGGAACCCTCACCTGAGCAATGGCATCTACTGAAGTGCGCTCATCTTTTAAATGCAAAGAAAAGAAATTCAATACTTTATATATATTATTTCAAGTTTCTAATAAGCTCAGGGATGCAATAGGTATTATGTAGAATATTTGTCCAAAACCAATGATAATATATAAAAAGTAACCTATTTTTTAAAGGAGAAGATAGATACTAGAAACCTAAATGCCTAGGACCAATTTCAGTTGGAGCATCACCCCTTATGTTATCCTAGCATTGAATTGACAGTTTTTCTGTATTTCCATATTTGCATATCAGCCACTTACAATTGTTTCAAGCTTTATAACAGAGGACTGCCTTTTTTATAGACCAAGGATGAAAGTCTCTTGTGAGTTAAGTCTGATAATGACATCACAATTTGTAAATTAAGCTATAGTATGATTACAGAGTGTAGACTGAATAAAAAGTGCTTTCCTATGGATTGAAGTTTGTATTTTCTTAAGCTTTGCATTCCAAAATGGGCTAGCATTCTTTATTTCCAATGGGCACATTAAGCTACTTCCCCAATATATATTTTTTTGTGTTAAAAGTTATTCATACACAATTTGGTAAAACATACTAAATTTAATACATAATGGATTACATCCTGGGATTATCTTTTTTCAACAATCTGTAAATTTACAATTAAAAATTGTGTATTAGATTTTTTAGATTGATTTTGCTTAGATTTGCATATACTCCTAGTCTAAATTGTCTATTTTTATACTATTACTAGATGCCTTAATCTTTGTTATTATCCTATCTAATATTTATTTTTTATTTTGTAATGTGGAAAGAAACTGGAGCATTTTTATGATACCCATGCTTCAAGTGACTCTATGGCTTAAGCTTTTTTTTGAAAAATGAAATGCTATAAAAACAAAATATGATCTATGCTTTGAGGTACATTTGCCAGTTTTGTGTTTGCTTGCAGTAATATCTGTGGCCAGTTAGCTCAGTTGTTTAGAGTGTGGTGCTAATAACGCCAAGGTCACAGGTTCGATCCCCGTATGGGCCATTTGCTTTTCTTGATGGACAAGAATGGAATAAGCTCATCGGTGGAGTGCATGAATACTTGAAAACATCATAGACACATATATCACAAAATCTCTTCAAATACATATCAGAAGCCAGTGGGAGTGTCATCCTTTGGCTGATGAAGATTTTTCTCTACATGGCTCAGTGACTTTTGTCTCAAATCAAGCAATATGGCATAACTAAGATATGCAAGGGCAAATTAATCAGTTATTATATTGCTGCTCAAACATAGAGGGCACTAGATGTTACTAGAAGAAGAAGAAGATATGTGCTCCCCTCTCATTTGTGCACACTGAAGTAAAAAAAAAATGGAGAATTTCTAAAGACCAGAGCACAAGTAATGGATCTCTGCATTCTTATTGCATCTTTTCTTATTTCCAAATATTTGACATACTTCTGGTTTGATAAGTTTAAAAATGAGTTTAAACAAAGGACACCAGTGAAGATGATGGAATTTATATGAATTTTAAATGAAGGTTTGCAATACTCATACATTGAATAAAAATGGAGCTTTGAACAAAAGGAAAATAAACAATGTTAGCTCCCACGAGATATGAACTCAGATTACTAGATTCAAAGTCCAGGGTGCTAACAATTACACCATGGAACCCTCACCTGAGCAATGGCATCTACTGAAGTGCGCTCATCTTTTAAATGCAAAGAAAAGAAATTCAATACTTTATATATATTATTTCAAGTTTCTAATAAGCTCAGGGATGCAATAGGTATTATGTAGAATATTTGTCCAAACCCAATGATAATATATAAAAAGTAACCTATTTTTTAAAGAAGATAGATACTAGAAACCTAAATGCCTAGGACCAATTTTAGTTGGAGCATCACCCCTTATGTTATCCTAGCATTGAGTTGACAGTTTTTCTGTATTTCCATATTTGCATATCAGCCACTTACAATTGTTTCAAGCTTTATAACAGAGGACTGCCTTTTTTATAGACCAAGGATGAAAGTCTCTTGTGAGTTAAGTCTGATAATGACATCACAATTTGTAAATTAAGCTATAGTATGATTACAGAGTGTAGACGGAATAAAAAGTGCTTTCCTATGGATTGAAGTTTGTATTTTCTTAAGCTTTGCATTCCAAAATGGGCTAGCATTCTTTATTTCCAATGGGCACATTAAGCTACTTCCCCAATATATATTTTTTTGTGTTAAAAGTTATTCATACACAACTTGGTAAAACATACTTAATTTAATACATAATGGGTTACATCCTGGGATTATCTTTTTCAACAATCTGTAAATTTGCAATTAAAAATTGTGTATTAGATTTTTCAGATTGATATTGCTTAGATTTGCATATACTCCTTGTCTAAATTGTCTATTTTTATACTATTAGTAGATGCCTTAATCTTTGTTATTATCCTATCTAATATTTATTTTTATTTTGTAATGTGGAAAGAAACTGGAGCATTTTTATGATACCCATGCTTCAAGTGACTCTATGGCTTAAGCTTTTTTTTTGAAAAATGAAATGCTATAAAAACAAAATATGATCTGTGCTTTGAGGTACATTTGCCAGTTTTGTGTTTGCTCATAGCAGCATCTGTGGCCGGCTAGCTCAGTTAGTTAGAGCGTGGTGCTAATAACGCCATGGTCACGGGTTCGATCCCCGTATGGGCTATTTGCTTTTCTTGATGGACAAGAATGCAATAAGCTCATCGGTGGAGTGCATGAATACTTGAAAACATCACAGACACATATATCACAAAATCTCTTCAAATACTTATCAGAAGCCAGTGGGAGTGTCATCCTTTGGCTGATGAAGATTTTTCTCTACATGGCTCAGTGACTT
Source organism: Pseudophryne corroboree (assembly GCF_028390025.1). NCBI lineage: Eukaryota > Metazoa > Chordata > Amphibia > Anura > Myobatrachidae > Pseudophryne > Pseudophryne corroboree. Next base: position 165,686,168 of record NC_086454.1, on the reverse strand, counting down.
TTGTCTCAAATCAAGCAATATGGCAAAACTAAGATATGCAAGGGCAAATTAATCAGTTATTATATTGCTGCTCAAACATAGAGGGCACTAGGTGTTACTAGAAGAAGAAGAAGATATGTGCTCCCCTCTCATTAGTGCACACTGAAGTAAAAAAATGGAGAATTTCTAAAGACCAGAGCACAAGCAATGGATCTCTGCATTCTTATTGCATCTTTTCTTATTTCCAAATATTTGACATACTTCTGATTTGATAAGTTTAAAAATGAGTTTAAACAAAGGACACCACTGAAGATGATGGAATTTATATGGATTTTAAATGAAGATTTGCAATACTCATACATTGAATGAAAATGGAGCTTTGAACAAAAGGAAAATAAACAATGTTAGCTCCCACGAGATATGAACTCAGATGACTAGATTCAAAGTCCAGGGTGCTAACAATTACACCATGGAACCCTCACCTGAGCAATGGCATCTACTGAAGTGCGCTCATCTTTTAAATGCAAAGAAAAGAAATTCAATACTTTACATATATTATTTCAAGTTTCTAATAAGCTCAGGGATGCAATAGGTATTATGTAGAATATTTGTCCAAAACCAATGATAATATATAAAAAGTAACCTATTTTTTAAAGGAGAAGATAGATACTAGAAACCTAAATGCCTAGGACCAATTTCAGTTGGAGCATCACCCCTTATGTTATCCTAGCATTGAATTGACAGTTTTTCTGTATTTCCATATTTGCATATCAGCCACTAACAATTGTTTCAAGCTTTATAACAGAGGACTGCCTTTTTTATAGACCAAGGATGAAAGTCTCTTGTGAGTTAAGTCTGATAATGACATCACAATTTGTAAATTAAGCTATAGTATGATTACAGAGTGTAGACTGAATAAAAAGTGCTTTCCTATGGATTGAAGTTTGTATTTTCTTAAGCTTTGCATTCCAAAATGGGCTAGCATTCTTTATTTCCAATGGGCACATTAAGCTACTTCCCCAATATATATTTTTTTGTGTTAAAAGTTATTCATACACAACTTGGTAAAACATACTAAATTTAATACATAATGGATTACATCCTGGGATTATCTTTTTCAACAATCTGTAAATTTACAATTAAAAATTGTGTATTAGATTTTTTAGATTGATTTTGCTTAGATTTGCATATACTCCTAGTCTAAATTGTCTATTTTTATACTATTACTAGATGGCTTAATCTTTGTTATTATCCTATCTAATATTTATTTTTATTTTGTAATGTGGAAAGAAACTGGAGCATTTTTATGATACCCATGCTTCAAGTGACTCTATGGCTTAAGTTTTTTTTTTGAAAAATGAAATGCTATAAAAACAAAATATGATCTATGCTTTGAGGTACATTTGCCAGTTTTGTGTTTGCTTGCGGTAATATCTGTGGCCAGTTAGCTCAGTTGTTTAGAGTGTGGTGCTAATAACGCCAATGTCACAGGTTCAATCCCCGTATGGGCCATTTGCTTTTCTTGATGGACAAGTATGGAATAAGCTCATCGGTGGAGTGCATGAATACTTGAAAACATCATAGACACATATATCACAAAATCTCTTCAAATACTTATCAGAAGCCAGTGGGAGTGTCATCCTTTGGCTGATGAAGATTTTTCTCTACATGGCTCAGTGACTTTTGTCTCAAATCAAGCAATATGGCATAACTAAGATATGCAAGGGCAAATTAATCAGTTATTATATTGCTGCTCAAACATAGAGGGCACTAGGTGTTACTAGAAGAAGAAGAAGATATGTGATCCCCTCTCATTAGTGCACACTGAAGTAAAAAAAATGGAGAATTTCTAAAGACCAGAGCACAAGTAATGGATCTCTGCATTCTTATTGCATCTTTTCTTATTTCCAAATATTTGACATACTTCTGGTTTGATAAGTTTAAAAATGAGTTTAAACAAAGGACACCACTGAAGATGATGGAATTTATATGAATTTTAAATGAAGATTTGCAATACTCATACATTGAATGAAAATGAAGCTTTGAACAAAAGGAAAATAAACAATGTTAGCTCCCACGAGATATGAACTCAGATGACTAGATTCAAAGTCCAGGGTGCTAACAATTACACCATGGAACCCTCACATGAGCAATGGCATCTACTGAAGTGCGCTCATCTTTTAAATGCAAAGAAAAGAAATTCAATACTTTATATATACTATTTCAAGTTTCTAATAAGCTCAGGGATGCAATAGGTATTATGTAGAATATTTGTCCAAACCCAATGATAATATATAAAAAGTAACCTATTTTTTAAAGGAGAAGATAGATACTAGAAACCTAAATGCCTAGGACCAATTTCAGTTGGAGCATCACCCCTTATGTTATCCTAGCATTGAATTGACAGTTTTTCTGTATTTCCATATTTGCATATCAGCCACTTACAATTGTTTCAAGCTTTATAACAGAGGACTGCCTTTTTTATAGACCAAGGATGAAAGTCTCTTGTGAGTTAAGTCTGATAATGACATCACAATTTGTAAATTAAGCTATAGTATGATTACAGAGTGTAGACGGAATAAAAAGTGCTTTCCTATGGATTGAAGTTTGTATTTTCTTAAGCTTTGCATTCCAAAATGGGCTAGCATTCTTTATTTCCAATGGGCACATTAAGCTACTTCCCCAATATATATTTTTTTGTGTTAAAAGTTATTCATACACAACTTGGTAAAACATACTTAATTTAATACATAATGGGTTACATCCTGGGATTATCTTTTTCAACAATCTGTAAATTTGCAATTAAAAATTGTGTATTAGATTTTTCAGATTGATATTGCTTAGATTTGCATATACTCCTTGTCTAAATTGTCTATTTTTATACTATTAGTAGATGCCTTAATCTTTGTTATTATCCTATCTAATATTTATTTTTATTTTGTAATGTGGAAAGAAACTGGAGCATTTTTATGATACCCATGCTTCAAGTGACTCTATGGCTTAAGTTTTTTTTTTGAAAAATGAAATGCTATAAAAACAAAATATGATCTATGCTTTGAGGTACATTTGCCAGTTTTGTGTTTGCTTGCGGTAATATCTGTGGCCAGTTAGCTCAGTTGTTTAGAATGTGGTGCTAATAACGCCAATGTCACAGGTTCAATCCCCGTATGGGCCATTTGCTTTTCTTGATGGACAAGTATGGAATAAGCTCATCGGTGGAGTGCATGAATACTTGAAAACATCATAGACACATATATCACAAAATCTCTTCAAATACTTATCAGAAGCCAGTGGGAGTGTCATCCTTTGGCTGATGAAGATTTTTCTCTACATGGCTCAGTGACTTTTGTCTCAAATCAAGCAATATGGCATAACTAAGATATGCAAGGGCAAATTAATCAGTTATTATATTGCTGCTCAAACATAGAGGGCACTAGGTGTTACTAGAAGAAGAAGAAGATATGTGATCCCCTCTCATTAGTGCACACTGAAGTAAAAAAAATGGAGAATTTCTAAAGACCAGAGCACAAGTAATGGATCTCTGCATTCTTATTGCATCTTTTCTTATTTCCAAATATTTGACATACTTCTGGTTTGATAAGTTTAAAAATGAGTTTAAACAAAGGACACCACTGAAGATGATGGAATTTATATGAATTTTAAATGAAGATTTGCAATACTCATACATTGAATGAAAATGAAGCTTTGAAAAAAAGGAAAATAAACAATGTTAGCTCCCACGAGATATGAACTCAGATGACTAGATTCAAAGTCCAGGGTGCTAACAATTACACCATGGAACCCTCACATGAGCAATGGCATCTACTGAAGTGCGCTCATCTTTTAAATGCAAAGAAAAGAAATTCAATACTTTATATATACTATTTCAAGTTTCTAATAAGCTCAGGGATGCAATAGGTATTATGTAGAATATTTGTCCAAACCCAATGATAATATATAAAAAGTAACCTATTTTTTAAAGGAGAAGATAGATACTAGAAACCTAAATGCCTAGGACCAATTTCAGTTGGAGCATCACCCCTTATGTTATCCTAGCATTGAATTGACAGTTTTTCTGTATTTCCATATTTGCATATCAGCCACTTACAATTGTTTCAAGCTTTATAACAGAGGACTGCCTTTTTTATAGACCAAGGATGAAAGTCTCTTGTGAGTTAAGTCTGATAATGACATCACAATTTGTAAATTAAGCTATAGTATGATTACAGAGTGTAGACGGAATAAAAAGTGCTTTCCTATGGATTGAAGTTTGTATTTTCTTAAGCTTTGCATTCCAAAATGGGCTAGCATTCTTTATTTCCAATGGGCACATTAAGCTACTTCCCCAATATATATTTTTTTGTGTTAAAAGTTATTCATACACAACTTGGTAAAACATACTTAATTTAATACATAATGGGTTACATCCTGGGATTATCTTTTTCAACAATCTGTAAATTTGCAATTAAAAATTGTGTATTAGATTTTTCAGATTGATATTGCTTAGATTTGCATATACTCCTTGTCTAAATTGTCTATTTTTATACTATTAGTAGATGCCTTAATCTTTGTTATTATCCTATCTAATATTTATTTTTATTTTGTAATGTGGAAAGAAACTTGAGCATTTTTATGATACCCATGCTTCAAGTGACTCTATGGCTTAAGCTTTTTTTTTAAAAAATGAAATGCTATAAAAACAAAATATGATCTGTGCTTTGAGGTACATTTGCCAGTTTTGTGTTTGCTCATAGCAGCATCTGTGGCCGGCTAGCTCAGTTAGTTAGAGCGTGGTGCTAATAACGCCATGGTCACGGGTTCGATCCCCGTATGGGCTATTTGCTTTTCTTGATGGACAAGAATGCAATAAGCTCATCGGTGGAGTGCATGAATACTTGAAAACATCACAGACACATATATCACAAAATCTCTTCAAATACTTATCAGAAGCCAGTGGGAGTGTCATCCTTTGGCTGATGAAGATTTTTCTCTACATGGCTCAGTGACTTTTGTCTCAAATCAAGCAATATGGCAAAACTAAGATATGCAAGGGCAAATTAATCAGTTATTATATTGCTGCTCAAACATAGAGGGCACTAGGTGTTACTAGAAGAAGAAGAAGAAGATATGTGCTCCCCTCTCATTAGTGCACACTGAAGTAAAAAAATGGAGAATTTCTAAAGACCAGAGCACAAGCAATGGATCTCTGCATTCTTATTGCATCTTTTCTTATTTCCAAATATTTGACATACTTCTGATTTGATAAGTTTAAAAATGAGTTTAAACAAAGGACACCACTGAAGATGATGGAATTTATATGGATTTTAAATGAAGATTTGCAATACTCATACATTGAATGAAAATGGAGCTTTGAACAAAAGGAAAATAAACAATGTTAGCTCCCACGAGATATGAACTCAGATGACTAGATTCAAATTCCAGGGTGCTAACAATTACACCATGGAACCCTCACCTGAGCAATGGCATCTACTGAAGTGCGCTCATCTTTTAAATGCAAAGAAAAGAAATTCAATACTTTATATATATTATTTCAAGTTTCTAATAAGCTCAGGGATGCAATAGGTATTATGTAGAATATTTGTCCAAAACCAATGATAATATATAAAAAGTAACCTATTTTTTAAAGGAGAAGATAGATACTAGAAACCTAAATGCCTAGGACCAATTTCAGTTGGAGCATCACCCCTTATGTTATCCTAGCATTGAATTGACAGTTTTTCTGTATTTCCATATTTGCATATCAGCCACTAACAATTGTTTCAAGCTTTATAACAGAGGACTGCCTTTTTTATAGACCAAGGATGAAAGTCTCTTGTGAGTTAAGTCTGATAATGACATCACAATTTGTAAATTAAGCTATAGTATGATTACAGAGTGTAGACTGAATAAAAAGTGCTTTCCTATGGATTGAAGTTTGTATTTTCTTAAGCTTTGCATTCCAAAATGGGCTAGCATTCTTTATTTCCAATGGGCACATTAAGCTTCTTCCCCAATATATATTTTTTTGTGTTAAAAGTTATTCATACACAACTTGGTAAAACATACTAAATTTAATACATAATGGATTACATCCTGGGATTATCTTTTTCAACAATCTGTAAATTTACAATTAAAAATTGTGTATTAGATTTTTTAGATTGATTTTGCTTAGATTTGCATATACTCCTAGTCTAAATTGTCTATTTTTATACTATTACTAGATGCCTTAATCTTTGTTATTATCCTATCTAATATTTATTTTTATTTTGTAATGTGGAAAGAAACTGGAGCATTTTTATGATACCCATGCTTCAAGTGACTCTATGGCTTAAGTTTTTTTTTTGAAAAATGAAATGCTATAAAAACAAAATATGATCTATGCTTTGAGGTACATTTGCCAGTTTTGTGTTTGCTTGCGGTAATATCTGTGGCCAGGTAGCTCAGTTGTTTAGAATGTGGTGCTAATAACGCCAATGTCACAGGTTCAATCCCAGTATGGGCCATTTGCTTTTCTTGATGGACAAGTATGGAATAAGCTCATCGGTGGAGTGCATGAATACTTGAAAACATCATAGACACATATATCACAAAATCTCTTCAAATACTTATCAGAAGCCAGTGGGAGTGTCATCCTTTGGCTGATGAAGATTTTTCTCTACATGGCTCAGTGACTTTTGTCTCAAATCAAGCAATATGGCATAACTAAGATATGCAAGGGCAAATTAATCAGTTATTATATTGCTGCTCAAACATAGAGGGCACTAGGTGTTACTAGAAGAAGAAGAAGATATGTGATCCCCTCTCATTAGTGCACACTGAAGTAAAAAAAATGGAGAATTTCTAAAGACCAGAGCACAAGTAATGGATCTCTGCATTCTTATTGCATCTTTTCTTATTTCCAAATATTTGACATACTTCTGGTTTGATAAGTTTAAAAATGAGTTTAAACAAAGGACACCACTGAAGATGATGGAATTTATATGAATTTTAAATGAAGATTTGCAATACTCATACATTGAATGAAAATGAAGCTTTGAAAAAAAGGAAAATAAACAATGTTAGCTCCCACGAGATATGAACTCAGATGACTAGATTCAAAGTCCAGGGTGCTAACAATTACACCATGGAACCCTCACATGAGCAATGGCATCTACTGAAGTGCGCTCATCTTTTAAATGCAAAGAAAAGAAATTCAATACTTTATATATACTATTTCAAGTTTCTAATAAGCTCAGGGATGCAATAGGTATTATGTAGAATATTTGTCCAAACCCAATGATAATATATAAAAAGTAACCTATTTTTTAAAGGAGAAGATAGATACTAGAAACCTAAATGCCTAGGACCAATTTCAGTTGGAGCATCACCCCTTATGTTATCCTAGCATTGAATTGACAGTTTTTCTGTATTTCCATATTTGCATATCAGCCACTTACAATTGTTTCAAGCTTTATAACAGAGGACTGCCTTTTTTATAGACCAAGGATGAAAGTCTCTTGTGAGTTAAGTCTGATAATGACATCACAATTTGTAAATTAAGCTATAGTATGATTACAGAGTGTAGACTGAATAAAAAGTGCTTTCCTATGGATTGAAGTTTGTATTTTCTTAAGCTTTGCATTCCAAAATGGGCTAGCATTCTTTATTTCCAATGGGCACATTAAGCTACTTCCCCAATATATATTTTTTTGTGTTAAAAGTTATTCATACACAATTTGGTAAAACATACTAAATTTAATACATAATGGATTACATCCTGGGATTATCTTTTTCAACAATCTGTAAATTTACAATTAAAAATTGTGTATTAGATTTTTTAGATTGATTTTGCTTAGATTTGCATATACTCCTAGTCTAAATTGTCTATTTTTATACTATTAGTAGATGCCTTAATCTTTGTTATTATCCTATCTAATATTTATTTTTATTTTGTAATGTGGAAAGAAACTGGAGCATTTTTATGATACCCATGCTTCAAGTGACTCTATGGCTTAAGTTTTTTTTTAGAAAAATGAAATGCTATAAAAACAAAATATGATCTATGCTTTGAGGTACATTTGCCAGTTTTGTGTTTGCTAGCAGTAATATCTGTGGCCAGTTAGCTCAGTTGTTTAGAGTGTGGTGCTAATAACGCCAAGGTCACAGGTTCAATCCCCGTATGGGCCATTTGCTTTTCTTGATGGACAAGAATGGAATAAGCTCATCGGTGGAGTGCATGAATACTTGAAAACATCATAGACACATATATCACAAAATCTCTTCAAATACGTATCAGAAGCCAGTGGGAGTGTCATCCTTTGGCTGATGAAGATTTTTCTCTACATGGCTCAGTGACTTTTGTCTCAAATCAAGCAATATGGCATAACTAAGATATGCAAGGGCAAATTAATCAGTTATTATATTGCTGCTCAAACATAGAGGGCACTAGGTGTTACTAGAAGAAGAAGAAGATATGTGATCCCCTCTCATTAGTGCACACTGAAGTAAAAAAAATGGAGAATTTCTAAAGACCAGAGCACAAGTAATGGATCTCTGCATTCTTATTGCATCTTTTCTTATTTCCAAATATTTGACATACTTCTGGTTTGATAAGTTTAAAAATGAGTTTAAACAAAGGACACCACTGAAGATGATGGAATTTATATGAATTTTAAATGAAGATTTGCAATACTCATACATTGAATGAAAATGAAGCTTTGAACAAAAGGAAAATAAACAATGTTAGCTCCCACGAGATATGAACTCAGATGACTAGATTCAAAGTCCAGGGTGCTAACAATTACACCATGGAACCCTCACATGAGCAATGGCATCTACTGAAGTGCGCTCATCTTTTAAATGCAAAGAAAAGAAATTCAATACTTTATATATACTATTTCAAGTTTCTAATAAGCTCAGGGATGCAATAAGTATTATGTAGAATATTTGTCCAAACCCAATGATAATATATAAAAAGTAACCTATTTTTTAAAGGAGAAGATAGATACTAGAAACCTAAATGCCTAGGACCAATTTCAGTTGGAGCATCACCCCTTATGTTATCCTAGCATTGAATTGACAGTTTTTCTGTATTTCCATATTTGCATATCAGCCACTTACAATTGTTTCAAGCTTTATAACAGAGGACTGCCTTTTTTATAGACCAAGGATGAAAGTCTCTTGTGAGTTAAGTCTGATAATGACATCACAATTTGTAAATTAAGCTATAGTATGATTACAGAGTGTAGACTGAATAAAAAGTGCTTTCCTATGGATTGAAGTTTGTATTTTCTTAAGCTTTGCATTCCAAAATGGGCTAGCATTCTTTATTTCCAATGGGCACATTAAGCTACTTCCCCAATATATATTTTTTTGTGTTAAAAGTTATTCATACACAATTTGGTAAAACATACTAAATTTAATACATAATGGATTACATCCTGGGATTATCTTTTTCAACAATCTGTAAATTTACAATTAAAAATTGTATATTAGATTTTTTAGATTGATTTTGCTTAGATTTGCATATACTCCTAGTCTAAATTGTCTATTTTTATACTATTACTAGATGCCTTAATCTTTGTTATTATCCTATCTAATATTTATTTTTATTTTGTAATGTGGAAAGAAACTGGAGCATTTTTATGATACCCATGCTTCAAGTGACTCTATGGCTTAAGCTTTTTTTTTGAAAAATGAAATGCTATAAAAACAAAATATGATCTATGCTTTGAGGTACATTTGACAGTTTTGTGTTTGCTTGCAGTAATATCTTTGGCCAGTTAGCTCAGTTGTTTAGAGTGTGGTGCTAATAACGCCAAGGTCACAGGTTCGATCCCCGTATGGGCCATTTGCTTTTCTTGATGGACAAGAATGGAATAAGCTCATCGGTGGAGTGCATGAATACTTGAAAACATCATAGACACATATATCACAAAATCTCTTCAAATACATATCAGAAGCCAGTGGGAGTGTCATCCTTTGGCTGATGAAGATTTTTCTCTACATGGCTCAGAGACTTTTGTCTCAAATCAAGCAATATGGCATAACTAAGATATGCAAGGGCAAATTAATCAGTTATTATATTGCTGCTCAAACATAGAGGGCACTAGGTGTTACTAGAAGAAGAAGAAGATATGTGCTCCCCTCTCATTAGTGCACACTGAAGTAAAAAAAAAATGGAGAATTTCTAAAGACCAGAGCACAAGTAATGGATCTCTGCATTCTTATTGCATCTTTTCTTATTTCCAAATATTTGACATACTTCTGGTTTGATAAGTTTAAAAATGAGTTTAAACAAAGGACACCACTGAAGATGATGGAATTTATATGAATTTTAAATGAAGATTTGCAATACTCATACATTGAATAAAAATGGAGCTTTGAACAAAAGGAAAATAAACAATGTTAGCTCCCACGAGATATGAACTCAGATTACTAGATTCAAAGTCCAGGGTGCTAACAATTACACCATGGAACCCTCACCTGAGCAATGGCATCTACTGAAGTGCACTCATCTTTTAAATGCAAAGAATAGAAATTCAATACTTTATATATATTATTTCAAGTTTCTAATAAGCTCAGGGATGCAATAGGTATTATGTAGAATATTTGTCCAAACCCAATGATAATATATAAACAGTAACCTATTTTTTAAAGGAGAAGATAGATACTAGAAACCTAAATGCCTAGGACCAATTTTAGTTGGAGCATCACCCCTTATGTTATCCTAGCATTGAGTTGACAGTTTTTCTGTATTTCCATATTTGCATATCAGCCACTTACAATTGTTTCAAGCTTTATAACAGAGGACTGCCTTTTTTATAGTCCAAGGATGAAAGTCTCTTGTGAGTTAAGTCTGATAATGACATCACAATTTGTAAATTAAGCTATAGTATGATTACAGAGTGTAGACTGAATAAAAAGTGCTTTCCTATGGATTGAAGTTTGTATTTTCTTAAGCTTTGCATTCCAAAATGGGCTAGCATTCTTTATTTCCAATGGGCACATTAAGCTACTTCCCCAATATATATTTTTTTGTGTTAAAAGTTATTCATACACAACTTGGTAAAACATACTTAATTTAATACATAATGGATTACATCCTGGGATTATCTTTTTCAACAATCTGTAAATTTACAATTAAAAATTGTGTATTAGATTTTTCAGATTGATATTGCTTAGATTTGCATATACTCCTTGTCTAAATTGTCTATTTTTATACTATTAGTAGATGCCTTAATCTTTGTTATTATCCTATCTAATATTTATTTTTATTTTGTAATGTGGAAAGAAACTGGAGCATTTTTATGATACCCATGCTTCAAGTGACTCTATGGCTTAAGCTTTTTTTTGAAAAATGAAATGCTATAAAAACAAAATATGATCTGTGCTTTGAGGTACATTTGCCAGTTTTGTGTTTGCTCATAGCAACATCTGTGGCCGGTTAGCTCAGTTAGTTAGAGCGTGGTGCTAATAACGCCATGGTCACGGGTTCGATCCCCGTATGGGCCATTTGCTTTTCTTGATGGACAAGAATGCAATAAGCTCATCGGTGGAGTGCATGAATACTTGAAAACATCATAGACACATATATCACAAAATCTCTTCAAATACATATCAGAAGCCAGTGGGAGTGTCATCCTTTGGCTGATGAAGATTTTTCTCTACATGGCTCAGTGACTTTTGTCTCAAATCAAGCAATATGGCATAACTAAGATATGCAAGGGCAAATTAATCAGTTATTATATTGCTGCTCAAACATAGAGGGCACTAGGTGTTACTAGAAGAAGAAGATATGTGCTCCCCTCTCATTAGTGCACACTGAAGTAAAAAAAATGGAGAATTTCTAAAGACCAGAGCACAAGTAATGGATCTCTGCATTTTTATTGCATCTTTTCTTATTTCCAAATATTTGACATACTTCTGATTTGATAAGTTTAAAAATGAGTTTAAACAAAGGACACCACTGAAGATGATGGAATTTATATGAATTTTAAATGAAGATTTGCAATACTCATACATTGAATGAAAATGGAGAATTGAACAAAAGGAAAATAAACAATGTTAGCTCCCACGAGATATGAACTCAGATTACTAGATTCAAAGTCCAGGGTGCTAACAATTACACCATGGAACCCTCACCTGAGCAATGGCATCTACTGAAGTGCGCTCATCTTTTAAATGCAAAGAAAAGAAATTCAATACTTTATATATATTATTTCAAGTTTCTAATAAGCTCAGGGATGCAATAGGTATTATGTAGAATATTTGTCCAAACCCAATGATAATATATAAAAAGTAACCTATTTTTTAAAGGAGAAGATAGATACTAGAAACCTAAATGCCTAGGACCAATTTCAGTTGGAGCATCACCCCTTATGTTATCCTAGCATTGAATTGACAGTTTTTCTGTATTTCTATATTTGCATATCAGCCACTTACAATTGTTTCAAGCTTTATAACAGAGAACTGCCTTTTTTATAGACCAAGGATGAAAGTCTCTTGTGAGTTAAGTCTGATAATGACATCACAATTTGTAAATTAAGCTATAGTATGATTACAGAGTGTAGACTGAATAAAAAGTGCTTTCCTATGGATTGAAGTTTGTATTTTCTTAAGCTATGCATTCCAAAATGGGCTAGCATTCTTTATTTCCAATGGGCACATTAAGCTACTTCCCCAATATATATTTTTTTTGTGTTAAAAGTTATTCATACACAATTTAGTAAAACATACTAAATTTAATACATAATGGATTACATCCTGGGATTATCTTTTTCAACAATCTGTAAATTTACAATTAAAAATTGTGTATTAGATTTTTTAGATTGATTTTGCTTAGATTTGCATATACTCCTAGTCTAAATTGTCTATTTTTATACTATAACTAGATGCCTTAATCTTTGTTATTATCCTATCTAATATTTATTTTTATTTTGTAATGTGGAAAGAAACTGGAGCATGTTTATGATACCCATGCTTCAAGTGACTCTATGACTTAAGCTTTTTTTTGAAAAATGAAATGCTATAAAAACAAAATATGATCTGTGCTTTGAGGTACATTTGACAGTTTTGTGTTTGCTTGCAGTAATATCTGTGGCTGGTTAGCTCAGTTGGTAAGAGCGCGGTGCTAATAACGCCAAGGTCACAGGTTCGATCCCCGTATGGGCCATTTGCTTTTCTTGATGGACAAGAATGGAATAAGCTCATCGGTGGAGTGCATGAATACTTGAAAACATCATAGACACATATATCACAAAATCTCTTCAAATACTTATCAGAAGCCAGTGGGAGTGTCATCCTTTGGCTGATGAAGATTTTTCTCTACATGGCTCAGTGACTTTTGTCTCAAATCAAGCAATATGGCAAAACTAAGATATGCAAGGGCAAATTAATCAGTTATTATATTGCTGCTCAAACATAGAGGGCACTAGGTGTTACTAGAAGAAGAAGAAGATATGTGCTCCCCTCTCATTAGTGCACACTGAAGTAAAAAAAATGGAGAATTTCTAAAGACCAGAGCACAAGTAATGGATCTCTGCATTCTTATTGCATCTTTTCTTATTTCCAAATATTTGACATACTTCTGATTTGATAAGTTTAAAAATGAGTTTAAACAAAGGACACCACTGAAGATGATGGAATTTATATGGATTTTAAATGAAGATTTGCAATACTCATACATTGAATGAAAATGGAGCTTTGAACAAAAGGAAAATAAACAATGTTAGCTCCCACAAGATATGAACTCAGATGACTAGATTCAAAGTCTAGGGTGCTAACAATTACACCATGGAACCCTCACCTGAGCAATGGCATCTACTGAAGTGCGCTCATCTTTTAAATGCAAAGAAAAGAAATTCAATACTTTATATATATTATTTCAAGTTTCTAATAAGCTCAGGGATGCAATAGGTATTATGTAGAATATTTGTCCAAAACCAATGATAATATATAAAAAGTAACCTATTTTTTAAAGGAGAAGATAGATACTAGAAACCTAAATGCCTAGGACCAATTTCAGTTGGAGCATCACCCCTTATGTTATCCTAGCATTGAATTGACAGTTTTTCTGTATTTCCATATTTGCATATCAGCCACTTACAATTGTTTCAAGCTTTATAACAGAGGACTGCCTTTTTTATAGACCAAGGATGAAAGTCTCTTGTGAGTTAAGTCTGATAATGACATCACAATTTGTAAATTAAGCTATAGTATGATTACAGAGTGTAGACTGAATAAAAAGTGCTTTCCTATGGATTGAAGTTTGTATTTTCTTAAGCTTTGCATTCAAAAATGGGCTAGCATTCTTTATTTCCAATGGGCACATTAAGCTACTTCCCCAATATATATTTTTTTGTGTTAAAAGTTATTCATACACAACTTGGTAAAACATACTTAATTTAATACATAATGGATTACATCCTGGGATTATCTTTTTCAACAATCTGTAAATTTACAATTAAAAATTGTGTATTAGATTTTTCAGATTGATATTGCTTAGATTTGCATATACTCCTTGTCTAAATTGTCTATTTTTATACTATTAGTAGATGCCTTAATCTTTGTTATTATCCTATCTAATATTTATTTTTATTTTGTAATGTGGAAAGAAACTGGAGCATTTTTATGATACCCATGCTTCAAGTGACTCTATGGCTTAAGCTTTTTTTTTGAAAAATGAAATGCTATAAAAACAAAATATGATCTGTGCTTTGAGGTACATTTGCCAGTTTTGTGTTTGCGTGCAGTAATATCTGTGGCCGGTTAGCTCAGTTGGTAAGAGCGTGGTGCTAATAACGCCAAGGTCGCAGGTTCGATCCCCGTATGGGCCATTTGCTTTTCTTGATGGACAAGAATGGAATAAGCTCATCGGTGGAGTGCATGAATACTTGAAAACATCATAGACACATATATCACAAAATCTCTTCAAATACTTATCAGAAGCCAGTGGGAGTGTCATCCTTTCGCTGATGAAGATTTTTCTCTACATGGCTCAGTGACTTTTGTCTCAAATCAAGCAATATGGCAAAACTAAGATATGCAAGGGCAAATTAATCAGTTATTATATTGCTGCTCAAACATAGAGGGCACTAGGTGTTACTAGAAGAAGAAGAAGATATGTGCTCCCCTCTCATTAGTGCACACTGAAGTAAAAAAATGGAGAATTTCTAAAGACCAGAGCACAAGTAATGGATCTCTGCATTCTTATTGCATCTTTTCTTATTTCCAAATATTTGACATACTTCTGATTTGATAAGTTTAAAAATGAGTTTAAACAAAGGACACCACTGAAGATGATGGAATTTATATGGATTTTAAATGAAGATTTGCAATACTCATACATTGAAAGAAAATTGAGCTTTGAACAAAAGGAAAATAAACAATGTTAGCTCCCACGAGATATGAACTCAGATGACTAGATTCAAAGTCCAGGGTGCTAACAATTACACCATGGAACCCTCACCTGAGCAATGGCATCTACTGAAGTGCGCTCATCTTTTAAATGCAAAGAAAAGAAATGCAATACTTTATATATATTATTTCAAGTTTCTAATAAGCTCAGGGATGCAATAGGTATTATGTAGAATATTTGTCCAAAACCAATGATAATATATAAAAAGTAACCTATTTTTTAAAGGAGAAGATAGATACTAGAAACCTAAATGCCTAGGACCAATTTCAGTTGGAGCATCACCCCTTATGTTATCCTAGCATTGAATTGACAGTTTTTCTGTATTTCCATATTTGCATATCAGCCACTTACAATTGTTTCAAGCTTTATAACAGAGGACTGCCTTTTTTATAGACCAAGGATGAAAGTCTCTTGTGAGTTAAGTCTGATAATGACATCACAATTTGTAAATTAAGCTATAGTATGATTACAGAGTGTAGACTGAATAAAAAGTGCTTTCCTATGGATTGAAGTTTGTATTTTCTTAAGCTTTGCATTCCAAAATGGGCTAGCATTCTTTATTTCCAATGGGCACATTAAGCTACTTCCCCAATATATATTTTTTTGTGTTAAAAGTTATTCATACACAACTTGGTAAAACATACTTAATTTAATACATAATGGATTACATCCTGGGATTATCTTTTTCAACAATCTGTAAATTTACAATTAAAAATTGTGTATTAGATTTTTCAGATTGATATTGCTTAGATTTGCATATACTCCTTGTCTAAATTGTCTATTTTTATACTATTAGTAGATGCCTTAATCTTTGTTATTATCCTATCTAATATTTATTTTTATTTTGTAATGTGGAAAGAAACTGGAGCATTTTATGATACCCATGTTTCAAGTGACTCTATGGCTTAAGCTTTTTTTTGAAAAATGAAATGCTATAAAAACAAAATATGATCTGTGCTTTGAGGTACATTTGCCAGTTTTGTGTTTGCTCATAGCAACATCTGTGGCCGGTTAGCTCAGTTAGTTAGAGCGTGGTGCTAATAACGCCGTGGTCACGGGTTCGATCCCCGTATGGGCTATTTGCTTTTCTTGATGGACAAGAATGCAATAAGCTCATCGGTGGAGTGCATGAATACTTGAAAACATCATAGACACATATATCACAAAATCTCTTCAAATACATATCAGAAGCCAGTGGGAGTGTCATCCTTTGGCTGATGAAGATTTTTCTCTACATGGCTCAGTGACTTTTGTCTCAAATCAAGCAATATGGCATAACTAAGATATGCAAGGGCAAATTAATCAGTTATTATATTGCTGCTCAAACATAGAGGGCACTAGGTGTTACTAGAAGAAGAAGATATGTGCTCCCCTCTCATTAGTGCACACTGAAGTAAAAAAAATGGAGAATTTCTAAAGACCAGAGCACAAGTAATGGATCTCTGCATTCTTATTGCATCTTTTCTTATTTCCAAATATTTGACATACTTCTGATTTGATAAGTTTAAAAATGAGTTTAAACAAAGGACACCACTGAAGATGATGGAATTTATATGAATTTTAAATGAAGATTTGCAATACTCATACATTGAATGAAAATGGAGCTTTGAACAAAAGGAAAATAAACAATGTTAGCTCCCACGAGATATGAACTCAGATTACTAGATTCAAAGTCCAGGGTGCTAACAATTACACCATGGAACCCTCACCTGAGCAATGGCAACTACTGAAGTGCGCTCATCTTTTAAATGCAAAGAAAAGAAATTCAATACTTTATATATATTATTTCAAGTTTCTAATAAGCTCAGGGATGCAATAGGTATTATGTAGAATATTTGTCCAAACCCAATGATAATATATAAAAAGTAACCTATTTTTTAAAGGAGAAGATAGATACTAGAAACCTAAATGCCTAGGACCAATTTCAGTTGGAGCATCACCCCTTATGTTATCCTAGCATTGAATTGACAGTTTTTCTGTATTTCCATATTTGCATATCAGCCACTTACAATTGTTTCAAGCTTTATAACAGAGGACTGCCTTTTTTATAGACCAAGGATGAAAGTCTCTTGTGAGTTAAGTCTGATAATGACATCACAATTTGTAAATTAAGCTATAGTATGATTACAGAGTGTAGACTTAATAAAAAGTGCTTTCCTATGGATTGAAGTTTGTATTTTCTTAAGCTTTGCATTCCAAAATGGGCTAGAATTCTTTATTTCCAATGGGCACATTAAGCTACTTCCCCAATATATATATTTTTTGTGTTAAAAGTTATTCATACACAACTTGGTAAAACATACTAAATTTAAAACATAATGGATTACATCATGGGATTATCTTTTTCAACAATCTGTAAATTTACAATTAAAATTGTGTATTAGATTTTTTAGATTGATTTTGTTTAGATTTGCATATACTCCTAGTCTAAATTGTCTATTTTTATACTATTACTAGATGCCTTAATCTTTGTTATTATCCTATCTAATATTTATTTTTATTTTGTAATGTGGAAAGAAACTGGAGCATTTTTATGATACCCATGCTTCAAGTGACTCTATGGCTTAAGCTTTTTTTTGAAAAATGAAATGCTATAAAAACAAAATATGATCTATGCTTTGAGGTACATTTGCCAGTTTTGTGTTTGCGTGCAGTAATATCTGTGGATAGTTAGCTCAGTTGTTTAGAGTGTGGTGCTAATAACGCCAAGGTCACAGGTTCGATCCCCGTATGGGCCATTTGCTTTTCTTGATGGACAAGAATGGAATAAGCTCATCGGTGGAGTGCATGAATACTTGAAAACATCATAGACACATATATCACAAAATCTCTTCAAATACTTATCAGAAGCCAGTGGGAGTGTCATCCTTTGGCTGATGAAGATTTTTCTCTACATGGCTCAGTGACTTTTGACTCAAATCAAGCAATATGGCAAAACTAAGATATGCAAGGGCAAATTAATCAGTTATTATATTGCTGCTCAAACATAGAGGGCACTAGGTGTTACTAGAAGAAGAAGAAGATATGTGCTCCCCTCTCATTAGTGCACACTGAAGTAAAAAAATGGAGAATTTCTAAAGACCAGAGCACAAGTAATGGATCTCTGCATTCTTATTGCATCTTTTCTTATTTCCAAATATTTGACATACTTCTGATTTGATAAGTTTAAAAATGAGTTTAAACAAAGGACACCACTGAAGATGATGGAATTTATATGGATTTTAAATGAAGATTTGCAATACTCATACATTGAATGAAAATGGAGCTTTGAACAAAAGGAAAATAAACAATGTTAGCTCCCACGAGATATGAACTCAGATGACTAGATTCAAAGTCCAGGGTGCTAACAATTACACCATGGAACCCTCACCTGAGCAATAGCATCTACTGAAGTGCGCTCATCTTTTAAATGCAAAGAAAAGAAATTCAATACTTTATATATATTATTTCAAGTTTCTAATAAGCTCAGGGATGCAATAGGTATTATGTAGAATATTTGTCCAAAACCAATGATAATATATAAAAAGTAACCTATTTTTTAAAGGAGAAGATAGATACTAGAAACCTAAATGCCTAGGACCAATTTCAGTTGGAGCATCACCCCTTATGTTATCCTAGCATTGAATTGACAGTTTTTCTGTATTTCCATATTTGCATATCAGCCACTTACAATTGTTTCAAGCTTTATAACAGAGGACTGCCTTTTTTATAGACCAAGGATGAAAGTCTCTTGTGAGTTAAGTCTGATAATGACATCACAATTTGTAAATTAAGCTATAGTATGATTACAGAGTGTAGACTGAATAAAAAGTGCTTTCCTATGGATTGAAGTTTGTATTTTCTTAAGCTTTGCATTCCAAAATGGGCTAGCATTCTTTATTTCCAATGGGCACATTAAGCTACTTCCCCAATATATATTTTTTTGTGTTAAAAGTTATTCATACACAACTTGGTAAAACATACTAAATTTAATACATAATGGATTACATCCTGGGATTATCTTTTTCAACAATCTGTAAATTTACAATTAAAAATTGTGTATTAGATTTTTTAGATTGATTTTGCTTAGATTTGCATATACTCCTAGTCTAAATTGTCTATTTTTATACTATTACTAGATGCCTTAATCTTTGTTATTATCCTATCTAATATTTATTTTTATTTTGTAATGTGGAAAGAAACTGGAGCATTTTTATGATACCCATGCTTCAAGTGACTCTATGGCTTAAGCTTTTTTTTGAAAAATGAAATGCTATTAAAACAAAATATGATCTGTGCTTTGAGGTACATTTGCCAGTTTTGTGTTTGCTTGCAGTAATATCTGTGGCCAGTTAGCTCAGTTGGTTAGAGCGTGGTGCTAATAACGCCAAGGTCACGGGTTTGATCCCCGTATGGGCCAATTGCTTTTCTTGATGGACAAGAATGGATTAAGCTCATCGGTGGAGTGCATGAATACTTGAAAACATCATAGACACATATATCACAAAATCTCTTCAAATACATATCAGAAGCCAGTGGTAGTGTCATCCTTTGGCTGATGAAGATTTTTCTCTACATGGCTCAGTGACTTTTGTCTCAAATCAAGCAATATGGCATAACTAAGATATGCAAGGGCAAATTAATCAGTTATTATATTGCTGCTCAAACATAGAGGGCACTAGGTGTTACTAGAAGAAGAAGAAGATATGTGCTCCCCTCTCATTAGTGCACACTGAAGTAAAAAAATGGAGAATTTCTAAAGACCAGAGCACAAGTAATGGATCTCTGAATTCTTATTGCATCTTTTCTTATTTCCAAATATTTGACATACTTCTGATTTGATAAGTTTAAAAATGAGTTTAAACAAAGGACACCACTGAAGATGATGGAATTTATATGAATTTTAAATGAAGATTTGCAATACTCATACATTGAATGAAAATGGAGCTTTGAACAAAAGGAAAATAAACAATGTTAGCTCCCACGAGATATGAACTCAGATTACTAGATTCAAAGTCCAGGGTGCTAACAATTACACCTTGGAACCATCACCTGAGCAATGGCATCTACTGAAGTGCGCTCATCTTTTAAATGCAAAGAAAAGAAATTCAATACTTTATATATATTATTTCAAGTTTCTAATAAGCTCAGGGATGCAATAGGTATTATGTAGAATATTTGTCCAAACCCAATGATAATATATAAAAAGTAACCTATTTTTTAAAGGAGAAGATAGATACTAGAAACCTAAATGCCTAGGACCAATTTTAGTTGGAGCATCACCCCTTATGTTATCCTAGCATTGAATTGACAGTTTTTCTGTATTTCCATATTTGCATATCAGCCACTTACAATTGTTTCAAGCTTTATAACAGAGGACTGCCTTTTTTATAGACCAAGGATGAAAGTCTCTTGTGAGTTAAGTCTGATAATGACATCACAATTTGTAAATTAAGCTATAGTATGATTACAGAGTGTAGACTGAATAAAAAGTGCTTTCCTATGGATTGAAGTTTGTATTTTCTTAAGCTTTGCATTCCAAAATGGGCTAGCATTCTTTATTTCCAATGGGCACATTAAGCTACTTCCCCAATATATATTTTTTTGTGTTAAAAGTTATTCATACACAATTTGGTAAAACATACTAAATTTAATACATAATGGATTACATCCTGGGATTATCTTTTTCAACAATCTGTAAATTTACAATTAAAAATTGTGTATTAGATTTTTTAGATTGATTTTGCTTAGATTTGCATATACTCCGAGTCTAAATTGTCTATTTTTATACTATTACTAGATGCCTTAATCTTTGTTATTATCCTATCTAATATTTATTTTTATTTTGTAATGTGGAAAGAAACTGGAGCATTTTTATGATACCCATGCTTCAAGTGACTCTATGGCTTAAGCTTTTTTTTGAAAAATGAAATGCTATAAAAACAAAATATGATCTGTGCTTTGAGGTACATTTGCCAGTTTTGTGTTTGCTTGCAGTAATATCTGTGGCCTGTTAGCTCAGTTGTTTAGAGTGTGGTGCTAATAACGCCAAGGTCACAGGTTCGATCACCGTATACCAACTATAGGAAAACATCAAAGTCCACCGCCATGCACCAAGACCTTGCAGATGAACTGAACCACTTTTATTGCAGGTTCGCAAAAGAAGTCCCCTGCAACCCAAACAATCACCTCTACGATGCCCCGAACACCGACGGCCAACCCCAGGCACTGCAAGTCACCCAAGAAGAGGTGGAGGCATTGTTCAAAAGGACCAAAACCAGGAAAGCTCCGGGTCCTGACGGAGTGTCACCATCTGCTCTAAGAGCATGTGCGGGTCAGCTCGCCCCCATATTCACCAAGATCTTCAATAAATCGCTGGAGCTACAGAAAGTCCCTTCCTGCCTCAAATGGTCTACTATAGTCCCGGTCCCCAAGAAACCCACTATCACGAACCTGAACGACTACAGGCCGATACACTGACGTCTGTGGTCATGAAAACGTTCGAGCGTCTGGTTTTGAATCACCTGAAAACTGTGACTGGCCCCCAACTGGACCCCCTGCAGTTCGCCTATCGCTCGAATCGGTGTGTCGAGGATGCAGTCAACCTGGGCCTGTACTACATTCTACAGCACCTAGACATTCCCGGTACCTACGCGAGGGTCCTGTTTGTCGATTTCAGCTCGGCCTTCAATACAATCGTCCCCAGCATCCTCCACCCCAAATTACTTCGCCTAGGGGTCCCAGAAGCTACCTGTTCCTGGATAATAGACTTCCTGACAGATAGGACACAGGTGGTGAAAGCGGGGGAATTCACCTCTCAAGCGCGGTCCATCAGTACAGGGGCCCCTCAGGGCTGTGTCCTCTCACCCCTGCTCTTCTCCCTGTACACAAATGACTGTACCTCAGAGGCGCAATCAGTAAGGATCATCAAATTTGCCGATTACACCACCGTCATCGGCCTCATCAAGGATGGGGACGAATCGGCCTATAGATGGGAAGTAGACCGGCTGGCCCAGTGGTGCATCCACAACAACCTTGACCTCAACCCCCTCAAAACTGTCGAGATGATAGTGGACTTCAGGAAGAAGTCATCTAGTGCACCTCCGCTAACGATTGCTGACAGTGTGGTATCGCTAGTGGACTCCTTCAAGTTTCTAGGGACCACAATCTCCAGGGACCTTAAATGGGGGTCCAACACTGACGCCACTGTTGGGAAAGCGCAGCAGAGGTTGTTCTTCCTCAGGCAACTAAGGAAGTTCAACATCCCACAGAAGCTCCTGCTCCTCTTCTACTCCGCGATTGTGGAGTCGGTACTGTGCTCCTCGATACTCGTATGGTACAGCTCCGCCAGCGCGAGGGACATATGCAGGCTCCAAAAGGTGGTCAGAACCGCAGAGAAGATCATCGGGGCTGACCTTCCCTCAGTCCAGGACCTGTACTTGTCCAGAGCAAAAAAGCGGGCAATGAAGATAGTAAAAGACCAGCTACACCCCGGCCACAGCATGTTTAACTTGCTTCCTTCAGGCAGGCGTTACAGGGCTGTCCCCGCCAGATCCACCAGAAGCCTCAAAAGTTTCTTTCCCCAAGCTGTCCGCCTGCTGAACTCCTGAACATTGACTGACTAGACGTACATGTAACTCACTTGTGTCCCTACGGTATACCTATCTGTGTAACTTTACTTGCCCCCCCCCCCACACACAAACACACACACACCTGCTTACCTGTTACCAACTTGGCTGTTGTATAGCAAACCGAAGACAAATTCCTAGTATACGTAAGTATACCTGGCCAATAAAGCTGATTCTGATTCTGATTCTGATTCTGGTATGGGCCATTTGCTTTTCTTGATGGACAAGAATGGAATAAGCTCATCGGTGGCGTGCATTAATACTGGAAAACATCATAGACACATATATCACAAAATCTCTTCAAATACATATCAGAAGCCAGTGGGAGTGTCATCCTTTGGCTGATGAAGATTTTTCTCTACATGGCTCAGTGACTTTTGTCTCAAATCAAGCAATATGGCATAACTAAGATATGCAAGGGCAAATTAATCAGTTATTATATTGCTGCTCAAACATAGAGGGCACTAGGTGTTACTAGAAGAAGAAGATATGTGCTCCCCTCTCATTAGTGCACACTGAAGTAAAAAAAAAAATGGAGAATTTCTAAAGACCAGAGCACAAGTAATGGATCTCTGCATTCTTATTGCATCTTTTCTTATTTCCAAATATTTGACATACTTCTGGTTTGATAAGTTTAAAAATGAGTTTAAACAAAGGACACCACTGAAGATGATGGAATTTATATGAATTTTAAATGAAGATTTGCAATACTCATACATTGAATAAAAATGGAGCTTTGAACAAAAGGAAAATAAACAATGTTAGCTCCCACGAGATATGAACTCAGATTACTAGATTCAAAGTCCAGGGTGCTAACAATTACACCATGGAACCCTCACCTGAGCAATGGCATCTACTGAAGTGCGCTCATCTTTTAAATGCAAAGAAAAGAAATTCAATACTTTATATATATTATTTCAAGTTTCTAATAAGCTCAGGGATGCAATAGGTATTATGTAGAATATTTGTCCAAACCCAATGATAATATATAAAAAGTAACCTATTTTTTAAAGGAGAAGATAGATACTAGAAACCTAAATGCCTAGGACCAATTTTAGTTGGAGCATCACCCCTTATGTTATCCTAGCATTGAATTGACAGTTTTTCTGTATTTCCATATTTGCATATCAGCCACTTACAATTGTTTCAAGCTTTATAACAGAGGACTGCCTTTTTTATAGACCAAGGATGAAAGTCTCTTGTGAGTTAAGTCTGATAATGACATCACAATTTGTAAATTAAGCTATAGTATGATTACAGAGTGTAGACTGAATAAAAAGTGCTTTCCTATGGATTGAAGTTTGTATTTTCTTAAGCTTTGCATTCCAAAATGGGCTAGCATTCTTTATTTCCAATGGGCACATTAAGCTACTTCCCCAATATATATTTTTTTGTGTTAAAAGTTATTCATACACAACTTGGTAAAACATACTAAATTTAATACATAATGGATTACATCCTGGGATTATCTTTTTCAACAATCTGTAAATTTACAATTAAAAATTGTGTATTAGATTTTTCAGATTGATATTGCTTAGATTTGCATATACTCCTTGTCTAAATTGTCTATTTTTATACTATTAGTAGATGCCTTAATCTTTGTTATTATCCTAT
Organism: Pseudophryne corroboree; assembly: GCF_028390025.1. Taxonomy (NCBI): domain Eukaryota; kingdom Metazoa; phylum Chordata; class Amphibia; order Anura; family Myobatrachidae; genus Pseudophryne; species Pseudophryne corroboree. Next base: position 165,661,571 of record NC_086454.1, on the reverse strand, counting down.
CTAATATTTATTTTTATTTTGTAATGTGGAAAGAAACTGGAGCATTTTTATGATACCCATGCTTCAAGTGACTCTATGGCTTAAGCTTTTTTTTTGAAAAATGAAATGCTATAAAAACAAAATATGATCTGTGCTTTGAGGTACATTTGCCAGTTTTGTGTTTGCTCATAGCAACATCTGTGGCCGGTTAGCTCAGTTAGTTAGAGCGTAGTGCTAATAACGCCATGGTCACGGGTTCGATCCCCGTATGGGCCATTTGCTTTTCTTGATGGACAAGAATGGAATAAGCTCATTGGTGGAGTGCATGAATACTTGAAAACATCATAGACACAGTTATCACAAAATCTCTTCAAATACATATCAGAAGCCAGTGGGAGTGTCATCCTTTGGCTGATGAAGATTTTTCTCTACATGGCTCAGTGACTTTTGTCTCAAATCAAGCAATATGGCATAACTAAGATATGCAAGGGCAAATTAATCAGTTATTATATTGCTGCTCAAACATAGAGGGCACTAGGTGTTACTAGAAGAAGAAGATATGTGCTCCCCTCTCATTAGTGCACACTGAAGTAAAAAAAATGGAGAATTTCTAAAGACCAGAGCACAAGTAATGGATCTTTGCATTCTTATTGCATCTTTTCTTATTTCCAAATATTTGACATACTTCTGATTTGATAAGTTTAAAAATGAGTTTAAACAAAGGACACCACTGAAGATGATGGAATTTATATGAATTTTAAATGAAGATTTGCAATACTCATACATTGAATGAAAATGGAGCTTTGAACAAAAGGAAAATAAACAATGTTAGCTCCCACGAGATATGAACTCAGATTACTAGATTCAAAGTCCAGGGTGCTAACAATTACACCATGGAACCCTCACCTGAGCAATGGCATCTACTGAAGTGCGCTCATCTTTTAAATGCAAAGAAAAGAAATTCAATACTTTATATATATTATTTCAAGTTTCTAATAAGCTCAGGGATGCAATAGGTATTATGTAGAATATTTGTCCAAACCCAATGATAATATATAAAAAGTAACCTATTTTTTAAAGGAGAAGATAGATACTAGAAACCTAAATGCCTAGGACCAATTTCAGTTGGAGCATCACCCCTTATGTTATCCTAGCATTAAATTGACAGTTTTTCTGTATTTCCATATTTGCATATCAGCCACTTACAATTGTTTCAAGCTTTATAACAGAGGACTGCCTTTTTTATAGACCAAGGATGAAAGTCTCTTGTGAGTTAAGTCTGATAATGACATCACAATTTGTAAATTAAGCTATAGTATGATTACAGAGTGTACACTGAATAAAAAGTGCTTTCCTATGGGTTGAAGTTTGTATTTTCTTAAGCTTTGCATTCCAAAATGGGCTAGAATTCTTTATTTCCAATGGGCACATTAAGCTACTTCCCCAATATATATTTTTTTGTGTTAAAAGTTATTCATACACAACTTGGTAAAACATACTAAATTTAATACATAATGGATTACATCCTGGGATTATCTTTTTCAACAATCTGTAAATTTACAATTAAAAATTGTGTATTAGATTTTTTAGATTGATTTTGTTTAGATTTGCATATACTCCTAGTCTAAATTGTCTATTTTTATACTATTACTAGATGCCTTAATCTTTGTTATTATCCTATCTAATATTTATTTTTATTTTGTAATGTGGAAAGAAACTGGAGCATTTTTATGATACCCATGCTTCAAGTGACTCTATGGCTTAAGCTTTTTTTTGAAAAATGAAATGCTATAAAAACAAAATATGATCTGTGCTTTGAGGTACATTTGCCAGTTTTGTGTTTGCTTGCAGTAATATCTGTGGCCGGTTAGCTCAGTTGGTTAGAGCGTGGTGCTAATAACGCCAAGGTCACGGGTTTGATCCCCGTATGGGCCAATCGCTTTTCTTGATGGACAAGAATGGATTAAGCTCATCGGTGGAGTGCATGAATACTTGAAAACATCATAGACACATATATCACAAAATCTCTTCAAATACATATCAGAAGCCAGTGGTAGTGTCATCCTTTGGCTGATGAAGATTTTTCTCTATATGGCTCAGTGACTTTTGTCTCAAATCAAGCAATATGGCATAACTAAGATATGCAAGGGCAAATTAATCAGTTATTATATTGCTGCTCAAACATAGAGGGCACTAGGTGTTACTAGAAGAAGAAGAAGATATGTGCTCCCCTCTCATTAGTGCACACTGAAGTAAAAAAATGGAGAATTTCTAAAGACCAGAGCACAAGTAATGGATCTCTGCATTCTTATTGCATCTTTTCTTATTTCCAAATATTTGACATACTTCTGATTTGATAAGTTTAAAAATGAGTTTAAACAAAGGACACCACTGAAGATGATGGAATTTATATGAATTTTAAATGAAGATTTGCAATACTCATACATTGAATGAAAATGGAGCTTTGAACAAAAGGAAAATAAACAATGTTAGCTCCCACGAGATATGAACTCAGATTACTAGATTCAAAGTCCAGGGTGCTATCAATTACACCTTGGAACCATCACCTGAGCAATGGCATCTACTGAAGTGCGCTCATCTTTTAAATGCAAAGAAAAGAAATTCAATACTTTATATATATTATTTCAAGTTTCTAATAAGCTCAGGGATGCAATAGGTATTATGTAGAATATTTGTCCAAACCCAATGATAATATATAAAAAGTAACCTATTTTTTAAAGGAGAAGATAGATACTAGAAACCTAAATGCCTAGGACCAATTTTAGTTGGAGCATCACCCCTTATGTTATCCTAGCATTGAATTGACAGTTTTTCTGTATTTCCATATTTGCATATCAGCCACTTACAATTGTTTCAAGCTTTATAACAGAGGACTGCCTTTTTTATAGACCAAGGATGAAAGTCTCTTGTGAGTTAAGTCTGATAATGACATCACAATTTGTAAATTAAGCTATAGTATGATTACAGAGTGTAGACTGAATAAAAAGTGCTTTCCTATGGATTGAAGTTTGTATTTTCTTAAGCTTTGCATTCCAAAATGGGCTAGCATTCTTTATTTCCAATGGGCACATTAAGCTACTTCCCCAATATATATTTTTTTGTGTTAAAAGTTATTCATACACAACTTGGTAAAACATACTTAATTTAATACATAATGGATTACATCCTGGGATTATCTTTTTCAACAATCTGTAAATTTACAATTAAAAATTGTGTATTAGATTTTTCAGATTGATATTGCTTAGATTTGCATATACTCCTTGTCTAAATTGTCTATTTTTATACTATTAGTAGATGCCTTAATCTTTGTTATTATCCTATCTAATATTTATTTTTATTTTGTAATGTGGAAAGAAACTGGAGCATTTTTATGATACCCATGCTTCAAGTGACTCTATGGCTTAAGCTTTTTTTTTGAAAAATGAAATGCTATAAAAACAAAATATGATCTGTGCTTTGAGGTACATTTGCCAGTTTTGTGTTTGCTCATAGCAACATCTGTGGCCGGTTAGCTCAGTTAGTTAGAGCGTAGTGCTAATAACGCCATGGTCACGGGTTCGATCCCCGTATGGGCCATTTGCTTTTCTTGATGGACAAGAATGGAATAAGCTCATTGGTGGAGTGCATGAATACTTGAAAACATCATAGACACATATATCACAAAATCTCTTCAAATACATATCAGAAGCCAGTGGGAGTGTCATCCTTTGGCTGATGAAGATTTTTCTCTACATGGCTCAGTGACTTTTGTCTCAAATCAAGCAATATGGCATAACTAAGATATGCAAGGGCAAATTAATCAGTTCTTATATTGCTGCTCAAACATAGAGGGCACTAGGTGTTACTAGAAGAAGAAGATATGTGCTCCCCTCTCATTAGTGCACACTGAAGTAAAAAAAATGGAGAATTTCTAAAGACCAGAGCACAAGTAATGGATCTTTGCATTCTTATTGCATCTTTTCTTATTTCCAAATATTTGACATACTTCTGATTTGATAAGTTTAAAGATGAGTTTAAACAAAGGACACCACTGAAGATGATGGAATTTATATGAATTTTAAATGAAGATTTGCAATACTCATACATTGAATGAAAATGGAGCTTTGAACAAAAGGAAAATAAACAATGTTAGCTCCCACGAGATATGAACTCAGATTACTAGATTCAAAGTCCAGGGTGCTAACAATTACACCATGGAACCCTCACCTGAGCAATGGCATCTACTGAAGTGCGCTCATCTTTTAAATGCAAAGAAAAGAAATTCAATACTTTATATATATTATTTCAAGTTTCTAATAAGCTCAGGGATGCAATAGGTATTATGTAGAATATTTGTCCAAACCCAATGATAATATATAAAAAGTAACCTATTTTTTAAAGGAGAAGATAGATACTAGAAACCTAAATGCCTAGGACCAATTTCAGTTGGAGCATCACCCCTTATGTTATCCTAGCATTAAATTGACAGTTTTTCTGTATTTCCATATTTGCATATCAGCCACTTACAATTGTTTCAAGCTTTATAACAGAGGACTGCCTTTTTTATAGACCAAGGATGAAAGTCTCTTGTGAGTTAAGTCTGATAATGACATCACAATTTGTAAATTAAGCTATAGTATGATTACAGAGTGTACACTGAATAAAAAGTGCTTTCCTATGGGTTGAAGTTTGTATTTTCTTAAGCTTTGCATTCCAAAATGGGCTAGAATTCTTTATTTCCAATGGGCACATTAAGCTACTTCCCCAATATATATTTTTTTGTGTTAAAAGTTATTCATACACAACTTGGTAAAACATACTAAATTTAATACATAATGGATTACATCCTGGGATTATCTTTTTCAACAATCTGTAAATTTACAATTAAAAATTGTGTATTAGATTTTTTAGATTGATTTTGTTTAGATTTGCATATACTCCTAGTCTAAATTGTCTATTTTTATACTATTACTAGATGCCTTAATCTTTGTTATTATCCTATCTAATATTTATTTTTATTTTGTAATGTGGAAAGAAACTGGAGCATTTTTATGATACCCATGCTTCAAGTGACTCTATGGCTTAAGCTTTTTTTTGAAAAATGAAATGCTATAAAAACAAAATATGATCTGTGCTTTGAGGTACATTCGCCAGTTTTGTGTTTGCTTGCAGTAATATCTGTGGCCGGTTAGCTCAGTTGGTTAGAGCGTGGTGCTAATAACGCCAAGGTCACGGGTTTGATCCCCGTATGGGCCAATTGCTTTTCTTGATGGACAAGAATGGATTAAGCTCATCGGTGGAGTGCATGAATACTTGAAAACATCATAGACACATATATCACAAAATCTCTTCAAATACATATCAGAAGCCAGTGGTAGTGTCATCCTTTGGCTGATGAAGATTTTTCTCTATATGGCTCAGTGACTTTTGTCTCAAATCAAGCAATATGGCATAACTAAGATATGCAAGGGCAAATTAATCAGTTATTATATTGCTGCTCAAACATAGAGGGCACTAGGTGTTACTAGAAGAAGAAGAAGATATGTGCTCCCCTCTCATTAGTGCACACTGAAGTAAAAAAATGGAGAATTTCTAAAGACCAGAGCACAAGTAATGGATCTCTGCATTCTTATTGCATCTTTTCTTATTTCCAAATATTTGACAAACTTCTGATTTGATAAGTTTAAAAATGAGTTTAAACAAAGGACACCACTGAAGATGATGGAATTTATATGAATTTTAAATGAAGATTTGCAATACTCATACATTGAATGAAAATGGAGCTTTGAACAAAAGGAAAATAAACAATGTTAGCTCCCACGAGATATGAACTCAGATTACTAGATTCAAAGTCCAGGGTGCTAACAATTACACCTTGGAACCATCACCTGAGCAATGGCATCTACTGAAGTGCGCTCATCTTTTAAATGCAAAGAAAAGAAATTCAATACTTTATATATATTATTTCAAGTTTCTAATAAGCTCAGGGATGCAATAGGTATTATGTAGAATATTTGTCCAAACCCAATGATAATATATAAAAAGTAACCTATTTTTTAAAGGAGAAGATAGATACTAGAAACCTAAATGCCTAGGACCAATTTTAGTTGGAGCATCACCCCTTATGTTATCCTAGCATTGAATTGACAGTTTTTCTGTATTTCCATATTTGCATATCAGCCACTTACAATTGTTTCAAGCTTTATAACAGAGGACTGCCTTTTTTATAGACAAAGGATGAAAGTCTCTTGTGAGTTAAGTCTGATAATGACATCACAATTTGTAAATTAAGCTATAGTATGATTACAGAGTGTAGACTGAATAAAAAGTGCTTTCCTATGGATTGAAGTTTGTATTTTCTTAAGCTTTGCATTCCAAAATGGGCTAGCATTCTTTATTTCCAATGGGCACATTAAGCTACTTCCCCAATATATATTTTTTTGTGTTAAAAGTTATTCATACACAACTTGGTAAAACATACTAAATTTAATACATAATGGATTACATCCTGGGATTATCTTTTTCAACAATCTGTAAATTTACAATTAAAAATTGTGTATTAGATTTTTTAGATTGATTTTGCTTAGATTTGCATATACTCCTAGTCTAAATTGTCTATTTTTATACTATTACTAGATGCCTTAATCTTTGTTATTATCCTATCTAATATTTATTTTTATTTTGTAATGTGGAAAGAAACTGGAGCATTTTTATGATACCCATGCTTCAAGTGACTCTATGGCTTAAGCTTTTTTTTGAAAAATGAAATGCTATAAAAACAAAATATGATCTGTGCTTTGAGGTACATTTGCCAGTTTTGTGTTTGCTTGCAGTAATATCTGTGGCCTGTTAGCTCAGTTGCTTAGAGTGTGGTGCTAATAACGCCAAGGTCACAGGTTCGATCCCCGTATACCAACTATAGGAAAACATCAAAGTCCACCGCCATGCACCAAGACCTTGCAGATGAACTGAACCACTTTTATTGCAGGTTCGCAAAAGAAGTCCCCTGCAACCCAAACAATCACCTCTACGATGCCCCGAACACCGACGGCCAACCCCAGGCACTGCAAGTCACCCAAGAAGAGGTGGAGGCATTGTTCAAAAGGACCAAAACCAGGAAAGCTCCGGGTCCTGACGGAGTGTCACCATCTGCTCTAAGAGCATGTGCGGGTCAGCTCGCCCCCATATTCACCAAGATCTTCAATAAATCGCTGGAGCTACAGAAAGTCCCTTCCTGCCTCAAATGGTCTACTATAGTCCCGGTCCCCAAGAAACCCACTATCACGAACCTGAACAACTACAGGCCGATACACTGACGTCTGTGGTCATGAAAACGTTCGAGCGTCTGGTTTTGAATCACCTGAAAACTGTGACTGGCCCCCAACTGGACCCCCTGCAGTTCGCCTATCGCTCGAATCGGTGTGTCGAGGATGCAGTCAACCTGGGCCTGTACTACATTCTACAGCACCTAGACATTCCCGGTACCTACGTGAGGGTCCTGTTTGTCGATTTCAGCTCGGCCTTCAATACAATCGTCCCCAGCATCCTCCACCCCAAATTACTTCGCCTAGGGGTCCCAGAAGCTACCTGTTCCTGGATAATAGACTTCCTGACAGATAGGACACAGGTGGTGAAAGCGGGGGAATTCACCTCTCAAGCGCGGTCCATCAGTACAGGGGCCCCTCAGGGCTGTGTCCTCTCACCCCTGCTCTTCTCCCTGTACACAAATGACTGTACCTCAGAGGCGCAATCAGTAAGGATCATCAAATTTGCCGATTACACCACCGTCATCGGCCTCATCAAGGATGGGGACGAATCGGCCTATAGACGGGAAGTAGACCGGCTGGCCCAGTGGTGCATCCACAACAACCTTGACCTCAACCCCCTCAAAACTGTCGAGATGATAGTGGACTTCAGGAAGAAGTCATCTAGTGCACCTCCGCTAACGATTGCTGACAGTGTGGTATCGCTAGTGGACTCCTTCAAGTTTCTAGGGACCACAATCTCCAGGGACCTTAAATGGGGGTCCAACACTGACGCCACTGTTGGGAAAGCGCAGCAGAGGTTGTTCTTCCTCAGGCAACTAAGGAAGTTCAACATCCCACAGAAGCTCCTGCTCCTCTTCTACTCCGCGATTGTGGAGTCGGTACTGTGCTCCTCGATACTCGTATGGTACAGCTCCGCCAGCGCGAGGGACATATGCAGGCTCCAAAAGGTGGTCAGAACCGCAGAGAAGATCATCGGGGCTGACCTTCCCTCAGTCCAGGACCTGTACTTGTCCAGAGCAAAAAAGCGGGCAATGAAGATAGTAAAAGACCAGCTACACCCCGGCCACAGCATGTTTAACTTGCTTCCTTCAGGCAGGCGTTACAGGGCTGTCCCCGCCAGATCCACCAGAAGCCTCAAAAGTTTCTTTCCCCAAGCTGTCCGCCTGCTGAACTCCTGAACATTGACTGACTAGACGTACATGTAACTCACTTGTGTCCCTACGGTATACCTATCTGTGTAACTTTACTTGCCCCCCCCCCCACACACAAACACACACACACCTGCTTACCTGTTACCAACTTGGCTGTTGTATAGCAAACCGAAGACAAATTCCTAGTATACGTAAGTATACCTGGCCAATAAAGCTGATTCTGATTCTGATTCTGATTCTGGTATGGGCCATTTGCTTTTCTTGATGGACAAGAATGGAATAAGCTCATCGGTGGAGTGCATGAATACTTGAAAACATCATAGACACATATATCACAAAATCTCTTCAAATACATATCAGAAGCCAGTGGGAGTGTCATCCTTTGGCTGATGAAGATTTTTCTCTACATGGCTCAGTGACTTTTGTCTCAAATCAAGCAATATGGCATAACTAAGATATGCAAGGGCAAATTAATCAGTTATTATATTGCTGCTCAAACATAGAGGGCACTAGGTGTTACTAGAAGAAGAAGAAGATATGTGCTCCCCTCTCATTAGTGCACACTGAAGTAAAAAAAAAAAAAATGGAGAATTTCTAAAGACCAGAGCACAAGTAATGGATCTCTGCATTCTTATTGCATCTTTTCTTATTTCCAAATATTTGACATACTTCTGGTTTGATAAGTTTAAAAATGAGTTTAAACAAAGGACACCACTGAAGATGATGGAATTTATATGAATTTTAAATGAAGATTTGCAATACTCATACATTGAATAAAAATGGAGCTTTGAACAAAAGGAAAATAAATAATGTTAGCTCCCGCGAGATATGAACTCAGATTACTAGATTCAAAGTCCAGGGTGCTAACAATTACACCATGGAACCCTCACCTGAGCAATGGCATCTACTGAAGTGCGCTCATCTTTTAAATGCAAAGAAAAGAAATTCAATACTTTATATATATTATTTCAAGTTTCTAATAAGCTCAGGGATGCAATAGGTATTATGTAGAATATTTGTCCAAACCCAATGATAATATATAAAAAGTAACCTATTTTTTAAAGGAGAAGATAGATACTAGAAACCTAAATGCCTAGGACCAATTTTAGTTGGAGCATCACCCCTTATGTTATCCTAGCATTGAATTGACAGTTTTTCTGTATTTCCATATTTGCATATCAGCCACTTACAATTGTTTCAAGCTTTATAACAGAGGACTGCCTTTTTTATAGACCAAGGATGAAAGTCTCTTGTGAGTTAAGTCTGATAATGACATCACAATTTGTAAATTAAGCTATAGTATGATTACAGAGTGTAGACTGAATAAAAAGTGCTTTCCTATGGATTGAAGTTTGTATTTTCTTAAGCTTTGCATTCCAAAATGGGCTAGCATTCTTTATTTCCAATGGGCACATTAAGCTACTTCCCCAATATATATTTTTTTGTGTTAAAAGTTATTCATACACAATTTGGTAAAACATACTAAATTTAATACATAATGGATTACATCCTGGGATTATCTTTTTCAACAATCTGTAAATTTACAATTAAAAATTGTGTATTAGATTTTTTAGATTGATTTTGCTTAGATTTGCATATACTCCTAGTCTAAATTGTCTATTTTTATACTATTACTAGATGCCTTAATCTTTGTTATTATCCTATCTAATATTTATTTTTATTTTGTAATGTGGAAAGAAACTGGAGCATTTTTATGATACCCATGCTTAAAGTGACTCTATGTCTTAAGCTTTTTTTTGAAAAATGAAATGCTATTAAAACAAAATATGATCTGTGCTTTGAGGTACATTTGCCAGTTTTGTGTTTGCTTGCAGTAATATCTGTGGCCTGTTAGCTCAGTTGTTTAGAGTGTGGTGCTAATAATGCCAAGGTCACAGGTTCGATCACCGTATACCAACTATAGGAAAACATCAAAGTCCACCGCCATGCACCAAGACCTTGCAGATGAACTGAACCACTTTTATTGCAGGTTCGCAAAAGAAGTCCCCTGCAACCCAAACAATCACCTCTACGATGCCCCGAACACCGACGGCCAACCCCAGGCACTGCAAGTCACCCAAGAAGAGGTGGAGGCATTGTTCAAAAGGACCAAAACCAGGAAAGCTCCGGGTCCTGACGGAGTGTCACCATCTGCTCTAAGAGCATGTGCGGGTCAGCTCGCCCCCATATTCACCAAGATCTTCAATAAATCGCTGGAGCTACAGAAAGTCCCTTCCTGCCTCAAATGGTCTACTATAGTCCCGGTCCCCAAGAAACCCACTATCACGAACCTGAACGACTACAGGCCGATACACTGACGTCTGTGGTCATGAAAACGTTCGAGTGTCTGGTTTTGAATCACCTGAAAACTGTGACTGGCCCCCAACTGGACCCCCTGCAGTTCGCCTATCGCTCGAATCGGTGTGTCGAGGATGCAGTCAACCTGGGCCTGTACTACATTCTACAGCACCTAGACATTCCCGGTACCTACGCGAGGGTCCTGTTTGTCGATTTCAGCTCGGCCTTCAATACAATCGTCCCCAGCATCCCCCACCCCAAATTACTTCGCCTAGGGGTCCCAGAAGCTACCTGTTCCTGGATAATAGACTTCCTGACAGATAGGACACAGGTGGTGAAAGCGGGGGAATTCACCTCTCAAGCGCGGTCCATCAGTACAGGGGCCCCTCAGGGCTGTGTCCTCTCACCCCTGCTCTTCTCCCTGTACACAAATGACTGTACCTCAGAGGCGCAATCAGTAAGGATCATCAAATTTGCCGATTACACCACCGTCATCGGCCTCATCAAGGATGGGGACGAATCGGCCTATAGACGGGAAGTAGACCGGCTGGCCCAGTGGTGCATCCACAACAACCTTGACCTCAACCCCCTCAAAACTGTCGAGATGATAGTGGACTTCAGGAAGAAGTCATCTAGTGCACCTCCGCTAACGATTGCTGACAGTGTGGTATCGCTAGTGGACTCCTTCAAGTTTCTAGGGACCACAATCTCCAGGGACCTTAAATGGGGGTCCAACACTGACGCCACTGTTGGGAAAGCGCAGCAGAGGTTGTTCTTCCTCAGGCAACTAAGGAAGTTCAACATCCCACAGAAGCTCCTGCTCCTCTTCTACTCCGCGATTGTGGAGTCGGTACTGTGCTCCTCGATACTCGTATGGTACAGCTCCGCCAGCGCGAGGGACATATGCAGGCTCCAAAAGGTGGTCAGAACCGCAGAGAAGATCTTCCCTCAGTCCAGGACCTGTACTTGTCCAGAGCAAAAAAGCGGGCAATGAAGATAGTAAAAGACCAGCTACACCCCGGCCACAGCATGTTTAACTTGCTTCCTTCAGGCAGGCGTTACAGGGCTGTCCCCGCCAGATCCACCAGAAGCCTCAAAAGTTTCTTTCCCCAAGCTGTCCGCCTGCTGAACTCCTGAACATTGACTGACTAGACGTACATGTAACTCACTTGTGTCCCTACGGTATACCTATCTGTGTAACTTTACTTGCCCCCCCCCACACACACAAACACACACACACCTGCTTACCTGTTACCTACTTGGCTGTTGTATAGCAAACCGAAGACAAATTCCTAGTATACGTAAGTATACCTGGCCAATAAAGCTGATTCTGATTCTGATTCTGGTATGGGCCATTTGCTTTTCTTGATGGACAAGAATGGAATAAGCTCATCGGTGGAGTGCATGAATACTTGAAAACATCATAGACACATATATCACAAAATCTCTTCAAATACATATCAGAAGCCAGTGGGAGTGTCATCCTTTGGCTGATGAAGATTTTTCTCTACATGGCTCAGTGACTTTTGTCTCAAATCAAGCAATATGGCATAACTAAGATATGCAAGGGCAAATTAATCAGTTATTATATTGCTGCTCAAACATAGAGGGCACTAGGTGTTACTAGAAGAAGAAGATATGTGCTCCCCTCTCATTAGTGCACACTGAAGTAAAAAAAAAATGGAGAATTTCTAAAGACCAGAGCACAAGTAATGGATCTCTGCATTCTTATTGCATCTTTTCTTATTTCCAAATATTTGACATACTTCTGGTTTGATAAGTTTAAAAATGAGTTTAAACAAAGGACACCACTGAAGATGATGGAATTTATATGAATTTTAAATGAAGATTTGCAATACTCATACATTGAATAAAAATGGAGCTTTGAACAAAAGGAAAATAAACAATGTTAGCTCCCACGAGATATGAACTCAGATTACTAGATTCAAAGTCCAGGGTGCTAACAATTACACCATGGAACCCTCACCTGAGCAATGGCATCTACTGAAGTGCGCTCATCTTTTAAATGCAAAGAAAAGAAATTCAATACTTTATATATATTATTTCAAGTTTCTAATAAGCTCAGGGATGCAATAGGTATTATGTAGAATATTTGTCCAAACCCAATGATAATATATAAAAAGTAACCTATTTTTTAAAGGAGAAGATAGATACTAGAAACCTAAATGCCTAGGACCAATTTTAGTTGGAGCATCACCCCTTATGTTATCCTAGCATTGAATTGACAGTTTTTCTGTATTTCCATATTTGCATATCAGCCACTTACAATTGTTTCAAGCTTTATAACAGAGGACTGCCTTTTTTATAGACCAAGGATGAAAGTCTCTTGTGAGTTAAGTCTGATAATGACATCACAATTTGTAAATTAAGCTATAGTATGATTACAGAGTGTAGACTGAATAAAAAGTGCTTTCCTATGGATTGAAGTTTGTATTTTCTTAAGCTTTGCATTCCAAAATGGGCTAGCATTCTTTATTTCCAATGGGCACATTAAGCTACTTCCCCAATATATATTTTTTTGTGTTAAAAGTTATTCATACACAACTTGGTAAAACATACTTAATTTAATAAATAATGGATTACATCCTGGGATTATCTTTTTCAACAATCTGTAAATTTACAATTAAAAATTGTGTATTAGATTTTTCAGATTGATATTGCTTAGATTTGCATATACTCCTTGTCTAAATTGTCTATTTTTATACTATTAGTAGATGCCTTAATCTTTGTTATTATCCTATCTAATATTTATTTTTATTTTGTAATGTGGAAAGAAACTGGAGCATTTTTATGATACCCATGCTTCAAGTGACTCTATGGCTTAAGCTTTTTTTTTGAAAAATGAAATGCTATAAAAACAAAATATGATCTGTGCTTTGAGGTACATTTGCCAGTTTTGTGTTTGCTCATAGCAACATCTGTGGCCGGTTAGCTCAGTTAGTTAGAGCGTAGTGCTAATAACGCCATGGTCACGGGTTCGATCCCCGTATGGGCCATTTGCTTTTCTTGATGGACAAGAATGGAATAAGCTCATTGGTGGAGTGCATGAATACTTGAAAACATCATAGACACATATATCACAAAATCTCTTCAAATACATATCAGAAGCCAGTGGGAGTGTCATCCTTTGGCTGATGAAGATTTTTCTCTACATGGCTCAGTGACTTTTGTCTCAAATCAAGCAATATGGCATAACTAAGATATGCAAGGGCAAATTAATCAGTTATTATATTGCTGCTCAAACATAGAGGGCACTAGGTGTTACTAGAAGAAGAAGATATGTGCTCCCCTCTCATTAGTGCACACTGAAGTAAAAAAAATGGAGAATTTCTAAAGACCAGAGCACAAGTAATGGATCTTTGCATTCTTATTGCATCTTTTCTTATTTCCAAATATTTGACATACTTCTGATTTGATAAGTTTAAAAATGAGTTTAAACAAAGGACACCACTGAAGATGATGGAATTTATATGAATTTTAAATGAAGATTTGCAATACTCATACATTGAATGAAAATGGAGCTTTGAACAAAAGGAAAATAAACAATGTTAGCTCCCACGAGATATGAACTCAGATTACTAGATTCAAAGTCCAGGGTGCTAACAATTACACCATGGAACCCTCACCTGAGCAATGGCATCTACTGAAGTGCGCTCATCTTTTAAATGCAAAGAAAAGAAATTCAATACTTTATATATATTATTTCAAGTTTCTAATAAGCTCAGGGATGCAATAGGTATTATGTAGAATATTTGTCCAAACCCAATGATAATATATAAAAAGTAACCTATTTTTTAAAGGAGAAGATAGATACTAGAAACCTAAATGCCTAGGACCAATTTCAGTTGGAGCATCACCCCTTATGTTATCCTAGCATTGAATTGACAGTTTTTCTGTATTTCCATATTTGCATATCAGCCACTTACAATTGTTTCAAGCTTTATAACAGAGGACTGCCTTTTTTATAGACCAAGGATGAAAGTCTCTTGTGAGTTAAGTCTGACAATGACATCACAATTTGTAAATTAAGCTATAGTATGATTACAGAGTGTACACTGAATAAAAAGTGCTTTCCTATGGGTTGAAGTTTGTATTTTCTTAAGCTTTGCATTCCAAAATGGGCTAGAATTCTTTATTTCCAATGGGTACATTAAGCTACTTCCCCAATATATATTTTTTTGTGTTAAAAGTTATTCATACACAACTTGGTAAAACATACTAAATTTAATACATAATGGATTACATCCTGGGATTATCTTTTTCATCAATCTGTAAATTTACAATTAAAAATTGTGTATTAGATTTTTTAGATTGATTTTGTTTAGATTTGCATATACTCCTAGTCTAAATTGTCTATTTTTATACTATTACTAGATGCCTTAATCTTTGTTATTATCCTATCTAATATTTATTTTTATTTTGTAATGTGGAAAGAAACTGGAGCATTTTTATGATACCCATGCTTCAAGTGACTCTATGGCTTAAGCTTTTTTTTTGAAAAATGAAATGCTATAAAAACAAAATATGATCTGTGCTTTGAGGTACATTTGCCAGTTTTGTGTTTGCTCATAACAACATCTGTGGCCGGTTAGCTCAGTTAGTTAGAGCGTGGTGCTAATAACGCCATGGTCACGTGTTCGATCCCCGTATGGGCCATTTGCTTTTCTTGATGGACAAGAATGCAATAAGCTCATCGGTGGAGTGCATGAATACTTGAAAACATCATAGACACATATATCACAAAATCTCTTCAAATACATATCAGAAGCCAGTGGGAGTGTCATCCTTTGGCTGATGAAGATTTTTCTCTACATGGCTCAGTGACTTTTGTCTCAAATCAAGCAATATGGCATAACTAAGATATGCTAGGGCAAATCAATCAGTTTTTATATTGCTGCTCAAACATAGAGGGCACTAGGTGTTACTAGAAGAAGAAGAAGATATGTGCTCCCCTCTCATTAGTGCACACTGAAGTAAAAAAAAAATGGAGAATTTCTAAAGACCAGAGCACAAGTAATGGATCTCTGCATTCTTATTGCATCTTTTCTTATTTCCAAATATTTGACATACTTCTGATTTGATAAGTTTAAAAATGAGTTTAAACAAAGGACACCACTGAAGATGATGGAATTTATATGAATTTTAAATGAAGATTTGAAATACTCATACATTGAATGAAAATGGAGCTTTGAACAAAAGGAAAATAAACAATGTTAGCTAGCACGAGATATGAACTCAGATTACTAGATTCAAAGTCCAGGGTGCTAACAATTACACCATGGAACCCTCACCAGAGCAATGGCATCTACTGAAGTGCGCTCATCTTTTAAATGCAAAGAAAAGAAATTCAATACTTTATATATATTATTTCAAGTTTCTAATAAGCTCAGGGATGCAATAGGTATTATGTAGAATATTTGTCCAAACCCAATGATAATATATAAAAAGTAACCTATTTTTTAAAGGAGAAGATAGATACTAGAAACCTAAATGCCTAGGACCAATTTCAGTTGGAGCATCACCACTTATGTTATCCTAGCATTAAATTGACAGTTTTTCTGTATTTCCATATTTGCATATCAGCCACTTACAATTGTTTCAAGCTTTATAACAGAGGACTGCCTTTTTTATAGACCAAGGATGAAAGTCTCTTGTGAGTTAAGTCTGATAATGACATCACAATTTGTAAATTAAGCTATAGTATGATTACAGAGTGTAGACTGAATAAAAAGTGCTTTCCTATGGGTTGAAGTTTGTATTTTCTTAAGCTTTGCATTCCAAAATGGGCTAGAATTCTTTATTTCCAATGGGCACATTAAGCTACTTCCCCAATATATATTTTTTTGTGTTAAAAGTTATTCATACACAACTTGGTAAAACATACTAAATTTAATACATAATGGATTACATCCTGGGATTATCTTTTTCAACAATCTGTAAATTTACAATTAAAAATTGTGTATTAGATTTTTTAGATTTATTTTGTTTAGATTTGCATATACTCCTAGTCTAAATTGTCTATTTTTATACTATTACTAGATGCCTCAATCTTTGTTATTATCCTATCTAATATTTATTTTTATTTTGTAATGTGGAAAGAAACTGGAGCATTTTTATGATACCCATGCTTCAAGTGACTCTATGGCTTAAGCTTTTTTTTTGAAAAATGAAATGCTATAAAAACAAAATATGATCTGTGCTTTGAGGTACATTTGCCAGTTTTGTGTTTGCTCATAGCAACATCTGTGGCCGGTTAGCTCAGTTAGTTAGAGCGTGGTGCTAATAACGCCATGGTCACGTGTTCGATCCCCGTATGGGCCATTTGCTTTTCTTGATGGACAAGAATGCAATAAGCTCATCGGTGGAGTGCATGAATACTTGAAAACATCATAGACACATATATCACAAAATCTCTTCAAATACATATCAGAAGCCAGTGGGAGTGTCATCCTTTGGCTGATGAAGATTTTTCTCTACATGGCTCAGTGACTTTTGTCTCAAATCAAGCAATATGGCATAACTAAGATATGCTAGGGCAAATCAATCAGTTTTTATATTGCTGCTCAAACATAGAGGGCACTAGGTGTTACTAGAAGAAGAAGAAGATATGTGCTCCCCTCTCATTAGTGCACACTGAAGTAAAAAAAATGGAGAATTTCTAAAGACCAGAGCACAAGTAATGGATCTCTGCATTCTTATTGCATCTTTTCTTATTTCCAAATATTTGACATACTTCTGATTTGATAAGTTTAAAAATGAGTTTAAACAAAGGACACCACTGAAGATGATGGAATTTATATGAATTTTAAATGAAGATTTGCAATACTCATACATTGAATGAAAATGGAGCTTTGAACAAAAGGAAAATAAACAATGTTAGCTCCCACGAGATATGAACTCAGATTACTAGATTCAAAGTCCAGGGTGCTAACAATTACACCATGGAACCCTCACCTGAGCAATGGCATCTACTGAAGTGCGCTCATCTTTTAAATGCAAAGAAAAGAAATTCAATACTTTATATATATTATTTACAGTTTCTAATAAGCTCAGGGATGCAATAGGTATTATGTAGAATATTTGTCAAAAACCAATGATAATATATAAAAAGTAACCTATTTTTTAAAGGAGAAGATAGATACTAGAAACCTAAATGCCTAGGACCAATTTCAGTTGGAGCATCACCCCTTATGTTATCCTAGCATTGAATTGACAGTTTTTCTGTATTTCCATATTTGCATATCAGCCACTTACAATTGTTTCAAGCTTTATAACAAAGGACTGCCTTTTTTATAGACCAAGGATGACAGTCTCTTGTGAGTTAAGTCTGATAATGACATCACAATTTGTAAATTAAGCTATAGTATGATTACAGAGTGTAGACTGAATAAAAAGTGCTTTCCTATGGATTGAAGTTTGTATTTTCTTAAGCTTTGCATTCCAAAATGGGCTAGCATTCTTTATTTCCAATGGGCACATTAAGCTACTTCCCCAATATATATTTTTTTGTGTTAAAAGTTATTCATACACAACTTGGTAAAACATACTAAATTTAATACATAAGGGATTACATCCTGGGATTATCTTTTTCAACAATCTGTAAATTTACAATTAAAAATTGTGTATTAGATTTTTTAGATTGATTTTGCTTAGATTTGCATATACTCCTTGTCTAAATTGTCTATTTTTATACTATTAGTAGATGCCTTAATCTTTGTTATTATCCTATCTAATATTTATTTTTATTTTGTAATGTGGAAAGAAACTGGAGCATTTTTATGATACCCATGCTTCAAGTGACTCTATGGCTTAAGCTTTTTTTTTTTAAATTAAATGCTATAAAAACAAAATATGATCTGTGCTTTGAGGTACATTTGCCAGTTTTGTGTTTGCTTGCAGTAATATCTGTGGCCGGTTAGCTCAGTTGGTTAGAGCGTGGTGCTAATAACGCCAAGGTCACGGGTTTGATCCCCGTATGGGCCAATTGCTTTTCTTGATGGACAAGAATGGAATAAGCTCATCGGTGGAGTGCATGAATACTTGAAAACATCATAGACACATATATCACAAAATCTCTTCAAATACATATCAGAAGCCAGTGGGAGTGTCATCCTTTGGCTGATGAAGATTTTTCTCTACATGGCTCAGTGACTTTTGTCTCAAATCAAGCAATATGGCATAACTAAGATATGCTAGGGCAAATCAATCAGTTTTTATATTGCTGCTCAAACATAGAGGGCACTAGGTGTTACTAGAAGAAGAAGAAGATATGTGCTCCCCTCTCATTAGTGCACACTGAAGTAAAAAAATGGAGAATTTCTAAAGACCAGAGCACAAGTAATGGATCTCTGCATTCTTATTGCATCTTTTCTTATTTCCAAATATTTGACATACTTCTGATTTGATAAGTTTAAAAATGAGTTTAAACAAAGGACACCACTGAAGATGATGGAATTTATATGAATTTTAAATGAAGATTTGCAATACTCATACATTGAATGAAAATGGAGCTTTGAACAAAAGGAAAATAAACAATGTTAGCTCCCACGAGATATGAACTCAGATTACTAGATTCAAAGTCCAGGGTGCTAACAATTACACCATGGAACCCTCACCTGAGCAATGGCATCTACTGAAGTGCGCTCATCTTTTAAATGCAAAGAAAAGAAATTCAATACTTTATATATATTATTTACAGTTTCTAATAAGCTCAGGGATGCAATAGGTATTATGTAGAATATTTGTCAAAAACCAATGATAATATATAAAAAGTAACCTATTTTTTAAAGGAGAAGATAGATACTAGAAACCTAAATGCCTAGGACCAATTTCAGTTGGAGCATCACCCCTTATGTTATCCTAGCATTGAATTGACAGTTTTTCTGTATTTCCATATTTGCATATCAGCCACTTACAATTGTTTCAAGCTTTATAACAAAGGACTGCCTTTTTTATAGACCAAGGATGAAAGTCTCTTGTGAGTTAAGTCTGATAATGACATCACAATTTGTAAATTAAGCTATAGTATGATTACAGAGTGTAGACTGAATAAAAAGTGCTTTCCTATGGATTGAAGTTTGTATTTTCTTAAGCTTTGCATTCCAAAATGGGCTAGCATTCTTTATTTCCAATGGGCACATTAAGCTACTTCCCCAATATATATTTTTTTGTGTTAAAAGTTATTCATACACAACTTGGTAAAACATACTAAATTTAATACATAAGGGATTACATCCTGGGATTATCTTTTTCAACAATCTGTAAATTTACAATTAAAAATTGTGTATTAGATTTTTTAGATTGATTTTGCTTAGATTTGCATATACTCCTTGTCTAAATTGTCTATTTTTATACTATTAGTAGATGCCTTAATCTTTGTTATTATCCTATCTAATATTTATTTTTATTTTGTAATGTGGAAAGAAACTGGAGCATTTTTATGATACCCATGCTTCAAGTGACTCTATGGCTTAAGCTTTTTTTTTTTAAATTAAATGCTATAAAAACAAAATATGATCTGTGCTTTGAGGTACATTTGCCAGTTTTGTGTTTGCTTGCAGTAATATCTGTGGCCGGTTAGCTCAGTTGGTTAGAGCGTGGTGCTAATAACGCCAAGGTCACGGGTTTGATCCCCGTATGGGCCAATTGCTTTTCTTGATGGACAAGAATGGAATAAGCTCATCGGTGGAGTGCATGAATACTTGAAAACATCATAGACACATATATCACAAAATCTCTTCAAATACATATCAGAAGCCAGTGGGAGTGTCATCCTTTGGCTGATGAAGATTTTTCTCTACATGGCTCAGTGACTTTTGTCTCAAATCAAGCAATATGGCATAACTAAGATATGCAAGGGCAAATTAATCAGTTATTATATTGCTGCTCAAACATAGAGGGCACTAGGTGTTACTAGAAGAAGAAGATATGTGCTCCCCTCTCATTAGTGCACACTGAAGTAAAAAAAATGGAGAATTTCTAAAGACCAGAGCACAAGTAATGGATCTCTGCATTCTTATTGCATCTTTTCTTATTTCCAAATATTTGACATACTTCTGATTTGATAAGTTTAAAAATGAGTTTAAACAAAGGACACCACTGAAGATGATGGAATTTATATGAATTTTAAATGAAGATTTGCAATACTCATTCATTGAATGAAAATGGAGCTTCGAACAAAAGGAAAATAAACAATGTTAGCTCCCACGAGATATGAACTCAGATTACTAGATTCAAAGTCCAGGGTGCTAACAATTACACCATGGAACCCTCACCTGAGCGATGGCATCTACTGAAGTGCGCTCATCTTTTAAATGCAAAGAAAAGAAATTCAATACTTTATATATATTATTTCAAGTTTCTAATAAGCTCAGGGATGCAATAGGTATTATGTAGAATATTTGTCCAAAACCAATGATAATATATAAAAAGTAACCTATTTTTTAAAGGAGAAGATAGATACTAGAAACCTAAATGCCTAAGACCAATTTTAGTTGGAGCATCACCCCTTATGTTATCCTAGCATTGAATTGACAGTTTTTCTGTATTTCCATATTTGCATATCAGCCACTTAGAATTGTTTCAAGCTTTATAACAGAGGACTGCCTTTTTTATAGACCAAGGATGAAAGTCTCTTGTGAGTTAAGTCTGATAATGACATCACAATTTGTAAATTAAGCTATAGTATGATTACAGAGTGTAGACTGAATAAAAAGTGCTTTCCTATGGATTGAAATTTGTATTTTCTTAAGCTTTGCATTCCAAAATGGGCTAGCATTCTTTATTTCCAATGGGCACATTAAGCTACTTCCCCAATATATATTTTTTTGTGTTAAAAGTTATTCATACACAACTTGGTAAAACATACTAAATTTAATACATAAGGGATTACATCCTGGGATTATCTTTTTCAACAATCTGTAAATTTACAATTAAAAATTGTGTATTAGATTTTTTAGATTGATTTTGCTTAGATTTGCATATACTCCTTGTCTAAATTGTCTATTTTTATACTATTAGTAGATGCCTTAATCTTTGTTATTATCCTATCTAATATTTATTTTTATTTTGTAATGTGGAAAGAAACTGGAGCATTTTTATGATACCCATGCTTCAAGTGACTCTATGGCTTAAGCTTTTTTTTTTTAAATTAAATGCTATAAAAACAAAATATGATCTGTGCTTTGAGGTACATTTGCCAGTTTTGTGTTTGCTTGCAGTAATATCTGTGGCCGGTTAGCTCAGTTGGTTAGAGCGTGGTGCTAATAACGCCAAGGTCACGGGTTTGATCCCCGTATGGGCCAATTGCTTTTCTTGATGGACAAGAATGGAATAAGCTCATCGGTGGAGTGCATGAATACTTGAAAACATCATAGACACATATATCACAAAATCTCTTCAAATACATATCAGAAGCCAGTGGGAGTGTCATCCTTTGGATGATGAAGATTTTTCTCTACATGGCTCAGTGACTTTTGTCTCAAATCAAGCAATATGGCATAACTAAGATATGCTAGGGCAAATCAATCAGTTTTTATATTGCTGCTCAAACATAGAGGGCACTAGGTGTTACTAGAAGAAGAAGAAGATATGTGCTCCCCTCTCATTAGTGCACACTGAAGTAAAAAAATGGAGAATTTCTAAAGACCAGAGCACAAGTAATGGATCTCTGCATTCTTATTGCATCTTTTCTTATTTCCAAATATTTGACATACTTCTGATTTGATAAGTTTAAAAATGAGTTTAAACAAAGGACACCACTGAAGATGATGGAATTTATATGAATTTTAAATGAAGATTTGCAATACTCATACATTGAATGAAAATGGAGCTTTGAACAAAAGGAAAATAAACAATGTTAGCTCCCACGAGATATGAACTCAGATTACTAGATTCAAAGTCCAGGGTGCTAACAATTACACCATGGAACCCTCACCTGAGCAATGGCATCTACTGAAGTGCGCTCATCTTTTAAATGCAAAGAAAAGAAATTCAATACTTTATATATATTATTTACAGTTTCTAATAAGCTCAGGGATGCAATAGGTATTATGTAGAATATTTGTCAAAAACCAATGATAATATATAAAAAGTAACCTATTTTTTAAAGGAGAAGATAGATACTAGAAACCTAAATGCCTAGGACCAATTTCAGTTGGAGCATCACCCCTTATGTTATCCTAGCATTGAATTGACAGTTTTTCTGTATTTCCATATTTGCATATCAGCCACTTACAATTGTTTCAAGCTTTATAACAAAGGACTGCCTTTTTTATAGACCAAGGATGAAAGTCTCTTGTGAGTTAAGTCTGATAATGACATCACAATTTGTAAATTAAGCTATAGTATGATTACAGAGTGTAGACTGAATAAAAAGTGCTTTCCTATGGATTGAAGTTTGTATTTTCTTAAGCTTTGCATTCCAAAATGGGCTAGCATTCTTTATTTCCAATGGGCACATTAAGCTACTTCCCCAATATATATTTTTTTGTGTTAAAAGTTATTCATACACAACTTGGTAAAACATACTAAATTTAATACATAAGGGATTACATCCTGGGATTATCTTTTTCAACAATCTGTAAATTTACAATTAAAAATTGTGTATTAGATTTTTTAGATTGATTTTGCTTAGATTTGCATATACTCCTTGTCTAAATTGTCTATTTTTATACTATTAGTAGATGCCTTAATCTTTGTTATTATCCTATCTAATATTTATTTTTATTTTGTAATGTGGAAAGAAACTGGAGCATTTTTATGATACCCATGCTTCAAGTGACTCTATGGCTTAAGCTTTTTTTTTTTAAATTAAATGCTATAAAAACAAAATATGATCTGTGCTTTGAGGTACATTTGCCAGTTTTGTGTTTGCTTGCAGTAATATCTGTGGCCGGTTAGCTCAGTTGGTTAGAGCGTGGTGCTAATAACGCCAAGGTCACGGGTTTGATCCCCGTATGGGCCAATTGCTTTTCTTGATGGACAAGAATGGAATAAGCTCATCGGTGGAGTGCATGAATACTTGAAAACATCATAGACACATATATCACAAAATCTCTTCAAATACATATCAGAAGCCAGTGGGAGTGTCATCCTTTGGCTGATGAAGATTTTTCTCTACATGGCTCAGTGACTTTTGTCTCAAATCAAGCAATATGGCATAACTAAGATATGCAAGGGCAAATTAATCAGTTATTATATTGCTGCTCAAACATAGAGGGCACTAGGTGTTACTAGAAGAAGAAGATATGTGCTCCCCTCTCATTAGTGCACACTGAAGTAAAAAAAATGGAGAATTTCTAAAGACCAGAGCACAAGTAATGGATCTCTGCATTCTTATTGCATCTTTTCTTATTTCCAAATATTTGACATACTTCTGATTTGATAAGTTTAAAAATGAGTTTAAACAAAGGACACCACTGAAGATGATGGAATTTATATGAATTTTAAATGAAGATTTGCAATACTCATACATTGAATGAAAATGGAGCTTCGAACAAAAGGAAAATAAACAATGTTAGCTCCCACGAGATATGAACTCAGATTACTAGATTCAAAGTCCAGGGTGCTAACAATTACACCATGGAACCCTCACCTGAGCGATGGCATCTACTGAAGTGCGCTCATCTTTTAAATGCAAAGAAAAGAAATTCAATACTTTATATATATTATTTCAAGTTTCTAATAAGCTCAGGGATGCAATAGGTATTATGTAGAATATTTGTCCAAAACCAATGATAATATATAAAAAGTAACCTATTTTTTAAAGGAGAAGATAGATACTAGAAACCTAAATGCCTAAGACCAATTTTAGTTGGAGCATCACCCCTTATGTTATCCTAGCATTGAATTGACAGTTTTTCTGTATTTCCATATTTGCATATCAGCCACTTAGAATTGTTTCAAGCTTTATAACAGAGGACTGCCTTTTTTATAGACCAAGGATGAAAGTCTCTTGTGAGTTAAGTCTGATAATGACATCACAATTTGTAAATTAAGCTATAGTATGATTACAGAGTGTAGACTGAATAAAAAGTGCTTTCCTATGGATTGAAATTTGTATTTTCTTAAGCTTTGCATTCCAAAATGGGCTAGCATTCTTTATTTCCAATGGGCACATTAAGCTACTTCCCCAATATATATTTTTTTGTGTTAAAAGTTATTCATACACAACTTGGTAAAACATACTAAATTTAATACATAAGGGATTACATCCTGGGATTATCTTTTTCAACAATCTGTAAATTTACAATTAAAAATTGTGTATTAGATTTTTTAGATTGATTTTGCTTAGATTTGCATATACTCCTTGTCTAAATTGTCTATTTTTATACTATTAGAAGATGCCTTAATCTTTGTTATTATCCTATCTAATATTTATTTTTATTTTGTAATGTGGAAAGAAACTGGAGCATTTTTATGATACCCATGCTTCAAGTGACTCTATGGCTTAAGCTTTTTTTTGAAAAATTAAATGCTATAAAAACAAAATATGATCTGTGCTTTGAGATACATTTGCCAGTTTTGTGTTTGCTTGCAGTATTATCTGTGGCCGGTTAGCTCAGTTGGTTAGAGCGTGGTGCTAATAACGCCAAGGTCACGGGTTTGATCCCCGTATGGGCCAATTGCTTTTCTTGATGGACAAGAATGGAATAAGCTCATCGGTGGAGAGCATGAATACTTGAAAACATCATAGACACATATATCACAAAATCTCTTCAAATACATATCAGAAGCCAGTGGGAGTGTCATCCTTTGGCTGATGAAGATTTTTCTCTACATGGCTCAGTGACTTTTGTCTCAAATCAAGCAATATGGCATAACTAAGATATGCAAGGGCAAATTAATCAGTTATTATATTGCTGCTCAAACATAGAGGGCACTAGGTGTTTCTAGAAGAAGAAGATATGTGCTCCCCTCTCATTAGTGCACACTGAAGTAAAAAAAATGGAGAATTTCTAAAGACCAGAGCACAAGTAATGTATCTCTGCATTCTTATTGCATCTTTTCTTATTTCCAAATATTTGACATACTTCTGATTTGATAAGTTTAAAAATGAGTTTAAACAAAGGACACCACTGAAGATGATGGAATTTATATGAATTTTAAATGAAGATTTGCAATACTCATACATTGAATGAAAATGGAGCTTCGAACAAAAGGAAAATAAACAATGTTAGCTCCAACGAGATATGAACTCAGATTACTAGATTCAAAGTCCAGGGTGCTAACAATTACACCATGGAACCCTCACCCGAGCAATGGCATCTACTGAAGTGCGCTCATCTTTTAAATGCAAAGAAAATAAATTCAATACTTTATATATATTATTTCAAGTTTCTAATAAGCTCAGGGATGCAATAGGTATTATGTAGAATATTTGTCCAAACCCAATGATAATATATAAAAAGTAACCTATTTTTTAAAGGAGAAGATAGATACTAGAAACCTAAATGCCTAGGACCAATTTTAGTTGGAGCATCACCCCTTATGTTATCCTAGCATTGAATTGACAGTTTTTCTGTATTTCCATATTTGCATATCAGCCACTTACAATTGTTTCAAGCTTTATAACAGAGGACTGCCTTTTTTATAGACCAAGGATGAAAGTCTCTTGTGAGTTAAGTCTGATAATGACATCACAATTTGTAAATTAAGCTATAGTATGATTACAGAGTGTAGACTGAATAAAAAGTGCTTTCCTATGGATTGAAATTTGTATTTTCTTAAGCTTTGCATTCCAAAATGGGCTAGCATTCTTTATTTCCAATGGGCACATTAAGCTACTTCCCCAATATATATTTTTTTGTGTTAAAAGTTATTCATACACAACTTGGTAAAACATACTAAATTTAATACATAATGGATTACATCCTGGGATTATCTTTTTCAACAATCTGTAAATTTACAATTAAAAATTGTGTATTAGATTTTTCAGATTGATATTGCTTAGATTTGCATATACTCCTTGTCTAAATTGTCTATTTTTATACTATTAGTAGATGCCTTAATCTTTGTTATTATCCTATCTAATATTTATTTTTATTTTGTAATGTGGAAAGAAACTGGAGCATTTTTATGATACCCATGCTTCAAGTGACTCTATGGCTTAAGCTTTTTTTTTGAAAAATGAAATGCTATAAAAACAAAATATGATCTGTGCTTTGAGGTACATTTGCCAGTTTTGTGTTTGCTCATAGCAGCATCTGTGGCCGGTTTGCTCAGTTAGTTAGAGCGTGGTGCTAATAACGCCAAGGTCACGGGTTCGATCCCCGTATGGGCCATTTGCTTTTCTTGATGGACAAGAATGTAATAAGCTCATCGGTGGAGTGCATGAATACTTGAAAACATCATAAACACATATATCACAAAATCTCTTCAAATACATATCAGAAGCCAATGGGAGTGTCATCCTTTGGCTGATGAAGATTTTTCTCTACATGGCTCAGTGACTTTTGTCTCAAATCAAGCAATATGGCAAAACTAAGATATGCAAGGGCAAATTAATCAGTTATTATATTGCTGCTCTAACATAGAGGGCACTAGGTGTTACTAGAAGAAGAAGAAGATATGCGCTCCCCTCTCATTAGTGCACACTGAAGTAAAAAAAATGGAGAATTTCTAAAGACCAGAGCACAAGTAATGGATCTCTGCATTCTTATTGCATCTTTTCTTATTTCCAAATATTTGACATACTTCTGATTTGATAAGTTTAAAAATGAGTTTAAACAAAGGACACCACTGAAGATGATGGAATTTATATGAATTTTAAATGAAGATTTGCAATACTCATACATTGAATGAAAATGGAGCTTTGAACAAAAGGAAAATAAACAATGTTAGCTCCCACGAGATATGAACTCAGATTACTAGATTCAAAGTCCAGGGTGCTAACAATTACACCATGGAACCCTCACCTGAGCAATGGCATCTACTGAAGTGCGCCCATCTTTTAAATGCAAAGAAAAGAAATTCAATACTTTATATATATTATTTCAAGTTTCTAATAAGCTCAGGGATGCAATAGGTATTATGTAGAATATTTGTCCAAACCCAATGATAATATATAAAAAAGTAACCTATTTTTTAAAGGAGAAGATAGATACTAGAAACCTAAATGCCTAGGACCAATTTTAGTTGGAGCATCACCCCTTATGTTATCCTAGCATTGAATTGACAGTTTTTCTGTATTTCCATATTTGCATATCAGCCACTTACAATTGTTTCAAGCTTTATAACAGAGGACTGCCTTTTTTATAGACCAAGGATGAAAGTCTCTTGTGAGTTAAGTCTGATAATGACATCACAATTTGTAAATTAAGCTATAGTATGATTACAGAGTGTAGACTGAATAAAAAGTGCTTTCCTATGGATTGAAGTTTGTATTTTCTTAAGCTTTGCATTCCAAAATGGGCTAGCATTCTTTATTTCCAATGGGCACATTAAGCTACTTCCCCAATATATATTTTTTTGTGTTAAAAGTTATTCATACACAATTTGGTAAAACATACTAAATTTAATACATAATGGATTACATCCTGGGATTATCTTTTTCAACAATCTGTAAATTTACAATTAAAAATTGTGTATTCGATTTTTTAGATTGATTTTGCTTAGATTTGCATATACTCCTAGTCTAAATTGTCTATTTTTATACTATTACTAGATGCCTTAATCTTTGTTATTATCCTATCTAATATTTATTTTTATTTTGTAATGTGGAAAGAAACTGGAGCATTTTTATGATACCCATGCTTCAAGTGACTCTATGTCTTAAGCTTTTTTTTAAAAAATGAAATGCTTTAAAAACAAAATATGATCTGTGCTTTGAGGTACATTTGCCAGTTTTGTGTTTGCTTGCAGTAATAACTGTGGCCTGTTAGCTCAGTTGATTAGAGTGTGGTGCTAATAACGCCAAGGTCACAGGTTCGATCCCCGTATGGGCCATTTGCTTTTCTTGATGGACAAGAATGGAATAAGCTCATCGGTGGAGTGCATGAATACTTGAAAACATCATAGACACATATATCACAAAATCTCTTCAAATACATATCAGAAGCAAGTGTGAGTGTCATCCTTTGGCTGATGAAGATTTTTCTCTACATGGCTCAGTGACTTTTGTCTCAAATCAAGCAATATGGCATAACTAAGATATGCAAGGGCAAATTAATCAGTTATTATATTGCTGCTCAAACATAGAGGGCACTAGGTGTTACTAGAAGAAGAAGAAGATATGTGCTCCCCTCTCATTAGTGCACACTGAAGTAAAAAAAATGAAGAATTTCTAAAGACCAGAGCACAAGTAATGGATCTCTGCATTCTTATTGCATCTTATCTTATTTCCAAATATTTGACATACTTCTGGTTTGATAAGTTTAAAAATGAGTTTAAACAAAGGACACCACTGAAGATGATGGAATTTAAATGAATTTTAAATGAAGATTTGCAATACTCATACATTGAATGAAAATGGAGCTTTGAACAAAAGGAAAATAAACAATGTTAGCTCCCACGAGATATGAACTCAGATTACTAGATTCAAAGTCCAGGGTGCTAACAATTACACCATGGAACCCTCACCTGAGCAATGGCATCTACTGAAGTGCGCTCATCTTTTAAATGCAAAGAAAAGAAATTCAATACTTTATATATATTATTTCAAGTTTCTAATAAGCTCAGGGATGCAATAGGTATTATGTAGAATATTTGTCCAAACCCAATGATAATATATAAAAAGTAACCTATTTTTTAAAGGAGAAGATAGATACTAGAAACCTAAATGCCTAGGACCAATTTTAGTTGGAGCATCACCCCTTATGTTATCCTAGCATTGATTTGACAGTTTTTCTGTATTTCCATATTTGCATATCAGCCACTTACAATTGTTTCAAGCTTTATAACAGAGGACTGCCTTTTTTATAGACCAAGGATGAAAGTCTCTTGTGAGTTAAGTCTGATAATGACATCACAATTTGTAAATTAAGCTATAGTATGATTACAGAGTGTAGACTGAATAAAAAGTGTTTTCCTATGGATTGAAGTTTGTATTTTCTTAAGCTTTGCATTCCAAAATGGGCTAGCATTCTTTATTTCCAATGGGCACATTAAACTACTTCCCCAATATATATTTTTTTGTGTTAAAAGTTATTCATACACAATTTGGTAAAACATACTAAATTTAATACATAATGGATTACATCCTGGGATTATCTTTTTCAACAATCTGTAAATTTACAATTAAAAATTGTGTATTAGATTTTTTAGATTGATTTTGTTTAGATTTGCATATACTCCTAGTCTAAATTGTCTATTTTTATACTATTACTAGATGCCTTAATCTTTGTTATTATCCTATCTAATATTTATTTTTATTTTGTAATGTGGAAAGAAACTGGAGCATTTTTATGATACCCATGCTTCAAGTGACTCTATGGCTTAAGCTTTTTTTTTTGAAAAATGAAATGCTATAAAAACAAAATATGATCTGTGCTTTGAGGTACATTTGCCAGTTTTGTGTTTGCTTGCAGTAATATCTGTGGCCTGTTATCTCAGTTTTTTAGAGTGTGGTGCTAAAAACGCCAAGGTCACAGGTTCGATCCCCGTATGGACCATTTGCTTTTCTTGATGGACAAGAATGGAATAAGCTCATCGGTGGAGTGCATGAATACTTGAAAACATCATAGACACATATATCACAATATCTCTTCAAATACATATCAGAAGCCAGTGGGAGTGTCATCCTTTGGCTGATGAAGATTTTTCTCTACATGGCTCAGTGACTTTTGTCTCAAATCAAGCAATATGGCATAACTAAGATATGCAAGGGCAATTTAATCAGTTATTATATTGCTGCTCAAACATAGAGGGCACTAGGTGTTACTAGAAGAAGAAGAAGATATGTGCTCACCTCTCATTAGTGCACACTGAAGTAAAAAAAAATGGAGAATTTCTAAAGACCAGAGCACAAGTAATGGATCTCTGCATTCTTATTGCATCTTATCTTATTTCCAAATATTTGACATACTTCTGGTTTGATAAGTTTAAAAATGAGTTTAAACAAAGGACACCACTGAAGATGATGGAATTTATATGAATTTTAAATGAAGATTTGCAATACTCATACATTGAATGAAAATGGAGCTTTGAACAAAAGGAAAATAAACAATGTTAGCTCCCACGAGATATGAACTCAGATTACTGTATTCAAAGTCCAGGGTGCTAACAATTACACCATGAAACCCTCACCTGAGCAATGGCATCTACTGAAGTGCGCTCATCTTTTAAATGCAAAGAAAAGAAATTCAATACTTTATATATATTATTTCAAGTTTCTAATAAGCTCAGGGATGCAATAGGTATTATGTAGAATATTTGTCCAAACCCAATGATAATATATAAAAAGTAACCTATTTTTTAAAGGAGAAGATAGATACTAGAAACCTAAATGCCTAGGACCAATTTTAGTTGGAGCATCACCCCTTATGTTATCCTAGCATTGAATTGACAGTTTTTCTGTATTTCCATATTTGCATATCAGCCACTTACAATTGTTTCAAGCTTTATAACAGAGGACTGCCTTTTTTATAGACCAAGGATGAAAGTCTCTTGTGAGTTAAGTCTGATAATGACATCACAATTTGTAAATTAAGCTATAGTATGATTACAGAGTGTAGACTGAACAAAAAGTGCTTTCCTATGGATTGAAGTTTGTATTTTCTTAAGCTTTGCATTCCAAAATGGGCTAGCATTCTTTATTTCCAATGGGCACATTAAGCCACTTCCCCAATATATATTTTTTTGTGTTAAAAGTTATTCATACACAATTTGGTAAAACATACTAAATTTAATACATAATGGATTACATCCTGGGATTATCTTTTTCAACAATCTGTAAATTTACAATAAAAAATTGTGTTTTAGATTTTTTAGTTTGATTTTGCTTAGATTTGCATATACTCCTAGTCTAAATTGTCTATTTTTATACTATTACTAGATGCCTTAATCTTTGTTATTATCCTATCTAATATTTATTTTTATTTTGTAATGTGGAAAGAAACTGGAGCATTTTTATGATACCCATGCTTCAAGTGACTCTATGTCTTAAGCTTTTTTTTAAAAATGAAATGCTATAAAAACAAAATATGATCTGTGCTTTGAGGTACATTTGCCAGTTTTGTGTTTGCTTGCAGTAATATCTGTGGCCTGTTAGCTCAGTTGATTAGAGTGTGGTGCTAATAACGCCAAGGTCACAGGTTCGATCCCCGTATGGGCCATTTGCTTTTCTTGATGGACAAGAATGGAATAAGCTCATCGGTGGAGTGCATGAATACTTGAAAACATCATAGACACATATATCACAAAATCTCTTCAAATACATATCAGAAGCCAGTGGGAGTGTCATACTTTGGCTGATGAAGATTTTTCTCTACATGGCTCAGTGACTTTTGTCTCAAATCAAGCAATATGGCATAACTAAGATATGCAAGGGCAAATTAATCAGTTATTATATTGCTGCTCAAACATAGAGGGCACTAGGTGTTACTAGAAGAAAAAGAAGATATGTGCTCCCCTCTCATTAGTGCACACTGAAGTAAAAAAAAATGAAGAATTTCTAAAGACCAGAGCACAAGTAATGGATCTCTGCATTCTTATTGCATCTTATCTTATTTCCAAATATTTGACATACTTCTGGTTTGATAAGTTTAAAAATGAGTTTAAACAAAGGACACCACTGAAGATGATGGAATTTAAATGAATTTTAAATGAAGATTTGCAATACTCATACATTGAATGAAAATGGAGCTTTGAACAAAAGGAAAATAAACAATGTTAGCTCCCACGAGATATGAACTCAGATTACTAGATTCAAAGTCCAGGGTGCTAACAATTACACCATGGAACCCTCACCTGAGCAATGGCATCTACTGAAGTGCACTCATCTTTTAAATGCAAAGAAAAGAAATTCAATACTTTATATATATTATTTCAAGTTTCTAATAAGCTCAGGGATGCAATAGGTATTATGTAGAATATTTGTACAAACCCAATGATAATATATAAAAAGTAACCTATTTTTTAAAGGAGAAGATAGATACTAGAAACCTAAATGCCTAGGACCAATTTTAGTTGGAGCATCACCCCTTATGTTATCCTAGCATTGAATTGACAGTTTTTCTGTATTTCCATATTTGCATATCAGCCACTTACAATTGTTTCAAGCTTTATAACAGAGGACTGCCTTTTTTATAGACCAAGGATGAAAGTCTCTTGTGAGTTAAGTCTGATAATGACATCACAATTTGTAAATTAAGCTATAGTATGATTACAGAGTGTAGACTGAATAAAAAGTGCTTTCCTATGGATTGAAGTTTGTATTTTCTTAAGCTTTGCATTCCAAAATGGGCTAGCATTCTTTATTTCCAATGGGCACATTAAGCTACTTCCCCAATATATATTTTTTTGTGTTAAAAGTTATTCATACAAAATTTGGTAAAACATACTAAATTTAATACATAATGGATTACATCCTGGGATTATCTTTTTCAACAATTTGTAAATTTACAATTAAAAATTGTGTATTCGATTTTTTAGATTGATTTTGCTTAGATTTGCATATACTCCTTGTCTAAATTGTCTATTTTTATACTATTACTAGATGCCTTAATCTTTGTTATTATCCTATCTAATATTTATTTTTATTTTGTAATGTGGAAAGAAACTGGAGCATTTTTATGATACCCATGCTTCAAGTGACTCTATGTCTTAAGCTTTTTTTTTAAAAATGAAATGCTATAAAAACAAAATATGATCTGTGCTTTGAGGTACATTTGCCAGTTTTGTGTTTGCTTGCAGTAATATCTGTGGCCTGTTAGCTCAGTTGATTAGAGTGTGGTGCTAATAACGCCAAGGTCACAGGTTCGATCCCCGTATGGACCATTTGCTTTTCTTGATGGACAAGAATGGAATAAGCTCATCGGTGGAGTGCATGAATACTTGAAAACATCATAGACACATATATCACAAAATCTCTTCAAATACATATCAGAAGCCAGTGGGAGTGTCATCCTTTGGCTGATGAAGATTTTTCTCTACATGGCTCAGTGACTTTTGTCTCAAATCAAGCAATATGGCATAACTAAGATATGCAAGGGCAAATTAATCAGTTATTATATTGCTGCTCAAACATAGAGGGCACTAGGTGTTACTAGAAGAAGAAGAAGATATGTGCTCCCCTCTCATTAGTGCACACTGAAGTAAAAAAAATGGAGAATTTCTAAAGACCAGAGCACAAGTAATGGATCTCTGCATTCTTATTGCATCTTATCTTATTTCCAAATATTTGACATACTTCTGGTTTGATAAGTTTAAAAATGAGTTTAAACAAAGGACACCACTGAAGATGATGGAATTTAAATGAATTTTAAATGAAGATTTGCAATACTCATACATTGAATGAAAATGGAGCTTTGAACAAAAGGAAAATAAACAATGTTAGCTCCCACGAGATATGTACTCAGATTACTAGATTCAAAGTCCAGGGTGCTAACAATTACACCATGGAACCCTCACCTGAGCAATGGCATCTACTGAAGTGCGCTCATCTTTTAAATGCAAAGAAAAGAAATTCAATACTTTATATATATTATTTCAAGTTTCTAATAAGCTCAGGGATGCAATAGGTATTATGTAGAATATTTGTCCAAACCCAATGATAATATATAAAAAGTAACCTATTTTTTAAAGGAGAAGATAGATACTAGAAACCTAAATGCCTAGGACCAATTTTAGTTGGAGCATCACCCCTTATGTTATCCTAGCATTGAATTGACAGTTTTTCTGTATTTCCATATTTGCATATCAGCCACTTACAATTGTTTCAAGCTTTATAACAGAGGACTGCCTTTTTTATAGACCAAGGATGAAAGTCTCTTGTGAGTTAAGTCTGATAATGACATCACAATTTGTAAATTAAGCTATAGTATGATTACAGAGTGTAGACTGAACAAAAAGTGTTTTCCTATGGATTGAAGTTTGTATTTTCTTAAGCTTTGCATTCCAAAATGGGCTAGCATTCTTTATTTCCAATGGGCACATTAAGCTACTTCCCCAATATATATTTTTTTGTGTTAAAAGTTATTCATACACAATTTGGTAAAACATACTAAATTTAATACATAATGGATTACATCCTGGGATTATCTTTTTCAACAATCTGTAAATTTACAATTAAAAATTGTGTATTAGATTTTTTAGATTGATTTTGCTTAGATTTGCATATACTCCTAGTCTAAATTGTCTATTTTTATACTATTACTAGATGCCTTAATCTTTGTTATTATCCTATCTAATATTTATTTTTATTTTGTAATGTGGAAAGAAACTGGAGCATTTTTATGATACCCATGCTTCAAGTGACTCTATGGCTTAAGCTTTTTTTTTTGAAAAATGAAATGCTATAAAAACAAAATATGATCTGTGCTTTGAGGTACATTTGCCAGTTTTGTGTTTGCTTGCAGTAATATCTGTGGCCTGTTAGCTCAGTTGTTTAGAGTATGGTGCTAAAAACGCCAAGGTCACAGGTTAGATCCCCGTATGGGCCATTTGCTTTTCTTGATGGACAAGAATGGAATAAGCTCATCGGTGGAGTGCATGAATACTTGAAAACGTAATAGACACATATATCACAATATCTCTTCAAATACATATCAGAAGCCAGTGGGAGTGTCATCCTTTGGCTGATGAAGATTTTTCTCTACATGGCTCAGTGACTTTTGTCTCAAATCAAGCAATATGGCATAACTAAGATATGCAAGGGCAAATTAATCAGTTATTATATTGCTGCTCAAACATAGAGGGCACTAGGTGTTACTAGAAGAAGAAGAAGATATGTGCTCCCCTCTCATTAGTGCACACTGAAGTAAAAAAAAATGGAGAATTTCTAAAGACCAGAGCACAAGTAATGGATCTCTGCATTCTTATTGCATCTTATCTTATTTACAAATATTTGACATACTTCTGGTTTGATAAGTTTAAAAATGAGTTTAAACAAAGGACACCACTGAAGATGATGGAATTTAAATGAATTTTAAATGAAGATTTGCAATACTCATACATTGAATGAAAATGGAGCTTTGAACAAAAGGAAAATAAACAATGTTAGCTCCCACGAGATATGAACTCAGATTACTAGATTCAAAGTCCAGGGTGCTAACAATTACACCATGGAACCCTCACCTGAGCAATGGCATCTACTGAAGTGCGCTCATCTTTTAAATGCAAAGAAAAGAAATTCAATACTTTATATATATTATTTCAAGTTTCTAATAAGCTCAGGGATGCAATAGGTATTATGTAGAATATTTGTCCAAACCCAATGATAATATATAAAAAGTAACCTATTTTTAAAGGAGAAGATAGATACTAGAAACCTAAATGCCTAGGACCAATTTTAGTTGGAGCATCACCCCTTATGTTATCCTAGCATTGAATTGACAGTTTTTCTGTATTTCCATATTTGCATATCAGCCACTTACAATTGTTTCAAGCTTTATAACAGAGGACTGCCTTTTTTATAGACCAAGGATGAATGTCTCTTGTGTGTTAAGTCTGATAATGACATCACAATTTGTAAATTAAGCTATAGTATGATTACAGAGTGTAGACTGAATAAAAAGTGCTTTCCTATGGATTGAATTTTGTTTTTTCTTAAGCTTTGCATTCCAAAATGGGCTAGCATTCTTTATTTCCAATGGGCACATTAAGCTACTTCCCCAATATATATTTTTTTGTGTTAAAAGTTATTCATACACAATTTGGTAAAACATACTAAATTTAATACATAATGGATTACATCCTGGGATTATCTTTTTCAACAATTTGTAAATTTACAATTAAAAATTGTGTATTAGATTTTTTAGATTGATTTTGCTTAGATTTGCATATACTCCTAGTCTAAATTGTCTATTTTTATACTATTACTAGATGCCTTAATCTTTGTTATTATCCTATCTAATATTTATTTTTATTTTGTAATGTGGAAAGAAACTGGAGCATTTTTATGATACCCATGCTTCAAGTGACTCTATGTCTTAAGCTTTTTTTAAAAAAATGAAATGCTATAAAAACAAAATATGATCTGTGCTTTGAGGTACATTTGCCAGTTTTGTGTTTGCTTGCAGTAATACCTGTGGCCTGTTAGCTCTGTTGATTAGAGTGTGGTGCTAATAACGCCAAGGTCACAGGTTCGATCCCCGTATGGGCCATTTGCTTTTCTTGATGGACAAGAATGGAATAAGCTCATCGGTGGAGTGCATGAATACTTGAAAACATTATAGACACATATATCACAAAATCTCTTCAAATACATATCAGAAGCCAGTGGGAGTGTCATCCTTTGACTGATGAAGATTTTTCTCTACATGGCTCAGTGACTTTTGTCTCAAATCAAGCAATATGGCATAACTAAGATATGCAAGGGCAAATTAATCAGTTATTATATTGCTGCTCAAACATAGAGGGCACTAGGTGTTACTAGAAGAAGAAGAAGATATGTGCTCCCCTCTCATTAGTGCACACTGAAGTAAAAAAAAATGGAGAATTTCTAAAGACCAGAGCACAAGTAATGGATCTCTGCATTCTTATTGCATCTTATCTTATTTCCAAATATTTGACATACTTCTGGTTTGATAAGTTTAAAAATGAGTTTAAACAAAGGACACCACTGAAGATGATGGAATTTAAATGAATTTTAAATGAAGATTTGCAATACTCATACATTGAATGAAAATGGAGCTTTGAACAAAAGGAAAATAAACAATGTTAGCTCCCACGAGATATGAACTCAGATTACTAGATTCAAAGTCCAGGGTGCTAACAATTACACCATGGAACCCTCACCTGAGCAATGGCATCTACTGAAGTGCGCTCATCTTTTAAATGCAAAGAAAAGAAATTCAATACTTTATATATATTATTTCAAGTTTCTAATAAGCTCAGGGATGCAATAGGTATTATGTAGAATATTTGTCCAAACCCAATGATAATATATAAAAAGTAACCTATTTTTTAAAGGAGAAGATAGATACTAGAAACCTAAATGCCTAGGATCAATTTTAGTTGGAGCATCACCCCTTATGTTATCCTAGCATTGAATTGACAGTTTTTCTGTATTTCCATATTTGCATATCAGCCACTTACAATTGTTTCAAGCTTTATAACAGAGGACTGCCTTTTTTATAGACCAAGGATGAAAGTCTCTTGTGAGTTAAGTCTGATAATGACATCACAATTTGTAAATTAAGCTATAGTATGATTACAGAGTGTAGACTGAACAAAAAGTGCTTTCCTATGGATTGAAGTTTGTATTTTCTTAAGCTTTGCATTCCAAAATGGGCTAGCATTCTTTATTTCCAATGGGCACATTAAGCTACTTCCCCAATATATATTTTTTTGTGTTAAAAGTTATTCATACACAATTTGGTAAAACATACTAAATTTAATACATAATGGATTACATCCTGGGATTATCTTTTTCAACAATCTGTAAATTTACAATAAAAAATTGTGTTTTAGATTTTTTAGTTTGATTTTGCTTAGATTTGCATATACTCCTAGTCTAAATTGTCTATTTTTATACTATTACTAGATGCCTTAATCTTTGTTATTATCCTATCTAATATTTATTTTTATTTTGTAATGTGGAAAGAAACTGGAGCATTTTTATGATACCCATGCTTCAAGTGACTCTATGTCTTAAGCTTTTTTTTAAAAATGAAATGCTATAAAAACAAAATATGATCTGTGCTTTGAGGTACATTTGCCAATTTTGTGTTTGCTTGCAGTAATATCTGTGGCCTGTTAGCTCAGTTGATTAGAGTGTGGTGCTAATAACGCCAAGGTCACAGGTTCGATCCCCGTATGGGCCATTTGCTTTTCTTGATGGACAAGAATGGAATAAGCTCATCGGTGGAGTGCATGAATACTTGAAAACATCATAGACACATATATCACAAAATCTCTTCAAATACATATCAGAAGCCAGTGGGAGTGTCATCCTTTGGCTGATGAAGATTTTTCTCTACATGGCTCAGTGACTTTTGTCTCAAATCAAGCAATATGGCATAACTAAGATATGCAAGGGCAAATTAATCAGTTATTATATTGCTGCTCAAACATAGAGGGCACTAGGTGTTACTAGAAGAAGAAGAAGATATGTGCTCCCCTCTCATTAGTGCACACTGAAGTAAAAAAAAATGGAGAATTTCTAAAGACCAGAGCACAAGTAATGGATCTCTGCATTCTTATTGCATCTTATCTTATTTCCAAATATTTGACATACTTCTGGTTTGATAAGTTTAAAAATGAGTTTAAACAAAGGACACCACTGTAGATGATGGAATTTAAATGAATTTTAAATGAAGATTTGCAATACTCATACATTGAATGAAAATGGAGCTTTGAACAAAAGGAAAATAAACAATGTTAGCTCCCACGAGATATGTACTCAGATTACTAGATTCAAAGTCCAGGGTGCTAACAATTACACCATGGAACCCTCACCTGAGCAATGGCATCTACTGAAGTGCGCTCATCTTTTCAATGCAAAGAAAAGAAATTCAATACTTTATATATATTATTTCAAGTTTCTAATAAGCTCAGGGATGCAATAGGTATTATGTAGAATATTTGTCCAAACCCAATGATAATATATAAAAAGTAACCTATTTTTTAAAGGAGAAGATAGATACTAGAAACCTAAATGCCTAGGACCAATTTTAGTTGGAGCATCACCCCTTATGTTATCCTAGCATTGAATTGACAGTTTTTCTGTATTTCCATATTTGCATATCAGTCACTTACAATTGTTTCAAGCTTTATAACAGAGGACTGCCTTTTTTATAGACCAAGGATGAAAGTCTCTTGTGAGTTAAGTCTGATAATGACATCACAATTTGTAAATTAAGCTATAGTATGATTACAGAGTGTAGACTGAATAAAAAGTGTTTTCCTATGGATTGAAGTTTGTATTTTCTTAAGCTTTGCATTCCAAAATGGGCTAGCATTCTTTATTTCCAATGGGCACATTAAGCTACTTCCCCAATATATATTTTTTTGTGTTAAAAGTTATTCATACACAATTTGGTAAAACATACTAAATTTAATACATAATGGATTACATCCTGGGATTATCTTTTTCAACAATCTGTAAATTTACAATTAAAAATTGTGTATTAGATTTTTTAGATTGATTTTGCTTAGATTTGCATATACTCCTAGTCTAAATTGTCTATTTTTATACTATTACTAGATGCCTTAATCTTTGTTATTATCCTATCTAATATTTATTTTTATTTTGTAATGTGGAAAGAAACTGGAGCATTTTTATGATACCCATGCTTCAAGTGACTCTATGCCTTAAGCTTTTTTTTTTGAAAAATGAAATGCTATAAAAACAAAATATGATCTGTGCTTTGAGGTACATTTGCCAGTTTTGTGTTTGCTTGCAGTAATATCTGTGGCCTGTTAGCTCAGTTGTTTAGAGTGTGGTGCTAAAAATGCCAAGGTCACAGGTTAGATCCCCGTATGGGCCATTTGCTTTTCTTGATGGACAAGAATGGAATAAGCTCATCGGTGGAGTGCATGAATACTTGAAAACGTCATAGACACATATATCACAATATCTCTTCAAATACATATCAGAAGCCAGTGGGAGTGTCATCCTTTGGCTGATGAAGATTTTTCTCTACATGGCTCAGTGACTTTTGTCTCAAATCAAGCAATATGGCATAACTAAGATATGCAAGGGCAATTTAATCAGTTATTATATTGCTGCTCAAACATAGAGGGCACTAGGTGTTACTAGAAGAAGAAGAAGATATGTGCTCACCTCTCATTAGTGCACACTGAAGTAAAAAAAAATGGAGAATTTCTAAAGACCAGAGCACAAGTAATGGATCTCTGCATTCTTATTGCATCTTATCTTATTTCCAAATATTTGACATACTTCTGGTTTGATAAGTTTAAAAATGAGTTTAAACAAAGGACACCACTGAAGATGATGGAATTTATATGAATTTTAAATGAAGATTTGCAATACTCATACATTGAATGAAAATGGAGCTTTGAACAAAAGGAAAATAAACAATGTTAGCTCCCACGAGATATGAACTCAGATTACTGTATTCAAAGTCCAGGGTGCTAACAATTACACCATGGAACCCTCACCTGAGCAATGGCATCTACTGAAGTGCGCTCATCTTTTAAATGCAAAGAAAATAAATTCAATACTTTATATATATTATTTCAAGTTTCTAATAAGCTCAGGGATGCAATAGGTATTATGTAGAATATTTGTCCAAACCCAATGATAATATATAAAAAGTAACCTATTTTTTAAAGAAGAAGATAGATACTAGAAACCTAAATGCCTAGGACCAATTTTAGTTGGAGCATCACCCCTTATGTTATCCTAGCATTGAATTGACAGTTTTTCTGTATTTCCATATTTGCATATCAGCCACTTACAATTGTTTCAAGCTTTATAACAGAGGACTGCCTTTTTTATAGACCAAGGATGAAAGTCTCTTGTGAGTTAAGTCTGATAATGACATCACAATTTGTAAATTAAGCTATAGTATGATTACAGAGTGTAGACTGAATAAAAAGTGCTTTCCTATGGATTGAAGTTTGTTTTTTCTTAAGCTTTGCATTCCAAAATGGGCTAGCATTCTTTATTTCCAATGGGCACATTAAGCTACTTCCCCAATATATATTTTTTTGTGTTAAAAGTTATTCATACACAATTTGGTAAAACATACTAAATTTAATACATAATGGATTACATCCTGGGATTATCTTTTTCAACAATTTGTAAATTTACAATTAAAAATTGTGTATTAGATTTTTTAGATTGATTTTGCTTAGATTTGCATATACTCCTAGTCTAAATTGTCTATTTTTATACTATTACTAGATGCCTTAATCTTTGTTATTATCCTATCTAATATTTATTTTTATTTTGTAATGTGGAAAGAAACTGGAGCATTTTTATGATACCCATGCTTCAAGTGACTCTATGTCTTAAGCTTTTTTTAAAAAAATGAAATGCTATAAAAACAAAATATGATCTGTGCTTTGAGGTACATTTGCCAGTTTTGTGTTTGCTTGCAGTAATACCTGTGGCCTGTTAGCTCTGTTGATTAGAGTGTGGTGCTAATAACGCCAAGGTCACAGGTTCGATCCCCGTATGGGCCATTTGCTTTTCTTGATGGACAAGAATGGAATAAGCTCATCGGTGGAGTGCATGAATACTTGAAAACATCATAGACACATATATCACAAAATCTCTTCAAATACATATCAGAAGCCAGTGGGAGTGTCATCCTTTGACTGATGAAGATTTTTCTCTACATGGCTCAGTGACTTTTGTCTCAAATCAAGCAATATGGCATAACTAAGATATGCAAGGGCAAATTAATCAGTTATTATATTGCTGCTCAAACATAGAGGGCACTAGGTGTTACTAGAAGAAGAAGAAGATATGTGCTCCCCTCTCATTAGTGCACACTGAAGTAAAAAAAAATGGAGAATTTCTAAAGACCAGAGCACAAGTAATGGATCTCTGCATTCTTATTGCATCTTATCTTATTTCCAAATATTTGACATACTTCTGGTTTAAAAAGTTTAAAAATGAGTTTAAACAAAGGACACCACTGAAGATGATGGAATTTAAATGAATTTTAAATGAAGATTTGCAATACTCATACATTGAATGAAAATGGAGCTTTGAACAAAAGGAAAATAAACAATGTTAGCTCCCACGAGATATGAACTCAGATTACTAGATTCAAAGTCCAGGGTGCTAACAATTACACCATGGAACCCTCACCTGAGCAATGGCATCTACTGAAGTGCGCTCATCTTTTAAATGCAAAGAAAAGAAATTCAATACTTTATATATATTATTTCAAGTTTCTAATAAGCTCAGGGATGCAATAGGTATTATGTAGAATATTTGTCCAAACCCAATGATAATATATAAAAAGTAACCTATTTTTTAAAGGAGAAGATAGATACTAGAAACCTAAATGCCTAGGACCAATTTTAGTTGGAGCATCACCCCTTATGTTATCCTAGCATTGAATTGACAGTTTTTCTGTATTTCCATATTTGCATATCAGCCACTTACAATTGTTTCAAGCTTTATAACAGAGGACTGCCTTTTTTATAGACCAAGGATGAAAGTCTCTTGTGAGTTAAGTCTGATAATGACATCACAATTTGTAAATTAAGCTATAGTATGATTACAGAGTGTAGACTGAATAAAAAGTGCTTTCCTATGGATTGAAGTTTGTTTTTTCTTAAGCTTTGCATTCCAAAATGGGCTAGCATTCTTTATTTCCAATGGGCACATTAAGCTACTTCCCCAATATATATTTTTTTGTGTTAAAAGTTATTCATACACAATTTGGTAAAACATACTAAATTTAATACATAATGGATTACATCCTGGGATTATCTTTTTCAACAATTTGTAAATTTACAATTAAAAATTGTGTATTAGATTTTTTAGATTGATTTTGCTTAGATTTGCATATACTCCTAGTCTAAATTGTCTATTTTTATACTATTACTAGATGCCTTAATCTTTGTTATTATCCTATCTAATATTTATTTTTATTTTGTAATGTGGAAAGAAACTGGAGCATTTTTATGATACCCATGCTTCAAGTGACTCTATGTCTTAAGCTTTTTTTTTAAAAATGAAATGCTATAAAAACAAAATATGATCTGTGCTTTGAGGTACATTTGCCAGTTTTGTGTTTGCTTGCAGTAATACCTGTGGCCTGTTAGCTCTGTTGATTAGAGTGTGGTGCTAATAACGCCAAGGTCACAGGTTCGATCCCCGTATGGGCCATTTGCTTTTCTTGATGGACAAGAATGGAATAAGCTCATCGGTGGAGTGCATGAATACTTGAAAACATCATAGACACATATATCACAAAATCTCTTCAAATACATATCAGAAGCCAGTGGGAGTGTCATCCTTTGACTGATGAAGATTTTTCTCTACATGGCTCAGTGACTTTTGTCTCAAATCAAGCAATATGGCATAACTAAGATATGCAAGGGCAAATTAATCAGTTATTATATTGCTGCTCAAACATAGAGGGCACTAGGTGTTACTAGAAGAAGAAGAAGATATGTGCTCCCCTCTCATTAGTGCACACTGAAGTAAAAAAAATGGAGAATTTCTAAAGACCAGAGCACAAGTAATGGATCTCTGCATTCTTATTGCATCTTATCTTATTTCCAAATATTTGACATACTTCTGGTTTGATAAGTTTAAAAATGAGTTTAAACAAAGGACACCACTGAAGATGATGGAATTTAAATGAATTTTAAATGAAGATTTGCAATACTCATACATTGAATGAAAATGGAGCTTTGAACAAAAGGAAAATAAACAATGTTAGCTCCCACGAGATATGAACTCAGAT
Source organism: Pseudophryne corroboree (assembly GCF_028390025.1). Classification (NCBI taxonomy): domain Eukaryota; kingdom Metazoa; phylum Chordata; class Amphibia; order Anura; family Myobatrachidae; genus Pseudophryne; species Pseudophryne corroboree. Next base: position 165,617,357 of record NC_086454.1, on the reverse strand, counting down.
TACTAGATTCAAAGTCCAGGGTGCTAACAATTACACCATGGAACCCTCACCTGAGCAATGGCATCTACTGAAGTGCGCTCATCTTTTAAATGCAAAGAAAAGAAATTCAATACTTTATATATATTATTTCAAGTTTCTAATAAGCTCAGGGATGCAATAGGTATTATGTAGAATATTTGTCCAAACCCAATGATAATATATAAAAAGTAACCTATTTTTTAAAGGAGAAGATAGATACTAGAAACCTAAATGCCTAGGACCAATTTTAGTTGGAGCATCACCCCTTATGTTATCCTAGCATTGAATTGACAGTTTTTCTGTATTTCCATATTTGCATATCAGCCACTTACAATTGTTTCAAGCTTTATAACAGAGGACTGCCTTTTTTATAGACCAAGGATGAAAGTCTCTTGTGAGTTAAGTCTGATAATGACATCACAATTTGTAAATTAAGCTATAGTATGATTACAGAGTGTAGACTGAACAAAAAGTGCTTTCCTATGGATTGAAGTTTGTATTTTCTTAAGCTTTGCATTCCAAAATGGGCTAGCATTCTTTATTTCCAATGGGCACATTAAGCTACTTCCCCAATATATATTTTTTTGTGTTAAAAGTTATTCATACACAATTTGGTAAAACATACTAAATTTAATACATAATGGATTACATCCTGGGATTATCTTTTTCAACAATCTGTAAATTTACAATAAAAAATTGTGTTTTAGATTTTTTAGTTTGATTTTGCTTAGATTTGCATATACTCCTAGTCTAAATTGTCTATTTTTATACTATTACTAGATGCCTTAATCTTTGTTATTATCCTATCTAATATTTATTTTTATTTTGTAATGTGGAAAGAAACTGGAGCATTTTTATGATACCCATGCTTCAAGTGACTCTATGTCTTAAGCTTTTTTTAAAAAAATGAAATGCTATAAAAACAAAATATGATCTGTGCTTTGAGGTACATTTGCCAGTTTTGTGTTTGCTTGCAGTAATACCTGTGGCCTGTTAGCTCTGTTGATTAGAGTGTGGTGCTAATAACGCCAAGGTCACAGGTTCGATCCTCGTATGGGCCATTTGCTTTTCTTGATGGACAAGAATGGAATAAGCTCATCGGTGGAGTGCATGAATACTTGAAAACATCATAGACACATATATCACAAAATCTCTTCAAATACATATCAGAAGCCAGTGGGAGTGTCATCCTTTGACTGATGAAGATTTTTCTCTACATGGCTCAGTGACTTTTGTCTCAAATCAAGCAATATGGCATAACTAAGATATGCAAGGGCAAATTAATCAGTTATTATATTGCTGCTCAAACATAGAGGGCACTAGGTGTTACTAGAAGAAGAAGAAGATATGTGCTCCCCTCTCATTAGTGCACACTGAAGTAAAAAAAAATGGAGAATTTCTAAAGACCAGAGCACAAGTAATGGATCTCTGCATTCTTATTGCATCTTATCTTATTTCCAAATATTTGACATACTTCTGGTTTAAAAAGTTTAAAAATGAGTTTAAACAAAGGACACCACTGAAGATGATGGAATTTAAATGAATTTTAAATGAAGATTTGCAATACTCATACATTGAATGAAAATGGAGCTTTGAACAAAAGGAAAATAAACAATGTTAGCTCCCACGAGATATGAACTCAGATTACTAGATTCAAAGTCCAGGGTGCTAACAATTACACCATGGAACCCTCACCTGAGCAATGGCATCTACTGAAGTGCGCTCATCTTTTAAATGCAAAGAAAAGAAATTCAATACTTTATATATATTATTTCAAGTTTCTAATAAGCTCAGGGATGCAATAGGTATTATGTAGAATATTTGTCCAAACCCAATGATAATATATAAAAAGTAACCTATTTTTTAAAGGAGAAGATAGATACTAGAAACCTAAATGCCTAGGACCAATTTTAGTTGGAGCATCACCCCTTATGTTATCCTAGCATTGAATTGACAGTTTTTCTGTATTTCCATATTTGCATATCAGCCACTTACAATTGTTTCAAGCTTTATAACAGAGGACTGCCTTTTTTATAGACCAAGGATGAAAGTCTCTTGTGAGTTAAGTCTGATAATGACATCACAATTTGTAAATTAAGCTATAGTATGATTACAGAGTGTAGACTGAATAAAAAGTGCTTTCCTATGGATTGAAGTTTGTTTTTTCTTAAGCTTTGCATTCCAAAATGGGCTAGCATTCTTTATTTCCAATGGGCACATTAAGCTACTTCCCCAATATATATTTTTTTGTGTTAAAAGTTATTCATACACAATTTGGTAAAACATACTAAATTTAATACATAATGGATTACATCCTGGGATTATCTTTTTCAACAATTTGTAAATTTACAATTAAAAATTGTGTATTAGATTTTTTAGATTGATTTTGCTTAGATTTGCATATACTCCTAGTCTAAATTGTCTATTTTTATACTATTACTAGATGCCTTAATCTTTGTTATTATCCTATCTAATATTTATTTTTATTTTGTAATGTGGAAAGAAACTGGAGCATTTTTATGATACCCATGCTTCAAGTGACTCTATGTCTTAAGCTTTTTTTTTAAAAATGAAATGCTATAAAAACAAAATATGATCTGTGCTTTGAGGTACATTTGCCAGTTTTGTGTTTGCTTGCAGTAATACCTGTGGCCTGTTAGCTCTGTTGATTAGAGTGTGGTGCTAATAACGCCAAGGTCACAGGTTCGATCCCCGTATGGGCCATTTGCTTTTCTTGATGGACAAGAATGGAATAAGCTCATCGGTGGAGTGCATGAATACTTGAAAACATCATAGACACATATATCACAAAATCTCTTCAAATACATATCAGAAGCCAGTGGGAGTGTCATCCTTTGACTGATGAAGATTTTTCTCTACATGGCTCAGTGACTTTTGTCTCAAATCAAGCAATATGGCATAACTAAGATATGCAAGGGCAAATTAATCAGTTATTATATTGCTGCTCAAACATAGAGGGCACTAGGTGTTACTAGAAGAAGAAGAAGATATGTGCTCCCCTCTCATTAGTGCACACTGAAGTAAAAAAAATGGAGAATTTCTAAAGACCAGAGCACAAGTAATGGATCTCTGCATTCTTATTGCATCTTATCTTATTTCCAAATATTTGACATACTTCTGGTTTGATAAGTTTAAAAATGAGTTTAAACAAAGGACACCACTGAAGATGATGGAATTTAAATGAATTTTAAATGAAGATTTGCAATACTCATACATTGAATGAAAATGGAGCTTTGAACAAAAGGAAAATAAACAATGTTAGCTCCCACGAGATATGAACTCAGATTACTAGATTCAAAGTCCAGGGTGCTAACAATTACACCATGGAACCCTCACCTGAGCAATGGCATCTACTGAAGTGCGCTCATCTTTTAAATGCAAAGAAAAGAAATTCAATACTTTATATATATTATTTCAAGTTTCTAATAAGCTCAGGGATGCAATAGGTATTATGTAGAATATTTGTCCAAACCCAATGATAATATATAAAAAGTAACCTATTTTTTAAAGGAGAAGATAGATACTAGAAACCTAAATGCCTAGGACCAATTTCAGTTGGAGCATCACCCCTTATGTTATCCTAGCATTGAATTGACAGTTTTTCTGTATTTCCATATTTGCATATCAGCCACTTACAATTGTTTCAAGCTTTATAACAGAGGACTGCCTTTTTTATAGACCAAGGATGAAAGTCTCTTGTGAGTTAAGTCTGATAATGACATCACAATTTGTAAATTAAGCTATAGTATGATTACAGAGTGTAGACTGAACAAAAAGTGCTTTCCTATGGATTGAAGTTTGTATTTTCTTAAGCTTTGCATTCCAAAATGGGCTAGCATTCTTTATTTCCAATGGGCACATTAAGCTACTTCCCCAATATATATTTTTTTGTGTTAAAAGTTATTCATACACAATTTGGTAAAACATACTAAATTTAATACATAATGGATTACATCCTGGGATTATCTTTTTCAACAATCTGTAAATTTACAATAAAAAATTGTGTTTTAGATTTTTTAGTTTGATTTTGCTTAGATTTGCATATACTCCTAGTCTAAATTGTCTATTTTTATACTATTACTAGATGCCTTAATCTTTGTTATTATCCTATCTAATATTTATTTTTATTTTGTAATGTGGAAAGAAACTGGAGCATTTTTATGATACCCATGCTTCAAGTGACTCTATGGCTTAAGCTTTTTTTTGAAAAATGAAATGCTATAAAAACAAAATATGATCTGTGCTTTGAGGTACATTTGCCAGTTTTGTGTTTTTTTGTAGCAATATCTGTGGCCGGTTAGCTCAGTTGGTTAGAGTGTGGTGCTAATAACGCCAAAGTCACGGGTTCGATCCCCGTATGGGCTATTTGCTTTTCTTGATGGACAAGAATGGAATAAGCTCATCAGTGGAGTGCATAAATACTTGAAAACATCATAGACACATATATCACAAAATGTCTTCAAATACATATCAGAAGCCAGTGGTAGTGTCATCCTTTGGCTGATGAAGATTTTTCTCTACATGGCTCAGGGACTTTTGTCTCAAATCAAGCAATATGGCACAACTAAGATATGCAAGGGCAAATTAATCAGTTATTATATTGCTGCTCAAACATAGAGGGCACTAGGTGTTACTAGAAGAAGAAGAAGATATGTGCTCCCCTCTCATTAGTGCACACTGAAGTAAAAAAAAAAATGGAGAATTTCTAAAGACCAGAGCACAAGTAATGGATCTCTGCATTCTTATTGCATCTTTTCTTATTTCCAAATATTTGACATACTTCTGATTTGATAAGTTTAAAAATGAGTTTAAACAAAGGACACCACTGTAGATGATGGAATTTATATGAATTTTAAATGAAGATTTGCAATACTCATACATTGAATGAAAATGGAGCTTTGAACAAAAGGAAAATAAACAATGTTAGCTCCCACGAGATATGAACTCAGATTACTAGATTCAAAGTCCGGGTGCTAACAATTACACCATGGAACCCTCACCTGAGCAATGGCATCTACTGAAGTGCGCTCATCTTTTAAATGCAAAGAAAAGAAATTCAATACTTTATATATATTATTTCAAGTTTCTAATAAGCTCAGGGATGCAATAGGTATTATGTAGAATATTTGTCCAAACCCAATGATAATATATAAAAAGTAACCTATTTTTTAAAGGAGAAGATAGATACTAGAAACCTAAATGCCTAGGACCAATTTTAGTTGGAGCATCACCCCTTATGTTATCCTAGCATTGAATTGACAGTTTTTCTGTATTTCCATATTTGCATATCAGCCACTTACAATTGTTTCAAGCTTTATAACAGAGGACTGCCTTTTTTATAGACCAAGGATGAAAGTCTCTTGTGAGTTAAGTCTGATAATGACATCACAATTTGTAAATTAAGCTATAGTATGATTACAGAGTGTAGACTGAACAAAAAGTGCTTTCCTATGGATTGAAGTTTGTATTTTCTTAAGCTTTGCATTCCAAAATGGGCTAGCATTCTTTATTTCCAATGGGCACATTAAGCTACTTCCCCAATATATATTTTTTTGTGTTAAAAGTTATTCATACACAATTTGGTAAAACATACTAAATTTAATACATAATGGATTACATCCTGGGATTATCTTTTTCAACAATCTGTAAATTTACAATAAAAAATTGTGTTTTAGATTTTTTAGTTTGATTTTGCTTAGATTTGCATATACTCCTAGTCTAAATTGTCTATTTTTATACTATTACTAGATGCCTTAATCTTTGTTATTATCCTATCTAATATTTATTTTTATTTTGTAATGTGGAAAGAAACTGGAGCATTTTTATGATACCCATGCTTCAAGTGACTCTATGTCTTAAGCTTTTTTTTAAAAATGAAATGCTATAAAAACAAAATATGATCTGTGCTTTGAGGTACATTTGCCAATTTTGTGTTTGCTTGCAGTAATATCTGTGGCCTGTTAGCTCAGTTGATTAGAGTGTGGTGCTAATAACGCCAAGGTCACAGGTTCGATCCCCGTATGGGCCATTTGCTTTTCTTGATGGACAAGAATGGAATAAGCTCATCGGTGGAGTGCATGAATACTTGAAAACATCATAGACACATATATCACAAAATCTCTTCAAATACATATCAGAAGCCAGTGGGAGTGTCATCCTTTGGCTGATGAAGATTTTTCTCTACATGGCTCAGTGACATTTGTCTCAAATCAAGCAATATGGCATAACTAAGATATGCAAGGGCAAATTAATCAGTTATTATATTGCTGCTCAAACATAGAGGGCACTAGGTGTTACTAGAAGAAGAAGAAGATATGTGCTCCCCTCTCATTAGTGCACACTGAAGTAAAAAAAAATGGAGAATTTCTAAAGACCAGAGCACAAGTAATGGATCTCTGCATTCTTATTGCATCTTTTCTTATTTCCAAATATTTGACATACTTCTGATTTGATAAATTTAAAAATGAGTTTAAACAAAGGACACCACTGAAGATGATGGAATTTATATGAATTTTAAATGAAGATTTGCAATACTCATACATTGAATGAAAATGGAGCTTTGAACAAAAGGAAAATAAACAATGTTAGCTCCCACGAGATATGAACTCAGATTACTAGATTCAAAGTCCAGGGTGCTAACAATTACACCATGGAACCCTCACCTGAGCAATGGCATCTACTGAAGTGCGCTCATCTTTTAAATGCAAAGAAAAGAAATTCAATACTTTATATATATTATTTCAAGTTTCTAATAAGCTCAGGGATGCAATAGGTATTATGTAGAATATTTGTCCAAACCCAATGATAATATATAAACAGTAACCTATTTTTTAAAGGAGAAGATAGATACTAGAAACCTAAATGCCTAGGACCAATTTCAGTTGGAGCATCACCCCTTATGTTATCCTAGCATTGAATTGACAGTTTTTCTGTATTTCCATATTTGCATATCAGCCACTTACAATTGTTTCAAGCTTTATAACAGAGGACTGCCTTTTTTATAGACCAAGGATGAAAGTCTCTTGTGAGTTAAGTCTGATAATGACATCACAATTTGTAAATTAAGCTATAGTATGATTACAGAGTGTAGACTGAATAAAAAGTGCTTTCCTATGGATTGAAGTTTGTATTTTCTTAAGCTTTGCATTCCAAAATGGGCTAGCATTCTTTATTTCCAATGGGCACATTAAGCTACTTCCCCAATATATATTTTTTTGTGTTAAAAGTTATTCATACACAATTTGGTAAAACATACTAAATTTAATACATAATGGATTACATCCTGGGATTATCTTTTTCAACAATCTGTAAATTTACAATAAAAAATTGTGTTTTAGATTTTTTAGTTTGATTTTGCTTAGATTTGCATATACTCCTAGTCTAAATTGTCTATTTTTATACTATTACTAGATGCCTTAATCTTTGTTATTATCCTATCTAATATTTATTTTTATTTTGTAATGTGGAAAGAAACTGGAGCATTTTTATGATACCCATGCTTCAAGTGACTCTATGGTTTAAGCTTTTTTTTGAAAAATGAAATGCTATAAAAACAAAATATGATCTGTGCTTTGAGGTACATTTGCCAGTTTTGTGTTTGTTTGTAGCAATATCTGTGGCCGGTTAGCTCAGTTGGTTAGAGTGTGGTGCTAATAACGCCAAGGTCACGGGTTCGATCCCCGTATGGGCTATTTGCTTTTCTTGATGGACAAGAATGGAATAAGCTCATCAGTGGAGTGCATAAATACTTGAAAACATCATAGACACATATATCACAAAATCTCTTCAAATACATATCAGAAGCCAGTGGTAGTGTCATCCTTTGGCTGATGAAGATTTTTCTCTACATGGCTCAGGGACTTTTGTCTCAAATCAAGCAATATGGCATAACTAAGATATGCAAGGGCAAATTAATCAGTTATTATATTGCTGCTCAAACATAGAGGGCACTAGGTGTTACTAGAAGAAGAAGAAGATATGTGCTCCCCTCTCATTAGTGCACACTGAAGTAAAAAAAAAATGGAGAATTTCTAAAGACCAGAGCACAAGTAATGGATCTCTGCATTCTTATTGCATCTTTTCTTATTTCCAAATATTTGACATACTTCTGATTTGATAAGTTTAAAAATGAGTTTAAACAAAGGACACAACTGAAGATGATGGAATTTATATGAATTTTAAATGAAGATTTGCAAAGCTCATACATTGAATGAAAATGGAGCTTTGAACAAAAGGAAAATAAACAATGTTAGCTCCCACGATATATGAACTCAGATTACTAGATTCAAAGTCCAGGGTGCTAACAATTACACCATGGAACCCTCAACTGAGCAATGGCATCTACTGAAGTGCGCTCATCTTTTAAATGCAAAGAAAAGAAATTCAATTCTTTATATATATTATTTCAAGTTTCTAATAAGCTCAGGGATGCAATAGGTATAATGTAGAATATTTGTCCAAAACCAATGATAATATATAAAAAGTAACCTATTTTTAAAAATAGAAGATAGATACTAGAAACCTAAATGCCTCGGACCAATTTCAGTTGGAGCATCACCCCTTATGTTATCCTAGCATTGAATTGACAGTTTTTCTGTATTTCCATATTTGCATATCAGCCACTTACAATTGTTTCAAGCTTTATAACAGAGGACTGCCTTTTTTATAGACCAAGGATGAAAGTTTCTTGTGAGTTAAGTCTAATAATGACATCACAATTTGTAAATTAAGCTATAGTATGATTACAGAGTGTAGACTGAATAAAAAGTGCTTTCCTATGGATTGAAGTTTGTATTTTCTTAAGCTTTGCATTCCAAAATGGGCTAGCATTCTTTATTTCCAATGGGCACATTAAGCTACTTCCCCAATAAATATTTTTTTGTGTTAAAAGTTATTCATACACAACTTGGTAAAACATACTTAATTTAATACATAATGGATTACATCCTGGGATTATCTTTTTCAACAATTTGTAAATTTACAATTAAAAATTGTGTATTAGATTTTTTAGATTGATTTTGCTTAGATTTGCATATACTCCTTGTCTAAATTGTCTATTTTTATACTATTACTAGATGCCTTAATCTTTGTTATTATCCTATCTAATATTTATTTTTATTTTGTAATGTGGAAAGAAACTGGAGCATTTTTATGATACCCATGCTTCAAGTGACTCTATGGCTTAAGCTTTTTTTTGAAAAATGAAATGCTATAAAAACAAAATATGATCTGTGCTTTGAGGTACATTTGCCAGTTTTGTGTTTGCTTGCAGTAATATCTGTGGCCGGTTAGCTCAGTTGGTTAGAGCGTGGTGCTAATAACGCCAAGGTACCGGGTTCGATCCCCGTGTGGGCCATTTGCTTTTCTTGATGGACAAGAATGGAATAAGCTCATCGGTGGAGTGCATGAATACTTGAAAACATCATAGACACATATATCACAAAATCTCTTCAAATACATATCAGAAGCCAGTGGGAGTGTCATCCTTTGGCTGATGAAGATTTTTCTCTACATGGCTCAGTGACTTTTGTCTCAAATCAAGCAATATGGCATAACTAAGATATGCAAGGGCAAATTAATCAGTTATTATATTGCTGCTCAAACATAGAGGGCACTAGGTGTTACTAGAAGAAGAAGAAGAAGAAGATATGTGCTCCCCTCTCATTAGTGCACACTGAAGTAAAAAAAGACCAGAGCACAAGTAATGGATCTCTGCATTCTTATTGCATCTTTTCTTATTTCCAAATATTTGACATACTTCTGATTTGATAAGTTTAAAAATGAGTTTAAACAAAGGACACAACTGAAGATGATGGAATTTATATGAATTTTAAATGAAGATTTGCAATGCTCATACATTGAATGAAAATGGAGCTTTGAACAAAAGGAAAATAAACAATGTTAGCTCCCACGATATATGAACTCAGATTACTAGTGTCACAACTGAGGGCCTGAGCTGACGGGAGGCAGCCTCAGTTGTAGGGGCTGAGATGTACCGGAACCTGGGAGGTTGTATCAGACCCCTGGACATGTAAGTAACATGAATAATAACTTGCCTTAGGCGTGACCACGACAACTTGGATAAAAGTCAATGATGTTTATTATGACAACTCCGCAACACAGCAGCAGTAAAAGAAAACGTAAAAGTCAGCAAAGAATAAATACAGTTCCTGGGTACTACAGGATGGCAGGAGCCACAGGGCACTGGTAGTGTGAGATAGTTCTTATGATCTTCTTAGATGGAAAGTCCTTACCAGGCCCGACTGTAGCAATGGAGATAACCCAGGATTGTGCCAGCTGGTGTTCCAGGAAAAGCTGGGTTGCTGAAGATAAAACAGCTGCTGTGGATACTGGCTGGAACCAGACTGTTGTTAGCACGGAGTGGATACTGGCTGGAACCAGTTAAATAATAAATGAACTTGGGAGCAATGAAATATGAACTGAAATGTAGAACTTGAGAGCGGAGAAATAATAATACCGGTGGAGAGTGGTAAAGTGTAGAAAGGACACCGGCCCTTTAAGGGAAGCTGTACTCTGCTGGAAGCTGAGCTGGAAGCAGGTAATGTTGTAGCTGGAAACAGATGAATCCACAATGGATTGGAGAGTCAGGCTACACCGCAGGTGGAATGCTGGTGCGGGTCTCTATGGTGGAAGTCTTGAGACAGGAGCTGGAACCTGGAAGACAATCACAGGAGAGAGACAAACAGGAACTAGGTTTGACAACCAAAGCACTGACGCCTTCCTTGCTCAGGCACAGTGTATTTATACCTGCAGCAAGGAAGGGATTGGCTAGGCAATTATGCAGATTATCAATACTGAGAACAGATTGGTGGAAATGATCAGCTGACAGAATCCAAGATGGCTGCGCCCATACAGACACTTGGAGGGAAGTTTGGTTTGTAATCCATGTGGTAATGAAACAGTAATGGCGGCGCCGGCCACCGGAGACAGGAGGCGCCAGGCTGACAGATGCACATCCAACCACGCGGACACAGCGGAGGCCGCGGCTGACGTAATCGCCACTCAGACACTCTGCATGCAGAAGTTCAGGGACGGCGGCGGAGGCCGCGGGAGACGCCATGCCAGGTGTAATATGGCGTTTACTGTGACAGCGTCCCAGAGTGACAGGAGAGGATACAGGAATGTACACATCAGGATAACAGATGGGATCCGGTCCTGGAGCGCTGAGCCAGCCTTAGGAGGCATCTGATGGGTAAGAAATGGCGTCCAGATACCCGGATCGTGACAGCACCCCCCCCTTTAGGAGTGGCCCCAGGACACTTCTTTGGTTTTTGAGGAAACTTGGAATGGAATCTCCGGACCAAGGCAGGAGCATGGACATCAGAAGCATTGGTCCATGAACGTTCCTCAGGACCATAACCCTTCCAGTCAATAAGATATTGTAGTTGACCGTAACGGTGACGTGAGTCCAGGATCTTGGCCACTTCATACTCAACGCCTCGTTGAGTTTGGACTTTCGGAGTTGGAGGAAGTGAGGAATGAAACCGATTCAAGATCAGCGGTTTCAACAGGGAAACATGGAATGTCCTGGGTATTTTTAAGAAGGGAGGCAACTGGAGTCTGTAAGCAACAGGATTGATGACTTGTTCAATCTTGAAAGGACCGATATAGCGAGGTGCAAACTTCATACTGGAAACTCTTAACCTCAAATTCTTCGTGGATAACCATACCCGATCACCCACCTTGAGAGCAGGAACTGCTCGACGCTTCTTATCCGCAAACTTCTTGTACCTGAACGATGCCTTGAGCAGAGCTGATCGTACGCTCTTCCAGATATTGGCAAACTGATGCAAGGTGATATCCACTGCGGGAACAGAAGTTGCTGGAAGCGGTTGGAACTCAGGGACTTTAGGGTGGAATCCAAAGTTAGTGAAGAATGGTGTTGAAGCAGATGAAGAATGATACTGGTTGTTATGACAGAACTCGGCCCAGGGAAGTAATTGAACCCAGTCATCTTGAGAGGAGGACACATAGATGCGGAGGAAGGCCTCCAAGTCCTGATTCACCCTCTCGGTTTGACCATTGGTCTGAGGATGGTAAGCCGTGGAAAACTTTAGCTTGACTTGGAGGACTTGACATAAACTTCGCCAGAATTTGGCTGTGAATTGAACTCCTCGATCTGAGATAATTTCTTCAGGAAGACCGTGGAGTCGGAAGATCTCTTGTATGAATACTTGAGCCAACTTGGAAGCTGACGGAAGACCGGTGAGAGGAATGAAGTGTGCCATCTTGGTGAACCGGTCAACTACCACCCAGATGGTATTGAACTTGTTGCACATGGGTAAGTCTGTAATGAAATCCATCGACAAGTGGGTCCATGGTCGACGGGGAACGGATAGTGGAACCAGTTGCCCCGCAGGCGACTGGCGGGATACTTTATGTTGGGCACACTTTGGGCAAGATGCAATAAACTCCAAGACGTCCTTTTTCAGAGTTGGCCACCAATAGGACCTAGAGATAAACTCCAGGGTTTTTTGGATACCTGTATGTCCGGCAAAACGGGAAGCATGGGCCCAATGCATGAGCTTCTTCCTTAGCATCGGCTTCACAAAACTTTTCCCTGATGGGGGCGTAGAGTCCATCCCTACCGTGGAGAATGCCAACGGATTTATAATAGGATGCTTGTCTGAAGACTCTGACTCATTTTCTTGCTCCCATGAGCGGGAAAGGGCATCGGCCTTGCGATTCTGAGAACCCGGACAGAACTGGAGTTTAAAGTTGAACCTGGAAAAGAAAAGTGCCCATCTGGCCTGACGAGGGTTGAGACATTGTGCGCCCTTCAGGTATAAAAGGTTCTTGTGGTCTGTAAGTATGGTGATTGAATGAGAAGCTCCCTCCAACAGATACCTCCACTCTTCTAGAGCGAGCTTGATGGCTAGCAACTCCTGGTCGCCAATGGCATAGTTGCGCTCAGCTGGGGAGAACTTCCGGGAGAAGAAACTGCAAGGGTGTAAATGGCCATCTTTAGCCCTCTGAGATAACACCGCTCCTACTCCAACGGAGGAGGCATCCACCTCTAAGATGAAAGGAGAGTCGATGTCAGGCTGTTTCAGAACAGGCGCAGAGATGAACCTTTGTTTTAAAAGATGAAATGCTTGCATGGCTTCTTCAGACCACTTGGACGGGTTAGCACCCTTCTTAGTGAAAGCAGTAATAGGCGCCACAATGGTGGAAAAGTCTCGTATAAACTTTCGGTAATAGTTGGCGAACCCTAAGAACCTCTGGACCCCTTTGAGGGTTAAGGGTACCGGCCAATTTTGGATTGCTTGTAGTTTCTCAGGATCCATCTCTAGTCCGGAACCGGACACAATGTACCCTAGAAACGGAATGGACTTGACTTCAAAGACGCATTTTTCTAATTTGCAATAGAGATGATTGACACGGAGACGGGACAGAACCTCTTTAACCCAAAAACGATGTTCCTCTAAATCGTTGGCAAAAATGAGGATATCGTCTAGATAGACCACGACATGACGGTATAGAATGTCTCTGAAGATCTCATTGACAAAATGCTGGAAGACAGCTGGAGCATTGCTCAATCCGAAGGGCATGACGAGGTACTCATAATGTCCGTCACGGGTGTTAAAGGCGGTCTTCCACTCGTCACCCTCACGGATCCGGATGAGATTGTATGCACCTCGCAAGTCCAGCTTTGTAAAGATGGTAGCTCCGCTAACTCTGTCAAAGAGCTCAGTAATCAGGGGTAAAGGATAACGGTTCTTGATGGTAATGTCGTTCAAACCTCTGTAGTCGATGCACGGCCGCAGACCACCATCTTTCTTTTTTACAAAAAAGAAGCCTGCGCCGGCTGGAGAAGAAGAGGGTCGAATGAACCCCTTTGCTAGGTTCTCTTTAATATATTCCTCCATAGAATGCGTCTCAGGCAGAGACAACGGATAAGTTCGGCCTCGAGGTGGAACCTTCCCTGGAACGAGATCAATCGGACAGTCCCATTCTCTATGAGGAGGAAGGATATCAGCAGAAGCTTTACTGTACACATCCGTGAAATCTTGATATGGAGGAGGTGGAACATCAGACGACCTGGGGGAGGAAGAACAGACAGGCAATACTTTAAACAAACATGTCTCAGCACAGGAGGAACCCCATGCCAGGATTTGCGTAGTCGTCCAATCAATTGTAGGATTGTGAAGACGGAGCCATGGAAGGCCCAGGACCACAGGATGTGTGGCTCTTGGAATCACTAAAAAAGAAATAAGTTCGGAATGAAGAACTCCCACTCTCAGACGAACTGGTAGAGTCCTTAAAGAAATAACTGCATCAAAAATTTTGCTGCCATCCACGGCAGTTAAAGAAATGGACGAAGGAAGTCTCTCGGTGGGTAGGGACCACCGTTTAACATAGGCTTCGGTAATAAAGTTCCCAGCTGCTCCGGAATCAAGGAGGGCAATGACGTTCCGATAACGTTGAGCAACTTGAAGCGAGACTGGGAGATTACAATCTTGAGGAGATGGAGAGGAGATCATTACTCCTAGCCGGCCCTCTCCTTGGCGAGCTAGGATTTGGAGTTTCCCGGACGTTTGGGACAGGCATTAATGGTGTGAGACGGAGCTGCACAATAGAGACAGAGAAACTCGGAGAGACGTCTTCGGCGCTCAGCAGGAGTTAAACGGGAACGGCCAAGTTGCATGGGCTCATCTTTAGATGGTGACAGTTGACGAGGAGGAGGAGCAGAAGATTTTGGAGCAGATGATCTTCCACGCTCAGTTGCTCTCTCTCTGAAACGTAAATCAACTTTCGTGCAGAGTGAGATTAGCTCATCTAACTTAGAAGGTAAGTCTCTGGTAGCTAACTCATCTTTAATACGCTCAGATAAGCCATGCCAGAATGCAGCATACAGGGCCTCGTCGTTCCATGCCAGTTCGGATGCCAGGATCTGGAACTGTATCAGATATTGTCCTACAGTACGTGACCCCTGGCGTAAACGGAGAATCTCGGATGAAGCTGAGGTTACCCGGCCTGGCTCGTCGAAGATGCGCCTGAATGTTGACATGAAGGCAGTGTAGGAAGATAGCAGGGTGTCGGACCTCTCCCATAACGGTGATGCCCAATCAAGGGCTGAGCCACTGAGAAGAGAAATAATGTAGGCAATTTTTGTACGGTCACTGGGAAAATTGCCAGGTTGTAGCTCAAACTGAATCTCAAACTGGTTGAGAAATCCCCTGCAGAATCTTGGAGATCCGTCAAATTTTGCTGGCGTTGGAAGATGAAGACGTGGAGCAGAAATGGGTAAGGTGGGTGGGGTTATAGCTGGAGTCACTGTGGTTGACGCACCAGACGCGCCTGATCCACGGAGAGTTGTCTGAATCCCATCCAGCCGAGTAGAGAGATCCTGGAGACAGCGGATGATGTGGCCCTGTGCAGCCTCCTGATGTTCTAGTCGGGCTGCCAGTTCTTGCATCGGCCTGGCCGCTTGATCCTGGTCTCCGGCTGGATTCATTAGGTCAGTGCTTACTGTCACAACTGAGGGCCTGAGCTGACGGGAGGCAGCCTCAGTTGTAGGGGCTGAGATGTACCGGAACCTGGGAGGTTGTATCAGACCCCTGGACATGTAAGTAACATGAATAATAACTGCCCGAAGGCGTGACCACGACAACTTGGATAAAAGTCAATGATGTTTATTATGACAACTCCGCAACACAGCAGCAGTAAAAGAAAACGTAAAAGTCAGCAAAGAATAAATACAGTTCCTGGGTACTACAGGATGGCAGGAGCCACAGGGCACTGGTAGTGTGAGATAGTTCTTATGATCTTCTTAGATGGAAAGTCCTTACCAGGCCCGACTGTAGCAATGGAGATAACCCAGGATTGTGCCAGCTGGTGTTCCAGGAAAAGCTGGGTTGCTGAAGATAAAACAGCTGCTGTGGATACTGGCTGGAACCAGACTGTTGTTAGCACGGAGTGGATACTGGCTGGAACCAGTTAAATAATAAATGAACTTGGGAGCAATGAAATATGAACTGAAATGTAGAACTTGAGAGCGGAGAAATAATAATACCGGTGGAGAGCGGTAAAGTGTAGAAAGGACACCGGCCCTTTAAGGGAAGCTGTACTCTGCTGGAAGCTGAGCTGGAAGCAGGTAATGTTGTAGCTGGAAACAGATGAATCCACAATGGATTGGAGAGTCAGGCTACACCGCAGGTGGAATGCTGGTGCGGGTCTCTATGGTGGAAGTCTTGAGACAGGAGCTGGAACCTGGAAGACAATCACAGGAGAGAGACAAACAGGAACTAGGTTTGACAACCAAAGCACTGACGCCTTCCTTGCTCAGGCACAGTGTATTTATACCTGCAGCAAGGAAGGGATTGGCTAGGCAATTATGCAGATTATCAATACTGAGAACAGATTGGTGGAAATGATCAGCTGACAGAATCCAAGATGGCTGCGCCCATGCAGACACTTGGAGGGAAGTTTGGTTTGTAATCCATGTGGTAATGAAAACAGTAATGGCGGCGCCGGCCACCGGAGACAGGAGGCGCCAGGCTGACAGATGCACATCCAACCACGCGGACACAGCGGAGGCCGCGGCTGACGTAATCGCCACTCAGACACTCTGCATGCAGAAGTTCAGGGACGGCGGCGGAGGCCGCGGGAGACGCCATGCCAGGTGTAATATGGCGTTTACTGTGACAGCGTCCCAGAGTGACAGGAGAGGATACAGGAATGTACACATCAGGATAACAGATGGGATCCGGTCCTGGAGCGCTGAGCCAGCCTTAGGAGGCATCTGATGGGTAAGAAATGGCGTCCAGATACCCGGATCGTGACAACTAGATTCAAAGTCCAGGGTGCTAACAATTACACCATGGAACCCTCACCTGAGCAATGGCATCTACTGAAGTGCGCTCATCTTTTAAATGCAAAGAAAAGAAATTCAATACTTTATATATATTATTTCAAGTTTCTAATAAGCTCAGGGATGCAATAGGTATTATGTAGAATATTTGTCCAAACCCAATGATAATATATAAAAAGTAACCTATTTTTTAAAGGAGAAGATAGATACTAGAAACCTAAATGCCTAGGACCAATTTCAGTTGGAGCATCACCCCTTATGTTATCCTAGCATTGAATTGACAGTTTTTCTGTATTTCCATATTTGCATATCAGCCACTTACAATTGTTTCAAGCTTTATAACAGAGGACTGCCTTTTTTATAGACCAAGGATGAAAGTCTCTTGTGAGTTAAGTCTGATAATGACATCACAATTTGTAAATTAAGCTATAGTATGATTACAGAGTGTAGACTGAATAAAAAGTGCTTTCCTATGGATTGAAGTTTGTATTTTCTTAAGCTTTGCATTCCAAAATGGGCTAGCATTCTTTATTTCCAATGGGCACATTAAGCTACTTCCCCAATATATATTTTTTTGTGTTAAAAGTTATTCATACACAACTTGGTAAAACATACTAAATTTAATACATAATGGATTACATCCTGGGATTATCTTTTTCAACAATCTGTAAATTTACAATTAAAAATTGTGTATTAGATTTTTTAGATTGATTTTGCTTAGATTTGCATATACTCCTAGTCTACATTGTCTATTTTTATACTATTACTAGATGCCTTAATCTTTGTTATTATCCTATCTAATATTTATTTTTATTTTGTAATGTGGAAAGAAACTGGAGCATTTTTATGATACCCATGCTTCAAGTGACTCTATGGCTTAAGCTTTTTTTTGAAAAATGAAATGCTATAAAAACAAAATATGATCTGTGCTTTGAGGTACATTTGCCAGTTTTGTGTTTGCTTGCAATAATATCTGTGGCCGGTTAGCTCAGTTGGTTAGAGCGTGGTGCTAATAACGCCAAGGTCAAGGGTTCGATCCCTGTTTGGGCCATTTGCATTTCTTGATGGACAAGAATGGAATAAGCTCATCGGTGGAGTGCATGAATACTTGAAAACATCATAGACACATATATCACAAAATTTCTTCAAATACATATCAAAAGCCAGTGGGAGTGTCATCCTTTGGCTGATGAAGATTTTTCTCTACATGGCTCAGTGACTTTTGTCTCAAATCAAACAATATGGCATAACTAAGATATGCAAGGGCAAATTAATCAGTTATTATATTGCTGCTCAAACATAGAGGGCACTAGGTGTTACTAGAAGAAGAAAAAGATATGTGCTCCCCTCTCATTAGTGCACTCTGAAGTTACAAAATGGAGAATTTCTAAAGACCAGAGCACAAGTAATGGATCTCTAAATTCTTATTGCATATTTTCTTATTTCCAAATATTTGATATACTTCTGATTTGATAAGTTTAAAAATGAGTTTAAAAAAAGGACACCACTGAAGATGATGGAATTTAAATAAATTTTAAATGAAGATTTGCAATACTCATACATTGGATGAAAATGGAGCTTTGAACAAACGGAAAATAAACAATGTTAGCTCCCACGAGATATGAACTCAGATTACTAGATTCAAAGTCCAGGGTGCTAACAATTACACCATGGAACCCTCACCTGAGCAATGGCATCTACTGAAGTGCGCTCATCTTTTAAATGCAAAGAAAAGAAATTCAATACTATATATATATTATTTCAAGTTTCTAATAAACTCAGGGATGCAATAGGTATTATGTAGAATATTTGTCCAAACCCAATGATAATATATAAAAAGTAACCTATTTTTTAAAGGAGAAGATAGATACTAGAAACCTAAATGCCTAGGACCAATTTCAGTTGGAGCATCACCCCTTATGTTATCCTAGCATTGAATTGACAGTTTTTCTGTATTTCCATATTTGCATATCAGCCACTTACAATTGTTTCAAGCTTTATAACAGAGGACTGCCTTTTTTATAGACCAAGGATGAAAGTCTCTTGTGAGTTAAGTCTGATAATGACATCACAATTTGTAAATTAAGCTATAGTATGATTACAGAGTGTAGACTGAATAAAAAGTGCTTTCCTATGGATTGAAGTTTGTATTTTCTTAAGCTTTGCATTCCAAAATGGGCTAGCATTCTTTATTTCCAATGGGCACATTAAGCTACTTCCCCAATATATATTTTTTGTGTTAAAAGTTATTCATACACAACTTGGTAAAACATAATAAAATTTAATACATAATGGATAACATCCTGGGATTATCTTTTTCAACAATCTGTAAATTTACAATTAAAAATTGTGTATTATATTTTTTAGATTGATTTTGCTTAGATTTGCATGTACTCCTAGACTACATTGTCTATTTTTATACTATTACTAGATGCCTTAATCTTTGTTATTATCCTATCTAATATTTATTTTTATTTTGTAATGTGGAAAGAAACTGGAGCATTTTTATGATACCCATGCTTCAAGTGACTCTATGGCTTAAGTTATTTTTTTGAAAAATGAAATGCTATAAAAACAAAATATGATCTGTGCTTTGAGGTACATTTGCCAGTTTTGTGTTTGCTTGCAGTAATATCAGTTGCCGGTTAGCTCAGTTGGTTAGAGCGTGGTGCTAATAACTCCAAGGTAACGGGTTCAATCACTGTGTGGGCCATTTGCTTTTCTTGATGGACAAGAATGCAATAAGCTCATCGGTGGAGTGCATGAATACTTGAAAACATCATAGACACATATATCACAAAATCTCTTCAAATACATATCAGAAGCCAGTGGGAGTGTCATCCTTTGGCTGATGAAGATTATTCTCTACATGGCTCAGTGACTTTTGTCTCAAATCAAGCAATATGGCATAACTAAGATATGCAAGGGCAAATTAATCAGTTATTATATTGCTGCTCAAACATAGAGGGCACTAGGTGTTACTAGAAGAAGAAGAAGATATGTGCTCCCCTCTCATTAGTGCACACTGAAGTAAAAAAAATGGAGAATTTCTAAAGACCAGAGCACAAGTAATGGATCTCTGCATTCTTATTGCATCTTTTCTTATTTCCAAATATTTGACATACTTCTGATTTGATAAGTTTAAAAATGAGTTTAAACAAAGGACACCACTGAAGATGATGGAATTTATATGAATTTTAAATGAAGATTTGCAATACTCATACATTGAATGAAAATGGAGCTTTGAGCAAAAGGAAAATAAACAATGTTAGCTCCCACGAGATATGAACTCAGATTACTAGATTCAAAGTCCAGGGTGCTAACAATTACACCATGGAACCCTCACCTGAGCAATGGCATCTACTGAAGTGCGCTCATCTTTTAAATGCAAAGAAAAGAAATTCAATTCTTTATATATATTATTTCAAGTTTCTAATAAGCTCAGGGATGCAATAGGTATTATGTAGAATATTTGTCCAAACCCAATGATAATATAAAAACAGTAACCTATTTTTTAAAGGAGAAGATAGATACTTGAAACCTAAATGCCTAGGACCAATTTCAGTTGGAGCATCACCCCTTATGTTATCCTAGCATTGAATTGACAGTTTTTCTGTATTTCCATATTTGCATATCAGCCACTTACAATTGTTTCAAGCTTTATAACAGAGGACTGCCTTTTTTATAGACCAAGGATGAAAGTCTCTTGTGAGTTAAGTCTGATAATGACATCACAATTTGTAAATTAAGCTATAGTATGATTACAGAGTGTAGACTGAATAAAAAGTGCTTTCCTATGGACTGAAGTTTGTATTTTCTTAAGCTTTGCATTCCAAAATGGGCTAGCATTCTTTATTTCCAATGGGCACATTAAGCTACTTCCCAATATATATTTTTTTGTGTTAAAAGTTATTCATACACAATATGGTAAAACATACTAAATTTAATACATAATGGATTACATCCTGGGATTATCTTTTTCAACAATCTGTAAATTTACAATAAAAAATTGTGTTTTAGATTTTTTAGTTTGATTTTGCTTAGATTTGCATATACTCCTAGTCTAAATTGTCTATTTTTATACTATTACTAGATGCCTTAATCTTTGTTATTATCCTATCTAATATTTATTTTTATTTTGTAATGTGGAAAGAAACTGGAGCATTTTTATGATACCCATGCTTCAAGTGACTCTATGGCTTAAGCTTTTTTAAAAAAAATGAAATGCTATAAAAACAAAATATGATCTGTGCTTTGAGGTACATTTGCCAGTTTTGTGTTTGTTTGTAGCAATATTTGTGGCCGGTTAGCTCAGTTGGTTAGAGTGTGGTGCTAATAACGCCAAGGTCACGGGTTCGATCCCCGTATGGGCTATTTGCTTTTCTTGATGGACAAGAATGGAATAAGCTCATCAGTGGAGTGCATAAATACTTGAAAACATCATAGACACATATATCACAAAATCTCTTCAAATACATATCAGAAGCCAGTGGTAGTGTCATCCTTTGGCTGATGAAGATTTTTCTCTACATGGCTCAGTGACTTTTGTCTCAAATCAAGCAATATGGCATAACTAAGATATGCAAGGGCAAATTAATCAGTTATTATATTGCTGCTCAAACATAGAGGGCACTAGGTGTTACTAGAAGAAGAAGAAGATATGTGCTCCCCTCTCATTAGTGCACACTGAAGTAAAAAAAAAATGGAGAATTTCTAAAGACCAGAGCACAAGTAATGGATCTCTGCATTCTTATTGCATCTTTTCTTATTTCCAAATATTTGACATACTTCTGATTTGATAAGTTTAAAAATGAGTTTAAACAAAGGACACAACTGAAGATGATGGAATTTATATGAATTTTAAATGAAGATTTGCAAAGCTCATACATTGAATGAAAATGGAGCTTTGAACAAAAGGAAAATAAACAATGTTAGCTCCCACGATATATGAACTCAGATTACTAGATTCAAAGTCCAGGGTGCTAACAATTACACCATGGAACCCTCACCTGAGCAATGGCATCTACTGAAGTGCGCTCATCTTTTAAATGCAAAGAAAAGAAATTCAATACTTTATATATATTATTTCAAGTTTCTAATAAGCTCAGGGATGCAATAGGTATAATGTAGAATATTTGTCCAAAACCAATGATAATATATAAAAAGTAACCTATTTTTTAAAGTAGAAGATAGATACTAGAAACCTAAATGCCTAGGACCAATTTTAGTTGGAGCATCACCCCTTATGTTATCCTAGCATTGAATTGACAGTTTTTCTGTATTTCCATATTTGCATATCAGCCACTTACAATTGTTTCAAGCTTTATAACAGAGGACTGCCTTTTTTATAGACCAAGGATGAAAGTTTCTTGTGAGTTAAGTCTAATAATGACATCACAATTTGTAAATTAAGCTATAGTATGATTACAGAGTGTAGACTGAATAAAAAGTACTTTCCTATGGATTGAAGTTTGTATTTTCTTAAGCTTTGCATTCCAAAATGGGCTAGCATTCTTTATTTCCAATGGGCACATTAAGCTACTTCCCCAATAAATATTTTTTTGTGTTAAAAGTTATTCATACACAACTTGGTAAAACATACTTAATTTAATACATAATGGATTACATCCTGGGATTATCTTTTTCAACAATTTGTAAATTTACAATTAAAAATTGTGTATTAGATTTTTTAGATTGATTTTGCTTAGATTTGCATATACTCCTTGTCTAAATTGTCTATTTTTATACTATTACTAGATGCCTTAATCTTTGTTATTATCCTATCTAATATTTATTTTTATTTTGTAATGTGGAAAGAAACTGGAGCATTTTTATGATACCCATGCTTCAAGTGACTCTATGGCTTAAGCTTTTTTTTGAAAAATGAAATGCTATAAAAACAAAATATGATCTGTGCTTTGAGGTACATTTGCCAGTTTTGTGTTTGCTTGCAGTAATATCTGTGGCCGGTTAGCTCAGTTGGTTAGAGCGTGGTGCTAGTAACGCCAAGGTACCGGGTTCGATTCCCGTGTGGGCCATTTGCTTTTCTTGATGGACAAGAATGGAATAAGCTCATCGGTGGAGTGCATGAATACTTGAAAACATCATAGACACATATATCACAAAATCTCTTCAAATACATATCAGAAGCCAGTGGGAGTGTCATCCTTTGGCTGATGAAGATTTTTCTCTACATGGCTCAGTGACTTTTGTCTCAAATCAAGCAATATGGCATAACTAAGATATGCAAGGGCAAATTAATCAGTTATTATATTGCTGCTCAAACATAGAGGGCACTAGGTGTTACTAGAAGAAGAAGAAGATATGTGCTCCCCTCTCATTAGTGCACACTGAAGTAAAAAAAAAATGGAGAATTTCTAAAGACCAGAGCACAAGTAATGGATCTCTGCATTCTTATTGCATCTTTTCTTATTTCCAAATATTTGACATACTTCTGATTTGATAAGTTTAAAAATGAGTTTAAACAAAGGACACAACTGAAGATGATGGAATTTATATGAATTTTAAATGAAGATTTGCAATGCTCATACATTGAATGAAAATGGAGCTTTGAACAAAAGGAAAATAAACAATGTTAGCTCCCACGATATATGAACTCAGATTACTAGTGTCACAACTGAGGGCCTGAGCTGACGGGAGGCAGCCTCAGTTGTAGGGGCTGAGATGTACCGGAACCTGGGACGTTGTATCAGACCCCTGGACATGTAAGTAACATGAATAATAACTGCCCGAAGGCGTGACCACGACAACTTGGATAAAGTCAATGATGTTTATTATGACAACTCCGCAACACAGCAGCAGTAAAAGAAAACGTAAAAGTCAGCAAAGAATAAATACAGTTCCTTCGTACTACAGGATGGCAGGAGCCACAGGGCACTGGTAGTGTGAGATAGTTCTTATGATCTTCTTAGATGGAAAGTCCTTACCAGGCCCGACTGTAGCAATGGAGATAACCCAGGATTGTGCCAGCTGGTGTTCCAGGAAAAGCTGGGTTGCTGAAGATAAAACAGCTGCTGTGGATACTGGCTGGAACCAGACTGTTGTTAGCACGGAGTGGATACTGGCTGGAACCAGTTAAATAATAAATGAACTTGGGAGCGATGAAATATGAACTGAAATGTAGAACTTGAGAGCGGAGAAATAATAATACCGGTGGAGAGTGGTAAAGTGTAGAAAGGACACCGGCCCTTTAAGGGAAGCTGTACTCTGCTGGAAGCTGAGCTGGAAGCAGGTAATGTTGTAGCTGGAAACAGATGAATCCACAATGGATTGAAGAGTCAGGCTACACCGCAGGTGGAATGCTGGTGCGGGTCTCTATGGTGGAAGTCTTGAGACAGGAGCTGGAACCTGGAAGACAATCACAGGAGAGAGACAAACAGGAACTAGGTTTGACAACCAAAGCACTGACGCCTTCCTTGCTCAGGCACAGTGTATTTATACCTGCAGCAAGGAAGGGATTGGCTAGGCAATTATGCAGATTATCAATACTGAGAACAGATTGGTGGAAATGATCAGCTGACAGAATCCAAGATGGCTGCGCCCATGCAGACACTTGGAGGGAAGTTTGGTTTGTAATCCATGTGGTAATGAAAACAGTAATGGCGGTGCCGGCCACCGGAGACAGGAGGCGCCAGGCTGACAGATGCACATCCAACCACGCGGACACAGCGGAGGCCGCGGCTGACGTAATCGCCACTCAGACACTCTGCATGCAGAAGTTCAGGGACGGCGGCGGAGGCCGCGGGAGACGCCATGCCAGGTGTAATATGGCGTTTACTGTGACAGCGTCCCAGAGTGACAGGAGAGGATATAGGAATGTACACATCAGGATAACAGATGGGATCCGGTCCTGGAGCGCTGAGCCAGCCTTAGGAGGCATCTGATGGGTAAGAAATGGCGTCCAGATACCCGGATCGTGACAGCACCCCCCCCTTTAGGAGTGGCCCCAGGACACTTCTTTGGTTTTTGAGGAAACTTGGAATGGAATCTCCGGACCAAGGCAGGAGCATGGACATCAGAAGCATTGGTCCATGAACGTTCCTCAGGACCATAACCCTTCCAGTCAATAAGATATTGTAGTTGACCATAACGGTGACGTGAGTCCAGGATCTTGGCCACTTCATACTCAACGCCTCGTTGAGTTTGGACTTTCGGAGTTGGAGGAAGTGAGGAATGAAACCGATTCAAGATCAGCGGTTTCAACAGGGAAACATGGAATGTCCTGGGTATTTTTAAGAAGGGAGGCAACTGGAGTCTGTAAGCAACAGGATTGATGACTTGTTCAATCTTGAAAGGACCGATATAGCGAGGTGCAAACTTCATACTGGGAACTCTTAACCTCAAATTCTTCGTGGATAACCATACCCGATCACCCACCTTGAGAGCAGGAACTGCTCGACGCTTCTTATCCGCAAACTTCTTGTACCTGAACGATGCCTTGAGCAGAGCTGATCGTACGCTCTTCCAGATATTGGCAAACTGATGCAAGGTGATATCCACTGCGGGAACAGAAGTTGCTGGAAGCGGTTGGAACTCAGGGACTTTAGGGTGGAATCCAAAGTTAGTGAAGAATGGTGTTGAAGCAGATGAAGAATGATACTGGTTGTTATGACAGAACTCGGCCCAGGGAAGTAATTGAACCCAGTCATCTTGAGAGGAGGACACATAGATGCGGAGGAAGGCCTCCAAGTCCTGATTCACCCTCTCGGTTTGACCATTGGTCTGAGGATGGTAAGCCGTGGAAAACTTTAGCTTGACTTGGAGGACTTGACATAAACTTCGCCAGAATTTGGCTGTGAATTGAACTCCTCGATCTGAGATAATTTCTTCAGGAAGACCGTGGAGTCGGAAGATCTCTTGTATGAATACTTGAGCCAACTTGGAAGCTGACGGAAGACCGGTGAGAGGAATGAAGTGTGCCATCTTGGTGAACCGGTCAACTACCACCCAGATGGTATTGAACTTGTTGCACATGGGTAAGTCTGTAATGAAATCCATCGACAAGTGGGTCCATGGTCGACGGGGAACGGATAGTGGAACCAGTTGCCCCGCAGGCGACTGGCGGGATACTTTATGTTGGGCACACTTTGGGCAAGATGCAATAAACTCCAAGACGTCCTTTTTCAGAGTTGGCCACCAATAGGACCTAGAGATAAACTCCAGGGTTTTTTGGATACCTGTATGTCCGGCAAAACGGGAAGCATGGGCCCAATGCATGAGCTTCTTCCTTAGCATCGGCTTCACAAAACTTTTCCCTGATGGGGGCGTAGAGTCCATCCCTACCGTGGAGAATGCCAACGGATTTATAATAGGATGCTTGTCTGAAGACTCTGACTCATTTTCTTGCTCCCATGAGCGGGAAAGGGCATCGGCCTTGCGAT
Source organism: Pseudophryne corroboree (assembly GCF_028390025.1). Classification (NCBI taxonomy): domain Eukaryota; kingdom Metazoa; phylum Chordata; class Amphibia; order Anura; family Myobatrachidae; genus Pseudophryne; species Pseudophryne corroboree. Next base: position 165,591,083 of record NC_086454.1, on the reverse strand, counting down.
TCTGAGAACCCGGACAGAACTGGAGTTTAAAGTTGAACCTGGAAAAGAAAAGTGCCCATCTGGCCTGACGAGGGTTGAGACATTGTGCGCCCTTCAGGTATAAAAGGTTCTTGTGGTCTGTAAGTATGGTGATTGAATGAGAAGCTCCCTCCAACAGATACCTCCACTCTTCTAGAGCGAGCTTGATGGCTAGCAACTCCTGGTCGCCAATGGCATAGTTGCGCTCAGCTGGGGAGAACTTCCGGGAGAAGAAACTGCAAGGGTGTAAATGGCCATCTTTAGCCCTCTGAGATAACACCGCTCCTACTCCAACGGAGGAGGCATCCACCTCTAAGATGAAAGGAGAGTCGATGTCAGGCTGTTTCAGAACAGGCGCAGAGATGAACCTTTGTTTTAAAAGATGAAATGCTTGCATGGCTTCTTCAGACCACTTGGACGGGTTAGCACCCTTCTTAGTGAAAGCAGTAATAGGCGCCACAATGGTGGAAAAGTCTCGTATAAACTTTCGGTAATAGTTGGCGAACCCTAAGAACCTCTTGACCCCTTTGAGGGTTAAGGGTACCGGACAATTTTGGATTGCTTGTAGTTTCTCAGGATCCATCTCTAGTCCGGAACCGGACACAATGTACCCTAGAAACGGAATGGACTTGACTTCAAAGACGCATTTTTCTAATTTGCAATAGAGATGATTGACACGGAGACGGGACAGAACCTCTTTAACCCAAAAACGATGTTCCTCTAAATCGTTGGCAAAAATGAGGATATCGTCTAGATAGACCACGACATGACGGTATAGAATGTCTCTGAAGATCTCTGAAGATCTCATTGACAAAATGCTGGAAGACAGCTGGAGCATTGCTCAATCCGAAGGGCATGACGAGGTACTCATAATGTCCGTCACGGGTGTTAAAGGCGGTCTTCCACTCGTCACCCTCACGGATCCGGATGAGATTGTATGCACCTCGCAAGTCCAGCTTTGTAAAGATGGTAGCTCCGCTAACTCTGTCAAAGAGCTCAGTAATCAGGGGTAAAGGATAACGGTTCTTGATGGTAATGTCGTTCAAACCTCTGTAGTCGATGCACGGCCGCAGACCACCATCTTTCTTTTTTACAAAAAAGAAGCCTGCGCCGGCTGGAGAAGAAGAGGGTCGAATGAACCCCTTTGCTAGGTTCTCTTTAATATATTCCTCCATAGAATGCGTCTCAGGCAGAGACAACGGATAAGTTCGGCCTCGAGGTGGAACCTTCCCTGGAACGAGATCAATCGGACAATCCCATTCTCTATGAGGAGGAAGGATATCAGCAGAAGCTTTACTGAACACATCCGTGAAATCTTGATATGGAGGAGGTGGAACATCAGACGACCTGGGGGAGGAAGAACAGACAGGCAATACTTTAAACAAACATGTCTCAGCACAGGAGGAACCCCATGCCAGGATTTGCGTAGTCATCCAATCAATTGTAGGATTGTGAAGACGGAGCCATGGAAGGCCCAGGACCACAGGATGTGTGGCTCTTGGAATCACTAAAAAAGAAATAAGTTCGGAATGAAGAACTCCCACTCTCAGACGAACTGGTAGAGTCCTTAAAGAAATAACTGCATCAAAAATTTTGCTGCCATCCACGGCAGTTAAAGAAATGGACGAAGGAAGTCTCTCGGTGGGTAGGGACCACCGTTTAACATAGGCTTCGGTAATAAAGTTCCCAGCTGCTCCGGAATCAAGGAGGGCAATGACGTTCCGATAACGTTGAGCAACTTGAAGCGAGACTGGGAGATTACAATCTTGAGGAGATGGAGAGGAGATCATTACTCCTAGCCGGCCCTCTCCTTGGCGAGCTAGGATTTGGAGTTTCCCGATGAAGCTGAGGTTACCCGGCCTGGCTCGTCGAAGATGCGCCTGAATGTTGACACGAAGGCAGTGTAGGAAGATAGCAGGGTGTCGGACCTCTCCCATAACGGTGATGCCCAATCAAGGGCTGAGCCACTGAGAAGAGAAATAATGTAGGCAATTTTTGTACGGTCACTGGGAAAATTGCCAGGTTGTAGCTCAAACTGAATCTCACACTGGTTGAGAAATCCCCTGCAGAATCTTGGAGATCCGTCAAATTTTGCTGGCGTTGGAAGATGAAGACGTGGAGCAGAAATGGGTAAGGTGGGTGGGGTTATAGCTGGAGTCACTGTGGTTGACGCACCAGACGCGCCTGATCCACGGAGAGTTGTCTGAATCCCATCCAGCCGAGTAGAGAGATCCTGGAGACAGCGGATGATGTGGCCCTGTGCAGCCTCCTGATGTTCTAGTCGGGCTGCCAGTTCTTGCATCGGCCTGGCCGCTTGATCCTGGTCTCCGGCTGGATTCATTAGGTCAGTGCTTACTGTCACAACTGAGGGCCTGAGCTGACGGGAGGCAGCCTCAGTTGTAGGGGCTGAGATGTACCGGAACCTGGGAGGTTGTATCAGACCCCTGGACATGTAAGTAACATGAATAATAACTGCCCGAAGGCGTGACCACGACAACTTGGATAAAAGTCAATGATGTTTATTATGACAACTCCGCAACACAGCAGCAGTAAAAGAAAACGTAAAAGTCAGCAAAGAATAAATACAGTTCCTGGGTACTACAGGATGGCAGGAGCCACAGGGCACTGGTAGTGTGAGATAGTTCTTATGATCTTCTTAGATGGAAAGTCCTTACCAGGCCCGACTGTAGCAATGGAGATAACCCAGGATTGTGCCAGCTGGTGTTCCAGGAAAAGCTGGGTTGCTGAAGATAAAACAGCTGCTGTGGATACTGGCTGGAACCAGACTGTTGTTAGCACGGAGTGGATACTGGCTGGAACCAGTTAAATAATAAATGAACTTGGGAGCGATGAAATATGAACTGAAATGTAGAACTTGAGAGCGGAGAAATAATAATACCGGTGGAGAGTGGTAAAGTGTAGAAAGGACACCGGCCCTTTAAGGGAAGCTGTACTCTGCTGGAAGCTGAGCTGGAAGCAGGTAATGTTGTAGCTGGAAACAGATGAATCCACAATGGATTGGAGAGTCAGGCTACACCGCAGGTGGAATGCTGGTGCGGGTCTCTATGGTGGAAGTCTTGAGACAGGAGCTGGAACCTGGAAGACAATCACAGGAGAGAGACAAACAGGAACTAGGTTTGACAACCAAAGCACTGACGCCTTCCTTGCTCAGGCACAGTGTATTTATACCTGCAGCAAGGAAGGGATTGGCTAGGCAATTATGCAGATTATCAATACTGAGAACAGATTGGTGGAAATGATCAGCTGACAGAATCCAAGATGGCTGCGCCCATGCAGACACTTGGAGGGAAGTTTGGTTTGTAATCCATGTGGTAATGAAAACAGTAATGGCGGCGCCGGCCACCGGAGACAGGAGGCGCCAGGCTGACAGATGCACATCCAACCACGCGGACACAGCGGAGGCCGCGGCTGACGTAATCGCCACTCAGACACTCTGCATGCAGAAGTTCAGGGACGGCGGCGGAGGCCGCGGGAGACGCCATGCCAGGTGTAATATGGCGTTTACTGTGACAGCGTCCCAGAGTGACAGGAGAGGATACAGGAATGTACACATCAGGATAACAGATGGGATCCGGTCCTGGAGCGCTGAGCCAGCCTTAGGAGGCATCTGATGGGTAAGAAATGGCGTCCAGATACCCGGATCGTGACAACTAGATTCAAAGTCCAGGGTGCTAACAATTACACCATGGAACCCTCACCTGAGCAATGGCATCTACTGAAGTGCGCTCATCTTTTAAATGCAAAGAAAAGAAATTCAATACTTTATATATATTATTTCAAGTTTCTAATAAGCTCAGGGATGCAATAGGTATTATGTAGAATATTTGTCCAAACCCAATGATAATATATAAAAAGTAACCTATTTTTTAAAGGAGAAGATAGATACTAGAAACCTAAATGCCTAGGACCAATTTCAGTTGGAGCATCACCCCTTATGTTATCCTAGCATTGAATTGACAGTTTTTCTGTATTTCCATATTTGCATATCAGCCACTTACAATTGTTTCAAGCTTTATAACAGAGGACTGCCTTTTTTATAGACCAAGGATGAAAGTCTCTTGTGAGTTAAGTCTGATAATGACATCACAATTTGTAAATTAAGCTATAGTATGATTACAGAGTGTAGACTGAATAAAAAGTGCTTTCCTATGGATTGAAGTTTGTATTTTCTTAAGCTTTGCATTCCAAAATGGGCTAGCATTCTTTATTTCCAATGGGCACATTAAGCTACTTCCCCAATATATATTTTTTTGTGTTAAAAGTTATTCATACACAACTTGGTAAAACATACTAAATTTAATACATAATGGATTACATCCTGGGATTATCTTTTTCAACAATCTGTAAATTTACAATTAAAAATTGTGTATTAGATTTTTTAGATTGATTTTGCTTAGATTTGCATATACTCCTAGTCTACATTGTCTATTTTTATACTATTACTAGATGCCTTAATCTTTGTTATTATCCTATCTAATATTTATTTTTATTTTGTAATGTGGAAAGAAACTGGAGCATTTTTATGATACCCATGCTTCAAGTGACTCTATGGCTTAAGCTTTTTTTTGAAAAATGAAATGCTATAAAAACAAAATATGATCTGTGCTTTGAGGTACATTTGCCAGTTTTGTGTGTGCTTGCAATAATATCTGTGGCCGGTTAGCTCAGTTGGTTAGAGCGTGGTGCTAATAACGCCAAGGTCAAGGGTTCGATCCCTGTATGGGCCATTTGCTTTTCTTGATGGACAAGAATGGAATAAGCTCATCGGTGGAGTGCATGAATACTTGAAAACATCATAGACACATATATCAGAAAAATTTCTTCAAATACATATCAAAAGCCAGTGGGAGTGTCATCCTTTGGCTGATGAAGATTTTTCTCTACATGGCTCAGTGACTTTTGTCTCAAATCAAACAATATGGCATAACTAAGATATGCAAGGGCAAATTAATCAGTTATTATATTGCTGCTCAAACATAGAGGGCACTAGATGTTACTAGAAGAAGAAAAAGATATGTGCTCCCCTCTCATTAGTGCACTGAAGTTACAAAATGGAGAATTTCTAAAGACCAGAGCACAAGTAATGGATCTCTAAATTCTTATTGCATATTTTCTTATTTCCAAATATTTGATATACTTCTGATTTGATAAGTTTAAAAATGAGTTTAAAAAAAGGACACCACTGAAGATGATGGAATTTAAATGAATTTTAAATGAAGATTTGCAATACTCATACTTTGGATGAAAATGGAGCTTTGAACAAACGGAAAATAAACAATGTTAGCTCCCATGAGATATGAACTCAGATTACTAGATTCAAAGTCCAGGGTGCTAACAATTACACCATGGAACCCTCACCTGAGCAATGGCATCTACTGAAGTGCACTCATCTTTTAAATGCAAAGAAAAGAAATTCTATACTATATATATATTATTTCAAGTTTCTAATAAACTCAGGGATGCAATAGGTATTATGTAGAATATTTGTCCAAACCCAATGATAATATATAAAAAGTAACCTATTTTTTAAAGGAGAAGATAGATACTAGAAACCTAAATGCCTAGGACCAATTTCAGTTGGAGCATCACCCCTTATGTTATCCTAGCATTGAATTGACAGTTTTTCTGTATTTCCATATTTGCATATCAGCCACTTACAATTGTTTCAAGCTTTATAACAGAGGACTGCCTTTTTTATAGACCAAGGATGAAAGTCTCTTGTGAGTTAAGTCTGATAATGACATCACAATTTGTAAATTAAGCTATAGTATGATTACAAAGTGTAGACTGAATAAAAAGTGCTTTCCTATGGATTGAAGTTTGTATTTTCTTAAGCTTTGCATTCCAAAATGGGCTAGCATTCTTTATTTCCAATGGGCACATTAAGCTACTTCCCCAATATATATTTTTTGTGTTAAAAGTTATTCATACACAACTTGGTAAAACATAATAAATTTAATACATAATGGATAACATCCTGGGATTATCTTTTTCAACAATCTGTAAATTTACAATTAAAAATTGTGTATTATATTTTTTAGATTGATTTTGCTTAGATTTGCATGTACTCCTAGTCTACATTGTCTATTTTTATACTATTACTAGATGCCTTAATCTTTGTTATTATCCTATCTAATATTTATTTTTATTTTGTAATGTGGAAAGAAACTGGAGCATTTTTATGATACCCATGCTTCAAGTGACTCTATGGCATGGGTCTTCATCCTGTGGCCCTCCAGCTGCTGTGAAACTACACATCCCAGCATGCCCTGCCACAGTTTTGCTATTAAGGTATGCTAAAACTGAGGCAGGGCATGCTGGGATGTGTAGTTCCACAGCAGCTGGAGGGTCGCAGGTTGAAGACCCATGCTCTATGGCTTAAGCTTTTTTTTGAAAAATGAAATGCTATAAAAACAAAATATGATCTGTGCTTTGAGGTACATTTGCCAGTTTTGTGTTTGCTTGCAGTAATATCTGTGGCCGGTTAGCTCAGTTGGTTAGAGCGTGGTGCTAATAATGCTAAGGTCACAGGTACGATCCCCGTATGGTTCATTTGCTTTTCTTGATGGACAAGAATGGAATAAGCTCATCTGTGGCGTGCATTAATACTGGAAAACATCAAAGACACATATATCACAAAATCTCTTCAAATACATATCAGAAGCCAGTGTGAGTGTCATCATTTGGCTGATGAAGATTTTTCTCTACATGGCTCAGTGACTTTTGTCTCAAATCAAGCAATATGGCATAACTAAGATATGCAAGGGCAAATTAATCAGTTATTATATTGCTGCTCAAACATAGAGGGCACTAGGTGTTACTAGAAGAAGAAGATATGTGCTCCCCTCTCATTAGTGCACACTGAAGTAAAAAAAAATGGAGAATTTCTAAAGACCAGAGCACAAGTAATGGATCTCTGCATTCTTATTGCATCTTTTCTTATTTCCAAATATTTGACATACTTCTGATTTGATAAGTTTAAAAATGAGTTTAAACAAAGGACACCACTGAAGATGATGGAATTTATATGAATTTTAAATGAAGATTTGCAATACTCATACATTGAATGAAAATGGAGCTTTGAACAAAAGGAAAATAAACAATGTTAGCTCCCACGAGATATGAACTCAGATTACTAGATTCAAAGTCCAGGGTGCTAACAATTACACCATGGAACCCTCACCTGAGCAATGGCATCTACTGAAGTGTGCTCATCTTTTAAATGCAAAGAAAAGAAATTCAATACTTTATATATATTATTTCAAGTTTCTAATAAGCTCAGGGATGCAATAGGTATTATGTAGAATATTTGTCCAAACCCAATGATAATATATAAAAAGTAACCTATTTTTTAAAGGAGAAGATAGATACTAGAAACCTAAATGCCTAGGACCAATTTCAGTTGGAGCATCACCCCCTATGTTATCCTAGCATTGAATTGACAGTTTTTCTGTATTTCCATATTTGCATATCAGCCACTTACAATTGTTTCAAGCTTTATAACAGAGGACTGCCTTTTTTTATAGACCAAGGATGAAAGTCTCTTGTGAGTTAAGTCTGATAATGACATCACAATTTGTAAATTAAGCTATAGTATGATTACAGAGTGTAGACTGAATAAAAAGTGCTTTCCTATGGATTGAAGTTTGTATTTTCTTAAGCTTTGCATTCCAAAATGGGCTAGCATTCTTTATTTCCAATGGGCACATTAAGCTACTTCCCCAATAAATATTTTTTTGTGTTAAAAGTTATTCATACACAACTTGGTAAAACATACTAAATTTAATACATAATGGATTACATCCTGGGATTATTTTTTTCAACAATTTGTAAATTTACAATTAAAAATTGTGTATTAGATTTTTTAGATTGATTTTGCTTAGATTTGCATATACTCCTTGTCTAAATTGTCTATTTTTATACTATTACTAGATGCCTTAATCTTTGTTATTATCCTATCTAATATTTATTTTTATTTTGTAATGTGGAAAGAAACTGGAGCATTTTTATGATACCCCTGCTTCAAGTGACTCTATGGCTTAAGCTTTTTTTTGAAAAATGAAATGCTATAAAAACAAAATATGATCTGTGCTTTGAGGTACATTTGCCAGTTTTGTGTTTGCTTGCAGTAATATCTGTGGCCGGTTAGCTCAGTTGGTTAGAGCGTGGTGCTAATAACGCCAAGGTCCCGGGTTCGATCCCTGTGTGGGCAATTTGCTTTTCTTGATGGACAAGAATGGAATAAGCTCATCGGTGGAGTGCATGAATACTTGAAAACATCATAGACACATATATCACAAAATCTCTTCAAATACATATCAGAAGCCAGTGGGAGTGTCATCCTTTGGCTGATGAAGATTTTTCTCTACATGGCTCAGTGACTTTTGTCTCAAATCAAGCAATATGGCATAACTAAGATATGCAAGGGCAAATTAATCAGTTATTATATTGCTGCTCAAACATAGAGGGCACTAGGTGTTACTAGAAGAAGAAGAAGAAGATATGTGCTCCCCTCTCATTAGTGCACACTGAAGTAAAAAAAAAATGGAGAATTTCTAAAGACCAGAGCACAAGTAATGGATCTCTGCATTCTTATTGCATCTTTTCTTATTTCCAAATAATTGACATACTTCTGATTTGATAAGTTTAAAAATGAGTTTAAACAAAGGACACAACTGAAGATGATGGAATTTATATGAATTTTAAATGAAGATTTGCAATGCTCATACATTGAATGAAAATGGAGCTTTGAACAAAAGGAAAATAAACAATGTTAGCTCCCACGATATATGAACTCAGATTACTAGATTCAAAGTCCAGGGTGCTAACAATTACACCATGGAACCCTCACCTGAGCAATGTCATCTACTGAAGTGCGCTCATCTTTTAAATGCAAAGAAAAGAAATTCAATACTTTATATATATTATTTCAAGTTTCTAATAAGCTCAGGGATGCAATAGGTATTATGTAGAATATGTGTCCAAACCCAATGATAATATATAAAAAGTAACCTATTTTTTAAAGGAGAAGATAGATACTAGAAACCTAAATGCCTAGGACCAATTTCAGTTGGAGCATCACCCCTTATGTTATCCTAGCATTGAATTGACTGTTTTTCTGTATTTCCATATTTGCATATCAGCCACTTACAATTGTTTCAAGCTTTATAACTGTTATGCACACCAGTGCCTGCAGGAATGTACTGGTGTTTGAACTGTTATGCACACCAGTGCCTGCAGGAATGTACTGGTGTCTGAACAGAGAGGGATGCAAAACAAATGAACTCACAGACAGACTGGGAAATATGACATAACGTACACAGAAGGTGATAGGGTAACAAAACCAACACAGAGTGAACAGAGAAGCCCAGAGGCTAAGAAACTGGGTGTCTCCCTAGTATTAGAAATGCTCAGATGGAAAAAGCAAGATGTTGTGTTTTAATACGTAGAGAACCCGAAATGCTGTTGCTAAGGGCAACAGCAAAACCCTAAAGGGTTACCAACGGGTGTGGCAGTAAACTCCTTGGTCAGAGATGGAATAATAGACACAAGGAAAGTCTCCACAATCCTAATTCTCACTTGCAGGGCCTAGGTTCAGCTTACTGCCACTAAACTGACACATGAATGCCCTGCACAGTGAGAGAGGATTATGCAGGCAGGTCTGAAAGTACAGCCACAAACCTGCTGGGTTCACAGAATAGCAAAAGAACCTCAGCAGGCTAAACGACTGACTCCAGTCTTACTGCTAGGTCTGGATTGGCAGAGTGTAGTACCAAATCCCCAGGCCTATTTGCAGTAAGCAACAACAAATACAAAGCTACACAGTACTGGCTACCTTTCAGGAACTGACTAACCAACAAAGATTCAGCAGCATCTGCTTAACCTGAGAAGGGGCCTTATAAAGCAGGTGCTGTCCACGCCCCCCTCAGACCTCACAGACTGTGAGCACAAAAACCAGCACCGGATTCCCTGCCTGTAACCACTGCACAGCAAAAGACCCGAACCGGAGTATCAGCTGCGCTCAGGTTACTCCGCTAGCACTTGTCTCCCGGTTGCCATGACGACGTGGCAGCACAGGGCAGGAGACCCTAACAGTACCCCCCCTCTGACGAGGGGTCAAAGAACCCCTACCACCGGGTTTATCGGGGAACTGCGAGAAGAAAGAGCGTATCAGTCTGGGGGCATGAAGATCACAACTGCGCACCCACGACTGCTCCTCCGGGCCATACCCCTTCCAGTGCACCAAAAATGACAGCCGACCCCGTACCATCTTGGAGTCAAGAATCCTTTCAACAACAAACTCCCTCTGGCCACGTATCAGAAGAGGGGAAGGTCTTCCTCTGGAAGAAGGATTACTAATCGCCCGTTTTAAAAGGGAACAATGAAATGTTTTATTGATACCCAAAGAACGGGGCAGATCTAACTGAAATGCCACCGGATTGATAACCCTGGTGATCTTATAAGGGCCGATGAACCGGGGGCCTAACTTATGAGATGGCTGTCTCAACTTAAAATTCTTGGTAGACAACCAGACGAAGTCTCCTAATTTGAAGCTGCAGGGTTTTTTCCGCTTATCAAAAACCCTTTTGGTCACTAATGACACAGACACAAGGGCTTTCTTCACTTTCCTCCAAATACCTCTAAGGACCGAAACGACAGAGGAACCACCAGGCGTGGAGTCCAGGGGGTCAAAAGGATTGGCCTTAGGATGATGCCCATACACACAAAGGAAGGGAGAGATCCCTGTAGCAGAGTGAGCCGCGTTGTTATAGGCAAACTCCGCCATTGACAGATGAGCAACCCAGTCAGTCTGACACTTGGAGACATAACACCTGAGGAACTGCTCCAAGGACTGGTTCACCCTTTCAGTCTGCCCGTTAGACTGCGGATGGTAGCATGACGACAAGCTGACAGAAATCTGGAGATTGGAACAAAATGCCCTCCAGAATTTGGCCACAAACTGGGATCCGCGGTCAGAGACCACATCAAGTGGCAACCCGTGGAGACGCACAACATGCAGCATAAATAATTCAGACAGGCGTCTGGCCGATGGCAGCCCAACCAGTGGAACGAAGTGCGCCATCTTCGAAAACCTGTCAACGACAACCCAGATGGCTGTCATCCCCGAGGATTTGGGCAAGTCCACAACAAAATCCATTGAAATGTGGGTCCATGGCTTAGATGGAATAGAGAGTTGATGTAATGGGCCAACAGGAACCCCCCTAGGAGTCTTATTTCGGGCACAGATGTCACATGCCCGAACCCACTGATCCACATCCTTAGCCACCGAGGGCCACCACGCCGCCCTAGATAGCAACTCCCGAGTTCTGGCAATACCCGGGTGACCTGCCGACTTCTTGGCATGGAATTCAAGGAACACTCGCTGTCTTAACCTAGGAGGCACAAACAAAAGACCTACCGGAAGGTCTGGAGGAGCCTGCTCCTGTGCTCTAAGGACTAATGACAAGAGGTCCTGGGTAATGCCCACTTTAATACATGATGGGGACACAATGGGCAACGGCTCCTCGGTGGTCTCCTGGATTGGAGCAAAACTCCGCGAGAGCGCATCAGCCTTGATGTGTTTTGACCCAGGGCGATATGTTATCAAAAAATTAAAGCGAGCAAAAAACAAAGCCCATCGTGCCTGCCTGGCATTGAGACGCTTCGCTGACTCTAAATATGCCAAATTCTTATGGTCGGTGAGAATTGAGACCACAAACTTAGCCCCCTCAAGCCAGTGTCTCCACTCCTCGAGTGCATCCTTAATAGCCAACAATTCCCGGTTACCCACGTCATAATTCATCTCGGCAGGCGAAAATTTACGGGAAAAGTAAGCACAGGGATGAAGGCGATTATCAGACACTCCCATCTGAGAGAGCACTGCCCCAATACCCATCTCAGAGGCATCCACCTCCACCACAAAAGGACGCTCTGGATCTGGGTGTCGCAGCACCTTGGCCGAGACAAATGCCCTTTTGAGACGGGCAAAAGCCGCTTTGGCCTCACGAGACCAGTGAGCAACATCCGCCCCTTTCTTAGTGAGTGCCACCAAGGGCGCCACTATAGACGAAAATCCAGCGATAAATCGTCTATAAAAATTTGCAAAGCCCAGGAAACGCTGAAGCGCCTTCAAACTAGTGGGCTGCACCCAAACCAGGACTGCCTGTACCTTGGAACCCTCCATTTGGAAACCTTCTGGGGAGATAATATATCCTAGAAATGCGATTTGCTGAACTTCAAATTCGCACTTCTCCAGCTTCGCCCCAAGCCGGTGGTCTCTGAGTTTCTGGAGGACTAAGCGTACATGCTTCCGATGTTCCTCCAGGGAATGGGAGAAGATTAGGATGTCATCTAAGTATACAACTAAGAATCTATCCAAATATTCCCTGAGCACATCGTTCATGAAATCCTGGAAGACTGCCGGGGCATTACAGAGCCCAAAAGGCATCACCAAATATTCATAATGCCCTGAGTGGGTATTAAAGGCAGTCTTCCATTCATCCCCCTCTCTTATTCGGATTAGATTGTACGCACCGCGTAGGTCAATCTTAGAAAAAATGGTGGCAGTACGAAGCTGGTCAAACAAGACCGAAATGAGAGGCAGTGGGTATGAGTTTTTAATCGTGATACGGTTCAATTCCCTGAAGTCGATGCAGGGTCGCAATGAACCGTCCTTTTTACCCACGAAGAAGAACCCCGACCCAACTGGAGACTGTGAAGGTCTGATAAATCCTTTAGCCAAGTTCTCCTGAATGTACTCTGCCATAGCCTGAGTCTCAGGACGTGACAGGGAGTACAACCTGCTCTTGGGAAGCTTAGCATTCGGCAACAAATCAATGGCACAGTCATAGGGGCGATGGGGAGGTAGTACCTCTGCAACTTTTTTGGAGAACACGTCCGCTAAATCTGCATAACACCCTGGCAATCCTGGCAAACTTAGCTGCGAGAGCCTGACTGGAAGGCTCAAGCAACTCCTGAAACAATCAGTACCCCAACTAAGAATCTCCCCAGAGACCCAGTCAAATTGAGGATTGTGGGCCCTTAACCAGGGTAACCCCAACACCAATGGGGCAAAAGTACAGACAGTCACATAAAAGGACAATTTTTCAGAGTGTGTGGCTCCAATAAACAAAGAAATCTGGCTAGTGCAAGAGGTAATTTTACCCTGGGATAATGGTTCCCCGTTTAACCCACAAATCTCAATTTCCGACGCCAAGGGTACTAAGGGAACAGAGTGTTTCAGGGCGAATTGGCGGTCCATAAAAACCCCGTCGGCCCCACTGTCCACAAAGGCCTCAGTCTTGACAGTTTGACCGAGGATCTTCTAGGTCACCGGAATGATAAAAGTCTTCTTGGGAAATTCTGACTTCTGGCCTGACAGGATATTTCCCATCACCCTCAGGCCCTGAAGTTTTCCGGCTTTTCTGGGCATGATACTACCACATGACCCTTATTCCCACAGTACAAACACAACCCCTGCTGTCTCCTCCGCGTCTTCTCACGCGAGGAGAGGCGGGTAGCCCCAATCTGCATAGGCTCCTCGGAAAATTCCTCAGAGTCTGAGGTTCCCTTGGGAAAGAAGGAAACCTCGGTCTCCCTTTCAAGCCTACGCTCTCTCAGCCGTCTATCCACCCGGATGGATAACTGCATGAGCTGATCCAAGCTATCAGGCAAGGGATATTGTACCAGTTGGTCTTTTATCTGGTTAGAAAGACCTCTTCGGTACTGGTGTCTCAGGGCTGGGTCATTCCACTGGGTATCATGGGCCAACCTCCGAAACTCCGTACAGTAAACCTCAACTGGCCTTCGCCCTTGCTTAAGGATCGAAATCTGAGCTTCGGCTGAGGCCGTCTTGTCAGGGTCATCATACAACATGCCCAGTACCGTAAAAAAAGCATCAACACTTTTAAGCGACGGACAGTCAGGCTGCAACCCAAATGCCCAGACCTGTGGGTCTCCTTGTAGCAAGGAAATCACTATGCCCACCCGCTGAATCTCTGACCCAGAAGACTGAGGCCTAAGCTGGAAATATAACTTGCAGCTCTCCTTGAAACAAAAGAACTGCGAGCGATCTCCAGAAAAACGATCCGGAAGATTTACTTTCGGCTCCTTAACCCCTGAAGGTGCTGCTGCTGCGGGAGCTCCGCCAGCGGCCTGGGAGGTGTGCATTTTAATGGACAAATCATTAAATTGACGAGTCAGGACCTGCACCTGATCGACCACCTGTTGCAACGTATTTTGAGGGGTATGCTCCATATTCCCACAAAATTTCAACAGGAGTATTGGGCTGCTGAATATGTTATGCACACCAGTGCCTGCAGGAATGTACTGGTGTTTGAACTGTTATGCACACCAGTGCCTGCAGGAATGTACTGGTGTCTGAACAGAGAGGGATGCAAAACAAATGAACTCACAGACAGACTGGGAAATATGACATAACGTACACAGAAGGTGATAGGGTAACAAAACCAACACAGAGTGAACAGAGAAGCCCAGAGGCTAAGAAACTGGGTGTCTCCCTAGTACTAGAAATGCTCAGATGGAAAAAGCAAGATGTTGTGTTTTAATACGTAGAGAACCCGAAATGCTGTTGCTAAGGGCAACAGCAAAACCCTAAAGGGTTACCAACGGGTGTGGCAGTAAACTCCTTGGTCAGAGATGGAATAATAGACACAAGGAAAGTCTCCACAATCCTAATTCTCACTTGCAGGGCCCAGGTTCAGCTTACTGCCACTAAACTGACACATGAATGCCCTGCACAGTGAGAGAGGATTATGCAGGCAGGTCTGAAAGTACAGCCACAAACCTGCTGGGTTCACAGAATAGCAAAAGAACCTCAGCAGGCTAAACGACTGACTCTAGTCTTACTGCTAGGTCTGGATTGGCAGAGTGTAGTACCAAATCCCCAGGCCTATTTGCAGTAAGCAACAACAAATACAAAGCTACACAGTACTGGCTAACTTTCAGGAACTGACTAACCAACAAAGATTCAGCAGCATCTGCTTAACCTGAGAAGGGGCCTTATAAAGCAGGTGCTGTCCACGCCCCCCTCAGACCTCACAGACTGTGAGCACAAAAACCAGCACCGGATCCCCTGCCTGTAACCACTGCAAAGCAAAAGACCCGAACCGGAGTATCAGCTGCGCTCAGGTTACTCCGCTAGCACTTGTCTCCCGGTTGCCATGACGACGTGGCAGCACAGGGCAGGAGACCCTAACAATAACAGAGGACTGCCTTTTTTATAGACCAAGGATGAAAGTCTCTTGTGAGTTAAGTCTGATAATGACATCACAATTTGTAAATTAAGCTATAGTATGATTACAGAGTGTAGACTGAATAAAAAGTGCTTTCCTATGGATTGAAGTTTGTATTTTCTTAAGCTTTGCATTCCAAAATGGGCTAGCATTCTTTATTTCCAAAGGGCACATTAAGCTACTTCCCCAATATATATTTTTTTGTGTTAAAAGTTATTCATACACAACTTGGTAAAACATACTAAATTTAATACATAATGGATTACATCCTGGGATTATCTTTTTCAACAATCTGTAAATTTACAATTAAAAATTGTGTATTAGATTTTTTAGATTGATTTTGCTTAGATTTGCATATACTCCTTGTCTACATTGTCTATTTTTATACTATTACTAGATGCCTTAATCTTTGTTATTATCCTATCTAATATTTATTTTTATTTTGTAATGTGGAAAGAAACTGGAGCATTTTTATGATACCCATGCTTCAAGTGACTCTATGGCTTAAGCTTTTTTTTGAAAAATGAAATGCTATAAAAACAAAATATTATCTGTGCTTTGAGGTACATTTGGCAGTTTTGTGTTTGCTTGCAATAATATCTGTGGCCGGTTAGCTCAGTTGGTTAGAGCGTGGTGCTAATAACGCCAAGGTCAAGGGTTCGATCCCCGTATGGGCCATTTGCTTTTCTTGATGGACAAGAATGGAATAAGCTCATCGGTGGAGTGCATGAATACTTGAAAACATCATAGACACATATATCACAAAATTTCTTCAAATACATATCAAAAGCCAGTGGGAGTGTCATCCTTTGGCTGATGAAGATTTTTCTCTACATGGCTCAGTGACTTTTGTCTCAAATCAAACAATATGGCATAACTAAGATATGCAAGGGCAAATTAATCAGTTATTATATTGCTGCTCAAACATAGAGGGCACTAGGTGTTACTAGAAGAAGAAAAAGATATGTGCTCCCCTCTCATTAGTGCACTCTGAAGTTAAAAAATGGAGAATTTCTAAAGACCAGAGCACAAGTAATGGATCTCTAAATTCTTATTGCATATTTTCTTATTTCCAAATATTTGATATACTTCTGATTTGATAAGTTTAAAAATGAGTTTAAACAAAGGACACCACTGAAGATGATGGAATTTAAATGAATTTTAAATGAAGATTTGCAATACTCATACATTGAATGAAAATGGAGCTTTGAACAAACGGAAAATAAACAATGTTAGCTCCCACGAGATATGAACTCAGATTACTAGATTCAAAGTCCAGGGTGCTAACAATTACACCATGGAACCCTCACCTGAGCAATGGCATCTACTGAAGTGCGCTCATCTTTTAAATGCAAAGAAAAGAAATTCAATACTATATATATATTATTTCAAGTTTCTAATAAACTCAGGGATGCAATAGGTATTATGTAGAATATTTGTCCAAACCCAATGATAATATATAAAAAGTAACCTATTTTTTAAAGGAGAAGATAGATACTAGAAACCTAAATGCCTAGGACCAATTTCAGTTGGAGCATCACCCCTTATGTTATCCTAGCATTGAATTTACAGTTTTTCTGTATTTCCATATTTGCATATCAGCCACTTACAATTGTTCAAGCTTTATAACAGAGGACTGCCTTTTTTATAGACCAAGGATGAAAGTCTCTTGTGAGTTAAGTCTAATAATGACATCACAATTTGTAAATTAAGCTATAGTGTGATTACAGAGTGTAGACTGAATAAAAAGTGCTTTCCAATGGATTGAAGTTTGTATTTTCTTAAACTTTGCATTCCAAAATGGGCTAGCATTCTTTATTTCCAATGGGCACATTAAGCTACTTCCCCAATATATATTTTTTTGTGTTAAAAGTTATTCATACACAACTTGGTAAAACATACTAAATTTAATACATAATGGATTACATCCTGGGATTATCTTTTTCAACAATCTGTAAATTTACAATTAAAAATTGTGTATTAGATTTTTTAGATTGATTTTGCTTAGATTTGCATGTACTCCTAGTCTACATTGTCTATTTTTATACTATTACTAGATGCCTTAATCTTTGTTATTATCCTATCTAATATTTATTTTTATTTTGTAATGTGGAAAGAAACTGGAGCATTTTTATGATACCCATGCTTCAAGTGACTCTATGGCTTAAGCTTTTTTTGAAAAATGAAATGCTATAAAAACAAAATATGATCTGTGCTTTGAGGTACATTTGCCAGTTTTGTGTTTGCTTGCAGTAATATCTGTGGCCGGTTAGCTCAGTTGGTTAGAGCGTGGTGCTAATAATGCCAAGGTCACAGGTACGATCCCCGTATGGTCCATTTGCTTTTCTTGATGGACAAGAATGGAATAAGCTCATCGGTGGCGTGCATTAATACTGGAAAACATCATAGACACATATATCACAAAATCTCTTCAAATACATATCAGAAGCCAGTGGGAGTGTCATCCTTTGGCTGATGAAGATTTTTCTCTACATGGCTCAGTGACTATTGTCTCAAATCAAGCAATATGGCATAACTAAGATATGCAAGGGCAAATTAATCAGTTATTATATTGCTGCTCAAACATAGAGGGCACTAGGTGTTACTAGAAGAAGAAGACGATATGTGCTCCCCTCTCATTAGTGCACACTGAAGTAAAAAAAAATGGAGAATTTCTAAAGACCAGAGCACAAGTAATGGATCTCTGCATTCTTATTGCATCTTTTCTTATTTCCAAATATTTGACATACTTCTGATTTGATAAGTTTAAAAATGAGTTTAAACAAAGGACACCACTGAAGATGATGGAATTTATATGAATTTTAAATGAAGATTTGCAATACTCATACATTGAATGAAAATGGAGCTTTGAACAAAAGGAAAATAAACAATGTTAGCTCCCACGAGATATGAACTCAGATTACTAGATTCAAAGTCCAGGGTGCTAACAATTACACCATGGAACCCTCACCTGAGCAATGGCATCTACTGAAGTACGCTCATCTTTTAAATGCAAAGAAAAGAAATTCAATACTTTATATATATTATTTCAAGTTTCTAATAAGCTCAGGGATGCAATAGGTATTATGTAGAATATTTGTCCAAACCCAATGATAATATATAAAAAGTAACCTATTTTTTAAAGGAGAAGATAGATACTAGAAACCTTAATGCCTAGGACCAATTTCAGTTGGAGCATCACCCCTTATGTTATCCTAGCATTTAATTGACAGTTTTTCTGTATTTCCATATTTGCATATCAGCCACTTACAATTGTTTCAAGCTTTATAACAGAGGACTGCCTTTTTTATAGACCAAGGATGAAAGTCTCTTGTGAGTTAAGTCTGATAATGACATCACAATTTGTAAATTAAGCTATAGTATGATTACAGAGTGTAGACTGAATAAAAAGTGCTTTCCTATGGATTGAAGTTTGTATTTTCTTAAGCTTTGCATTCCAAAATGGGCTAGCATTCTTTATTTCCAATGGGCACATTAAGCTACATCCCCAATATATATTTTTTTGTGTTAAAAGTTATTCATACACAACTTGGTAAAACATACTAAATTTAATACATAATGGATTACATCCTGGGATTATCTTTTTCAACAATCTGTAAATTTACAATTAAAAATTGTGTATTAGATTTTTTAGATTGATTTTGCTTAGATTTGCATATACTCCTAGTCTACATTGTCTATTTTTATACTATTACTAGATGCCTTAATCTTTGTTATTATCCTATCTAATATTTATTTTTATTTTGTAATGTGGAAAGAAACTGGAGCATTTTTATGATACCCATGCTTCAAGTGACTCTATGGCTTAAGCTTTTTTTTGAAAAATGAAATGCTATAAAAACAAAATATGATCTGTGCTTTGAGGTACATTTGTCAGTTTTGTGTTTGCTTGCAGTAATATCTGTGGCCGGTTAGCTCAGTTGGTTAGAGCGTGGTGCTAATAACGCCAAGGTCCCGGGTTCGATCCCCGTGTGGGCAATTTGCTTTTCTTGATGGACAAGAATGGAATAAGCTCATCGGTGGAGTGCATGAATACTTGAAAACATCATAGACACATATATCACAAAATCTCTTCAAATACACATCAGAAGCCAGTGGGAGTGTCATCCTTTGGCTGATGAAGATTTTTCTCTACATGGCTCAGTGACTTTTGTCTCAAATCAAGCAATATGGCATAACTAAGATATGCAAGGGCAAATTAATCAGTTATTATATTGCTGCTCAAACATAGAGGGCACTAGGTGTTACTAGAAGAAGAAGAAGATATGTGCTCCCCTCTCATTAGTGCACACTGAAGTAAAAAAAAATGGAGAATTTCTAAAGACCAGAGCACAAGTAATGGATTTCTGCATTCTTATTGCATCATTTCTTATTTCCAAATATTTGACATACTTCTGATCTGATAAGTTTAAAAATGAGTTTAAACAAAGGACACCGCGGAAGATGATGGAATTTATATGAATTTTAAATGAAGATTTGCAATACTCATACATTGAATGAAAATGGAGCTTTGAACAAAAGGAAAATAAACAATGTTAGCTCCCACGAGATATGAACTCAGATTACTAGATTCAAAGTCCAGGGTGCTAACAATTACACCATGGAACCCTCACCTGAGCAATGGCATCTACTGAAGTGCGCTCATCTTTTAAATGCAAAGAAAAGAAATTCAATACTTTATATATATTATTTCAAGTTTCTAATAAGCTCAGGAATGCAATAGGTATTATGTAGAATATTTGTTCAAAACCAATGATAATATATAAAAAGTAACCTATTTTTTAAAGGAGAAGATAGATACTAGAAACCTAAATGCCTAGGACCAATTTCAGTTGGAGCATCACCCCTTATGTTATCCTAGCATTGAATTGACAGTGTTTCTGTATTTCCATATTTGCATATCAGCCACTTACAATTGTTTCAAGCTTTATAACATAGGACTGCCTTTTTTATAGACCAAGGATGAAAGTCTCTTGTGAGTTAAGTCTGATAATGATATCACAATTTGTAAATTAAGCTATAGTATGATTACAGAGTGTAGACTGAAAAAAAAGTGCTTTCCTATGGATTGAAGTTTGTATTTTCTTAAACTTTGCATTCCAAAATGGGCTAGCATTCTTTATTTCCAATGGGCACATTAAGCTACTTCCCCAATATATATTTTTTGTGTTAAAACTTATTCATACACAACTTGGTAAAACATACAAAATTTAATACATAATGGATTACATCCTGGGATTATCTTTTTCAACAATCTGTAAATTTACAATTAAAAATTGTGTATTAGATTTTTTAGATTGATTTTGCTTAGATTTGCATATACTCCTAGTCTAAATTGTCTATTTTAATACTATTACTAGATGCCTTAATCTTTGTTATTATCCTATCTAATATTTATTTTTATTTTGTAATATGGAAAGAAACTGGAGCATTTTTATGATACCCATGCTTCAAGTGACTCTATGGCTTAAGCTTTTTTTTTGAAAAATGAAATGCTATAAAAACTAAATATGATCTGTGCTTTGAGGTCCATTTGCCAATTTTGTGTTTGCTTATAGTAACTTCTGTGGCTGGTTAGCTCAGTTAGTTAGAGCATGGTGCTAATAACGCCAAGGTCATGGGTTCGATCCCCGTATGGGCCATTTGCTTTTCTTGATGGACAAGAATGGAATAAGCTCATCGGTGGAGTGCATGAATACTTGAAAACATCATAGACACATATATCACAAAATCTCTTCAAATACATATCAGAAGCCAGTGGGAGTGTCATCCTTTGGCTGATGAAGATTTGTCTCTACATGGCTCAGTGACTTTTGTCTCAAATCAAGCAATATGGCATAACTAAGATATGCAAGGGCAAATTAATCAGTTATTATATTGCTGCTCAAACATAGAGGGCACTAGGTGTTACTAGAAGAAGATATGTGCTCCCCTCTCATTAGTGCACACTGAAGTAAAAAAAATGGAGAATTTCTAAAGACCAGAGCACAAGTAATGGATCTCTGCATTCTTATTGCATCTTTTCTTATTTCCAAATATTTGACATACTTCTGATTTGATAAGTTTAAAAATGAGTTTAAACAAAGGACACCACTGAAGATGATGGAATTTATATGAATTTTAAATGAAGATTTGCAATACTCATACATTGAATGAAAATGGAGCTTTGAACAAAAGGAAAATAAACAATGTTAGCTCCCACGAGATATGAACTCAGATTACTAGATTCAAAGTCTGTGTGCTAACAATTACACCATGGAACCCTCACCTGAGCAATGGCATCTACTGAAGTGCGCTCATCTTTTAAATGCAAAGAAAAGAAATTCAATACTTTATATATATTATTTCAAGTTTCTAATAAGCTCAGGGATGCAATAGGTATTATGTAGAATATTTGTCCAAACCCAATGATAATATATAAAAAGTAACCTATTTTTTAAAGGAGAAGATAGATACTAGAAACCTAAATGCCTAGTACCAATTTCAGTTGGAGCATCACCCCTTATGTTATCCTAGCATTGAATTGACAGTTTTTCTGTATTTCCATATTTGCATATCAGCCACTTACAATTGTTTCAAGCTTTATAACAGAGGACTGCCTTTTTTATAGACCAAGGATGAAAGTCTCTTGTGAGTTAAGTCTGATAATGACATCACAATTTGTAAATTAAGCTATAGTATGATTACAGAGTGTAGACTGAATAAAAAGTGCTTTCCTATGGATTGAAGTTTGTATTTTCTTAAGCTTTGCATTCCAAAATGGGCTAGCATTCTTTATTTCCAATGGGCACATTAAGCTACTTCCCCAATATATATTTTTTTGTGTTAAAAGTTATTCATACACAACTTGGTAAAACATACTAAATTTAATACATAATGGATTACATCCTGGGATTATCTTTTTCAACAATCTGTAAATTTACAATTAAAAATTGTGTATTAGATTTTTTAGATTGATTTTGCTTAGATTTGCATATACTCCTAGTCTACATTGTCTATTTTTATACTATTACTAGATGCCTTAATCTTTGTTATTATCCTATCTAATATTTATTTTTATTTTGTAATGTGGAAAGAAACTGGAGCATTTTTATGATACCCATGCTTCAAGTGACTCTATGGCTTAAGCTTTTTTTTGAAAAATGAAATGCTATAAAAACAAAATATGATCTGTGCTTTGAGGTACATTTGCCAGTTTTGTGTTTGCTTGCAATAATATCTGTGGCTGGTTAGCTCAGTTGGTTAGAGCGTGGTGCTAATAACGCCAAGGTCAAGGGTTCGATCCAAGTATGGGCTATTTGCTTTTCTTGATGGACAAGAATGGAATAAGCTCATCGGTGGAGAGCAAGAATACTTGAAAACATCATAGACACATATATCACAAAATCTCTTCAAATACATATCAGAAGCCGGTGGGAGTGTCATCCTTTGGCTGATGAAGATTTTTCTCTACTTGGCTCAGTGACTTTTGTCTCAAATCAAGCAATATGGCATAACTAAGATATGCAAGGGCAAATTAATCAGTTATTATATTGCTGCTCAAACATAGAGGGCACTAGGTGTTACTAGAAGAAGAAGATATGTGCTCCCCTCTCATTAGTGCACACTGAAGTAAAAAAAATTGAGAATTTCTAAAGACTAGAGCACAAGTAATGGATCTCTGCATTCTTATTGCATCATTTCTTATTTCCAAATATTTGACATACTTCTGATCTGATAAGTTTAAAAATTAGTTTAAACAAAGGACACCACTGAAGATGATGTAATTTATATGAATTCTAAATGAAGATTTGCAATACTCATACATTGAATGAAAATGGAGCTTTGAACAAAAGGAAAATAAACAATGTTAGCTCCCACGAGATATGAACTCAGATTACTAGATTCAAAGTCCAGGGTGCTAACAATTACACCATGGAACCCTCACCTGAGCAATGGCATCTACTGAAGTGCGCTCATCTTTTAAATGCAAAGAAAAGAAATTCAATACTTTATATATATTATTTCAAGTTTCTAATAAGCTCAGGGATGCAATAGGTATTATGTAGAATATTTGTCCAAACCCAATGATAATATATAAAAAGTAACCTATTTTTTAAAGGAGAAGATAGATACTAGAAACCTAAATGCCTAGGACCAATTTCAGTTGGAGCATCACCCCTTATGTTATCCTAGCATTGAATTGACAGTTATTCTGTATTTCCATATTTGCATATCAGCCAATTACAATTGTTTCAAGCTTTTTAACAGAGGACTGCCTTTTTTATAGACCAAGGATGAAAGTCTCTTGTGAGTTAAGTCTGATAATGACATCACAATTTTTAAATTAAGCTATAGTATGATTACAGAGTGTAGACTGAATAAAAAGTGCTTTCCTATGGATTGAAGTTTGTATTTTCTTAAGCTTTGCATTCCAAAATGGGCTAGCATTCTTTATTTCCAATGGGCACATTAAGCTACTTCCCCAATATATATTTTTGTGTGTTAAAAGTTATTCATACACAACTTGGTAAAAGATACTTAATTTAATACATAATGGATTACATCCTGGGATTATCTTTTTCAACAATCTGTAAATTTACAATTAAAAATTGTGTATTAGATTTTTCAGATTGATTTTGCTTAGATTTGCATATACTCCTTATCTAAATTGTCTATTTTTATACTATTACTAGATGCCTTAATCATTGTTAATATCCTATCTAATATTTATTTTTATTTTGTAATGTGGAAAGAAACTGGAGCAGTTTTATGATACCCATGCTTCAAGTGACTCTATGGCTTAAGCTTTTTTTTGAAAAATGAAATCCTATAAAAACAAAATATGATCTGTGCTTTGAGGTACATTTGCCAGTTTTGTGTTTGCTGGCAGTAATATCTGTGGTCGGTTAGCTCAGTTGGTTAGAGCGTGGTGCTAATAACGCCAAGGTCACGGGTTCGATCCCCGTGTGGGCCATTTGCTTCTCTTGATGGACAAGAATGGAATAAGCTCATCGGTGGAGAGCATGAATACTTGAAAACATCATAGACACATATATCACAAAATCTCTTCAAATACATATCAGAAGCCAGTGGGAGTGTCATCCTTTGGCTGATGAAGATTTTTCTCTACATGGCTCAGTGACTTTTGTCTCAAATCAAGCAATATGGCATAACTAAGATATGCAAGGGCAAAGTAATCAGTTATTATATTGCTGCTCAAACATAGAGGGCACTAGGTGTTACTAGATGAAGAAGAAGATATGTGCTCCCCTCTCATTAGTGCACACTGAAGTAAAAAAAAATGGAGAATTTCTAAAGACCAGAGCACAAGTAATGGATTTCTGCATTCTTATTGCATCTTTTCTAATTTCCAAATATTTGACATACTTCTGATTTGATAAGTTTAAAAATGAGTTTAAACAAAGGACACCACTGAAGATGATGGAATTTATATGAATTTTAAATGAAGATTCGCAATACTCATACATTGAATGAAAATGGAGCTTTGAACAAAAGTAAAATAAACAATGTTAGCTCCCATGAGATATGAACACAGATTACTAGATTCAAAGTCCTGGGTGCTAACAATTACACCATGGAACCCTCACCTGAGCAATGGCATCTACTGAAGTGCGCTCATCTTTGAAATGCCCTGAAAAGAAATTCAATACTTTATATATATTATTTCCAGTTTCTAATAAGCTCAGGGATGCAATAGGTATTATGTAGAATATTTGTCCAAAACCAATGATAATATATAAAAAGTAACCTATTTTTTAAAGGAGAAGATAGATACTAGAAACCTAAATGCCTAGGACCAATTTCAGTTGGAGCATCACCCCTTATGTTATCCTAGTATTGAATTGACAGTTTTTCTGTATTTCCATATTTGCATATCAGCCACTTACAATTGTTTCAAGCTTTATAACAGAGGACTGCCTTTTTTACAGACCAAGGATGAAAGTCTCTTGTGAGTTAAGTCTGATAATGACATCACAATTTTTAAAATAAGCTATAGTATGATTACAGAGTGTAGACTGAATAAAAAGTGCTTTCCTTTGGATTGAAGTTTGTATTTTCTTAAGCTTTGCATTACGAAATGGGCTAGCATTCTTTATTTCCAATAGGCACATTAAGCTACTTTCCTAATACATATTTTTTTGTGTTAAAAGTTATTCATACACAACTTGGTAAAACATACTAAATTTAATACATAATGGATTACATCCTGGGATTATCTTTTTCAACAATCTGTAAATTTACAATTAAAAATTGTGTATTAGATTTTTCAGATTGATTTTGCTTAGATTTGCATATACTCCTTGTCTAAATTGTCTATTTTTATACTATTACTAGATGCCTTAATCTTTGTTATTATCCTATCTAATATTTATTTTTATTTTGGAATGTGGAAAGAAACTGGAGCATTTTTATGATACCCATGCTTCAAGTGACTCTATGGCTTAAGCTTTTTTTTGAAAAATGAAATGCTATAAAAACAAAATATGATCTGTGCTTTGAAGTCCATTTGCCAGTTTTGTGTTTGCTTGTAGTAATGTCTGTGGCCGTTTAGCTCAGTTGGTTAGAGCGTGGTGCTAATAATGCAAATGTCACGGGTTCGATCCCTGTATGGGCCATTTTCTTTTCTTGATGGACAAGAATGGAATAAGCTCATCGGTGGAGTGCATGAATACTTGAAAACATCATAGACACATATATCACAAAATCTCTTCAAATACATATCAGAAGCCAGTGGGAGTGTCATCCTTTGGATGATGAAGATTTTTCTCTACATGGCTCTTTGACTTTTGTCTCAAATCAAGCAATATAACATGACTAAGATATGCAAGGTCAAATGAATCAGTTATTATATTGCTGCTCAAACATAGAGGGCACTAGGTGTTACTAGAAGAAGAAGAAGATATGTGCTCCCCTCTCATTAGTGCACACTGAAGTAAAAAAAAAATGGAGAATTTCTAGAGACCAGAGCACAAGTAATGGATCACTGCATTCTTATTGCATCTTTTCTTATTTCCAAATATTTGACATACTTCTGATTTGATAAGTTTAAAAATGAGATGAAACAAAGGACACCACTGAAGATGATGGAATTTATATGAATTTTAAATGAAGATTTGCAATACTCATACATTGAATGAAAATGGAGCTTTGAACAAAAGGAAAATAAACAATGTTAGCTCCCACGAGATATGAACTCAGATTACTAGATTCAAAGTCCAGGGTGCTAACAATTACACCATGGAACTCTCACCTGAGCAATGGCATCTACTGAAGTGCGCTCATCTTTTAAATGCCCTGAAAAGAAATTCAGTACTTTATATATATTATTTCAAGTTTCTAATAAGCTCAGGGAGGCAATAGGTATTCTGTAGAATATTTGTCCAAAACCAATGATAATATATAAAAAGTAACCTATTTTTTAAAGGAGTAGATAGATCCTAGAAACCTAAATGCCTAGGACCAATTTCAGATGGAGCATCACCCATTATGTTATCCTAGCATTGAATTGACAGTTTTTCTGTATTTCCATATTTGCATATCAGCCACTTACAATTGTTTCAAGCTTTATAACAGAGGACTGCCTTTTTTATAGACCAAGGATGAAAGTCGCTTGTGAGTTAAGTCTGATAATGACATCACAATTTGTAAATTAAGATATAGTATGATTACAGAGTGTAGACTGAATAAAAAGTGCTTTCCTATGGATGGAAGTTTGTATTTTCTTAAGCTTTGCATTCCAAAATGGGCTAGCATTCTTTATTTCCAATGCGCACATTAAGCTACTTCCCCAATATATATTTTTTTGTGTTAAAAGTTATTCATACACAACTTGGTAAAACATACTTATTTTAATACATAATGGATTACATCCTGGGATTATCTTTTTCAACAATCTGTAAATTTACAACTAAAAAAATGTGTATTAGATTTTTCAGATTGATTTTGCTTAGATTTGCATATTCTCCTTGTCTAAATTGTCTATTTTTATACTATTACTAGATGCCTTAATCTTTGTTATTATCCTATCTAATATTTAATTTTATTTTGTAATGTGAAAAGAAACTGGAGCATTTTTATGATACCCATGCTTCAATTGACTCTATGGCTTAAGCTTTTTTTTTTTAAAAATGTAATGCTATAAAAACAAAATATGATCTGTGCTTTGAGGTACATTTGAGAGTTTTGTGTTTGCTTACAGTAACATCTGTGGCCGGTTAGCTCAGTTGGTTAGAGCATGGTGCTAATAACGCCAAAGTCACGGGTTAGATCCCCGTATGGGCCATTTGCTTTTCTTGATGGACTAGAATGGATTAAGCTCATCGGTGGAGTGCATGAATACTTGAAAACATCATAGACACATATATCACAAAATCTCTTCAAATACATATCAGAAGCCAGTGGGAGTGTCATCCTTTGGCTCATGAAGATTTTTCTCTACATGGCTCAGTGACTTTTGTCTCAAATCAAGCAATATGGCATAACTAAGATATGCAAGGGCAAAGTAATCAGTTATTATATTGCTGCTCAAACATAGAGGGCACTAGGTGTTACTAGATGAAGAAGAAGATATGTGCTCCCCTCTCATTAGTGCACACTGAAGTAAAAAAAATGGAGAATTTCTAAAGACCAGAGCACAAGTAATGGATCTCTGCATTCTTATTGCATCTTTTCTTATTTCCAAATATTTGACATACTTCTGATTTGATAAGTTTAAAAATGAGTTTAAACAAAGGACACAACTGAAGATGATGGAATTTATATGAATTTTAAATGAAGATTTGCAATACTCATACATTGAATGAAAATGGAGCTTTGAACAAAAGGAAAATAAACAATGTTAGCTCCCACGAGATATGAACTCAGATTACTAGATTCAAAGTCCAGGGTGCTAACAATTACACCATGGAACCCTCACCTGAGCAATGGCATCTACTGAAGTGCGCTCATCTTTTAAATGCAAAGAAAAGAAATTCAATACTTTATATATATTATTTCCAGTTTCTAATAAGCTCAGGGATGCAATAGGTATTATGTAGAATATTTGTCCAAAACCAATGATAATATATAAAAAGTAACCTATTTTTTAAAGGAGAAGATAGATACTAGAAACCTAAATGCCTAGGACCAATTTCAGTTGGAGCATCACCCCTTATGTTATCCTAGTATTGAATTGACAGTTTTTCTGTATTTCCATATTTGCATATCAGCCACTTACAATTGTTTCAAGCTTTATAACAGAGGACTGCCTTTTTTATGGACCAAGGATGAAAGTCTCTTGTGAGTTAAGTCTGATAATGACATCACAATTTGTAAATTAAGATATAGTATGATTACAGAGTGTAGACTGAATAAAAAGTGCTTTCCTATGGATTGAAGTTTGTATATTCTTAAGCTTTGCATTCCGAAATGGGCTAGCATTCTTTATTTCCAATAGGCACATTAAGCTACTTTCCTAATACATATTTTTTTGTGTTAAAAGTTATTCATACACAACTTGGTAAAACATACTAAATT
This sequence comes from Pseudophryne corroboree, assembly GCF_028390025.1. Taxonomy (NCBI): domain Eukaryota; kingdom Metazoa; phylum Chordata; class Amphibia; order Anura; family Myobatrachidae; genus Pseudophryne; species Pseudophryne corroboree. Next base: position 165,562,251 of record NC_086454.1, on the reverse strand, counting down.
TAATACATAATGGATTACGTCCTGGGATTATCTTTTTCAACAATCTGTAAATTTACAATTAAAAATTGTGTATTAGATTTTTCAGATTGATTTTGCTTAGATTTGCATATACTCCTTGTCTTAATTGTATATTTTTATACTATTACTAGATGCCTTAATCTTTGTTATTATCCTATCTAATATTTATTTTTATTTTGTAATGTGGAAAGAAACTGGAGCATTTTTATGATACCCATGCTTCAAGTGACTCTATGGCTTAAGCTTTTTTTTGAAAAATGAAATGCTATAAAAACAAAATATGATCTTTGCTTTGAGGTCCATTTGCCAGTTTTGTGTTTGCTTGCAGTAACATCTGTGGCCGGTTAGCTCAGTTGGTTAGAGCGTGGTGCTAATAACGCCAAGGTCACGGGTTCGATCCCCGTATGGGCCATTTGTTTTTCTTGATGGACAAGAATGGAATAAGCTCATCGGTGGAGTGCATGAATACTTGAAAACATCATAGACACATATATCAAAAAATCTCTTCAAATACATATCAGAAGCCAGTGGGAGTGTCATCCTTTGGCTGATTAAGATTTTTCTCTACATGGCTCAGTGACTTTTGTCTCAAATCAAGCAATATGGCATAACTAAGATATGCAAGGGAAAATTAAACAGTTATTATATTGCTGCTCAAACATAGAGGGCACTAGGTGTTACTAGAAGAAGAAGAAGATATGTGCTCCCCTCTCATTAGTGCACACTGAAGTAAAAAAAATGGAGAATTTCTAAAGACCAGAGCACAAGTAATGGTTCTCTGCATTCTTATTGCATCTTTTCTTATTTCCAAATATTTGACATACTTCTGATTTGATAAGTTTAAAAATAAGTTTAAACAAAGGACACCACTGAAGATGATGAAATTTATATGAATTTTAAATGAAGATTTGCAATACTCATACATTGAATGAAAATGGAGCTTTGAACAAAAGTAAAATAAACAATGTTAGCTCCCATGAGATATGAACACAGATTACTAGATTCAAAGTCCTGGGTGCTAACAATTACACCATGGAACCCTCACCTGAGCAATGGCATCTACTGAAGTGCGCTCATCTTTGAAATGCCCTGAAAAGAAATTCAATACTTTATATATATTATTTCCAGTTTCTAATAAGCTCAGGGATGCAATAGGTATTATGTAGAATATTTGTCCAAAACCAATGATAATATATAAAAAGTAACCTATTTTTTAAAGGTGAAGATAGATACTAGAAACCTAAATGCCTAGGACCAATTTCAGTTGGAGCATCACCCCTTATGTTATCCTAGCATTGAATTGACAGTTTTACTGTATTTCCATATTTGCATATCAGCCACTTACAATTGTTTCAAGCTTTATAACAGAGGACTGCCTTTTTTACAGACCAAGGATGAAAGTCTCTTGTGAGTTAAGTCTGATAATGACATCACAATTTTTAAATTAAGCTATAGTATGATTACAGAGTGTAGACTGAATAAAAAGTGCTTTCCTATGGATTGAAGTTTGTATTTTCTTAAGCTTTGCATTACGAAATGGGCTAGCATTCTTTATTTCCAATAGGCACATTAAGCTACTTTCCTAATACATATTTTTTTGTGTTAAAAGTTATTCATACACAACTTGGTAAAACATACTAAATTTAATACATAATGGATTACATCCTGGGATTATCTTTTTCAACAATCTGTAAATTTACAATTAAAAATTGTGTATTAGATTTTTCAGATTGATTTTGCTTAGATTTGCATATACTCCTTGTCTAAATTGTCTATTTTTATACTATTACTAGATGCCTTCATCTTTGTTATTATCCTATCTAATATTTATTTTTATTTTGGAATGTGGAAAGAAACTGGAGCATTTTTATGATACCCATGCTTCAAGTGACTCTATGGCTTAAGCTTTTTTTTGAAAAATGAAATGCTATAAAAACAAAATATGATCTGTGCTTTGAAGTCCATTTGCCAGTTTTGTGTTTGCTTGTAGTAACGTCTGTGGCCATTTAGCTCAGTTGGTTAGAGCGTGGTGCTAATAACGCAAATGTCACGGGTTCGATCCCCGTATGGGCCATTTTCTTTTCTTGATGGACAAGAATGGAATAAGCTCATCGGTGGAGTGCATGAATACTTGAAAACATCATAGACACATATATCACAAAATCTCTTCAAATACATATCAGAAGCCAGTGGGAGTGTCATCCTTTGGATGATGAAGATTTTTCTCTACATGGCTCTTTGACTTTTGTCTCAAATCAAGCAATATAACATAACTAAGATATGCAAGGGCAAAGTAATCAGTTATTATATTGCTGCTCAAACATAGAGGGCACTAGGTGTTACTAGATGAAGAAGAAGATATGTGCTCCCCTCTCATTAGTGCACACTGAAGTAAAAAAAATGGAGAATTTCTAAAGACCAGAGCACAAGTAATGGATCTCTGCATTCTTATTGCATCTTTTCTTATTTCCAAATATTTGACATACTTCTGATTTGATAAGTTTAAAAATGAGTTTAAACAAGGGACACAACTGAAGATGATGGAATTTATATGAATTTTAAATGAAGATTTGCAATACTCATAAATTGAATGAAAATGGAGCTTTGAACAAAAGGAAAATAAACAATGTTAGCTCCCACGAGATATGAACTCAGATTACTAGATTCAAAGTCCAGGGTGCTAACAATTACACCATGGAACCCTCACCTGAGCAATGGCATCTACTGAAGTGCGCTCATCTTTTAAATGCAAAGAAAAGAAATTCAATACTTTATATATATTATTTCCAGTTTCTAATAAGCTCAGGGATGCAATAGGTATTATGTAGAATATTTGTCCAAAACCAATGATAATATATAAAAAGTAACCTATTTTTTAAAGGAGAAGATAGATACTAGAAACCTAAATGCCTAGGACCAATTTCAGTTGGAGCATCACCCCTTATGTTATCCTAGTATTGAATTGACAGTTTTTCTGTATTTCCATATTTGCATATCAGCCACTTACAATTGTTTCAAGCTTTATAACAGAGGACTGCCTTTTTTATGGACCAAGGATGAAAGTCTCTTGTGAGTTAAGTCTGATAATGACATCACAATTTGTAAATTAAGATATAGTATGATTACAGAGTGTAGACTGAATAAAAAGTGCTTTCCTATGGATTGAAGTTTGTATATTCTTAAGCTTTGCATTCCGAAATGGGCTAGCATTCTTTATTTCCAATAGGCACATTAAGCTACTTTCCTAATACATATTTTTTTGTGTTAAAAGTTATTCATACACAACTTGGTAAAACATACTAAATTTAATACATAATGGATTACGTCCTGGGATTATCTTTTTCAACAATCTGTAAATTTACAATTAAAAATTGTGTATTAGATTTTTCAGATTGATTTTGCTTAGATTTGCATATACTCCTTGTCTTAATTGTATATTTTTATACTATTACTAGATGCCTTAATCTTTGTTATTATCCTATCTAATATTTATTTTTATTTTGTAATGTGGAAAGAAACTGGAGCATTTTTATGATACCCATGCTTCAAGTGACTCTATGGCTTAAGCTTTTTTTTGAAAAATGAAATGCTATAAAAACAAAATATGATCTTTGCTTTGAGGTCCATTTGCCAGTTTTGTGTTTGCTTGCAGTAACATCTGTGGCCGGTTAGCTCAGTTGGTTAGAGCGTGGTGCTAATAACGCCAAGGTCACGGGTTCGATCCCCGTATGGGCCATTTGTTTTTCTTGATGGACAAGAATGGAATAAGCTCATCGGTGGAGTGCATGAATACTTGAAAACATCATAGACACATATATCAAAAAATCTCTTCAAATACATATCAGAAGCCAGTGGGAGTGTCATCCTTTGGCTGATTAAGATTTTTCTCTACATGGCTCAGTGACTTTTGTCTCAAATCAAGCAATATGGCATAACTAAGATATGCAAGGGAAAATTAAACAGTTATTATATTGCTGCTCAAACATAGAGGGCACTAGGTGTTACTAGAAGAAGAAGAAGATATGTGCTCCCCTCTCATTAGTGCACACTGAAGTAAAAAAAATGGAGAATTTCTAAAGACCAGAGCACAAGTAATGGTTCTCTGCATTCTTATTGCATCTTTTCTTATTTCCAAATATTTGACATACTTCTGATTTGATAAGTTTAAAAATAAGTTTAAACAAAGGACACCACTGAAGATGATGAAATTTATATGAATTTTAAATGAAGATTTGCAATACTCATACATTGAATGAAAATGGAGCTTTGAACAAAAGTAAAATAAACAATGTTAGCTCCCATGAGATATGAACACAGATTACTAGATTCAAAGTCCTGGGTGCTAACAATTACACCATGGAACCCTCACCTGAGCAATGGCATCTACTGAAGTGCGCTCATCTTTGAAATGCCCTGAAAAGAAATTCAATACTTTATATATATTATTTCCAGTTTCTAATAAGCTCAGGGATGCAATAGGTATTATGTAGAATATTTGTCCAAAACCAATGATAATATATAAAAAGTAACCTATTTTTTAAAGGTGAAGATAGATACTAGAAACCTAAATGCCTAGGACCAATTTCAGTTGGAGCATCACCCATTATGTTATCCTAGCATTGAATTGACAGTTTTTCTGTATTTCCATATTTGCATATCAGCCACTTACAATTGTTTCAAGCTTTATAACAGAGGACTGCCTTTTTTATAGACCAAGGATGAAAGTCTCTTGTGAGTTAAGTCTGATAATGACATCACAATTTGTAAATTAAGATATAGTATGATTACAGAGTGTAGACTGAATAAAAAGTGCTTTCATATGGATGGAAGTTTGTATTTTCTTAAGCTTTGCATTCCAAAATGGGCTAGCATTCTTTATTTCCAATGGGCACATTAAGCTACTTCCCCAATATATATTTTTTTTGTGTTAAAAGTTATTCATACACAACTTGGTAAAACATACTTAATTTAATACATAATGGAATACATCCTGGGATTATCTTTTTCAACAATCTGTAAATTTACAATTAAAAAAATGTGTATTAGATTTTTCAGATTGATTTTGCTTAGATTTACATATACTCCTTGTCTAAATTGTCTATTTTTATACTATTACTAGATGCCTTAATCTTTGTTATTATCCTATCTAATATTTATTTTTATTTTGTAATGTGGAAAGAAACTGGAGCATTTTTATGATACCCATGCTTCAAGTGACTCTATGGCTTAAGCTTTTTTTTTAAATAATGAAATGCTATAAAAACAAAATATGATCTGTGCTTTGAGGTACATTTGCCAGTTTTGTGTTTAATGGCAGTAGCATCTGTGGCCGGTTAGCTCAGTTGTTTAGAGCGTGGTGCTAATAACGCCAAGGTCACGGGATCGATCCCCGTATGGGCCATTTGCTTTTCTTGATGGACTAGAATGGAATAAGCTCATCGGTGGAGTGCATGAATACTTGAAAACATCATAGACACATATATCACAAAATCTCTTCAAATACATATCAGAAGCCAGTGGGAGTGTCATCCTTTGGCTGATTAAGATTTTTCTCTACATGGCTCAGTGACTTTTGTCTCAAATCAAGCAATATGGCATAACTAAGATATGCAAGGGCAAATGAATCAGTTATTATATTGCTGCTCAAACATAGAGGGCACTAGGTGTTACTAGAAGAAGAAGAAGATATGTGCTTCCCTCTCATTAGTGCACACTGAAGTAAAAAAAATTGAGAATTTCTAAAGACCAGAGCACAAGTAATGGATCTCTGCATTCTTATTGCATCTTTTCTTATTTCCAAATATTTGACATACTTCTGATTTGATAAGTTTAAAAATGAGTTTAAACAAAGGACACCACTGAAGATGATGGAATTTATATGAATTTTAAATGAAGATTTGCAATACTCATACATTGAATGAAAATGGAGCTTTGAACAAAAAGGAAAATAAACAATGTTAGCTCCCACGAGATATGAACTCAGATTACTAGATTCAAAGTCCAGGTTGCTAACAATTACACCATGGAACCCTCACCTGAGCAATGGCATCTACTGAAGTGCACTTATCTTTTAAATGCCCTGAATAGAAATTCAATACTTTATATATATTATTTCAAGTTTCTAATAAGCTCAGGGATGCAATAGGTATTATGTAGAATATTTGTCCAAAACCAATGATAATATATAAAAAGTAACCTGTATTTTAAAGGAGAAGATAGATACTAGAAACCTAAATGCCTAGGACCAATTTCAGTTGGAGCATCACCCATTATGTTATCCTAGCATTGAATTGACAGTTTTTCTGTATTTCCATATTTGCAAATCAGCCACTTACAATTGTTTCAAGCTTTATAACAGAGGACTGCCTTTTTTATAGACCAAGGATGAAAGTCTCTTGTGAGTTAAGTCTGATAATGACATCACAATTTGTAAATTAAGATATAGTTTGATTACAGAGTGTAGACTGAATAAAAAGTGCTTTCATATGGATGGAAGTTTGTATTTTCTTAAGCTTTGCATTCCAAAATGGGCTAGCATTCTTTATTTCCAATGGGCACATTAAGCTACTTCCCCAATATATATTTTTTTTGTGTTAAAAGTTATTCATACACAACTTGGTAAAACATACTTAATTTAATACATAATGGAATACATCCTGGGATTATCTTTTTCAACAATCTGTAAATTTACAATTAAAAAAATGTGTATTAGATTTTTCAGATTGATTTTGCTTAGATTTGCATATACTCCTTGTCTAAATTGTCTATTTTTATACTATTACTAGATGCCTTAATCTTTGTTATTATCCTATCTAATATTTATTTTTATTTTGTAATGTGGAAAGAAACTGGAGCATTTTTATGATACCCATGCTTCAAGTGACTCTATGGCTTAAGCTTTTTTTTTAAATAATGAAATGCTATAAAAACAAAATATGATCTGTGCTTTGAGGTACATTTGCCAGTTTTGTGTTTAATGGCAGAAGCATCTGTGGCCGGTTAGCTCAGTTGTTTAGAGAGTGGTGCTAATAACGCCAAGGTCACGGGATCGATCCCCGTATGGGCCATTTGATTTTCTTGATGGACTAGAATGGAATAAGCTTATCGGTGGAGTGCATGAATACTTGAAAACATCATAGACACATATATCACAAAATCTCTTCAAATACATATCAGAAGCCAGTGGGAGTGTCATCCTTTGGCTGATTAAGATTTTTCTCTACATGGCTCAGTGACTTTTGTCTCAAATCAAGCAATATGGCATAACTAAGATATGCAAGGGCAAATGAATCAGTTATTATATTGCTGCTCAAACATAGAGGGCACTAGGTGTTACTAGAAGAAGAAGAAGATATGTGCTTCCCTCTCATTAGTGCACACTGAAGTAAAAAAAATTGAGAATTTCTAAAGACCAGAGCACAAGTAATGGATCTCTGCATTCTTATTGCATCTTTTCTTATTTCCAAATATTTGACATACTTCTGATTTGATAAGTTTAAAAATGAGTTTAAACAAAGGACACCACTGAAGATGATGGAATTTATATGAATTTTAAATGAAGATTTGCAATACTCATACATTGAATGAAAATGGAGCTTTGAACAAAAAGGAAAATAAACAATGTTAGCTCCCACGAGATATGAACTCAGATTACTAGATTCAAAGTCCAGGTTGCTAACAATTACACCATGGAACCCTCACCTGCGCAATGGCATCTACTGAAGTGCACTTATCTTTTAAATGCCCTGAATAGAAATTCAATACTTTATATATATTATTTCAAGTTTCTAATAAGCTCAGGGATGCAATAGGTATTATGTAGAATATTTGTCCAAAACCAATGATAATATATAAAAAGTAACCTGTATTTTAAAGGAGAAGATAGATACTAGAAACCTAAATGCCTAGGACCAATTTCAGTTGGAGCATTACCCATTATGTTATCCTAGCATTGAATTGACAGTTTTTCTGTATTTCCATATTTGCATATCAACCACTTACAATTGTTTCAAGCTTTATAACAGAGGACTGCCTTTTTTATAGACCAAGGATGAAAGTCGCTTGTGAGTTAAGTCTGATAATGACATCACAATTTGTAAATTAAGATATAGTATGATTACAGAGTGTAGACTGAATAAAAAGTGCTTTCCTATGGATGGAAGTTTGTATTTTCTTAAGCTTTGCATTCCAAAATGGGCTAGCATTCTTTATTTCCAATGCGCACATTAAGCTACTTCCCCAATATATATTTTTTTGTGTTAAAAGTTATTCATACACAACTTGGTAAAACATACTTAATTTAATACATAATGGATTACATCCTGGGATTATCTTTTTCAACAATCTGTAAATTTACAACTAAAAAAATGTGTATTAGATTTTTCATATTGATTTTGCTTAGATTTGCATATTCTACTTGTCTAAATTGTCTATTTTTATACTATTACTAGATGCCTTAATCTTTGTTATTATCCTATCTAATATTTATTTTTATTTTGTAATGTGGAAAGAAACTGGAGCATTTTTATGATACCCATGCTTCAAGTGACTCTATGGCTTAAGCTTTTTTTTAAAAAAAATGTAATGCTATAAAAACAAAATATGATCTGTGCTTTGAGGTACATTTGCCAGTTTTGTGTTTGCTTGCAGTAACATCTGTGGCCGGTTAGCTCAGTTGGTTAGAGCATGGTGCTAATAACGCCAACGTCACGGGTTCGATCCCCGTATGGGCCATTTGCTTTTCTTGATGGACTAGAATGGAATAAGCTCATCGGTGGAGTGCATGAATACTTGAAAACATCATAGACACATAAATCACAAAATCTCTTCAAATACATATCAGAAGCCAGTTGGAGTGTCATCCTTTGGCTCATGAAGATTTTTCTCTACATGGCTCAGTGACTTTTGTCTCAAATCAAGCAATATGGCATAACTAAGATATGCAAGGGCAAATTAATCAGTTATTATATTGCTGCTCAAACATAGAGGGCACTAGGTGTTACTAGAAGAAGAAGAAGATATGTGCTCCCCTCTCATTAGTGCACACTGAAGTAAAAAAAATGGAGAATTTCTAAAGACCAGAGCACAAGTAATGGATCTCTGCATTCTTATTGCATCTTTTCTTATTTCCAAATATTTGACATACTTCTGATTTGATAAGTTTAAAAATGAGTTCAAACAAAGGACACCACTGAAGATGATGGAATTTATATGAATTTTAAATGAAGATTTGCAATACTCATACATTGAATGAAAATGGAGCTTTGAACAAAAGTAAAATAAACAATGTTAGCTCCCACGAGATATGAACTCAGATTACTAGAATCAAAGTCCAGGGTGCTAACAATTACACCATGGAACCCTCACCTGAGCAATGGCATCTACTGAAGTGCGCTCATCTTTGAAATGCCCTGAAAAGAAATTCAATACTTTATATATATTATTCAAAGTTTCTAATAAGCTCAGGGATGCAATAGGTATTATGTAGAATATTTGTCCAAAACCAATGATAATATATAAAAAGTAACCTATTTTTTAAAGGAGAAGATAGATACTAGAAACCTAAATGCCTAGGACCAATTTCAGTTGGAGCATCACCCCTTATGTTATCCTAGCATTGAATTGACAGTTTTTCTGTATTTCCATATTTGCATATCAGCCACTTACAATTGTTTCAAGCTTTATAACAGAGGACTGCCTTTTTTATAGACCAAGGATGAAAGTCTCTTGTGAGTTAAGTCTGATAATGACATCACAATTTGTAAATTAAGCTATAGTATGATTACAGAGTGTAGACTGAATAAAAAGTGCTTTCCTATGGATTGAAGTTTGTATTTTCTTAAGCTTTGCATTCCAAAATGGGCTAGCATTGTTTATTTCCAATGGGCACTTTAAGCTACTTCCACAATATATATTTTTTTGTGTTAAAAGTTATTCATACACAAATTGGTAAAACATACTAAATTTAATACATAATGGATTACATCCTGGGATTATCTTTTTCAACAATCTGTAAATTTACAATTAAAAATTGTGTATTAGATTTTTCAGATTGATTTTGCTTAGATTTGCATATACTCCTTGTCTAAATTGTCAATTTTTATACTATTACTAGATGCCTTAATCTTTGTTATTATCCTATCTAATATTTATTTTTATTTTGTAATGTGGAAAGAAACTGGAGCATTTTTATGATACCCATGCTTCAAGTGACTCTATGGCTTAAGCTTTTTTTTGAAAAATGAAATGCTATAAAAACAAAATATGATCTGTGCTTTGAGGTACATTTGACAGTTTTGTGTTTGCTTGTAGTAACATCTGTGGCTGGTTAGCTCAGTTGGTTAGAGCGTAATGCTAATAATGCCAAGGTCACGGGTTCGATCCCCATATGGGCCATTTGCTTTTCTTGATGGACAAGAATGGAATAAGCTCATCGGTGGAGTGCATGAATACTTAAAAACATCATAGACACATATATCACAAAATCTCTTGAAATACATATCAGAAGCTAGTGGGAGAGTCATCCTTTGGCTGATGAAGATTTTTATCTACATGGCTCAGTGACTTGTCTCAAATCAAGCAATATTGCATAACTAAGATATGCAAGGGCAAATTAATCAGTTATTATATTGCTGCTCAAACATAGAGGGCACTAGGTGTTACTAGAAGAAGAAGAAGATATGTGCTCCCCTCTCATTAGTGCACATTGAAGTAAAAAAAAATGGAGAATTTCTAAAGACCAGAGCACAAGTAATGGATCTCTGCATTCTTATTGCATCTTTTCTTATTTCCAAATATTTGACATACTTCTGATTTGATAAGTTTAAAAATGAGTTTAAACAAAGGACACCACTGAAGATGATGGAATTTATATGAATTTTAAATGAAGATTTGCAATACTCATACATTGAATGAAAATGGAGCTTTGAACAAAAGGAAAATAAACAATGTTAGTTCTCACGAGATATGAACTCAGATTTCTAGATTCAAAGTCCAGGGTGCTAACAATTACACCATGGAACCCTCACCTGAGCAATGGCATCTACTGAAGTGCGCTCATCTTTTAAATGCAAAGAAAAGAAATTCAATACTTTATATATATTATTTCAAGTTTCTAATAAGCTCAGGGATGCAATAGGTATTATGTAGAATATTTGTCCAAAACCAATGATAATATATAAAAAGTAACCTATTTTTTAAAGGAGAAGATAGATACTAGAAACCTAAATGCCTAGGACCAATTTCAGTTGGAGCATCACCACTTATGTTATCCTAGCATTGAATTGACAGTTTTTCTGTATTTCCATATTTGCATATCAGCCACTTACAATTGTTTCAAGCTTTATAACAGAGGACTGCCTTTTTTATAGACCAAGGATGAAAGTCTCTTGTGAGTTAAGTCTGATAATGACATCACAATTTGTAAATTAAGCTATAGTATGATTATAGAGTGTAGGCAGAATAAAAAGTGCTTTCCTATGGATTGAAGTTTGTATTTTCTTAAGCTTTGCATTCCAAAATGGGCTAGCATTCTTTATTTCCAATGGGCACATTAAGCTACTTCCACAATATATATATTTTTTTGTGTTAAAAGTTATTCATACACAACTTGGTAAAACATACTAAATTTAATACATAATGGATTACATCCTGGGATTATCTTTTTCAACAATCTGTAAATTTACAATTAAAAATTGTGTATTAGATTTTTCAGATTGATTTTGCTTAGATTTGCATATACTCCTTGTCTTAATTGTCTATTTTTATACTATTACTACATGCCTTAATCTTTGTTATTATCCTATCTAATATTTATTTTTATTTTGTAATGTGGAAAGAAACTGGAGCATTTTTATGATACCCAAGCTTCAAGTGACTTTATGGCTTAAGCTTTTTTTTGAAAAATGAAATGCTATAAAAACAAAATATGATCTCTGCTTTGAGGTACATTTGACAGTTTTGTGTTTGCTTGTAGAAACATCTGTGGCTGGTTAGCTCAGTTGGTTAGAGCATGATGCTAATAACGTCAAGGTCACGGCTTCGATCCCCGTATGGCCCATTTGCTTTTCTTGATGGACAAGAATGGAATAAGCTCATCGGTGGAGTGCATGAATACTTAAAAACATCATAGACACATATATCACAAAATCTCTTCAAATACATATCTGAAGCCAGTGGGAGTGTCATCCTTTGTCTGATGAATATTTTTCACTACATGGCTCAGTGACTTTTGTCTCAAATCAAGCAATATGGCATAACTAAGATATGCAAGGGCAAATTAATCAGTTATTATATTGCTGCTCAAACATAGAGGGCACTAGGTGTTACTAGAAGAAGAAGAATATATGTGCTCCCCTCTCATTAGTGCACACTGAAGTAAAAAAAATGGAGAACTTCTAAAGAACAGAGCACAAGTAATGGATCTCTGCATTCTTATTGCATCTTTTCTTATTTCCAAATATTTGACATACTTCTGATTTGATAATTTTAAAAATGAGTTTAAACAAAGGACACCACTGAAGATGATGGAATTTATATGAATTTTAAATGAAGATTTGCAATACTCATACATTGAATGAAAATGGAGCTTTGAACAAAAGGAAAATAAACAATGTTAGCTCCCACGAGATATGAACTCAGATTACTAGATTCAAAGTGCAGGGTGCTAACAATTACACCATGGAACCCTCACCTGAGCAATGGCATCTACTGAAGTGCACTCATCTTTTAAATGCAAAGAAAATAAATTCAATACTTTATATATATGATTTCAAGTTTCTAATAAGCTCAGGGATGCAATAGGTATTATGTAGAATATTTGTCAAAAACCAATGATAATATATAAAAAGTAACCTATTTTTTAAAGGAGTAGATAGATACTAGAAACCAAAATGCCTAGGACCAATTTCAGTTGGAGCATCACCCCTTATGTTATCCTAGCATTGAATTGACAGTTTTTCTGTATTGCCATATTTGCATATCAGCCACTTACAATTGTTTCAAGCTTTATAACAGATTACTGCCTTTTTTATAGACCAAGGATGAAAGTCTCTTGTGAGTTAAATCTGATAATGACATCACAATTTGTAAATTAAGCTATAGTATGATTACAGAGTGTAGACTGAATTAAAAGTGCTTTCCTATGGATTGAAGTTTGTATTTTCTTAAGCTTTGCATTCCAAAAAGGGCTAGCATTCTTTATTTCCAATGGGCACATTAAGCTGTTTCCCCAATATATATTTTTGTGTGTTAAAAGTTATTCATACACAACTTGGTAAAACATACTAAATTTAATACATAATGGATTACATCCTGGGATTATCTTTATCAACAATCTGTAAATTTACAATTAAAAATTGTGTATTAGATTTTTCAGATTAATTTTGCTTAGATTTGCATATACTCGTTGTCTAAATTGTCTTTTTTTATACTATTACTAGATGCCTTAATCTTTGTTATTATCCTATCTAATATTTTTTTTTTGTAATCTGGAAAGAAACTGGAGCATTTTTATGATACCCATGCTTCAAGTGACTCTATGGCTTAAGCTTTTTTTTTGAAAAATTAAATGCTATCCAAACAAAATATGATCTGTGCTTTGAGGTACATTTGCCAGTTTTGTGTTTGCTTGCAGTAACATCTGTGGCTTGTTAGCTCAGTTGTTTAGAGCGTGGTGCTAATAACGCCAAGGTCATGGGTTCTATCCCCATATGGGCATTTTGCTTTTCTTGATGGACACGAATGGAATAAGCTCATCGGTGGACTGCATGAATACTTGAAAACATCATAGACACATGTAAAAAAAATGGAGAATTTCTAAAGACCAGAGCACAAGAAATGGATCTCTGCATTCTTATTGCATCTTTTCTTATTTCCAAATATTTGACATACTTCTGATTTGATAAGTTTAAAAATGAGTTTAGACAAAGGACACCACTGAAGATGATGGAATTTATATGAATTTTAAATGAAGATTTGCAATATTCATACTTTGAATGAAAATGGAGCTTTGAACAAAAGGAAAAAAAAACAATGTTAGCTCCCACGAGATATGAACTCAGATTACTAGATTCAAAGTCCAGGGTACTAACATTTACACCATGGAACCCTGAAACGTTTAAAAAGAAGAAAGACCGCGCAGTTGCCGGGATTTATGTGTTTAATCTGCCATGAGCAAAAAATAATTAAATAAATGCTAACAATGTGTTAAGAACAAGGCGCTTGTGACAATGTATGATGTGTTTTGCAACAAATAAATGTTGCAATACTGCAGTGCAATACCTGTAATAAAAAAGGGATTAGTAAATGTTTACAGCCCTTTTGTTTCTTTTCGGTCCTGCCGGGTTCCTATATTGCCGGCTCTTTATCCCGCTACCGTCTCTGTACGGGATGGTCAAAATCCTATTGTCATGATCCATCTGGACGCCATTACTTGCCTTTCAGATGTCTCCTGAGGCTGGCTCAGCGTTCCAAGGCCAGATCCCATCTGTCTCTGCATGCTGCATATCCCTCCTGTCACGCTGAGACGCTGTCACAGTGCCGCCATGTTTGAATCCTGCATGGCGTCTCCCGTCCTCCGCGGCCTCTGCCGCCATTCCTGTGTTATAGTTGCAGGTTGTCAGAGTGGTGCATCATGTCTGCCGCGGCCTCCGCTGTCATCCACGAGTCTCAACATACATTTGTCAGTTTGGCGACTCCTGTCCTCTGCGGCTGGCGCCGCCATTACAGTTATGTTTCCACATGGTTTCCAAACCAGCTTTCCCTCCAAGTTCCAACATGGGCGCAACCATGTTGGATTCAATCACATGTCTCAGTTCCACCAATCCACTGCCTCTGGAAATCTACATAATTGCCCAGCCAATGCCTGCATTGCTGCAGGTATAAGTATCCTGTGCCTGGGTCAGGAAATCTTCAGTGCTTTGTTTGTCATACCTTGTTCCAGTCTCTCTCTCTCCTGTGGTTGTTTCTCCAGGTTCCAGCTCCTGTCTCCAGCATCCACTAAGAGACCCGCACCTGCCTACCATCCTGTGGTGCAGCCTGACTCTGCAGTCCTCCGTGGCTGTTCCAGCTTCCAGCTATTAACTCATCTGCTTCCAGCAGTCTGCTTCCAGCAGATTCCAGCTCCTTTAAAGTGCCGGTGTTGTTCCAGTGGATGCCTACTTACCAGCAGTATCCACTACCACCGGTAACCATCCTTCAACTCCTTTGTTTCCATGCTCCCTAGCATCTTACAGTATCCACTCCGTGTTTCATCACCTGGCTGGTTCCATCCAGCATTCACTCCGTGACTTTATCACCTGGCTGATCCCATTCAGCATCCACTCCGTGTCTTACCACCTAGCTGGTTCTGTCCAGCAAATACAAACAGCTTATTCAAGTTACCAACTTCATCTATTTCATCTACTGGCATGTTCCTCGGCTATCTCCACTACTACAGCCAGGCCTGGTAAGGTTATTCCATCAAAGGACTTTAACAGCTGTTCTTTTACCTACCAGTGCTCTGTGATACCTTCCATGGTCAAAGTGTTCCAGGAACTATATTATTTGCCATTGCCATTATTTGCTGTCTGTTATTACACGGAGTCTGTTAATAAACTTTTATTTTGACTTTTTACCTGGTTGTCATGGTCACGCCTTCGGGCAACTTTCTTACATGTTGCTGACATGTCTAGGGGTCTGATTAAACCTCCCAAGTTTGTTTTCATCTCAGCCCCTACAACTGAGGCTTCCTCCTGTCAGCCCAAACCCTCAGTTGTGACAGTAAGCACTGACCATATGAATCAAGCCGGAGACCAGGATCAAGCGGCCAGGCCGATGCAAGAACTGGCAGCCAGACTCGAACATCAGGAGGCTGCACAAGGCCATATCATCCGCTGTCTCCAGGATCTCTCTACGTGGCTGGATGGGATTCAAACGACCTTCCGTGGATCAGGCACATCCGGTGCGTCCACCACAGTGACACCAGTTGTAACCCCACCCACCTTACCCATTTCCATTCCACATCTTCATCTTCCAACGCCAGCGAAATTTGACGGATCTCCAAGGTTCTGCAGGGGATTTCTCAACCAATGCGAAATCCATTTTGAGCTTCAACCTGGCAATTTCCCCAGTGTTCGTACTAAAATTGCCTATATCATTTCCCTTCTCAGTGGCTCTGCCCTTGACTGGGCTTCACCTTTATGGTAGAAGTATGATCCCCTGCTGTCCTCTTATATTGACTTTGTAGCAATATTCAGGCGCATCTTTGATGAGCCAGGCCGGGTAACCTCTGCTTCATCTGAGATTCTCCGTTTACGCCAGGGAACACGTACTGTGGGACAGTATCTTATACAGTTCAAGATCCTGGCATCCGACCTGGCATGGAATGACGAGGCCCTGTATGCTGCATTCTGGCATGGCTTATCTGAACGCATCAAGGATGAATTAGCTACCAGAGACTTGCCCTCTGAGTTGGATGAGCTAATATCACTATGTACAAAAGTTGATCTACGGTTCAGCGAAAGAGCAATTGAGCGGGGAAGGTCATCCACTCCAAAATCTTCTGCTCCTCCTCCTCGTCAACCGTCTCCATCCGAAGATAAGCCCATGCAAATTGGTCGTTCCCGTCTATCCCCTGCTGAGCGCCGAAGACGTCTTTCCGAGTTCCTCTGTCTCTACTGTGCAGCTCCGTCTCATGCAATCAATGCCTGTCCCAAACGTCAGGGACTTCAAGCCCTAGCTCGCCAAGGAGAGGGCCCGCTAGGAGTAATGCTATCCTCTCCATCTCCTCATGATTGTAATCTCCCAGTCTCGCTTCAAAATGCTCAACGTTACAGGAACGTCATTGCCCTCCTTGATTCCGGAGCAGCTGGGAATTTCATAACCGAAGCTTATGTTAAACGGTGGTCCCTACCCACCGAGAGACTTTCCTCATCCATTTCCTTGACTGCCGTGGATGGCAGTAAGATTTTTGACGCAGTTATTTCTCTAAGGACTCTACCAGTTCGTCTGAGAGTGGGAGTTCTTCATGCAGAATTTATTTCCTTTCTAGTGATTCCAACAGCCACACATCCAGTGGTTTAAGGCCTTCCATGGCTCCGTCTCCACAATCCATCGATTGACTGGACGACTACGCAAATACTAGCATGGGGTCCCTCCTGGGCTGAGACCTGTTTGTCCAAAGTGCTTCCTGTTTGTTCTTCCTCCCCCAGGTCGTCTGATGTTCCACCTCCTCCATATCAAGACTACACGGACGTGTTCAGTAAAGCTTCTGCTGATATCCTTCCTCCTCATAGAGAATGGGACTGCCCAATTGATCTCATTCCAGGGAAGGTTCCACCTCGAGGCCGAACTTATCCGTTGTCTCTGCCTGAGACGCACTTCATGGAGGAGTACATCAAAGAGAACCTGGCGAAGGGTTTTATCCGACCTTCTTCTTCTCCAGCTGGCGCAGGCTTCTTCTTTGTTAAGAAGAAAGATGGTGGTCTGCGGCCGTGCATCGACTACAGAGGTCTGAACGACATTACCGTCAAGAACCGATATCTTTTACCCTTGATTACAGAGCTCTTCGATAGAGTCAGCGGAGCAACCATCTTTACAATGTTGAATTTGAGGGGTGCCTACAATCTCATCCGGATCCGTGAGGGTGACGAGTGGAAGACCGCCTTTAACACCCGTGATGGACATTATGAGTACCTCGTCATGCCCTTCGGATTGAGCAACGCTTCAGCTGTCTTCCAGCATTTCGTGAATGAGATCTTCAGAGACATCTTATACCGCCATGTCGTGGTTTATCTAGATGATATCCTCATCTTTGCCAATAATCTAGAGGAACATCGTTTCTGGGTAAAGGAGGTTCTGTCCCGTCTCCGTGTCAATCATCTCTATTGCAAATTGGAGAAATGTGTTTTTGAAGTTAAATCCATTCCGTTACTAGGTTACATTGTGTCCGGTTCCGGACTAGAGATGGATCCTGAGAAACTACAAGCAATCCAGAATTGGCTGATACCCTTAACCCTCAAAGGGGTCCAGAGGTTCTTAGGGTTCGCCAATTATTACAGAAAGTTTATACGAGACTTTTCCACCATTGTGGCGCCTATCACTGCATTAACCAAGAAGGGTGCTAACCCGTCCATTGGTCTGAAGAAGCTACGCAAGCTTTTCATCTTCTAAAGCAAAGTTTCATCTCTACACCATTTCTGAAACAGCCCGACATCGACTCTCCTTTCATCTTAGAGGTGGATGCCTCCTCCGTTGGAGTAGGAGCGGTGTTATCCCAGAGGGCTGAAGATGGCCATCTACATCCTTGCAGTTTCTTCTCCCGGAAGTTCTCCCCAGCTGAGCGCAACTATGCCATTGGCGACCAGGAGTTGCTAGCCATCAAGCTCGCTCTAGAGGAGTGGAGATATCTGTTGGAGGGAGCTTCTCATTCAACCACTATACTTACTGACCACAAGAATCTTTTATATCTAAAAAGCGCACAATGTCTTAACCCTTGTCAGGCCAGATGGGCACTTTTCTTTTCCAGGTTCGACTTTAAACTCCTGTTCTGTCCGGGTTCTCAGAATCGCAAGGCCAATGCCCTTTCCCGCTCATGGGAGCAAGAAAATGAGTCGGAGTCTGCGGACAAGCATCCTATTATTAATCCGTTGGCATTCTCCACGGTAGGGATGGACTCTACGCCTCCACCAGGGAAAAGTTTTGTGAAGCCGGTGTTAAGGAAGAAGCTCATGCATTGGGCCCATGCTTCCCGTTTTGACGGACATACAGGCATTCAGAAAACCCTTGAGTTTATTTCTAGGTCCTACTGGTGGCCAACTCTGAAGAAGGACGTCATGGAGTTTATTGCTTCTTGCCCGAAGTGTGCCCAACACAAAGTCTCCCACCAGTCGCCTGCGGGGCAACTGGTTCCATTATCTGTTCCCCGTCGACAGTGGACCCATTTGTCGATGGACTTTGTTACAGACCTGCCTTTGTGCAACAAGTTTAATACCATCTGGGTGGTAGTTGACCGGTTCACCAAGATGGCACATTTCATACCCCTCACCGGTCTTCCGTCAGCTTCCAAGTTGGCTCAAGTGTTTATCCAAGAGATCTTCCGACTTCACGGTCTTCCTGAAGAGATCATCTCCGATCGTGGAGTACAATTCGTAGCCAAATTTTGGCGAAGTTTGTGTCAAGCCCTCCAAGTCAAGTTAAAGTTTTCTACAGCTTACCATCCTCAGACTAATGGTCAGACCGAGAGGGTGAATCAGGACTTGGAGGCCTTCCTCCGCATTTATGTGTCTTCCTCCCAAGATGACTGGGTTCAACTCCTTCCTTGGGCCGAGTTTAGCCACAACAATCAATACCATTCCTCATCCTCCTCAACACCATTCTTCATCAACTATGGATTCCACCCTAAAGTTCCAGAATTCCAACCGCTTCCAGCAACTTCTGTTCCAGCAGTGGATGTCACCTTGCGTCAGTTTTCAAATAACTGGAAGAATGTCCGCGCGGCCCTGCTTAAAGCCTCATTCAGGTACAAGAAGTTTGCCGATAGGAAGCGTAGAGCGGTTCCTGCTCTCAAGGTGGGTGATCGTGTATGGTTGTCCACAAAGAATTTGAGGTTGAGAGTTCCCAGCATGAAATTTGCACCTCGTTACATCGGTCCTTTTAAAATTGAACAAGTCATCAATCCTGTTGCTTACAAACTCCAGTTACCTCCCTTCTTGAAAATACCCAGGACATTCCATGTTTCCCTGTTGAAACCGCTGATCCTGAGTCGGTTTCATTCTGCACTTCCTTCAGCTCCTAAAGTTCAGACTCAACGGGGAGTCGAGTATGAGGTGGCCAAGATTCTGGACTCACGTTTCCGTTACGGTCAGTTGCAGTATCTTATTGACTGGCAGGGCTATGGTCCTGAAGAACGCTCTAGGACCAATGCGTCTGATGTCCATGCTCGTGCCTTGGTCCGGAATTTCCACTCGAAGTTTCCTCTAAAGCCTAAGAAGTGTCATGGGGCCACTCCTAAAGGGGGGGGGGCTGTCACGATCCGGGAATCTGGATGCCATTACTTGCCTTTCAGATGTCTCCTGAGGCTGGCTCAGTGTTCCAAGGCCGGATCCCATCTGTCTCTGCATGCTGCATATCCCTCCTGTCACGCTGTGACGCTGTCACAGTTGTCACGAACCTCGGGCAGCGGCGACCGCGCTTGTCCCTGCGGGTGGCCTGGTCTGCCCGGCGCCTCTCTTCCCCTGTCAGTCTCCGGCTTCAGCGGCGGGTCGGCGCTGCTCTCCGGCGGCTTCCCGGAAGCAAGGGCGCCGCCATCACAAGCAAGGGCAAGGAGGCGGAGCAGGTCTGACGTCACCTGCCTGCTCCGCCAATCAGGCTAGGGCGGGGAATTTAAAATCAGATACCAGGCAGAGATCCGATGCCTGAGTATCTTCGTTTCTCCTGTGGAAGCTATGATCCAGAGCTCCCTCGTCCCTGCAAGCATCCTGTGCTTCCAAGCATCCTGTCCCTGCAAGCATCCTGTGCTTCCAAGCATCCTGTCCCTGCAAGCATCCTGTGCCTACAAGCAACCTGTGCTTCCAAGCATCCTGTGCCTACAAGCACCTCCGTGCCTCCAGTTACCTCCGTGTCTCCAAGCACCTCGTGCCTCCAAGCACCTCCGTGCCTCCAAGCACCTCCGTGCCTCCAAGCACCTCGTGCCTCCAAGCACCTCGTCCCTCCAAGCACCTCCGCGCCTCAAGCACCTCCGTGCCTCCAGTTACCTCCGTGCCTCCAGTTACCTCCGTGCCTCCAGTTACCTCCGTGCCTCCAAGCACCTCCGTGCCTCCAAGCACCTCGTGCCTCCAAGCACCTCGTGCCTCCAAGCACCTCCGCGCCTCAAGCACCTCCGTGCCTCCAGTTACCTCCGTGCCTCCAGTTACCTCCGTGCCTCCAGTTACCTCCGTGCCTCCAAGCACCTCCGTGCCTCCAAGCACCTCGTGCCTCCAAGCACCCCGTGCCTCCAAGCACCTCCGCGCCTCAAAGCACCTCCGTGCCTCCAGTTACCTCCGTGTCTCCAAGCACCTCGTGCCTCCAAGCACCTCGTCCCTCCAAACACCTCGGTGTCTCCAAACACCTCCGTGCCTCCAAGCACCTCCGTGCCTCCAAACACCTCCGTGCCTCCAAGGGTCTCCCAGCACTCCCTGTACTCCCAGTACCTCAGTGCCTTCAATACCACAGTGTCTCCAATATCTCAGTACCCCAGCCTTCATTATTTCTACAAGTCTTGTCTTACAGGAGACCTACAAGAATTCCTCTGGGCCTCCCGCCTGCCGTCTTAGTTCTGCATGAGGAAGACCTACATCCGGCCATCTCTACTACGACCCAGTGGCGGTTCCTCTTCCCGGTCATCGGAAGAAGCCCCGAGTCCACAACACTCCCAAACCAGGTCAGTGATAGTATACTCAGGCCACATGGACTCGGGGGATCGGAACACGGACTCTAGTGCCATCCAGAACCTGGCTTCTCGAGTGCAAAGTCAGGAAGCAGCACAAGGTCAGGTGATGCAGTACCTCCAGCAGTTGTCCGGGCGTCTGGATCAGATTCAGGCGTCTCTGGCCTCAGTAATTCCGGCTCCTGTTCCAGCAGTCGCACCAGTTGCCGTTGCCAGCAATGTTCAACCATCGGCCGGTGTCACTCCACGCCTTCAGTTGCCTACTCCGTCCCGCTATAATGGGAATCCCAAAAATTGTCGTGGTTTCTTGAACCAGTGCGAGGTACATTTCGAGCTACTTGCACACAACTTTCCTACAGACCGGTCCAAGGTAGCATATATTATTTCTCTGTTGGAAGGTTCTGCTTTGGATTGGGTGTCTCCATTATGGGAACGATCTGATCCCATGGTTTCCAACTACACCAACTTCATCTCGTCCTTTCGAAGGATTTTCGACGAGCCCGGCAGAATGACCACTGCTTCTTCCGATTTGCTCCGTGTTCGGCAGGGCGCCCGTTCCGTGGGCCAGTACGTGGTTCATTTCCAGACCATTGCTTCCGAACTACGCTGGAATAATGATGCCCTGAGAGCTGCCTTCTGGAACGGTCTTTCCGACCGGCTGAAAGACGAGCTGGTTACTAGAGATCTGCCGGATCCATTAGAAGATTTGATTTCCCTTTGCGTCAAGGTGGATCTTCGGATGCAGGAGCGTGGAAGAGAACGTAACCGTTCGGATCGTTCCAGGTTCCGGAATCCTACTCCTAGGCCGGTGGCCTCACCTAGCTCAGATGAGCCCATGCAAATTAACCGCTCCCGACTGTCTCCGGAAGAACGACAGCGTCGTCGTGAGGGTAAACTCTGCCTTTACTGTGGAGCCGCAGATCATTTTCTTAAATCTTGTAAAGTCCGTCCGGGAAACGGGCAGACCTAGCTTGTTCCGGAGGAGTCAAGCTGGGAGTTACGACAAAAGCTTCTCCAACTTCGGACTGCTTGCTTCCAGTAACTCTAGTCTCCAATTCAGTCTCCAGGTCTTGTGAAGCCCTATTGGATTCCGGAGCTGCAGGGAACTTCGTTTCTTCCTTCTGTGCCCAAAGTTTGGGTTTAAAGTTACGGCCTATCGAGCGGCCAATTTCACTGACGGCTATCAACGGGACTAGAATTTCCAAAGGTCTCATAATGTGGCGCACGGGGCCAGTTAAGCTGCGGGTCGGGGCTCTACATCAGGAAGATTTGGAACTCTTGGTAATCCCAGAAATGCCCCATGATCTGGTTCTTGGAATGCCTTGGCTGAAAAGTCATAACCCCCACATCGATTGGAAGTCGTCACAAATTCTGTCCTGGAGTTCCTTTTGTCACACTAATTGTCTTACTCCTGTTTGTCCGCTCCGTGTTACCTCCAAAACGGATGAAGAGCACATTCCGGAGGCATATCAAGGGTACAAGGACGTATTTTCGGAACAAGCTGCTGACCTGTTACCACCTCACAGGCCTTGGGACTGCCCTATTGACCTTGTCCCAGGGAAGACGCCACCTCGTGGTCGCACATATCCTCTGTCTCTTCCCGAGACTCAAGCCATGTCGGAGTATATTAAGTCCAATATGCTCAAGGGATTCATTCGCCCCTCTTCCTCCCCTGCTGGTGCAGGCTTCTTTTTCGTGAAGAAAAAGGACGGGGGGTTGAGACCATGCATCGACTACCGCGGCCTAAACGACATTACTATTAAGAATAAATACCCCTTGCCACTAATCACAGAGTTATTTGATAGGGTTCGTGGTGCCCGCATTTTTTCAAAACTCGACTTGAGAGGAGCTTATAATCTTATACGCATCCGAGAGGGGGATGAATGGAAGACTGCCTTTAATACCCGAGATGGGCATTACGAATACTTGGTGATGCCGTTTGGTCTTAGTAATGCTCCCGCGGTTTTCCAGGGATTCGTCAACGAAATCTTTCGTGATATGCTGTATCAGAGCGTTGTGGTATATCTGGACGACATACTGATTTTTTCCAAGAATCTTGTCGAACACAGGACTCAAGTCAAAGAGGTGCTACACCGTTTACAAGAGAATCATCTCTACGCCAAGCTTTCCAAATGTACCTTTGAAGTAACATCTATTCCGTTCCTCGGTTATGTCATCTCGGGGACGGAGCTTCGCATGGATCCGGAAAAGTTGTCGGCCATTCGTGATTGGACTCAGCCTCTTTCCCTGAAAGCAATACAAAGGTTCCTGGGCTTTGCGAACTACTACAGGAAATTCATTAAAGGTTTCTCCACCATTGTTGCACCCATTACTGCCCTGACGAGAAAGGGTTCTAATCCTAGTTTGTGGCCTCCGGAAGCCATTGTAGCTTTTTCTCGCTTAAAGTTAGCTTTCACGACGGCTCCAGTTCTCCAACAACCAAATTTCGAGGAACCCTTCTTCTTAGAAGTTGATGCATCTTCAGTCGGGGTGGGGGCTGTCCTCTCCCAGCATTCCTCTGATAAGAAATTACATCCGTGTGGCTTCCACTCTCGTAAATTCTCTCCAGCCGAACGAAATTACTCTATTGGAGACCAGGAACTCTTGGCAATCAAATCTGCCTTGGAAGAATGGAGATATCTTCTAGAAGGGGCTAAACATGTGTTTACCATCTACACGGATCACAAGAATTTACTGTACATCAAATCCGCACAATGTTTGAATCCTCGCCAGGCGAGATGGGCACTTTTCTTTTCCCGATTCTCGTTCATTATCAAGTACCGTGCCGGGACTCTCAATATTAAAGCAGATGCGCTTTCCCGTTCACAGGTTCCCACAGACGAGGATGAACCTCCGGAGCGGGGTTTAATTCTGAATCCAGTTTCTGTCTCTGCTGCTTTAACTACTCCAGCTCCTCCTCCTGGAAGAATGTCCGTACCAGCTAGATTCCGCCCAGGAATACTACGGTGGGTCCATAACTCCAAGTTTTCCGGTCATCCCGGCGCTCAGAAGATGTACAAGTTTCTGCAAAGGTCTTACTGGTGGAACACCATGAGGAAGGATGTACAAGATTGCGTTAATTCATGTCCCCAATGTACACAACATAAATCTCCTCGTCTGCCTCCTGCAGGGTTACTTCGTCCTCTGCCTATCCCTGTGAGACCCTGGACTCACATTTCCATGGACTTCATCACTGACTTGCCCTGTTCCAAGGGTTGCAACACCGTTTGGGTTATCGTTGACCGTTTTTCGAAGATGGCACACTTTGTGCCCTTGACTGGTCTTCCGACAGCACCGAAACTGGCTCTATTGTTTATCCGAGAACATTTTCGTTTGCATGGGTTGCCACAAGAGATTGTTTCTGACCGTGGAGTACAGTTCACCGCCAGGTTTTGGAAAGCCCTTTGTTCAACTCTACACATTAAACTTAAGTTTTCGTCGGCTTATCATCCCCAAACAAATGGACAAACGGAACGAGTCAATCAAGATCTAGAGACTTTTCTTCGGTTGTATCTCTCTCCTTCACAGGACAACTGGGTGGAGTTGTTGCCTTGGGCGGAGTTTGCCCATAACCATTTGTTTCATTCTTCCACTGGGGAATCACCATTTTTCGTCAACTACGGGTTCCATCCCCGTGTTCCGGAATTTCCAAGCCTTCCGATAATAGAGGTTCCTGCTGTAGCGTCCACTCTACGACACTTTGGACAAATTTGGAGAAAGGTTCATGCTAATCTTAAGCAGGTTTCTGTTCGGTACAAGTTCTTTGCAGATAAGAAACGGCAAGCCGCACCTCAATATAAAGTTGGGGACAGGGTATGGCTGTCCACACGGAATCTCCGGTTGAAGGTGCCCACCATGAAATTCGCTCCAAGGTTCATCGGTCCTTACCCTGTGCTACAAGTCTTAAATCCTGTGGTCTGTAAACTGGGTTTGCCTGCCCATCTTCGCATACCTAACGCCTTCCATGTTTCTCTACTCCGTCCCCTCATACTGAATCGATTCCACTCAGCACTCCCAAGGCCAACGTCCGTAGTGGCAGAAGCTGGAGCGGAGTTTGAAATCAAAGCTATTCTGGACTCTCGTTATCTTCATAAAAAATTACAGTACTTGGTGGACTGGAAGGGTTATGGACCTGAGGAGAGAAGTTGGATTGGGGCTACTGAAGTAACGGCTCCTCGTCTGATTCGGATCTTCCACTCCAGACATCCGACTAAGCCCGGGAAGTGTCCAGGGGCCACTCCTGGAGGAGGGGGTACTGTCACGAACCTCGGGCAGCGGCGACCGCGCTTGTCCCTGCGGGTGGCCTGGTCTGCCCGGCGCCTCTCTTCCCCTGTCAGTCTCCGGCTTCAGCGGCGGGTCGGCGCTGCTCTCCGGCGGCTTCCCGGAAGCAAGGGCGCCGCCATCACAAGCAAGGGCAAGGAGGCGGAGCAGGTCTGACGTCACCTGCCTGCTCCGCCAATCAGGCTAGGGCGGGGAATTTAAAATCAGATACCAGGCAGAGATCCGATGCCTGAGTATCTTCGTTTCTCCTGTGGAAGCTATGATCCAGAGCTCCCTCGTCCCTGCAAGCATCCTGTGCTTCCAAGCATCCTGTCCCTGCAAGCATCCTGTGCTTCCAAGCATCCTGTCCCTGCAAGCATCCTGTGCCTACAAGCAACCTGTGCTTCCAAGCATCCTGTGCCTACAAGCACCTCCGTGCCTCCAGTTACCTCCGTGTCTCCAAGCACCTCGTGCCTCCAAGCACCTCCGTGCCTCCAAGCACCTCCGTGCCTCCAAGCACCTCGTGCCTCCAAGCACCTCGTCCCTCCAAGCACCTCCGCGCCTCAAGCACCTCCGTGCCTCCAGTTACCTCCGTGCCTCCAGTTACCTCCGTGCCTCCAGTTACCTCCGTGCCTCCAAGCACCTCCGTGCCTCCAAGCACCTCGTGCCTCCAAGCACCTCGTGCCTCCAAGCACCTCCGCGCCTCAAGCACCTCCGTGCCTCCAGTTACCTCCGTGCCTCCAGTTACCTCCGTGCCTC
The DNA here is from genome assembly GCF_028390025.1 of Pseudophryne corroboree. NCBI lineage: Eukaryota > Metazoa > Chordata > Amphibia > Anura > Myobatrachidae > Pseudophryne > Pseudophryne corroboree. Next base: position 165,535,811 of record NC_086454.1, on the reverse strand, counting down.
CAGTTACCTCCGTGCCTCCAAGCACCTCCGTGCCTCCAAGCACCTCGTGCCTCCAAGCACCCCGTGCCTCCAAGCACCTCCGCGCCTCAAAGCACCTCCGTGCCTCCAGTTACCTCCGTGTCTCCAAGCACCTCGTGCCTCCAAGCACCTCGTCCCTCCAAACACCTCGGTGTCTCCAAACACCTCCGTGCCTCCAAGCACCTCCGTGCCTCCAAACACCTCCGTGCCTCCAAGGGTCTCCCAGCACTCCCTGTACTCCCAGTACCTCAGTGCCTTCAATACCACAGTGTCTCCAATATCTCAGTACCCCAGCCTTCATTATTTCTACAAGTCTTGTCTTACAGGAGACCTACAAGAATTCCTCTGGGCCTCCCGCCTGCCGTCTTAGTTCTGCATGAGGAAGACCTACATCCGGCCATCTCTACTACGACCCAGTGGCGGTTCCTCTTCCCGGTCATCGGAAGAAGCCCCGAGTCCACAACACTCCCAAACCAGGTCAGTGATAACAGTGCTGCCATGTTTGAATCCTGCATGGCGTCTTCCGTCCTCCGCGGCCTCCGCCGCCGTTCCTGTGTTATAGTTGCAGGTTGTCAGAGTGGTGCATCATGTCTGCCGCGGCCTCCGCTGTCATCCACGAGTCTCAACATACATTTGTCAGTTTGGCGTCTCCTGTCCTCTGAAGCCGGCGCCGCCATTACAGTTATGTTTCCACATGGTTTCCAAACCAGCTTTCCCTCCAAGTTCCAACATGGGCGCAGCCATGTTGGATTCAATCACATGTCTCAGTTCCACCAATCCACTGCCTCTGGAAATCTGCATAATTGCCCAGCCAATGCCTGCATTGCTGCAGGTATAAGTATCCTGTGCCTGGGTCAGGAAATCTTCAGTGCTTTGTTTGTCATACCTTGTTCCAGTCTCTCTCTCTCCTGTGGTTGTTTCTCCAGGTTCCAGCTCCTGTCTCCAGCATCCACTAAGAGACCCGCACCTGCCTACCATCCTGTGGTGCAGCCTGACTCTGCAGTCCTCCGTGGCTGTTCCAGCTTCCAGCTATTAACTCATCTGCTTCCAGCAGTCCGCTTCCAGCAGATTCCAGCTCCTTTAAAGTGCCGGTGTTGTTCCAGCGGATCCCTACTTACCAGCAGTATCCACTACCACCGGTAACCATCCTTTAACTCCTTTGTTTCCACGCTCCCTAGCATCTTACAGTATCCACTCCGTGTTTCATCACCTGGCTGGTTCCATCCAGCATTCACTCCGTGACTTTATCACCTGGCTGATCCCATTCAGCATCCACTCCGTGTCTTACCACCTGGCTGGTTCTGTCCAGCAAATACAAACAGCTTATTCAAGTTACCAACTTCATCTATTTCATCTACTGGCATGTTCCTCGGCTATCTCCACTACTACAGCCAGGCCTGGTAAGGTTATTCCATCAAAGGACTTTAACAGCTGTTCTTTTACCTACCAGTGCTCTGTGATACCTTCCATGGTCAAAGTGTTCCAGGAACTATATTATTTGCCATTGCCATTATTTGCTGTCTGTTATTACACGGAGTCTGTTAATAAATTTTTATTTTGACTTTTTACCTGGTTGTCATGGTCACGCCTTCAGGCAACTTTCTTACATGTTGCTGACATGTCTAGGGGTCTGATTAAACCTCCCAAGTTTGTTTTCATCTCAGCCCCTACAACTGAGGCTTCCTCCTGTCAGCCCAAACAATCAGTTGTGACACCTATCTTTCACTATACTACCCACCTTGTTCTTAGAAGGTCTTGACTCTGGCCGGCTAGGTACTCTTTCACCGTAAACCGCCGCTTGCTTCAGCCTCGTCTCCCGTGTGCCGTGCTTTACTGCTGTGGCCGCTCGGGATCCCAGCTTGTGAGGCGGACGGATAGTTTCTTCTGTGCGCTCTGTGTGGCTGAGAGGGCACTGACCGTGCTTTGCTTCGAACGCGTTTCGGCTGCAAGCCCTTTATCGAGGATGTCACTGGTTTAGCCTATCTTGTTATTTATAGAAAAACTTTATGGAACAATTGTTTAAAAACGGGAGAATCCCTCCCCGGAAATGAGGTAAAAAAAGCGGTTTGCACATGGCCCAGTTAAAATTGATTAGGTATTGCACTTGAGTAATGTGATAAAGGTGTAAAAATTTATATAAAAAAGAAAAAAAAAGAATAAAAAAAGACATATTCAATTAAAAAGCCAGGGGATTGAGTAGTTATCATTTTTTATATGTGGAAAATTAAAGATATTTTTCACAAATACGTTTTAAAATATATATATATAATAAAAATATATTTTTCTTTGAGTTTATTTTTGTTTTAAGAAAACATTGAGCTCTATATCCACATTGAGGCCAGCAGGCTGTAGGGTTTGGAGGTTAAAATGTTTTCTTAAAACAAAAATAAAATCAAAGAAAAATATATTTTTATTATATATATATATTTTTTAAAACGTATTTGTGAAAAATATCTTTAATTTTCCACATATAAAAAATGATAGCTACACAATCCCCTGGCTTTTTAATTGAAAATGTCTTTTTTTATTCTATTTTTCTTTTTTATATACATTTTTACACCTTTATCACATTACTCAAGTGCAATACCTAATCACTTTTAACTGGGCCATGTGCAAACCGCTTTTTTACCTCATTTCCGGGGAGGGATTCCCCCGTTTTTAAACAATTGTTCAATAAAGTTTTTTCTATAAATAACAAGATAGGCTAAACCAGTGCTTAGATTTGCATATATTCCTTGTCTAAATTGTCTATTTTTATACTATTACTAGATGCCTTAATCTTTGTTATTATCCTATCTAATATTTATTTTTATTTTGTAATGTGGAAAGAAACTGGAGCATTTTTATGATACCCATGCTTCAAGTGACTCTATGGCTTAAGCTTTTTTTTTTAAAAATGAAATGCTATAAAAACAAAATATGATCTGTGCTTTGAGGTACATTTGCCATTTTTGTGTTTGCTTGCAGTGACATCTGTGGCCAGATAACTCATTTGGTTAGAGTGTTGTGCTAATAACGCCAAGGTCATGGGTTCGATCCCCGTATGGGCTCTTTGCTTTTCTTGATGGACAAGAATGGAATAAGCTCATCGGTGGAGTGCATGAATACTTGAAAACATCATAGACACATATATCACAAAATCTCTTCAAATACATATCAGAAGCCAGTGGGAGTGTCATCCTTTGGCTGATGAAGATTTTTCTCTACATGGCTCAGTGACTTTTGTCTCAAATCAAGCAATATGGCATAACTAAGATATGCAAGGGCAAATTAATCAGTTATTAAATTGCTGCTCAAACATAGAGGGCACTAGGTGTTACTAGAAGAAGAAGAAGAAGTTAGGTGCTCCCCTCTCATTAGTGCACACTGAAGTAAAAAAAAATTAAAATGGAAAATTTCAAAAGACCAGAGCACAAGAAATGGATCTCTGCATTCTTATTGCATCTTTTCTAATTTCCAAATGTTTGACATACTTCTGATTTGATAAGTTTAAAAATGAGTTTAGACAAAGGACACCACTGAAGATGATGGAATTTATATGAATTTTAAATGAAGATTTGCAATACTCATACTTTGAATGAAAATGGAGCTTTGAACAAAAGGAAAAAAAAAACAATGTTAGCTCCCACGAGATATGAACTCAGATTACTAGATTCAAAGTCCAGGGTACTAACAATTACACCATGGAACATTCATCTGAGCAATGGCATCTACTGAAGTGCACTCATCTTTTAAATGCAAAGAAAAGAAATTCAATACTTTATATATATGATTTCAAGTTTCTAATAAGCTCAGGGATGCAATAGGTATTATGTAGAATATTTGTCCAAAACCAATGATAATATATCAAAAGTAACCTATTTTTTAAAGGAAAAGATAGATACTAGAAACCTAAATGCCTAGGACCAATTTCAGTTGGAGAATCACCCCTTATGTTATCCTAGCATTGAATTGACAGTTTTTCTGTATTTCCATATTTGCATATCAGCCACTTACAATTGTTTCAAGCTTAATAACAGAGGACTGCCTTTTTTTATAGACCAAGGATGAAAGTCTCTTGTGAGTTAAGTCTGATTATGACATCACAATTTGTAAATTAAGCTATAGTATGATTACAGAGTGTAGACTGAATAAAAAGTGCTTTCCTATGGATTGAGGTTTGTATTTTCTTAAGCTTTGCATTCCAAAATGGGCTAGCATTCTCTATTTCCATTGGGCACATTAAGCTACTTCCCCATTATATATTTTTTGTGTTAAAAGTTATTCATACACAACTTGGTAAAACATACTAAATTGAATACATAATGGATTACATCCTAGGATTATCTTTATCAACAATCTGTAAGTTTACAATTAAAAATTGTGTATTAGATTTTTCTGATTAATTTTGCTTAGATTTGCATATACTCGTTGTCTAAATTGTCTGTTTTTATACTATTACTAGATGCCTTAATCTTTGTTATTATCCTATATAATATTTTTTTTTTTGTAATGTGGAAAGAAACTGGAGCATTTTTATGATACCAATGCTTTAAGTGACTCTATGGCTTAAGCTTTTTTTTGAAAAATTAAATGCTATACAAAAAAAATATGATCTGTGCTTTGAGGTACATTTGCCAGTTTTGTGTTTGCTTGCAGTAACATCTGTGGCCGGTTAGCTCAATTGTTTAGAGTGTGGTGCTAATAACGCCAAAGTCATAGGTTCTATCCCCGTATGGGCTTTTTGCTTTTCTTGATGGACAAGAATGGAATAAGCTCATCGGTGGAGTGCATGAATACTTGAAAACATCATAGACACATATATCACAAAATCTCTTCAAATACATATCAGAAGCCGGTGGGAGTGTCATCCTTTGGCTGATGAAGATTTTTCTCTACATGGCTCAGTGACTTTTGTCTCAAATCAAGCAATATGGCATAACTAAGATATGCAAGGGCAAATTAATCAGTTATTTTATTGCTGCTCAAACATAGAGGGCACTAGGTGTTACTAGAAGAAGAAGAAGATATGTGCTCCCCTCTCATTAGTGCACACTGAAGTAAAACAAATTAAAATGGAGAATTTCAAAAGACCAGAGCACAAGAAATGGATCTCTGCATTCTTATTGCATCTTTTCTTATTTCCAAATATTTGACATACTTCTGATTTGATGAGTTTAAAAATGAGTTTAGACAAAGGACACCACTGAAGATGATGGAATTTATATGAATTTTAAATGAAGATTTGCAATACTCATACTTTGAATGAAAATGGAGCTTTGAACAAAAGGAAAAAAAACAATGTTAGCTCCCATGAGATATGAACTCAGATTACTAGATTCAAAGTCCAGGGTACTAACAATTACACCATGGAACCCTCAAACGTTTAAAAAGAAGAAAGACTGCGCTGTTGCCGGGATTTATGTGTTTAAGCTGCCCTGAGCAAAAAATAATTAAATAAATGCTAACAATGTGTTAAGAACAAGGCGCTTGTGACAATGTATGATGTGTTTTACAACAAATAAATTTTGCAATACTGCAGTGCAATACCTGTAATAAAAAAAGGGATTAGTAACTGTTTACAGACCTTTTGTTTATTTTCGGTCCTGCCGGGTTCCTATATTGCCGGCTCTTTATCCCGCTACCATCTCTGTACGGGATGGTCAAAATCCTATCTTTCACTATACTACCCACCTTGTTCTTAGAAGTGGTGGGACGAGGTCTTGACTCCGGGCGGCTAGGTACTCTTTCACCGCAAACCGCCGCTTGCTTCAGCCGTGTCTTCCGTGTGCTGTGTTTTACTGCTGTGGCCACTCGGGATCCCGGCTTGTGAGGCGGACGGATAGTTTCTTCTGTGCGCTCTGTGTGGCTGAGAGGGCACGGACCGTGCTTTGCTTCCAACGCATTTCGGGCTGCAAGCCCTTTATCGAGGATGTCACTGGTTTAGCCTATCTTGTTATTTATAGAAAAAACTTTATTGAACAATTGTTTAAAAACGGGGGAATCCCTCCCTGGAAATGAGGTAAAAAAAGCGGTTTGCACATGGCCCAGTTAAAATTGATTAGGTATTGCACTTGAGTAATGTGATAAAGGTGTAAAAATGTATATAAAAAAGAAAAAAAGAATAAAAAAAGACATATTCAATTAAAAAGCCAGGGGATTGTGTAGCTATCATTTTTTATATGTGGAAAATTAAAGATATTTTTCACAAATACGTTTTAAAATATATATATATATAATTTAAAATATATTTTTCTTTGATTTTATTTTTGTTTTAAGAAAACATTGAGCTCTATATCCACATTGAGGCCAGCAGGCTGTAGGGTTTGGAGGTTAATATGTTTTCTTAAAACAAAAATAAAATCAAAGAAAAATATATTTTTATTATATATATCTTTTTTAAAACGTATTTGTGAAAAAAATCTTTAATTTTCCACATATAAAAAATGATAGCTACACAATCCCCTGGCTTTTTAATTGAATATGTCTTTTTTTATTCATTTTTTTCTTTTTTATATACATTTTTACACCTTTATCACATTACTCAAGTGCAATACCTAATCACTTTTAACTGGGCCATGTGCAAAACGCTTTTTTTACCTCATTTCCGGGGAGGGATGCCCCCGTTTTTAAACAATTGTTCAATAAAGTTTTTTCTATAAATAACAAGATAGGCTAAACCAGTGACGTCCTCTATAAAGGGCTTGCAGCCCGAAACGCGTTCATAGCAAAGCACGGTCCGTGCCCTCTCAGCCACACAGAGCGCACAAAAGAAACTATCCGTCAGCCTCACAAGCCGGGATCCCGAGCTGCCACAGCAGTAAAGCACGGCACACGGGAGACGCGGCTGAAACAAGCGGCGGTTTGCGGTGAAAGAGTACCTAGCCGCCCGGAGTCAAGACCTCGTCCCACCACTTCTAAGAACAAGGTGGGTAGTATAGTGAAATATAGGATTTTGACCATCCCGTACAAAGATGGTAGCGGGATAAAGAGCCGGCAATATAGGAACCCGGCAGGACCAAAAAAAAACAAAAGGGCTGTAAACATTTACTAGTCCCCTTTTTTATTACAGGTATTGCACTGCAGTATTGCAACATTTATTTGTTGCAAAACACATCATACATTGTCACAAGCGCCTTGTTCTTAACACATTGTTAGCATTTATTTACCATGGAACCCTCACCTGAGCAATGACATCTACTGAAGTGCACTCATCATGCACTCATGCAAAGAAAAGAAATTCAATACTTTATATATATGATTTCAAGTTTCTAATAAGCTCAGGGATAAGCTCAGGGATACAATAGATATTATGTAGAATATTTGTCCAAAACCAATGATAATATATAAAAAGTAACCTATTTTTTAAAGGAGAGGATAGATACTAAAAACCTAAATGCCTAGAACCAATTTCAGTTGGAGCATCACCCCTTATGTTATCCTAGCATTGAATTGACAGTTTTTCTGTATTTCCATATTTGCATATCAGCCACTTACAATTGTTTCAAGCTTTATAACAGAGGACTGCCATTTTTATAGACCAAGGATGAAAGTCTATTATGAGTTAAGTCTGATTATGACATCACAATTTGTAAATTAAGCTATAGTATGATTACAGAGTGTAGATTGAATAAAAAGTGCTTTCCTATGGATTGAAGTTTGTATTTTCTTAAGCTTTGCATTCCAAAATGGGCTAGTATTCTCTATTTCCAATGGGCACATTAAGCTACTTCCCCATTATATATTTTTTTGTGTTAAAAGTTATTCATACACAACTTGGTAAACATACTAAATTTAATACATAATGGATTACATCCTGGGATTATCTTTATCAACAATCTGTGAATTTACAATTAAAAATTGTGTATTAGATTTTTCAGATTAATTTTGTTTAGATTTGCATATACTTGTTGTCTAAATTGTCTATTTTTATACTATTACTAGATGCCTTAATCTTTATTATTATCCTATCTAATATTTATTTTTATTTTGTAATGTGGAAAGAAACTGGAGCATTTTTATGATACCCATGCTTCAAGTGACTTTAAGGCTTAAGCTTTTTTTTTTGAAAAATTAAATGTTATACAAACAAAATATGATCTGTGCTTTGAGGTACATTTGCCAGCTTTGTGTTTGCTTGTGGAAACATATATGGCCGGTTAGCTCAGTTGGTTAGAGCGTGGTGCTAATAACGCCAAGGTCATGGGTTCGATCCCCGTATGGGCCATTTGCTTTTCTTAATGGACAAGAATGGAATAAGCTTATCGGTGAAGTGCATGAATGCTTGCAAACATTATAGGTACATATATCACAAAATCTCTTCAAATACATATCAGAAGCCAGTGGGATTGTCATCCTTTGGCTGATGAAAATTTTTCTCTACATGGCTCAGTGACTTTTGTCTCAAATCAAGCAATATGGCACAACTAAAATATGCAAGGTCAAATCAGCTAATTATATTGCTGCTCAAACATAGAGGGCACTAGGTGTTACTAGAAGAAGAAGAAGAAGAAGATATGTTCTCCCCTCCCATTAGTGCACACTGAAGTAATAAAAAATGGAGAATTTCTAAACACCAGAGCACAAGTAATGGATCTCTGCATTCTTATTGCATCTTTTCTTATTTCCAAATATTTGACATACTTCTTATTTGAAAAGTTTAAAAATGAGTTTAGACAAAGGACACCACTGAAAATGATGGAATTTATATGAATTGTAAATGAAGATTTGCAATACTCATACTTTGAATGAAAATGGAGCTTTAAACAAAAGGAGAAATAATCAACATTAGGTCCCACCGAGATTTGAACTCGGATTACTGGATTCAAAGTCCAGAGTGATAACTATTACACCATGGAACCCTAACTGAGCAAAGACTTCTACTGAACTGAGCTCATCTTTTAAATGCAAAGAAAAGAAATTCAATACTTTATATATATGATTTCAAGTTTCTAATAAGCTCAGGGATGCAATAGGTGTTCTGTAGAATATTTGTCTAAAACCAATGATAATATATAAAAAGTAACCTATTTTTAAGGAGAAGATAAATACTAGAAACCCAAATGCCTAGGACCAATTTCAGTTGGAGCATCACCCCTTATGTTATCCTAGCATTGAATTGACAGTTTTTCTGTATTGTCATATTTGCATATCAGGCGCTTACAATTGTTTCAAGCTTTATAACAGAGGACTGCCTTTTTTTTATAGATTAAGGATGAAAGTCTCTTGTGAGTTAAGTCTGATTATGATATCACAATTTGTAAATTAAGCTATAGTATGATTACAGAGTGTAGACTGAACAAAAAGTGCTTTCCTATGGATTGAAGTTTGCATTTTCTTAAGCTTTGCATTCCAAAATGTGCTAGCATTCTCTATTTCCAAAGGGCACCTTAAGCTACTTCCCCCATTATATATTTTTTTGTGTTAAAAGTTATTTATACACAACTTGGTAAAACATACTAAATTTAACACATAATGAATTACATCCTGGGATTATCTTTATCAACATTCTGTTAATGGATAAGAAAGATTGTGCATTAGATTTATCAGATTGATTTTGCTTAGAATTGCATTTACTCCTTGTTTAAATTGTCTATTTTTATACTATTATTAGATGCATTAATCTTTGTTGTTATCCTATCTAATCATTTTTTTATTTTGCAATATGGAAAGAAACTGGTGCATTTTTATGATACCCATGCTTCAAGTGACTCTATGGCTTAAGCTGTTCCTTGAAAAATTAAATGCTATGCAAACAAAATATGTTCTGTGCTTTGAGGTACATTTGTCAGTTTTGTGTTTGCTTCTAGTAACATCTGTGGCCAGTTAGCTCAGTGGGTTAGAGCGTGGCGCTCGTAATGCCAAGGTCATGGGTTCGATCCCTGTTTTGGCTACTTGCTTTTCTTGATGGACAAGAATGGAATAAGCTCATCGGTATAGCATGAATACTTGAAAACATAATAAACACATATATCACAAAATCTCTTCAATTCCATATCAGAAGCCAGCATGAGTGTCATCCTTTGGCTGATGAAGATTTTTCTCTACATGGCTCATTGACTTTTGTCTCAAATCGAGCATTATGGCATAACTAAGATTTGCAAGGGCAAATTAATCAGTTATTATATTGCTGCTCAAACATAGAGGGCACTAGGTGTTACTAGAAGAAGAAGATACATTCTCCCCTCCCTTTAGTGCACACTGAAGTAAAAAAAAAAAAAATGGAGAATTTCTAAACACCAGAGCACAAGTAATGGAATGTCAGCATTCTTATTGCATCTTTTCTTATTTCCAAATATTTGACATACTTCTGATTTGAAAAGTTTAAAAATGAGTTTAGACAAAGGACACAACTGAAAATGATGGAATTTATATGGTTTGTAAATGAAGATTTGCAAAACTCATACTTTGAATGAAAATGGAGCTTTAAACAAAAGAAGAAATAATCAACATTAGGTCCCACCAAGATTTGAACTCGGATTACTGGATTCAAAGTCCAGAGTGCTAACCATTACACCATGGAACCCTCAACTGAGCAAAGACTTCTACTGAACTGAGCTCATCTTTTAAATTCAAAGAAAAGAAATTCAATACTTTATATATATGATTTCAAGTTTATAATAAGCTCAGGGATGCAATAGGTGTTATGTAGAATATTTGTCTAAAACCAATGATAATATATAAAAAGTAACCTTTTTTTAAGGAGAAGATAAATACTAGAAACCCAAATGCCTAGGACCAATTTCAGTTGGAGCATCACCCCTTATGTTATCCTAGCATTGAATTGACAGTTTTTCTGTATTGTCATATTTGCATATCATCCGCTTACAATTGTTTCAAGCTTTATAACAGAGGACTGCCTTTTTTATAGACCAAGGATGAAAGTCTCTTGTGAGTTAAGTCTGATTATGACATCACAATTTGTAAATTAAGCTATAGTATGATTACAGAGTGTAGACTGAACAAATAGTGCTTTCCTATGGATTGAAGTTTGTATTTTCTTAAGCTTTGCATTCCAAAATGTGCTAGCATTCTCTATTTCCAAAGGGCATGTTAAGCTAATTCCCCGTTATATATTTTTTGTGTTAAAAGTTATTTATACACAACTTGGTAAAACATACTAAATTTAACACATAATGAATTACATCCTGGGATTATCTTTATCAACAATCTGTAAATGGATAAGAAAGATTGTGCATTAGATTTATCAGATTGATTTTGCTTAGAATTGCATTTACTCCTTGTCTAAATTGACTATTTTTATACTATTATTAGATGCATTAATCTTTGTTGTTGTCCTATCTAATAATTTTTTTTATTTTGCAATGTGGAAAGAAACTGGTGCATTTTTATGATACCCATGCTTCAAGTGACTCTATGGCTTAAGCTGTTCCTTGAAAAATTAAATGCTATGCAAACAAAATATGTTCTGTGCTTTGAGGTACATTTGTCAGTTTTGTGTTTGCTTCTAGTAATATCTGTGGCCAGTTAGCTCAGTTGGTTAGAGCGTAGCGTTCGTCATGCCAAGGTCATGGGTTCGATACCTGTTTTGGCTACTTGCTTTGCTTGATGGACAAGAATGGAATAAGCTCATCGGTATAGCATGAATACTTGAAAACATAATAAACACATATATCACAAAATCTCTTCAATTCCATATCAGAAGCCAGCATGAGTGTCATCCTTTGGCTGATGAAGATTTTTCTCTACATGGCTCATTGACTTTTGTCTCAAATCGAGCATTATGGCATAACTAAGATTTGCAAGGGCAAATTAATCAGTTATTATATTTCTGCTCAAACATAGAGGGCACTAGGTGTTACTAGAAGAAGAAGATACGTTCTCCCCTCCCTTTAGTGCACACTGAAGTAAAAAAAAAAAAATGGAGAATTTCTAAACACCAGAGCACAAGTAATGGATCTCAGCATTCTTATTGCATCTTTTCTTATTTCCAAATATTTGACATACTTCTGATTTGAAAAGTTTAAAAATGAGTTTAGACAAAGGACACAACTGAAAATGATGGAATTTATATGGTTTGTAAATGAAGATTTGCAAAACTCATACTTTGAATGAAAATGGAGCTTTAAACAAAAGAAGAAATAATCAACATTAGGTCCCACCGAGATTTGAACTCGGATTACTGGATTCAAAGTCCAGAGTGCTAACCATTACACCATGGAACCCTCAACTGAGCAAAGACTTCTACTGAACTGAGCTCATCTTTTAAATTCAAAGAAAAGAAATTCAATACTTTATATATATGATTTCAAGTTTATAATAAGCTCAGGGATGCAATAGGTGTTATGTAGAATATTTGTCTAAAACCAATGATAATATATAAAAAGTAACCTATTTTTAAGGAGAAGATAAATACTAGAAACCCAAATGCCTAGGACCAATTTCAGTTGGAGCATCACCCCTTATGTTATCCTAGCATTGAATTGACAGTTTTTCTGTATTGTCATATTTGCATATCATCCGCTTACAATTGTTTCAAGCTTTATAACAGAGGACTGCCTTTTTTTATAGACCAAGGATGAAAGTCTCTTGTGAGTTAAGTCTGATTATGACATCACAATTTGAAAATTAAGCTATAGTATGATTACAGAGTGTAAACTGAACAAATAGTGCTTTCCTATGGATTGAAGTTTGTATTTTCTTAAGCTTTGCATTCCAAAATGTGCTAGCATTCTCTATTTCCAAAGGGCATGTTAAGCTAATTCCCCGTTATATATTTTTTGTGTTAAAAGTTATTTATACACAACTTGGTAAAACATACTAAATTTAACACATAATGAATTACATCCTGGGATTATCTTTATCAACAATCTGTAAATGGATAAGAAAGATTGTGCATTAGATTTATCAGATTGATTTTGCTTAGAATTGCATTTACTCCTTGTCTAAATTGACTATTTTTATACTATTATTAGATGCATTAATCTTTGTTGTTGTCCTATCTAATAATTTTTTTTATTTTGCAATGTGGAAAGAAACTGGTGCATTTTTATGATACCCATGCTTCAAGTGACTCTATGGCTTAAGCTGTTCCTTGAAAAATTAAATGCTATGCAAACAAAATATGTTCTGTGCTTTGAGGTAAATTTGTCAGTTTTGTGTTTGCTTCTAGTAATATCTGTGGCCAGTTAGCTCAGTTGGTTAGAGCGTAGCGCTCGTAATGCCAAGGTCATGGGTTCGATACCTGTTTTGGCTACTTGCTTTGCTTGATGGACAAGAATGGAATAAGCTCATCGGTGTAGCATGAATACTTGAAAATATAATAGACACATATATCACAAAATCTCTTCAAATCCATATCAGAAGCCAGCATGAGCGTCATCCTTTGGCTGATGAAGATTTTTCTCTACATGGCTCATTGACTTTTGTCTCAAATCGAGCAATATGGCATACCTAAGATTTGCAAGGGCAAATTAATCAGTTATTATATTGCTGCTCAAACATAGAGGGCACTAGGTGTTACTAGAAGAAGAAGATACGTTCTCCCCTCTCATTAGTGCACACTGAAGTAAAAAAAATTAAAATGGAGAATTTCTAAACACCTGAGCACAAGTAATGGATCTCTGATTTCTTATTGCATCTTTTCTTATTTCCAAATATTTGACATACTTCTGATTTGAAAAGTTTAAAAATGAGTTTAGACAAAGGACACAACTGAAAATCATGGAATTTATATGAATTGTAAATGAAGATTTGCAATACTCATATACTTTGAATGAAAATGGAGCTTTAAACAAAAGGAGAAATAATCAACATTAGGTCCCACCGAGATTTGAACTCGGATTACTGGATTCAAAGTCCAGAGTGATAACTATTACACCATGGAACCCTCAACTGAGCAAAGACTTCTACTGAATGGAGCTCATCTTTTAAATGCAAAGAAAAGAAATTCAATACTTTATATATATGATTTGAAGTTTCTAATAAGCTCAGGGATGCAATACGTGTTATGTAGAATATTTGTCTAAAACCAATGATAATATATAAAAAGTAACCTATTTTTAAGGAGAAGATAAATACTAGAAACCCAAATGCCTAGGACCAATTTCAGTTGGAGCATCACCCCTTATGTTATCCTAGCATTGAATTGACAGTTTTTCTGTATTGTCATATTTGCATATCTGGCACTTACAATTGTTTCAAGCTTTATAACAGAGGACTGCCTTGTTTTATAGATTAAGGATGAAAGTCTCTTGTGAGTTAAGTCTGATTATGACATCACAATTTGTAAATTAAGCTATAGTATGATTACAGAGTGTAGACTGAACAAAAAGTGCTTTCCTATGGATTGAAGTTTTTATTTTCTTAAGCTTTGCATTCCAAAATGTGCTAGCATTTTCTATTACCAAAGGGCACATTAAGCTACTTCCCCCATTATATATTTTTTGTGTTAAAAGTTATTTATACACAACTTGGTAAAACATACTAAATTTAACACATAATGAATTACATCCTGGGATTATCTTTATCAACATTCTGTTAATGGATAAGAAAGATTGTGCATTAGATTTATCAGATTGATTTTGCTTAGAATTGCATTTACTCCTTGTCTAAATTGTCTATTTTTATACTATTATTAGATGCATTAATCTTTGTTGTTGTCCTATCTAATCATTTTTTTTATTTTGCAATGTGGAAAGAAACTTGAGCATTTTTATGATACCCATGCTTCAAGTGACTCTATGGCTTAAGCTGTTCCTTGAAAAATTAAATGCTATGCAAACAAAATATGTTCTGTGCTTTGAGGTACATTTGCCAGTTTTGTGTTTGCTGTTTGTAATATCTGTGGCCAGTTAGCTCAGTTGGTTAGAGCATAGCGCTCGTAATGCCAAGGTCATGGGTTCGATCCCTGTATTGGCAATTTGCTTTTCTTGATGGACAAGAATGGAATAAGGTCATCGGTATAGCATGAATACTTGAAAACATAATAAACACATATATCACAAAATCTCTTCAATTCCATATCAGAAGCCAGCATGAGTGTCATCCTTTGGCTGATGAAGATTTTTCTCTACATGGCTCATTGACTTTTTTCTCAAATCGAGCATTATGGCATACCTAAGATTTGCAAGGGCAAATTAATCAGTAATTATATTGCTGCTCAAACATAGAGGGCACTAGGTGTTACTAGAAGAAGATGATACGTTCTCCCCTCCCATTAGTGCACACTGAAGTAAAAAAAAAAAATGGAGAATTTCTAAACACCAGAGCACAAGTAATGGATCTCAGCATTCTTATTGCATCTTTTCTTATTTCCAAATATTTGACATACTTCTGATTTGAAAAGTTTAAAAATGAGTTTAGACAAAGGACACAACTGAAAATGATGGAATTTATATGTTTTGTAAATTAAGATTTGCAATACTCATACTTTGAATGAAAATGGAGCTTTAAACAAAAGAAGAAATAATCAACATTAGGTCCCACCGAGATTTGAACTCGGATTACTGGGTTCAAAGACCAGAGTGCTAACCATTACACCATGGAACCCTCAACTGAGCAAAGACTTCTACTGAACTGAGCTCATCTTTTAAATTCAAAGAAAAGAAATTCAATACTTTATATATATGATTTCAAGTTTATAATAAGCTCAGGGATGCAATAGGTGTTATGTAGAATATTTGTCTAAAACCAATGATAATATATAAAAAGTAACCTATTTTTAAGGAGAAGATAAATACTAGAAACCCAAATGCCTAGGACCAATTTCAGTTGGAGCATCAACCCTTATGTTATCCTAGCATTGAATTGACAGTTTTTCTGTATTGTCATATTTGCATATCATCCGCTTACAATTGTTTCAAGCTTTATAACAGAGGACTGCCTTTTTTTATAGACCAAGGATGAAAGTCTCTTGTGAGTTAAGTCTGATTATGACATCACAATTTGTAAATTAAGCTATAGTATGATTACAGAGTGTAGACTGAACAAATAGTGCTTTCCTATGGATTGAAGTTTGTATTTTCTTAAGCTTTGCATTCCAAAATGTGCTAGCATTCTCTATTTCCAAAGGGCATGTTAAGCTAATTCCCCGTTATATATTTTTTGTGTTAAAAGTTATTTATACACAACTTGGTAAAACATACTAAATTTAACACATAATGAATTACATCCTGGGATTATCTTTATCAACAATCTGTAAATGGATTAGAAAGATTGTGCATTAGATTTATCAGATTGATTTTGCTTAGAATTGCATTTACTCCTTGTCTAAATTGTCTATTTTTATACTATTATTAGATGCATTAATCTTTGTTGTTGTCCTATCTAATCATTTTTTTTTATTTTGCAATGTGGAAAGAAACTGGTGCATTTTTATGATACCCATGCTTCAAGTGACTCTATGGCTTAAGCTGTTCCTTGAAAAATTAAATGCTATGCAAACAAAATATGTTCTGTGCTTTGAGGTACATTTGTCAGTTTTGTGTTTGCTTCTAGTAACATCTGTGGCCAGTTAGCTCAGTTGGTTAGAGCGTGGCGCTCGTAATGCCAAGGTCATGGGTTCGATCCCTGTTTTGGCTAATTGCTTTTCTTGATGGACAAGAATGGAATAAGCTCATCGGTATAGCATGAATACTTGAAAACATAATAAACACATATATCACAAAATCTCTTCAATTCCATATCAGAAGCCAGCATGAGTGTCATCCTTTGGTTGATGAAGATTTTTCTCTACATGGCTCATTGACTTTTGTCTCAAATTGAGCATTATTGCATAACTAAGATTTGCAAGGGCAAATTAATCAGTTATTATATTGCTGCTCAAACATAGAGGGCACTAGGTGTTACTAGAAGAAGAAGATACGTTCTCCCCTCCCATTAGTGCACACTGAAGTAAAAAAAAAATAATGGAGAATTTCTAAACACCAGAGCACAAGTAATGGATCTCAGCATTCTTATTGCATCTTTTCTTATTTCCAAATATTTGACATACTTCTGATTTGAAAAGTTTAAAAATGAGTTTAGACAAAGGACACAACTGAAAATGATGGAATTTATATGTTTTGTAAATGAAGATTTGCAAAACTCATACTTTGAATGAAAATGGAGCTTTAAACAAAAGAAGAAATAATCAACATTAGGTCCCACCGAGATTTGAACTCGGATTACTGGATTCAAAGTCCAGAGTGCTAACCATTACACCATGGAACCCTCAACTGAGCAAAGACTTCTACTGAACTGAGCTCATCTTTTAAATTCAAAGAAAAGAAATTCAATACTTTATATATATGATTTCAAGTTTATAATAAGCTCAGGGATGCAATAGGTGTTATGTAGAATATTTGTCTAAAACCAATGATAATATATAAAAAGTAACCTATTTTTAAGGAGAAGATAAATACTAGAAACCCAAATGCCTAGGACCAATTTCAGTTGGAGCATCACCCCTTATTTTATCCTAGCATTGAATTGACAGTTTTTCTGTATTGTCATATTTGCATATCATCCGCTTGCAATTGTTTCAAGCTTTATAACAGAGGACTGCCTTTTTTTATAGACCAAGGATGAAAGTCTCTTGTGAGTTAAGTCTGATTAAGACATCACAATTTGTAAATTAAGCTATAGTATGATTACAGAGTGTAGACTGAACAAATAGTGCTTTCCTATGGATTGAAGTTTGTATTTTCTTAAGCTTTGCATTCCAAAATGTGCTAGCATTCTCTATTTCCAAAGGGCATGTTAAGCTAATTCCCCGTTATATATTTTTTGTGTTAAAAGTTATTTATACACAACTTGGTAAAACATACTAAATTTAACACATAATGAATTACATCCTGGGAATATCTTTATCAACAATCTGTAAATGGATAAGAAAGATTGTGCATTAGATTTATCAGATTGATTTTGCTTAGAATTGCAGTTACTCCTTGTCTAAATTGTCTATTTTTATACTATTATTAGATGCATTAATCTTTGTTGTTGTCCTATCTAATCATTTTTTTTATTTTGCAATGTGTAAAGAAACTGGTGCATTTTTATGATACCCATGCTTCAAGTGACTCTATGGCTTAAGCTGTTCCTTGAAAAATTAAATGCTATGCAAACAAAATATGTTCTGTGCTTTGAGGTACATTTGTCAGTTTGGTGTTTGCTTCTAGTAACATCTGTGGCCAGTTAGCTCAGTTGGTTAGAGCGTGGTGCTCGTAATGCCAAGGTCATGGGTTTGATCCCTGTTTTGGCTACTTGCTTTTCTTGATGGACAAGAATGGAATAAGCTCATCGGTGTAGCATGAATACTTGAAAATATAATAGACACATATATCACAAAATCTCTTCAAATCCATATCAGAAGCCAGCATGAGTGTCATCCTTTGGCTGATGAAGATTTTTTTCTACATGGCTCATTGACTTTTGTCTCAAATCGAGCAATATGGCATACCTAAGATTTGCAAGGGCAAATTAATCAGTTATTATATTGCTGCTCAAACATAGAGGGCACTAGGTGTTGCTAGAAGAAGAAGATACGTTCTCCCCTCTCATTAGTGCACACTGAAGTAAAAAAAATTAAAATGGAGAATTTCTAAACACCTGAGCACAAGTAATGGATCTCTGATTTCTTATTGCATCTTTTCTTATTTCCAAATATTTGACATACTTCTGATTTGAAAAGTTTAAAAATGAGTTTAGACAAAGGACACCACTGAAAATTATGGAATTTATATGAATTGTAAATGAAGATTTGCAATACTCATACTTTGAATGAAAATGGAGCTTTAAACAAAAGGAGAAATAATCAACATTAGGTCCCACCGAGATTTGAACTCAGATTACTGGATTCAAAGTCCAGAGTGCTAACCATTACACCATGGAACCCTCAACTGAGCAAAGACTTCTACTGAACTGAGCTCATCTTTTAAATGCAAAGAAAAGAAATTCAATACTTTATATATATGATTTGAAGTTTCTAATAAGCTCAGGGATGCAATAGGTGTTATGTAGAATATTTGTCTAAAACCAATGATAATATATAAAAAGTAACCTATTTTTAAGGAGAAGATAAATACTAGAAACCCAAATGCCTAGGACCAATTTCAGTTGGAGCATCACCCCTTATGTTATCCTAGCATTGAATTGACAGTTTTTCTGTATTGTCATATTTGCATATCTGGCACTTACAATTGTTTCAAGATTTATAACAGAGGACTGCCTTGTTTTATAGATTAAGGATGAAAGTCTCTTGTGAGTTAAGTCTGATTATGACATCACAATTTGTAAATTAAGCTATAGTATGATTACAGAGTGTAGACTGAACAAAAAGTGCTTTCCTTTGGATTGAAGTTTGTATTTTCTTAAGCTTTGCATTCCAAAATGTGCTAGCATTTTCTATTACCATAGGGCACATTAAGCTACTTCCCCCATTATATATTTTTTGTGTTAAAAGTTATTTATACACAACTTGGTAAAACATACTAAATTTAACACATAATGAATTACATCCTGGGATTATCTTTATCAACATTCTGTTAATGGATAAGAAAGATTGTGCATTAGATTTATCAGATTGATTTTGCTTAGAATTGCATTTACTCCTTGTTTAAATTGTCTATTTTTATACTATTATTAGATGCATTAATCTTTGTTGTTATCCTATCTAATCATTTTTTTTATTTTGCAATGTGGAAAGAAACTTGAGCATTTTTATGATACCCATGCTTCAAGTGACTCTATGGCTTAAGCTGTTCCTTGAAAAATTAAATGCTATGCAAACAAAATATGTTCTGTGCTTTGAGGTACACTTGCCAGTTTTGTGTTTGCTGTTTGTAATATTTGTGGCCAGTTAGCTCAGTTGGTTAGAGCATAGTGCTCATAATGCCAAGGTCATGGGTTCGATCCCTGTTTTGGCAATTTGCTTTTCTTGATGGACAAGAATGGAATAAGCTCATCGGTATAGCATGAATACTTGAAAACATAATAAACACATATATCACAAAATCTCTTCAATTCCATATCAGAAGCCAGCATGAGTGTCATCCTTTGGCTGATGAAGATTTTTCTCTACATGGCTCATTGACTTTTTTCTCAAATCGAGCATTATGGCATACCTAAGATTTGCAAGGGCAAATTAATCAGTAATTATATTGCTGCTCAAACATAGAGGGCACTAGGTGTTACTAGAAGAAGATGATACGTTCTCCCCTCCCATTAGTGCACACTGAAGTAAAAAAAAAAAAAAAATGGAGAATTTCTAAACACCAGAGCACAAGTAATGGATCTCAGCATTCTTATTGCATCTTTTCTTATTTCCAAATATTTGACATACTTCTGATTTGAAAAGTTTAAAAATGAGTTTAGACAAAGGACACCACTGAAAATGATGGAATTTATATGTTTTGTAAATTAAGATTTGCAATACTCATACTTTGAATGAAAATGGAGCTTTAAACAAAAGAAGAAATAATCAACATTAGATCCCACCGAGATTTGAACTCGGATTACTGGATTCAAAGTCTAGAGTGCTAACCATTACACCATGGAACCCTCAACTGAGCAAAGCCTTCTACTGAACTGAGCTCATCTTTTAAATTCAAAGAAAAGAAATTCAATACTTTATATATATGATTTCAAGTTTATAATAAGCTCAGGGATGCAATAGGTGTTATGTAGAATATTTGTCTAAAACCAATGATAATATATAAAAAGTAACCTATTTTTAAGGAGAAGATAAATACTAGAAACCCAAATGCCTAGGACCAATTTCAGTTGGAGCATCAACCCTTATGTTATCCTAGCATTGAATTGACAGTTTTTCTGTATTGTCATATTTGCATATCATCCGCTTACAATTGTTTCAAGCTTTATAACAGAGGACTGCCTTTTTTTATAGACCAAGGATGAAAGTCTCTTGTGAGTTAAGTCTGATTATGACATCACAATTTGTAAATTAAGCTATAGTATGATTACAGAGTGTAGACTGAACAAATAGTGCTTTCCTATGGATTGAAGTTTGTATTTTCTTAAGCTTTGCATTCCAAAATGTGCTAGCATTCTCTATTTCCAAAGGGCATGTTAAGCTAATTCCCCGTTATATATTTTTTGTGTTAAAAGTTATTTATACACAACTTGGTAAAACATACTAAATTTAACACATAATGAATTACATCCTGGGATTATCTTTATCAACAATCTGTAAATGGATTAGAAAGATTGTGCATTAGATTTATCAGATTGATTTTGCTTAGAATTGCATTTACTCCTTGTCTAAATTGTCTATTTTTATACTATTATTAGATGCATTAATCTTTGTTGTTGTCCTATCTAATCATTTTTTTTTTATTTTGCAATGTGGAAAGAAACTGGTGCATTTTTATGATACTCATGCTTCAAGTGACTCTATGGCTTAAGCTGTTCCTTGAAAAATTAAATGCTATGCAAACAAAATATGTTCTGTGCTTTGAGGTACATTTGTCAGTTTTGTGTTTGCTTCTAGTAACATCTGTGGCCAGTTAGCTCAGTTGGTTAGAGCGTGGCGCTCGTAATGCCAAGGTCATGGGTTCGATCCCTGTTTTGGCTAACTGCTTTTCTTGATGGACAAGAATGGAATAAGCTCATCGGTATAGCATGAATACTTGAAAACATAATAAACACATATATCACAAAATCTCTTCAATTCCATATCAGAAGCCAGCATGAGTGTCATCCTTTGGCTGATGAAGATTTTTCTCTACATGGCTCATTGACTTTTGTCTCAAATCGAGCATTATGGCATAACTAAGATTTGCAAGGGCAAATTCATCAGTTATTATATTGCTGCTCAAACATAGAGGGCACTAGGTGTTACTAGAAGAAGAAGATACGTTCTCCCCTCCCATTAGTGCACACTGAAGTAAAAAAAAAAAATGGAGAATTTCTAAACACCAGAGCACAAGTAATGGATCTCAGCATTCTTATTGCATCTTTTCTTATTTCCAAATATTTGACTTACTTCTGATTTGAAAAGTTTAAAAATGAGTTTAGACAAAGGACACAACTGAAAATGATGGAATTTATATGTTTTGTAAATGAAGATTTGCAAAACTCATACTTTGAATGAAAATGGAGCTTTAAACAAAAGAAGAAATAATCAACATTAGGTCCCACCGAGATTTGAACTCGGATTACTGGATTCAAAATCCAGAGTGCGAACCATTACACCATGGAACCCTCAACTGAGCAAAGACTTCTACTGAACTGAGCTCATCTTTTAAATTCAAAGAAAAGAAATTCAATACTTTATATATATATGATTTCAAGTTTATAATAAGCTCAGGGATGCAATAGGTGTTATGTAGAATATTTGTCTAAAACCAATGATAATATATAAAAAGTAACCTATTTTTAAGGAGAAGATAAATACTAGAAACCCAAATGCCTAGGACCAATTTCAGTTGGAGCATCACCCCTTATTTTATCCTAGCATTGAATTGACAGTTTTTCTGTATTGTCATATTTGCATATCATCCGCTTACAATTGTTGCAAGCTTTATAACAGAGGACTGCCTTTTTTTATAGACCAAGGATGAAAGTCTCTTGTGAGTTAAGTCTGATTATGACATCACAATTTGTAAATTAAGCTATAGTATGATTACAGAGTGTAGACTGAACAAATAGTGCTTTCCTATGGATTGAAGTTTGTATTTTCTTAAGCTTTGCATTCCAAAATGTGCTAGCATTCTCTATTTCCAAAGGGCATGTTAAGCTAATTCCCCGTTATATATTTTTTGTGTTAAAAGTTATTTATACACAACTTGGTAATACATACTAAATTTAACACATAATGAATTACATCCTGGGATTATCTTTATCAACAATCTGTAAATGGATTAGAAAGATTGTGCATTAGATTTATCAGATTGATTTTGCTTAGAATTGCATTTACTCCTTGTCTAAATTGTCTATTTTTATACTATTATTAGATGCATTAATCTTTGTTGTTGTCCTATCTAATCATTTTTTTTTATTTTGCAATGTGGAAAGAAACTGGTGCATTTTTATGATACCCATGCTTCAAGTGACTCTATGGCTTAAGCTGTTCCTTGAAAAATTAAATGCTATGCAAACAAAATATGTTCTGTGCTTTGAGGTACATTTGTCAGTTTTGTGTTTGCTTCTAGTAACATCTGTGGCCAGTTAGCTCAGTTGGTTAGAGTGTGGCGCTCGTAATGCCAAGGTCATGGGTTCGATCCCTGTTTTGGCTAATTGCTTTTCTTGATGGACAAGAATGGAATAAGCTCATCGGTATAGCATGAATACTTGAAAACATAATAAACACATATATCACAAAATCTCTTCAATTCCATATCAGAAGCCAGCATGAGTGTCATCCTTTGGCTGATGAAGATTTTTCTCTACATGGCTCATTGACTTTTGTCTCAAATTGAGCATTATGGCATAACTAAGATTTGCAAGGGCAAATTAATCAGTTATTATATTGCTGCTCAAACATAGAGGGCACTAGGTGTTACTAGAAGAAGAAGATACGTTCTCCCCTCCCATTAGTGCACACTGAAGTAAAAAAAAAATTAAAATGGAGAATTTCTAAACACCAGAGCACAAGTAATGGATCTCAGCATTCTTATTGCATCTTTTCTTATTTCCCAATTTTTTACATACTTCTGATTTGAAAAGTTTAAAAATGAGTTTAGACAAAGGACACAACAGAAAATGATGGAATTTATATGTTTTGTAAATGAAGATTTGCAATACTCATACTTTGAATGAAAATGGAGCTTTAAACAAAAGAAGAAATAATCAACATTAAGTCCCACCGAGATTTGAACTCTGATTACTGGATTCAAAGTCCAGAGTGCTAACCATTACACCATGGAACCCTCAACTGAGCAAAGACTTCTACTGAACTGAGCTCATCTTTTACATGCAAAGAAAAGAAATTTAATACTTTATATATATGATTTCAAGTTTATAATAAGCTCAGGGATGCAATAGGTGTTATGTAGAATATTTGTCTAAAACCAATGATAATATATAAAAAGTAACCTATTTTTAAGGAGAAGATAAATACTAGAAACCCAAATGCCTAGGACCATTTTCAGTTGGAGCATCACCCCTTATGTTATCCTAGCATTGAATTGACAGTTTTTCTGTAATGTCATATTTGCATATCAGGCGCTTACAATTGTTTCAAGCTTTATAACAGAGGACTGCCTTTTTTTATAGATTAAGGATGAAAGTCTCTTGTGAGTTAAGTCTGATTATGACATCACAATTTGTAAATTAAGCTATAGTATGATTACAGAGTGTAGACTGAACAAAAAGTGCTTTCCTATGAATTGAAGTTTGTATTTTCTTAAGCTTTGCATTCCAAAATGTGCTAGCATTCTCTATTTCCAAAGGGCACATTAAGCTACTTCCCCCATTATATATTTTTTGTGTTAAAAGTTATTTATACACAACTTGGTAAAACATACCAAATTTAACACATAATGAATTACATCCTGGGATTATCTTTATCAACATTCTGTTAATGGATAAGAAAGATTGTGCATTAGATTTATCAGATTGATTTTGCTTAGAATTGCATTTACTCCTTGTTTAAATTGTCTATTTTTATACTATTATTAGATGCATTAATCTTTGTTGTTATCCTATCTAATCATTTTTTTTATTTTGCAATGTGGAAAGAAACTGGAGCATTTTTATGATACCCATGCTTCAAGTTACTCTATGGCTTAAGCTGTTCCTTGAAAAATTAAATGCTATGCAAACAAAATATGTTCTGTGCTTTGAGGTACATTTGCCAGTTTTGTGTTTGCTGTTTGTAATATCTGTGGCCAGTTAGCTCAGTTGGTTAGAGCATAGTGCTCGCAATGCCAAGGTCATGGGTTCGATCCCTGTATTGGCCATTTGCTTTTCTTGATGGACAAGAATGGAATAAGCTCATTGGTATAGCATGAATACTTGAAAACATAATAAACACATATATCACAAAATATCTTCAATTCCATATCAGAAGCCAGCATGAGTGTCATCCTTTGGCTGATGAAGATTTTTCTCTACATTGCTCATTGACTTTTGTCTCAAATCGAGCAATATGGCATACCTAAGATTTGCAAGGGCATATTAATCAGTTAATATATTGCTGCTCAAACATAGAGGGCACTAGGTGTTACTAGAAGAAGAAGATACGTTCTCCCCTCTCATTAGTGCACACTGAAGTAAAAAAAAATTAAAATGGAGAATTTCTAAACACCTGAGCACAAGTAATGGATCTCTGATTTCTTATTGCATCTTTTCTTATTTCCAAATATTTGACATACTTCTGATTTGAAAAGTTTAAAAATGAGTTTAGACAAAGGACACCACTGAAAATTATGGAATTTATATGAATTGTAAATAAAGATTTGCAATACTCATACTTTGAATGAAAATGGAGCTTTAAACAAAAGGAGAAATAATCAACATTAGGTCCCACCGAGATTTGAACTCAGATTACTGGATTCAAAGTCCAGAGTGATAACTATTACACCATGGAACCATCAACTGAGCAAAGACTTCTACTGAACTGAGCTCATCTTTTAAATGCAAAGAAAAGAAATTCAATACTTTATATATATGATTTGAAGTTTCTAATAAGCTCAGGGATGCAATAGGTGTTATGTAGAATATTTGTCTAAAACCAATGATAATATATAAAAAGTAACCTATTTTTAAGGAGAAGATAAATACTAGAAACCCAAATGCCTAGGACCAAATTCAGTTGGAGCATCACCCCTTATGTTATCCTAGCATTGAATTGACAGTTTTTCTGTATTGTCATATTTGCATATCATCCGCTTACAATTGTTTCAAGCTTTATAACAGAGGACTGCCTTTTTTATAGACCAAGGATGAAAGTCTCTTGTGAGTTAAGTCTGATTATGACATCACAATTTGTAAATTAAGCTATAGTATGATTACAGAGTGTAGACTGAACAAATAGTGCTTTCCTATGGATTGAAGTTTATATTTTCTTAAGCTTTGCATTCCAAAATGTGCTAGCATTCTCTATTTCCAAAGGGCATGTTAAGCTAATTCCCCGTTATATATTTTTTGTGTTAAAAGTTATTTATACACAACTTGGTAAAACATACTAAATTTAACACATAATGAATTACATCCTGGGAATATCTTTATCAACAATCTGTAAATGGATAAGAAAGATTGTGCATTAGATTTATCAGATTGATTTTGCTTAGAATTGCAGTTACTCCTTGTCTAAATTGTCTATTTTTATACTATTATTAGATGCATTAATCTTTGTTGTTGTCCTATCTAATCATTTTTTTTATTTTGCAATGTGTAAAGAAACTGGTGCATTTTTATGATACCCATGCTTCAAGTGACTCTATGGTTTAAGCTGTTCCTTGAAAAATTAAATGCTATGCAAACAAAATATGTTCTGTGCTTTGAGGTACATTTGTCAGTTTGGTGTTTGCTTCTAGTAACATCTGTGGCCAGTTAGCTCAGTTGGTTAGAGCGTGGTGCTCGTAATGCCAAGGTCATGGGTTTGATCCCTGTTTTGGCTACTTGCTTTTCTTGATGGACAAGAATGGAATAAGCTCATCGGTGTAGCATGAATACTTGAAAATATAATAGACACATATATCACAAAATCTCTTCAAATCCATATCAGAAGCCAGCATGAGTGTCATCCTTTGGCTGATGAAGATTTTTTTCTACATGGCTCATTGACTTTTGTCTCAAATCGAGCAATATGGCATACCTAAGATTTGCAAGGGCAAATTAATCAGTTATTATATTGCTGCTCAAACATAGAGGGCACTAGGTGTTACTAGAAGAAGAAGATACGTTCTCCCCTCTCATTAGTGCACACTGAAGTAAAAAAAATTAAAATGGAGAATTTCTAAACACCTGAGCACAAGTAATGGATCTCTGATTTCTTATTGCATCTTTTCTTATTTCCAAATATTTGACATACTTCTGATTTGAAAAGTTTAAAAATGAGTTTAGACAAAGGACACCACTGAAAATTATGGAATTTATATGAATTATAAATGAAGATTTGCAATACTCATACTTTGAATGAAAATGGAGCTTTAAACAAAAGGAGAAATAATCAACATTAGGTCCCACCGAGATTTGAACTCGGATTACTGGATTCAAAGTCCAGAGTGATAACTATTACACCATGGAACCCTCAACTGAGCAAAGCCTTCTACTGAACTGAGCTCATCTTTTAAATGCAAAGAAAAGAAATTCAATACTTTATATATATGATTTGAAGTTTCTAATAAGCTCAGGGATGCAATAGGTGTTATGTAGAATATTTGTCTAAAACCAATGATAATATATAAAAAGTAACCTATTTTTAAGGAGAAGATAAATACTAGAAACCCAAATGCCTAGGACCAATTTCAGTTGGAGCATCACCCCTTATTTTATCCTAGCATTGAATTGACAGTTTTTCTGTATTGTCATATTTGCATATCAAGCGCTTACAATTGTTTCAAGCTTTATAACAGAGGACTGCCTTTTTTATAGATTAAGGATGAAAGTCTCTTGTGAGTTAAGTCTGATTATGACATCACAATTTGTAAATTAAGCTATAGTATGATTACAGAGTGTAGACTGAACAAAAAGTGCTTTCCTATGGATTGAAGTTTGTATTTTCTTAAGCTTTGCATTCCAAAATGTGCTAGCATTCTCTATTTCCAAAGGGCACATTAAGCTACTTCCCCCATTATATATTTTTTTGTGTTAAAAGTTATTTATACACAACTTGGTAAAACATACTAAATTTAACACATAATGAATTACATCCTGGGATTATCTTTATCAACATTCTGTTAATGGATAAGAAATATTGTGCATTAGATTTATCAGATTGATTTTGCTTAGAATTGCATTTACTCCTTGTTTAAATTGTCTATTTTTATACTATTATTAGATGCATTAATCTTTGTTGTTATCCTATCTGATCATTTTTTTTATTTTGCAATGTGGAAAGAAACTGGAGCATTTTTATGATACCCATGCTTCAAGTGACTCTATGGCTTAAGCTGTTCCTTGAAAAATTAAATGCTATGCAAACAAAATATGTTCTGTGCTTTGAGGTACATTTGCCAGTTTTGTGTTTGCTGCTTGTAATATCTGTGGCCAGTTAGCTCAGTTGGTTAGAGTATGTCGCTCGTAATGCCAAGGTCATGGGTTCGATCCCTGTATTGGCCATTTGCTTTTCTTGATGGACAAGAATGGAATAAGCTCATCGGTATAGCATGAATACTTGAAAACATAATAAACACATATATCACAAAATCTCTTCAATTCCATATCAGAAGCCAGCATGAGTGTCATCCTTTGGCTGATGAAGATTTTTCTCTACATGGCTCATTGACTTTTGTCTCAAATCGAGCATTATGGCATACCTAAGATTTGCAAGGGCAAATTAATCAGTTATTATATTGCTGCTCAAACATAGAGGGCACTAGGTGTTACTAGAAGAAGAAGATACGTTCTCCCCTCCCATTAGTGCACACTGAAGTAAAAAAAAAAAATGGAGAATTTCTAAACACCAGAGCACAAGTAATGGACCTCAGCATTCTTCTTGCATCTTTTCTTATTTCCAAATATTTGACATACTTCTGATCTGAAAAGTTTAAAAATGAGTTTAGACAAAGGACACAACTGAAAATGATGGAATTTATATGTTTTGTAAATGAAGATTTGCAAAACTCATACTTTGAATGAAAATGGAGCTTTAAACAAAAGAAGAAATAATCAACATTAGGTCCCTCCGAGATTTGAACTCGGATTACTGGATTCAAAGTCCAGAGTGCTAACCATTACACCATGGAACCCTCAGCTGAGCAAAGACTTCTACTGAACTGAGCTCATCTTTTAAATTCAAAGAAAAGAAATTCAATACTTTATATATATGATTTCAAGTTTATAATAAGCTCAGGGATGCAATAGGTGTTATGTAGAATATTTGTCTAAAACCAATGATAATTTATAAAAAGTAACCTATTTTTAAGGAGAAGATAAATACTAGAAACAAAACTGCCTAGGACCAATTTCAGTTGGAGCATCACCCCTTATGTTATCCTAGCATTGAATTGACAGTTTTTCTGTATTGTCATATTTGCATATCATCCGCTTACAATTGTTTCAAGCTTTATAACAGAGGACTGCCTTTTTTTATAGACCAAGGATGAAAGTCTCTTGTGAGTTAAGTCTGATTATGACATCACAATTTGTAAATTAAGCTATAGTATGATTACAGAGTGTAGACTGAACAAATAGTGCTTTCCTATGGATTGAAGTTTGTATTTTCTTAAGCTTTGCATTCCAAAATGTGCTAGCATTCTCTATTTCCAAAGGGCATGTTAAGCTAATTCCCCGTTATATATTTTTTGTGTTAAAAGTTATTTATACACAACTTGGTAAAACATACTAAATTTAACACATAATGAATTACATCCTGGGATTATCTTTATCAACAATCTGTAAATGGATAAGAAAGATTGTGCATTAGATTTATCAGATTGATTTTGCTTAGAATTGCATTTACTCCTTGTCTAAATTGTCTATTTTTATACTATTATTAGATGCATTAATCTTTGTTGTTGTCCTATCTAATCATTTTTTTTATTTTGCAATGTGGAAAGAAACTTGAGCATTTTTATGATACCCATGCTTCAAGTGACTCTATGGCTTAAGCTGTTCCTTGAAAAATTAAATGCTATGCAAACAAAATATGTTCTGTGCTTTGAGGTACATTTGCCAGTTTTGTGTTTGCTGTTTGTAATATCTGTGGCCAGTTAGCTCAGTTGGTTAGAGCATAGCGCTCGTAATGCCAAGGTCATGGGTTCGATCCCTGTTTTGGCAATTTGCTTTTCTTGATGGACAAGAATGGAATAAGCTCATCGGTATAGCATGAATACTTGAAAACATAATAAACACATATATCACAAAATCTCTTCAATTCCATATCAGAAGCCAGCATGAGTGTCATCCTTTGGCTGATGAAGATTTTTCTCTACATGGCTCATTGACTTTTGTCTCAAATCGAGCATTATGGCATACCTAAGATTTGCAAGGGCAAATTAATCAGTAATTATATTGCTGCTCAAACATAGAGGGCACTAGGTGTTACTAGAAGAAGATGATACGTTCTCCCCTCCCATTAGTGCACACTGAAGTAAAAAAAAAAAAAAAATGGAGAATTTCTAAACACCAGAGCACAAGTAATGGATCTCAGCATTCTTATTGCATCTTTTCTTATTTCCAAATATTTGACATACTTCTGATTTGAAAAGTTTAAAAATGAGTTTAGACAAAGGACACAACTGAAAATGATGGAATTTATATGTTTTGTAAATTAAGATTTGCAATACTCATACTTTGAATGAAAATGGAGCTTTAAACAAAAGAAGAAATAATCAACATTAGGTCCCACCGAGATTTGAACTCGGATTACTGGATTCAAAGTTCAGAGTGCTAACCATTACACCATGGAACCCTCAACTGAGCAAAGACTTCTACTGAACTGAGCTCATCTTTTAAATTCAAAGAAAAGAAATTCAATACTTTATATATATGATTTCAAGTTTATAATAAGCTCAGGGATGCAATAGGTGTTATGTAGAATATTTGTCTAAAACCAATGATAATATATAAAAAGTAACCTATTTTTAAGGAGAAGATAAATACTAGAAACCCAAATACCTAGGACCAATTTCAGTTGGAGCATCAACCCTTATGTTATCCTAGCATTGAATTGACAGTTTTTCTGTATTGTCATATTTGCATATCATCCGCTTACAATTGTTTCAAGCTTTATAACAGAGGACTGCCTTTTTTTATAGACCAAGGATGAAAGTCTCTTGTGAGTTAAGTCTGATTATGACATCACAATTTGTAAATTAAGCTATAGTATGATTACAGAGTGTAGACTGAACAAATAGTGCTTTCCTATGGATTGAAGTTTGTATTTTCTTAAGCTTTGCATTCCAAAATGTGCTAGCATTCTCTATTTCCAAAGGGCATGTTAAGCTAATTCCCCGTTATATATTTTTTGTGTTAAAAGTTATTTATACACAACTTGGTAAAACATACTAAATTTAACACATAATGAATTACATCCTGGGATTATCTTTATCAACAATCTGTAAATGGATTAGAAAGATTGTGCATTAGATTTATCAGATTGATTTTGCTTAGAATTGCATTTACTCCTTGTCTAAATTGTCTATTTTTATACTATTATTAGATGCATTAATCTTTGTTGTTGTCCTATCTAATAATTTTTTTTTATTTTGCAATGTGGAAAGAAACTGGTGCATTTTTATGATACCCATGCTTCAAGTGACTCTATGGCTTAAGCTGTTCCTTGAAAAATTAAATGCTATGCAAACAAAATATGTTCTGTGGTTTGAGGTACATTTGTCAGTTTTGTGTTTGCTTCTAGTAACATCTGTGGCCAGTTAGCTCAGTTGGTTAGAGCGTGGCGCTCGTAATGCCAAGGTCATGGGTTCAATCCCTGTTTTGGCTAATTGCTTTTCTTGATGGACAAGAATGGAATAAGCTCATCGGTATAGCATGAATACTTGAAAACATAATAAACACATATATCACAAAATCTCTTCAATTCCATATCAGAAGCCAGCATGAGTGTCATCCTTTGGCTGATGAAGATTTTTCTCTACATGGCTCATTGACTTTTGTCTCAAATCGAGCATTATGGCATAACTAAGATTTGCAAGGGCAAATTAATCAGTTATTATATTGCTGCTCAAACATAGAGGGCACTAGGTGTTACTAGAAGAAGAAGATACGTTCTCCCCTCCCATTAGTGCACACTGAAGTAAAAAAAAAAAAATGGAGAATTTCTAAACACCAGAGCACAAGTAATGGATCTCAGCATTCTTATTGCATCTTTTCATATTTCCAAATATTTGACATACTTCTGATTTGAAAAGTTTAAAAATGAGTTTAGACAAAGGACACAACTGAAAATGATGGAATTTATATGTTTTGTAAATGAAGATTTGCAAAACTCATACTTTGAATGAAAATGGAGCTTTAAACAAAAGAAGAAATAATCAACATTAGGTCCCACCGAGATTTGAACTCGGATTACTGGATTCAAAGTCCAGAGTGCTAACCATTACACCATGGAACCCTCAACTGAGCAAAGACTTCTACTGAACTGAGCTCATCTTTTAAATTCAAAGAAAAGAAATTCAATACTTTATATATATATGATTTCAAGTTTATAATAAGCTCAGGGATGCAATAGGTGTTATGTAGAATATTTGTCTAAAACCAATGATAATATATAAAAAGTAACCTATTTTTAAGGAGAAGATAAATACTAGAAACCCAAATGCCTAGGACCAATTTCAGTTGGAGCATCACCCCTTATTTTATCCTAGCATTGAATTGACAGTTTTTCTGTATTGTCATATTTGCATATCATCCGCTTACAATTGTTGCAAGCTTTATAACAGAGGACTGCCTTTTTTTATAGACCAAGGATGAAAGTCTCTTGTGAGTTAAGTCTGATTATGACATCACAATTTGTAAATTAAGCTATAGTATGATTACAGAGTGTAGACTGAACAAATAGTGCTTTCCTATGGATTGAAGTTTGTATTTTCTTAAGCTTTGCATTCCAAAATGTGCTAGCATTCTCTATTTCCAAAGGGCATGTTAAGCTAATTCCCCATTATATATTTTTTGTGTTAAAAGTTATTTATACACAACTTGGTAAAACATACTAAATTTAACACATAATGAATTACATCCTGGGATTATCTTTATCAACAATCTGTAAATGGATAAGAAAGATTGTGCATTAGATTTATCAGATTGATTTTGCTTAGAATTGCATTTACTCCTTGTCTAAATTGTCTATTTTTATACTATTATTAGATGCATTAATCTTTGTTGTTGTCCTATCTAATCATTTTTTTTTATTTTGCAATGTGGAAAGAAACTGGTGCATTTTTATGATACCCATGCTTCAAGTGACTCTATGGCTTAAGCTGTTCCTTGAAAAATGAAATGCTATGCAAACAAAATTTGTTCTATGCTTTGAGGTATATTTGTCAGTTTTGTGTTTGCTTCTAGTAACATCTGTGGCCAGTTAGCTCAGTTGGTTAGAGCGTAGCGCTCGTAATGCCAAGGTCATGGGTTCGATCCCTGTATTGGCAATTTGCTTTTCTTGATGGACAAGAATGGAATAAGCTCATCGGTATAGCATGAATACTTGAAAACATAATAAACACATATATCACAAAATCTCTTCAATTCCATATCAGAAGCCAGCATGAGTGTCATCCTTTGGCTGATGAAGATTTTTCTCTACATGGCTCATTGACTTTTGTCTCAAATCGAGCATTATGGCATACCTAAGATTTGCAAGGGCAAATTAATCAGTAATTATATTGCTGCTCAAACATAGAGGGCACTAGGTGTTACTAGAAGAAGATGATACGTTCTCCCCTCCCATTAGTGCACACTGAAGTAAAAAAAAAAAAATGGAGAATTTCTAAACACCAGAGCACAAGTAATGGATCTCAGCATTCTTATTGCATCTTTTCTTATTTCCAAATATTTGACATACTTCTGATTTGAAAAGTTTAAAAATGAGTTTAGACAAAGGACACAACTGAAAATGATGGAATTTATATGTTTTGTAAATGAAGATTTGCAATACTCATACTTTGAATGAAAATGGAGCTTTAAACAAAAGAAGAAATAATCAACATTAGGTCCCACCGAGATTTGAACTTGGATTACTGGATTCAAAGTCCAGAGTGCTAACCATTACACCATGGAACCCTCAACTGAGCAAAGACTTCTACTGAACTGAGCTCATCTTTTAAATTCAAAGAAAAGAAATTCAATACTTTATATATATGATTTCAAGTTTATAATAAGCTCAGGGATGCAATAGGTGTTATGTAGAATATTTGTCTAAAACCAATGATAATATATAAAAAGTAACCTATTTTTAAGGAGAAGATAAATACTAGAAACCCAAATGCCTAGGACCAATTTCAGTTGGAGCATCACCCCTTATGTTATCCTAGCATTGAATTGACAGTTTTTCTGTATTGTCATATTTGCATATCAGCCGCTTACAATTGTTTCAAGCTTTATAACAGAGGACTGCCTTTTTTTATAGACCAAGGATGAAAGTCTCTTGTGAGTTAAGTCTGATTATGACATCACAATTTGTAAGTTAAGCTATAGTATGATTACAGAGTGTAGACTGAACAAATAGTGCTTTCCTATGGATTGAAGTTTGTATTTTCTTAAGCTTTGCATTCCAAAATGTGCTAGCATTCTCTATTTCCAAAGGGCATGTTAAGCTAATTCCCCGTTATATATTTTTTGTGTTAAAAGTTATTTATACACAACTTGGTAAAACATACTAAATTTAACACATAATGAATTACATCCTGGGATTATCATTATCAACAATCTGTAAATGGATAAGAAAGATTGTGCATTAGATTTATCAGATTGATTTTGCTTAGAATTGCATTTACTCCTTGTCTAAATTGTCTATTTTTATACTATTATTAGATGCATTAATCTTTGTTGTTGTCCTATCTAATCATTTTTTTTATTTTGCAATGTGGAAAGAAACTTGAGCATTTTTATGATACCCATGCTTCAAGTGACTCTATGGCTTAAGCTGTTCCTTGAAAAATTAAATGCTATGCAAACAAAATATGTTCTGTGCTTTGAGGTACATTTGCCAGTTTTGTGTTTGCTGTTTGTAATATCTGTGGCCAGTTAGCTCAGTTGGTTAGAGCATATCGCTAGTAATGCCAAGGTCATGGGTTCGATCCCTGTTTTGGCAATTTGCTTTTCTTGATGGACAAGAATGGAATAAGCTCATCGGTATAGCATGAATACTTGAAAACATAATAAACACATATATCACAAAATCTCTTCAATTCCATATCAGAAGCCAGCATGAGTGTCATCCTTTGGCTGATGAAGATTTTTCTCTACATGGCTCATTGACTTTTGTCTCAAATCGAGCATTATGGCATACCTAAGATTTGCAAGGGCAAATTAATCAGTAATTATATTGCTGCTCAAACATAGAGGGCACTAGGTGTTACTAGAAGAAGATGATACGTTCTCCCCTCCCATTAGTGCACACTGAAGTAAAAAAAAAAAAAATGGAGAATTTCTAAACACCAGAGCACAAGTAATGGATCTCAGCATTCTTATTGCATCTTTTCTTATTTCCAAATATTTGACATACTTCTGATTTGAAAAGTTTAAAAATGAGTTTAGACAAAGGACACAACTGAAAATGATGGAATTTATATGTTTTGTAAATTAAGATTTGCAATACTCATACTTTGAATGAAAATGGAGCTTTAAACAAAAGAAGAAATAATCAACATTAGGTCCCACCGAGATTTGAACTCGGATTACTGGATTCAAAGTCCAGAGTGCTAACCATTACACCATGGAACCCTCAACTGAGCAATGACTTCTACTGAACTGAGCTCATCTTTTAAATTCAAAGAAAAGAAATTCAATACTTTATATATATGATTTCAAGTTTATAATAAGCTCAGGGATGCAATAGGTGTTATGTAGAATATTTGTCTAAAACCAATGATAATATATAAAAAGTAACCTATTTTTAAGGAGAAGATAAATACTAGAAACCCAAATGCCTAGGACCAATTTCAGTTGGAGCATCAACCCTTATGTTATCCTAGCATTGAATTGACAGTTTTTCTGTATTGTCATATTTGCATATCATCCGCTTACAATTGTTTCAAGCTTTATAACAGAGGACTGCCTTTTTTTATAGACCAAGGATGAAAGTCTCTTGTGAGTTAAGTCTGATTATGACATCACAATTTGTAAATTAAGCTATAGTATGATTACAGAGTGTAGACTGAACAAATAGTGCTTTCCTATGGATTGAAGTTTGTATTTTCTTAAGCTTTGCATTCCAAAATGTGCTAGCATTCTCTATTTCCAAAGGGCATGTTAAGCTAATTCCCCGTTATATATTTTTTGTGTTAAAAGTTATTTATACACAACTTGGTAAAACATACTAAATTTAACACATAATGAATTACATCCTGGGATTATCTTTATCAACAATCTGTAAATGGATTAGAAAGATTGTGCATTAGATTTATCAGATTGATTTTGCTTAGAATTGCATTTACTCCTTGTCTAAATTGTCTATTTTTATACTATTATTAGATGCATTAATCTTTGTTGTTGTCCTATCTAATAATTTTTTTTTATTTTGCAATGTGGAAAGAAACTGGTGCATTTTTATGATACCCATGCTTCAAGTGACTCTATGGCTTAAGCTGTTCCTTGAAAAATTAAATTCTATGCAAACAAAATATGTTCTGTGCTTTGAGGTACATTTGTCAGTTTTGTGTTTGCTTCTAGTAACATCTGTGGCCAGTTAGCTCAGTTGGTTAGAGCATGGCGCTCGTAATGCCAAGGTCATGGGTTCGATCCCTGTTTTGGCTAATTGCTTTTCTTTATGGACAAGAATGGAATAAGCTCATCGGTATAGCATGAATACTTGAAAACATAATAAACACATATATCACAAAATCTCTTCAATTCCATATCAGAAGCCAGCATGAGTGTCATCCTTTGGCAGATGAAGATTTTTCTCTACATGGCTCATTGACTTTTGTCTCAAATCGAGCATTATGGCATAACTAAGATTTGCAAGGGCAAATTAATCAGTTATTATATCGCTGCTCAAACATAGAGGGCACTAGGTGTTACTAGAAGAAGAAGATACGTTCTCCCCTCCCATTAGTGCACACTGAAGTAAAAAAAAAAAAATGGAGAATTTCTAAACACCAGAGCACAAGTAATGGATCTCAGCATTCTTATTGCATCTTTTCTTATTTCCAAATATTTGACATACTTCTGATTTGAAAAGTTTAAAAATGAGTTTAGACAAAGGACACAACTGAAAATGATGGAATTTATATGTTTTGTAAATGAAGATTTGCAAAACTCATACTTTGAATGAAAATGGAGCTTTAAACAAAAGAAGAAATAATCAACATTAGGTCCCACTGAGATTTGAACTCGGATTACTGGATTCAAAGTCCAGAGTGCTAACCATTACACCATGGAACCCTCAACTGAGCAAAGACTTCTACTGAACTGATCTCATCTTTTAAATTCAAAGAAAAGAAATTCAATACTTTATATATATGATTTCAAGTTTATAATAAGCTCAGGGATGCAATAGGTGTTATGTAGAATATTTGTCTAAAACCAATGATAATATATTAAAAGTAACCTATTTTTAAGGAGAAGATAAATACTAGAAACCCAAATGCCTAGGACCAATTTCAGTTGGAGCATCACCCCTTATTTTATCCTAGCATTGAATTGACAGTTTTTCTGTATTGTCATATTTGCATATCATCCGCTTACAATTGTTGCAAGCTTTATAACAGAGGACTGCCTTTTTTTATAGACCAAGGATGAAAGTCTCTTGTGAGTTAAGTCTGATTATGACATCACAATTTGTAAATTAAGCTATAGTATGATTACAGAGTGTAGACTGAACAAATAGTGCTTTCCTATGGATTGAAGTTTGTATTTTCTTAAGCTTTGCATTCCAAAATGTGCTAGCATTCTCTATTTCCAAAGGGCATGTTAAGCTAATTCCCCGTTATATATTTTTTGTGTTAAAAGTTATTTATACACAACTTGGTAAAACATACTAAATTTAACACATAATGAATTACATCCTGGGATTATCTTTATCAACAATCTGTAAATGGATAAGAAAGATTGTGCATTAGATTTATCAGATTGATTTTGCTTAGAATTGCATTTACTCCTTGTCTAAATTGTCTATTTTTATACTATTATTAGATGCATTAATCTTTGTTGTTGTCCTATCTAATCATTTTTTTTATTTTGCAATGTGGAAAGAAACTGGTGCATTTTTATGATACCCATGCTTCAAGTGACTCTATGGCTTAAGCTGTTCCTTGAAAAATGAAATGCTATGCAAACAAAATTTGTTCTGTGCTTTGAGGTACATTTGTCAGTTTGGTGTTTGCTTCTAGTAACATCTGTGGCCAGTTAGCTCAGTTGGTTAGAGCGTAGCCCTCGTAATGCCAAGGTCATGGGTTCGATCCCTGTATTGGCAATTTGCTTTTCTTGATGGACAAGAATGGAATAAGCTCATCGGTATAGCATGAATACTTGAAAACATAATAAACACATATATCACAAAATCTCTTCAATTCCATATCAGAAGCCAGCATGAGTGTCATCCTTTGGCTGATGAAGATTTTTCTCTACATGGCTCATTGACTTTTGTCTCAAATCGAGCATTATGGCATACCTAAGATTTGCAAGGGCAAATTAATCAGTAATTATATTGCTGCTCAAACATAGAGGGCACTAGGTGTTACTAGAAGAAGAAGATACGTTCTCCCCTCCCAGTAGTGCACACTGAAGTAAAAAAAAAATTAAAATGG
Organism: Pseudophryne corroboree; assembly: GCF_028390025.1. Classification (NCBI taxonomy): domain Eukaryota; kingdom Metazoa; phylum Chordata; class Amphibia; order Anura; family Myobatrachidae; genus Pseudophryne; species Pseudophryne corroboree. The sequence goes on along the minus strand of NC_086454.1, from coordinate 165,497,322 downwards.
AGAATTTCTAAACACCAGAGCACAAGTAATGGATCTCAGCATTCTTATTGCATCTTTTCTTATTTCCCAATTTTTTACATACTTCTGATTTGAAAAGTTTAAAAATGAGTTTAGACAAAGGACACAACAGAAAATGATGGAATTTATATGTTTTGTAAATGAAGATTTGCAATACTCATACTTTGAATGAAAATGGAGCTTTAAACAAAAGAAGAAATAATCAACATTAAGTCCCACCGAGATTTGAACTCTGATTACTGGATTCAAAGTCCAGAGTGCTAACCATTACACCATAGAACCCTCAACTGAGCAAAGACTTCTACTGAACTGAGCTCATCTTTTACATGCAAAGAAAAGAAATTTAATACTTTATATATATGATTTCAAGTTTATAATAAGCTCAGGGATGCAATAGGTGTTATGTAGAATATTTGTCTAAAACCAATGATAATATATAAAAAGTAACCTATTTTTAAGGAGAAGATAAATACTAGAAACCCAAATGCCTAGGACCAATTTCAGTTGGAGCATCACCCCTTATGTTATCCTAGCATTGAATTGACAGTTTTTCTGTATTGTCATATTTGCATATCAGGCGCTTACAATTGTTTCAAGCTTTATAACAGAGGACTGCCTTTTTTTATAGATTAAGGATGAAAGTCTCTTGTGAGTTAAGTCTGATTATGACATCACAATTTGTAAATTAAGCTATAGTATGATTACAGAGTGTAGACTGAACAAAAAGTGCTTTCCTATGAATTGAAGTTTGTATTTTCTTAAGCTTTGCATTCCAAAATGTGCTAGCATTCTCTATTTCCAAAGGGCACATTAAGCTACTTCCCCCATTATATATTTTTTGTGTTAAAAGTTATTTATACACAACTTGGTAAAACATACCAAATTTAACACATAATGAATTACATCCTGGGATTATCATTATCAACATTCTGTTAATGGATAAGAAAGATTGTGCATTAGATTTATCAGATTGATTTTGCTTAGAATTGCATTTACTCCTTGTTTAAATTGTCTATTTTTATACTATTATTAGATGCATTAATCTTTGTTGTTATCCTATCTAATCATTTTTTTTATTTTGCAATGTGGAAAGAAACTGGAGCATTTTTATGATACCCATGCTTCAAGTTACTCTATGGCTTAAGCTGTTCCTTGAAAAATTAAATGCTATGCAAACAAAATATGTTCTGTGCTTTGAGGTACATTTGCCAGTTTTGTGTTTGCTGTTTGTAATATCTGTGGCCAGTTAGCTCAGTTGGTTAGAGCATAGTGCTCGCAATGCCAAGGTCATGGGTTCGATCCCTGTATTGGCCATTTGCTTTTCTTGATGGACAAGAATGGAATAAGCTCATCGGTATAGCATGAATACTTGAAAACATAATAAACACATATATCACAAAATATCTTCAATTCCATATCAGAAGCCAGCATGAGTGTCATCCTTTGGCTGATGAAGATTTTTCTCTACATTGCTCATTGACTTTTGTCTCAAATCGAGCAATATGGCATACCTAAGATTTGCAAGGGCATATTAATCAGTTAATATATTGCTGCTCAAACATAGAGGGCACTAGGTGTTACTAGAAGAAGAAGATACGTTCTCCCCTCTCATTAGTGCACACTGAAGTAAAAAAAAATTAAAATGGAGAATTTCTAAACACCTGAGCACAAGTAATGGATCTCTGATTTCTTATTGCATCTTTTCTTATTTCCAAATATTTGACATACTTCTGATTTGAAAAGTTTAAAAATGAGTTTAGACAAAGGACACCACTGAAAATTATGGAATTTATATGAATTGTAAATAAAGATTTGCAATACTCATACTTTGAATGAAAATGGAGCTTTAAACAAAAGGAGAAAAAATCAACATTAGGTCCCACCGAGATTTGAACTCAGATTACTGGATTCAAAGTCCAGAGTGATAACTATTACACCATGGAACCATCAACTGAGCAAAGACTTCTACTGAACTGAGCTCATCTTTTAAATGCAAAGAAAAGAAATTCAATACTTTATATATATGATTTGAAGTTTCTAATAAGCTCAGGGATGCAATAGGTGTTATGTAGAATATTTGTCTAAAACCAATGATAATATATAAAAAGTAACCTATTTTTAAGGAGAAGATAAATACTAGAAACCCAAATGCCTAGGACCAAATTCAGTTGGAGCATCACCCCTTATGTTATCCTAGCATTGAATTGACAGTTTTTCTGTATTGTCATATTTGCATATCATCCGCTTACAATTGTTTCAAGCTTTATAACAGAGGACTGCCTTTTTTTATAGACCAAGGATGAAAGTCTCTTGTGAGTTAAGTCTGATTATGACATCACAATTTGTAAATTAAGCTATAGTATGATTACAGAGTGTAGACTGAACAAATAGTGCTTTCCTATGGATTGAAGTTTGTATTTTCTTAAGCTTTGCATTCCAAAATGTGCTAGCATTCTCTATTTCCAAAGGGCATGTTAAGCTAATTCCCCGTTATATATTTTTTGTGTTAAAAGTTATTTATACACAACTTGGTAAAACATACTAAATTTAACACATAATGAATTACATCCTGGGAATATCTTTATCAACAATCTGTAAATGGATAAGAAAGATTGTGCATTAGATTTATCAGATTGATTTTGCTTAGAATTGCAGTTACTCCTTGTCTAAATTGTCTATTTTTATACTATTATTAGATGCATTAATCTTTGTTGTTGTCCTATCTAATCATTTTTTTTATTTTGCAATGTGTAAAGAAACTGGTGCATTTTTATGATACCCATGCTTCAAGTGACTCTATGGTTTAAGCTGTTCCTTGAAAAATTAAATGCTATGCAAACAAAATATGTTCTGTGCTTTGAGGTACATTTGTCAGTTTGGTGTTTGCTTCTAGTAACATCTGTGGCCAGTTAGCTCAGTTGGTTAGAGCATATCGCTTGTAATGCCAAGGGCATGGGTTCGATCCCTGTTTTGGCAATTTGCTTTTCTTGATGGACAAGAATGGAATAAGCTCATCGGTATAGCATGAATACTTGAAAACATAATAAACACATATATCACAAAATCTCTTCAATTCCATATCAGAAGCCAGCATGAGTGTCATCCTTTGGCTGATGAAGATTTTTCTCTACATGGCTCATTGACTTTTGTCTCAAATCGAGCATTATGGCATACCTAAGATTTGCAAGGGCAATCTAATCAGTAATTATATTGCTGCTCAAACATAGAGGGCACTAGGTGTTACTAGAAGAAGATGATACGTTCTCCCCTCCCATTAGTGCACACTGAAGTAAAAAAAAAAAAAATGGAGAATTTCTAAACACCAGAGCACAAGTAATGGATCTCAGCATTCTTATTGCATCTTTTCTTATTTCCAAATATTTGACATACTTCTGATTTGAAAAGTTTAAAAATGAGTTTAGACAAAGGACACAACTGAAAATGATGGAATTTATATGTTTTGTAAATTAAGATTTGCAATACTCATACTTTGAATGAAAATGGAGCTTTAAACAAAAGAAGAAATAATCAACATTAGGTCCCACCGAGATTTGAACTCGGATTACTGGATTCAAAGTCCAGAGTGCTAACCATTACACCATGGAACCCTGAACTGAGCAAAGACTTCTACTGAACTGAGCTCATCTTTTAAATTCAAAGAAAAGAAATTCAATACTTTATATATATGATTTCAAGTTTATAATAAGCTCAGGGATGCAATAGGTGTTATGTAGAATATTTGTCTAAAACCAATGATAATATATAAAAAGTAACCTATTTTTAAGGAGAAGATAAATACTAGAAACCCAAATGCCTAGGACCAATTTCAGTTGGAGCATCACCCCTTATGTTATCCTAGCATTGAATTGACAGTTTTTCTGTATTGTCATATTTGCATATCATCCGCTTACAATTGTTTCAAGCTTTATAACAGAGGACTGCCTTTTTTTATAGACCAAGGATGAAAGTCTCTTGTGAGTTAAGTCTGATTATGACATCACAATTTGTAAATTAAGCTATAGTATGATTACAGAGTGTAGACTGAACAAATAGTGCTTTCCTATGGATTGAAGTTTGTATTTTCTTAAGCTTTGCATTCCAAAATGTGCTAGCATTCTCTATTTCCAAAGGGCATGTTAAGCTAATTCCCCGTTATATATTTTTTGTGTTAAAAGTTATTTATACACAACTTGGTAAAACATACTAAATTTAACACATAATGAATTACATCCTGGGATTATCTTTATCAACAATCTGTAAATGGATTAGAAAGATTGTGCATTAGATTTATCAGATTGATTTTGCTTAGAATTGCATTTACTCCTTGTCTAAATTGTCTATTTTTATACTATTATTAGATGCATTAATCTTTGTTGTTGTCCTATCTAATAATTTTTTTTTATTTTGCAATGTGGAAAGAAACTGGTGCATTTTTATGATACCCATGCTTCAAGTGACTCTATGGCTTAAGCTGTTCCTTGAAAAATTAAAAGCTATGCAAACAAAATATGTTCTGTGCTTTGAGGTACATTTGTCAGTTTTGTGTTTGCTTCTAGTAACATCTGTGGCCAGTTAGCTCAGTTGGTTAGAGCGTGGCGCTCGTAATGCCAAGGTCATGGGTTCGATCCCTGTTTTGGCTAATTGCTTTTCTTGATGGACAAGAATGGAATAAGCTCATCGGTATAGCATGAATACTTGAAAACATAATAAACACATATATCACAAAATCTCTTCAATTCCATATCAGAAGCCAGCATGAGTGTCATCCTTTGGCAGATGAAGATTTTTCTCTACATGGCTCATTGACTTTTGTCTCAAATCGAGCATTATGGCATAACTAAGATTTGCAAGGGCAAATTAATCAGTTATTATATTGCTGCTCAAACATAGAGGGCACTAGGTGTTACTAGAAGAAGAAGATACGTTCTCCCCTCCCATTAGTGCACACTGAAGTAAAAAAAAAAAAAATGGAGAATTTCTAAACACCAGAGCACAAGTAATGGATCTCAGCATTCTTATTGCATCTTTTCTTATTTCCAAATATTTGACATACTTCTGATTTGAAAAGTTTAAAAATGAGTTTAGACAAAGGACACAACTGAAAATGATGGAATTTATATGTTTTGTAAATGAAGATTTGCAAAACTCATACTTTGAATGAAAATGGAGCTTTAAACAAAAGAAGAAATAATCAACATTAGGTCCCACCGAGATTTGAACTCGGATTACTGGATTCAAAGTCCAGAGTGCTAACCATTACACCATGGAACCCTCAACTGAGCAAAGACTTCTACTGAACTGATCTCATCTTTTAAATTCAAAGAAAAGAAATTCAATACTTTATATATATGATTTCAAGTTTATAATAAGCTCAGGGATGCAATAGGTGTTATGTAGAATATTTGTCTAAAACCAATGATAATATATTAAAAGTAACCTATTTTTAAGGAGAAGATAAATACTAGAAACCCAAATGCCTAGGACCAATTTCAGTTGGAGCATCACCCCTTATTTTATCCTAGCATTGAATTGACAGTTTTTCTGTATTGTCATATTTGCATATCATCCGCTTACAATTGTTGCAAGCTTTATAACAGAGGACTGCCTTTTTTTATAGACCAAGGATGAAAGTCTCTTGTGAGTTAAGTCTGATTATGACATCACAATTTGTAAATTAAGCTATAGTATGATTACAGAGTGTAGACTGAACAAATAGTGCTTTCCTATGGATTGAAGTTTGTATTTTCTTAAGCTTTGCATTCCAAAATGTGCTAGCATTCTCTATTTCCAAAGGGCATGTTAAGCTAATTCCCCGTTATATATTTTTTGTGTTAAAAGTTATTTATACACAACTTGGTAAAACATACTAAATTTAACACATAATGAATTACATCCTGGGATTATCTTTATCAACAATCTGTAAATGGATAAGAAAGATTGTGCATTAGATTTATCAGATTGATTTTGCTTAGAATTGCATTTACTCCTTGTCTAAATTGTCTATTTTTATACTATTATTAGATGCATTAATCTTTGTTGTTGTCCTATCTAATCATTTTTTTTATTTTGCAATGTGGAAAGAAACTGGTGCATTTTTATGATACCCATGCTTCAAGTGACTCTATGGCTTAAGCTGTTCCTTGAAAAATGAAATGCTATGCAAACAAAATTTGTTCTGTGCTTTGAGGTACATTTGTCAGTTTTGTGTTTGCTTCTAGTAACATCTGTGGCCAGTTAGCTCAGTTGGTTAGAGCGTAGCCCTCGTAATGCCAAGGTCATGGGTTCGATCCCTGTATTGGCAATTTGCTTTTCTTGATGGACAAGAATGGAATAAGCTCATCGGTATAGCATGAATACTTGAAAACATAATAAACACATATATCACAAAATCTCTTCAATTCCATATCAGAAGCCAGCATGAGTGTCATCCTTTGGCTGATGAAGATTTTTCTCTACATGGCTCATTGACTTTTGTCTCAAATCGAGCATTATGGCATACCTAAGATTTGCAAGGGCAAATTAATCAGTTATTATATTGCTGCTCAAACATAGAGGGCACTAGGTGTTACTAGAAGAAGAAGATACGTTCTCCCCTCCCAGTAGTGCACACTGAAGTAAAAAAAAAATAAAATGGAGAATTTCTAAACACCAGAGCACAAGTAATGGATCTCAGCATTCTTATTGCATCTTTTCTTATTTCCCAATTTTTTACATACTTCTGATTTGAAAAGTTTAAAAATGAGTTTAGACAAAGGACACAACAGAAAATGATGGAATTTATATGTTTTGTAAATGAAGATTTGCAATACTCATACTTTGAATGAAAATGGAGCTTTAAACAAAAGAAGAAATAATCAACATTAAGTCCCACCGAGATTTGAACTCTGATTACTGGATTCAAAGTCCAGAGTGCTAACCATTACACCATGGAACCCTCAACTGAGCAAAGACTTCTACTGAACTGAGCTCATCTTTTACATGCAAAGAAAAGAAATTTAATACTTTATATATATGATTTCAAGTTTATAATAAGCTCAGGGATGCAATAGGTGTTATGTAGAATATTTGTCTAAAACCAATGATAATATATAAAAAGTAACCTATTTTTAAGGAGAAGATAAATACTAGAAACCCAAATGCCTAGGACCAATTTCAGTTGGAGCATCACCCCTTATGTTATCCTAGCATTGAATTGACAGTTTTTCTGTATTGTCATATTTGCATATCAGGCGCTTACAATTGTTTCAAGCTTTATAACAGAGGACTGCCTTTTTTTATAGATTAAGGATGAAAGTCTCTTGTGAGTTAAGTCTGATTATGACATCACAATTTGTAAATTAAGCTATAGTATGATTACAGAGTGTAGACTGAACAAAAAGTGCTTTCCTATGAATTGAAGTTTGTATTTTCTTAAGCTTTGCATTCCAATATGTGCTAGCATTCTCTATTTCCAAAGGGCACATTAAGCTACTTCCCCCATTATATATTTTTTGTGTTAAAAGTTATTTATACACAACTTGGTAAAACATACCAAATTTAACACATAATGAATTACATCCTGGGATTATCATTATCAACATTCTGTTAATGGATAAGAAAGATTGTGCATTAGATTTATCAGATTGATTTTGCTTAGAATTGCATTTACTCCTTGTTTAAATTGTCTATTTTTATACTATTATTAGATGCATTAATCTTTGTTGTTATCCTATCTAATCATTTTTTTTATTTTGCAATGTGGAAAGAAACTGGAGCATTTTTAGGATACCCATGCTTCAAGTTACTCTATGGCTTAAGCTGTTCCTTGAAAAATTAAATGCTATGCAAACAAAATATGTTCTGTGCTTTGAGGTACATTTGCCAGTTTTGTGTTTGCTGTTTGTAATATCTGTGGCCAGTTAGCTCAGTTGGTTAGAGCATAGTGCTCGCAATGCCAAGGTCATGGGTTCGATCCCTGTATTGGCCATTTGCTTTTCTTGATGGACAAGAATGGAATAAGCTCATCGGTGTAGCATGAATACTTGAAAACATAATAAACACATATATCACAAAATATCTTCAATTCCATATCAGAAGCCAGCATGAGTGTCATCCTTTGGCTGATGAAGATTTTTCTCTACATTGCTCATTGACTTTTGTCTCAAATCGAGCAATATGGCATACCTAAGATTTGCAAGGGCATATTAATCAGTTAATATATTGCTGCTCAAACATAGAGGGCACTAGGTGTTACTAGAAGAAGAAGATACGTTATCCCCTCTCATTAGTGCACACTGAAGTAAAAAAAAATTAAAATGGAGAATTTCTAAACACCTGAGCACAAGTAATGGATCTCTGATTTCTTATTGCATCTTTTCTTATTTCCAAATATTTGACATACTTCTGATTTGAAAAGTTTAAAAATGAGTTTAGACAAAGGACACCACTGAAAATTATGGAATTTATATGAATTGTAAATAAAGATTTGCAATACTCATACTTTGAATGAAAATGGAGCTTTAAACAAAAGGAGAAATAATCAACATTAGGTCCCACCGAGATTTGAACTCAGATTACTGGATTCAAAGTCCAGAGTGATAACTATTACACCATGGAACCATAAACTGAGCAAAGATTTCTACTGAACTGAGCTCATCTTTTAAATGCAAAGAAAAGAAATTCAATACTTTATATATATGATTTGAAGTTTCTAATAAGCTCAGGGATGCAATACGTGTTATGTAGAATATTTGTCTAAAACCAATGATAATATATAAAAAGTAACCTATTTTTAAGGAGAAGATAAATACTAGAAACCCAAATGCCTAGGACCAATTTCAGTTGGAGCATCACCCCTTATGTTATCCTAGCATTGAATTGACAGTTTTTCTGTATTGTCATATTTGCATATCATCCGCTTACAATTGTTTCAAGCTTTATAACAGAGGACTGCCTTTTTTTATAGACCAAGGATGAAAGTCTCTTGTGAGTTAAGTCTGATTATGACATCACAATTTGTAAATTAAGCTATAGTATGATTACAGAGTGTAGACTGAACAAATAGTGCTTTCCTATGGATTGAAGTTTGTATTTTCTTAAGCTTTGCATTCCAAAATGTGCTAGCATTCTCTATTTCCAAAGGGCATGTTAAGCTAATTCCCCGTTATATATTTTTTGTGTTAAAAGTTATTTATACACAACTTGGTAAAACATACTAAATTTAACACATAATGAATTACATCCTGGGAATATCTTTATCAACAATCTTTAAATGGATAAGAAAGATTGTGCATTAGATTTATCAGATAGATTTTGCTTAGAATTGCAGTTACTCCTTGTCTAAATTGTCTATTTTTATGCTATTATTAGATGCATTAATCTTTGTTGTTGTCCTATCTAATCATTTTTTTTATTTTGCAATGTGTAAAGAAACTGGTGCATTTTTATGATACCCATGCTTCAAGTGACTCTATGGCTTAAGCTGTTCCTTGAAAAATTAAATGCTATGCAAACAAAATATGTTCTGTGCTTTGAGGTACATTTGTCAGTTTGGTGTTTGCTTCTAGTAACATCTGTGGCCAGTTAGCTCAGTTGGTTAGAGCGTGGTGCTCGTAATGCCAAGGTCATTGGTTTGATCCCTGTTTAGGCTACTTGCTTTTCTTGATGGACAAGAATGGAATAAGCTCATCGGTGTAGCATGAATACTTGAAAATATAATAGACACATATATCACAAAATCTCTTCAAATCCATATCAGAAGCCAGCATGAGTGTCATCCTTTGGCTGATGAAGATTTTTTTCTACATGGCTCATTGACTTTTGTCTCAAATCGAGCAATATGGCATACCTAAGATTTGCAAGGGCAAATTAATCAGTTATTATTTTGCTGCTCAAACATAGAGGGCACTAGGTGTTACTAGAAGAAGAAGATACGTTCTCCCCTCTCATTAGTGCACACTGAAGTAAAAAAAATTAAAATGGAGAATTTCTAAACACCTGAGCACAAGTAATGGATCTCTGATTTCTTATTGCATCTTTTCTTATTTCCAAATATTTGACATACTTCTGATTTGAAAAGTTTAAAAATAAGTTTAGACAAAAGACACCACTGAAAATTATGGAATTTATATGAATTGTAAATGAAGATTTGCAATACTCATACTTTGAATGAAAATGGAGCTTTAAACAAAAGGAGAAATAATCAACATTAGGTCCCACCGAGATTTGAACTCGGATTACTGGATTCAAAGTCCAGAGTGATAACTATTACACCATGGAACCCTCAACTGAGCAAAGACTTCTACTGAACTGAGCTCATCTTTTAAATGCAAAGAAAAGAAATTCAATACTTTATATATATATGATTTGAAGTTTCTAATAAGCTCAGGGATGCAATAGGTGTTATGTAGAATATTTGTCTAAAACCAATGATAATATATAAAAAGTAACCTATTTTTAAGGAGAAGATAAATACTAGAAACCCAAATGCCTAGGACCAATTTCAGTTGGAGCATCACCCCTTATATTATCCTAGCATTGAATTGACAGTTTTTCTGTATTGTCATATTTGCATATCAAGCGCTTACAATTGTTTCAAGCTTTATAACAGAGGACTGCCTTTTTTATAGATTAAGGATGAAAGTCTCTTGTGAGTTAAGTCTGATTATGACATCACAATTTGTAAATTAAGCTATAGTATGATTACAGAGTGTAGACTGAACAAAAAGTGCTTTCCTATGGATTGAAGTTTGTATTTTCTTAAGCTTTGCATTCCAAAATGTGCTAGCATTCTCTATTTCCAAAGGGCACATTAAGCTACTTCCCCCATTATATATTTTTTGTGTTAAAAGTTATTTATACACAACTTGGTAAAACATACTAAATTTAACACATAATGAATTACATCCTGGGATTATCTTTATCAACATTCTGTTAATGGATAAGAAATATTGTGCATTAGATTTATCAGATTGATTTTGCTTAGAATTGCATTTACTCCTTGTTTAAATTGTCTATTTTTATACTATTATTAGATGCATTAATCTTTGTTGTTATCCTATCTAATCATTTTTTTTATTTTGCAATGTGGAAAGAAACTGGAGCATTTTTATGATACCCATGCTTCAAGTGACTCTATGGCTTAAGCTGTTCCTTTAAAAAATTAAATGCTATGCAAACAAAATATGTTCTGTGCTTTGAGGTACATTTGCCAGTTTTGTGTTTGCTGTTTGTAATATCTGTGGCCAGTTAGCTCAGTTGGTTAGAGCATATCGCTCGTAATGCCAAGGTCATGGGTTCGATCCCTGTATTGGCCATTTGCTTTTCTTGATGGACAAGAATGGAATAAGCTCATCGGTATAGCATGAATACTTGAAAACATAATAAACACATATATCACAAAATCTCTTCAATTCCATATCAGAAGCCAGCATGAGTGTCATCCTTTGGCTGATGAAGATTTTTCTCTACATGGCTCATTGACTTTTGTCTCAAATCGAGCATTATGGCATACCTAAGATTTGCAAGGGCAAATTAATCAGTTATTATATTGCTGCTCAAACATAGAGGGCACTAGGTGTTACTAGAAGAAGAAGATACGTTCTCCCCTCCCATTAGTGCACACTGAAGTAAAAAAAAATTAAAATGGAGAATTTCTAAACACCAGAGCACAAGTAATGGATCTCAGCATTCTTATTGCATCTTTTCTTATTTCCAAATATTTGACATACTTCTGATTTGAAAAGTTTAAAAATGAGTTTAGACAAAGGACACAACTGAAAATGATGGAATTTATATGTTTTGTAAATGAAGATTTGCAATACTCATACTTTGAATGAAAATGGAGCTTTAAACAAAAGAAGAAATAATCAACATTAGGTCCCACCGAGATTTGAACTCGGATTACTAGAGTCAAAGTCCAGAGTGCTAACCATTACACCATGGAACCCTCAACTGAGCAAAGACTTCTACTGAACTGAGCTCATCTTTTAAATGCAAAGAAAAGAAATTCAATACTTTATATATATATGATTTCAAGTTTATAATAAGCTCAGGGATGCAATAGGTGTTATGTAGAATATTTGTCTAAAACCAATGATAATATATAAAAAGTAACCTATTTTTAAGGAGAAGATAAATACTAGAAACCCAAATGCCTAGGACCAATTTCAGTTGGAGCATCACCCCTTATGTTATCCTAGCATTGAATTGACAGTTTTTCTGTATTGTCATATTTGCATATCAGCCGCTTACAATTGTTTCAAGCTTTATAACAGAGGACTGCCTTTTTTTATAGACCAAGGATGAAAGTCTCTTGTGAGTTAAGTCTGATTATGACATCACAATTTGTAAATTAAGCTATAGTATGATTACAGAGTGTAGACTGAACAAAAAGTGCTTTCCTATGGATTGAAGTTTGTATTTTCTTAAGCTTTGCATTCCAAAATGTGCTAGCATTCTCTATTTCCAAAGGGCATGTTAAGCTAATTCCCCGTTATATATTTTGTGTGTTAAAAGTAATTTATACACAACTTGGTAAAACATACTAAATTTAACACATAATGAATTACATCCTGGGATTATCTTTATCAACAATCTGTAAATGGATAAGAAAGATTGTGCATTAGATTTATCAGATTGATTTTGCTTAGAATTGCATTTACTCCTTGTCTAAATTGTCTATTTTTATACTATTATTAGATGCATTAATCTTTGTTGTTGTCCTATCTAATCATTTTTTTTATTTTGCAATGTGGAAAGAAACTGGTGCATTTTTATGATACCCATGCTTCAAGTGACTCTATGGCTTAAGCTGTTCCTTGAAAAATTAAATGCTATGCAAACAAAATATGTTCTGTGCTTTGAGGTACATTTGTCAGTTTTGTGTTTGCTTCTGGTAACATCTGTGGCCAGTTAGCTCAGTTGGTTAGAGCATGGCGCTCGTAATGCCAAGGTCATGGGTTTGATTCCTGTTTTGGCTACTTGCTTTTCTTGATGGACAAGAATGGAATAAGCTCATCGGTGTAGCATGAATACTTGAAAATATAATAGACACATATATCACAAAATCTCTTCAAATCCATATCAGAAGCCAGCATGAGTGTCATCCTTTGGCTGATGAAGATTTTTCTCTACATGGCTCATTGACTTTTGTCTAAAATCGAGCAATATGGCATACCTAAGATTTGCAAGGGCAAATTAATCAGTTATTATATAGCTGCTCAAACATAGAGGGCACTAGGTGTTACTAGAAGAAGAAGATACATTCTCCCCTCTCATTAGTGCACACTGAAGTAAAAAAAAATTAAAATGGATAATTTCTAAACACCAGAGCACAAGTAATGGATCTTTGCATTCTTATTGCATCTTTTCTTATTTCCAAATATTTGACATACTTCTGATTTGAAAAGTTTAAAAATGAGTTTAGACAAAGGACACCACTGAAAATGATGGAATTTATATGAATTGTAAATGAAGATTTGCAATACTCATACTTTGAATGAAAATGGAGCTTTAAACAAAATGAGAAATAATCAACATTAGGTCCCACTGAGATTTGAACTCGGATAACTGGACTCAAAGTCCAAAGTGCTAACCATTACACCATGGGACCCTCAACTGAGCAAAGACTTCTACTGAACTGAGCTCATCTTTTAAATGCAAAGAAAAGAAATTCAATACTATATATATATGATTTCAAGTTTCTAATAAGCTCAGGGATGCAATAGGTGTTATGTAGAATATTTGTCTAAAACCAATGATAATATATAAAAAGTAACCTATTTTTAAGGAGAAGATAAATACTAGAAACCCAAATGCCTAGGACCAATTTCAGTTGGAGCATCACCCCTTATGTTATCCTAGCATTGAATTGACAGTTTTTCTGTATTGTCATATTTGCATATCAGGCGCTTACAATTGTTTCAAGCTTTATAACAGAGGACTGCCTTTTTTTATAGATTAAGGATGAAAGTCTCTTGTGAGTTAAGTCTGATTATGACATCACAATTTGTAAATTAAGCTATAGTATGATTACAGAGTGTAGACTGAACAAAAAGTGCTTTCCTATGGATTGAAGTTTGTATTTTCTTAAGCTTTGCATTCCAAAATGGGATAGCATTCTCTATTTCCAAAGGGCACATTAAGCTACTTCCCCATTATATATTTTTTGTGTTAAAAGTTATTTATACACAACTTGGTAAAACATACTAAATTTAACACATAATGAATTACATCCTGGGATTATCTTTATCAACATTCTGTTAATGGATAAGAAAGATTGTGCATTAGATTTATCAGATTGATTTTGCTTAGAATTGCATTTACTCCTTGTTTAAATTGTCTATTTTTATACTATTATTAGATGCATTAATCTTTGTTGTTATCCTATCTAATCATTTTTTTATTTTGCAATGTGGAAAGAAACTGGAGCATTTTTATGATACCCATGCTTCAAGTGACTCTATGGCTTAAGCTGTTCCTTGAAAAATTAAATGCTATGCAAACAAAATATGTTCTGTGCTTTGAGGTACATTTGCCAGTTTTGTGTTTGCTTTTTGTAATGTCTGTGGCCAGTTAGCTCAGTTGGTTAGAGCATGGCGCTCATAATGCCAAGGTCATGGGTTCGATCCCTGTATTGGCAATTTGCTTTTCTTGATGGACAAGAATGGAATAAGCTCATCGGTATAGCATGAATACTTGAAAACATAATAAACACATATATCACAAAATCTCTTCGATTCCATATCAGAAGCCAGCATGAGTGTCATCCTTTGGCTGATGAAGATTTTTCTCTACATGGCTCAATGACTTTTGTCTCAAATCGAGCATTATGGCATACCTAAGATTTGCAAGGGCAAATTAATCAGTTATTATATTGCTGCTCAAACATAGAGGGCACTAGGTGTTACTAGAAGAAGAAGATATGTTCTCCCCTCCCATTAGTACACACTGAAGTAAAAAAAAAAAAATGGAGAATTTCTAAACACCAGAGCACAAGTAATGGATCTCAGAATTCTTATTGCATCTTATCTTGTTTCCAAATATTTGACATACTTCTGATTTGAAAAGTTTAAAAATGAGTTTAGACAAAGGACACCACTGAAAATGATTGAATTTATATGAATTGTAAATGAAGATTTGCAATACTCATACTGTGAATGAAAATGGAGCTTTAAACAAAAGAAGAAATAATCAACATTAGGTCCCACCGAGATTTGAACTCGGATAACTGGATTCAAAATCCAGAGTGCTAACCATTACACCACGGAACCCTCAACTGTACAAAGACTTCGACTGAACTGAGCTCATCTTTTAAATGCAAAGAAAAGAAATTCAATTCTTTATATATATGATTTCAAGTTTCTAATAAGTTCAGGGATGCAATAGGTGTTATGTAGAATATTTGTCTAAAACCAATGATAATATATAAAAAGTAACCTATTTTTAAGGAGAAGATAAATACTAGAAACCCAAATGCCTAGGACCAATTTCAGTTGGAGCATCACCCCTTATGTTATCCTAGCATTGAATTGACAGTTTTTCTGTATTGTCATATTTGCATATCAGGCGCTTACAATTGTTTCAAGCTTTATAACAGAGGACTGCCTTTTTTATAGATTAAGGATGAAAGTCTCTTGTTAGTTATGTCTGATTATGACATCACAATTTGTAAATTAAGCTATAGTATGATTACAGAGTGTAGACTGTACAAAAAGTGCTTTCCTATGGATTGAAGTTTGTATTTTCTTAAGCTTTGCATTCCAAAATGTGCTAGCATTCTCTATTTCTAAAGGGCATATGAAGCTACTTCCCCACTATATATTTTTGTGTTCAAAGTTATTTATACACAACTTGGTAAAACATACTAAATTTAACACATAATGAATTACATCCTGGGATTATCTTTATCAACAATCTGTAAATGGATAAGAAAGATTGTGCATTAGATTTATCAGATTGATTTTGCTTAGAATTGCATTTACTCCTTGTCTAAATTGTCTATTTTTATACTATTATCAGATGCATTAATCTTTGTTGTTGTCCTATCTAAAAAAAAAAATATTTTGCAATGTGGAAAGAAACTGGTGCATTTTTATGATACCCATGCTTCAAGTGACTCTATGGCTTAAGCTGTTCCTTGATAAATTAAATACTATGCAAACAAAATATGTTCTGTGCTTTGAGGTACATTTGCCTGTTTTGTGTTTGCATTTAGCAATATCTGTGGCCAGTTAGCTCAGTTGGTTAGAGCATAGTGCTCGTAATGGCAAGGTCATGGGTTCGATCCCTGTATTGGCCGTTTGCTTTTCTTGATGGACAAGAATGGAAAAAGCTCATCGGTATAGCATGAATACTTGAAAACATAATAAACACATATATCACAAAATCTCTTCAATTCCATATCAGAACCCAGCATGAGTGTCATTCTTTGGCTGATGAAGATTTTTCTCTACATGGTTCATTGACTTTTGTCTCAAATCGAGCAATATGGCATACCTAAGTTTTGCAAGGGCAAATGAATCAGTTATTATATTGCTGCTCAAACATAGAGGGCACTAGGTGTTACTAGAAGAAGAAGATATGTTCTCCCCTCCCATTAGTGCACACTGAAGTAAAAAAAAAAAAAATGGAGAATTTCTAAACACCAGAGCACAAGTAATGGATCTCAGCATTCTTATTGCATCTTATCTTATTTCCAAATATTTGACATACTTCTGATTTGAAAAGTTTAAATATGAGTTTAGCCAAAGGACACCACTGAAAATGATGGAATTTATATGTTTTGTAAATGAAGATTTGCAATACTCATACTTTGAATGAAAATGGAGCTTTAAACAAAATGAGAAATAACCAACATTAGGTCCCACCGAGTTTTCAACTCAGATTACTGGATTTAAAGTCCAGAGTGCTAACCATTACACCATGGAATCCTCAACTGAGCAAAGACTTCTACTGAACTGAGCTCATCTTTTAAATGCAAAGAAAAGAAATTCAATACTTTATATATATGATTTCAAGTTTCTAATAAGCTCAGGGATGCAATAGGTGTTATGTAGAATATTTGTCTAAAACCAATGATAATATATAAAAAGTAACCTATTTTTAAGGAGAAGATAAATACTAGAAACCCAAATGCCTAGGACCAATTTCAGTTGGAGCATCACCCCTTATGTTATCCTAGCATTGAATTGACAGTTTTTCTGTATTGTCATATTTGCATATCAGGCGCTTACAATTGTTTCAAGCTTTATAACAGAGGACTGCCTTTTTTATAGATTAAGGATGAAAGTCTCTTGTGAGTTAAGTCTGATTATGACATCACAATTTGTAAATTAAGCTATAGTATGATTACAGAGTGTAGACTGAACAAAAAGTGCTTTCCTATGGATTGAAGTTTGTATTTTCTTAAGCTTTGCATTCCAAAATGGGATAGCATTCTCTATTTCCAAAGGGCACATTAAGCTACTTCCCCATTATATATTTTTTGTGTTAAAAGTTATTTATACACAACTTGGTAAAACATACTAAATTTAACACATAATGAATTACATCATGGGATTATCTTTATCAACATTCTGTTAATGGATAAGAAAGATTGTGCATTAGATTTATCAGATTGATTTTGCTTAGAATTGCATTTACTCCTTGTTTAAATTGTCTATTTTTATACTATTATTAGATGCATTAATCTTTGTTGTTATCCTATCTAATCATTTTTTTATTTTGCAATGTGGAAAGAAACTGGTGCATTTTTATGATACCCATGCTTCAAGTGACTCTATGGCTTAAGCTGTTCCTTGAAAAATTAAATGCTATGCAAACAAAATATGTTCTGTACTTTGAGGTACATTTGCCAGTTTTGTGTTTGCCTCTAGTAACATCTGTGGACAGTTAGCTCAGTTGGTTAGAGCGTGGTGCTCGTAATGCCAAGGTCATGGGTTCGATCCCTGTATTGCCACTTGCTTTTCTTGATGTACAAGAATGGAATAAGCTCATCGGTGTAGCATGAATACTTGAAAACATAATAGACACATATATCACAAAATCTCTTCAAATCCATATCAGAAGCCAGCATGAGTGTCATCCTTTAGCTGATGAAGATTTTTCTCTACATGGCTTATTGACTTTTGTCTCAAATCGAGCAATATGGCATACCTAAGATTTGCAAGGGAAAATTAATCAGTTATTATATTGCTGCTCAAACATAGAGGGCACTAGGTGTTACTAGAAGAAGAAGATATGTTCTCCCCTCCCATTAGTGCACACTGAAGTAAAAAAAAAATGGAGAATTTCTAAACACCAGAGCACAAGTAATGGATCTCAGCATTCTTATTGCATCTTTCCTTGTTTCCAAATATTTGACATACTTCTGATTTGAAAAGTTTAAAAATGAGTTTAGACAAAGGACACAACTGAAAATTATGGAATTTATATGAATTGTAAATGAAGATTTGCAATACTCATACTTTGAATGAAAATGGAGCTTTAAACAAAATGAGAAATAATCAACATTAGGTCCCACAGAGATTTGAACTCGGATTACTGGATTGAAAGTCCAGAGTGCAAACCGTTACACCATGGAACACTCAACTGAGCAAAGATTTCTACTGAAATGAGCTCATCTTTTAAATGCAAAGAAAAGAAATTCAATACTTTATATATATGATTTCAAGTTTCTAATAAGCTCAGGGATGCAATAGGTGTTATGTAGAATATTTGTCTAAAACCAATGATAATATATAAAAAGTAACCTATTTTTAAGGAGAAGATAAATACTAGAAACCCAAATGCCTTTGACAAATTTCAGTTGGAGCATCACCCCTTATGTTATCCTAGCATTGAATTGACAGTTTTTCTGTATTGTCATATTTGCATATCAGGCGCTTACAATTGTTTCAAGCTTTATAACAGAAGACTGCCTTTTTTTATAGATTAAGAAAGAAAGTCTCTTGTGAGTTAAGTCTGATTATGACATCACAATTTGTAAATTAAGCTATAGTATGATTACAGAGTGTAGACTGAACAAAAAGTGCTTTCCTATGGATTGAAGTTTGTATTTTCTTAAGCTTTGCATTCCAAAATGTGCTAGCATTCTCTATTTCTAAAGGGCATATTAAGCTACTTCCCCACTATATATTTTTGTGTTAAAAGTTATTTATACACAACTTGGTAAAACATACTAAATTTAACACATAATGAATTACATCCTGGGATTATCTTTATCAACAATCTGTAAATGGACAAGAAAGATTGTGCATTAGATTTATCAGATTGATTTTGCTTAGAATTGCATTTACTCCTTGTCTAAATTGTCTATTTTTATACTATTATTAGATGCATTAATCTTTGTTGTTGTCCTATCTAATAATTTTTTTATTTTGCAATGTGGAAAGAAACTGGTGCATTTTTATGATACCCATGCTTCAAGTGACTCTATGGCTTAAGCTGTTCCTTTAAAAATTAAATACTTTGCAAATAAAATATGTTCTGTGCTTTAAGGTACATTTGCCAGTTTTGTGTTTGCTTCTAGTAACATCTGTGGCCAGTTAGCTCAGTTGGTTAGAGCGTGGTGCTCGTAATGCCAAGGTCATGGGTTTGATCCCTGTTTTGGCTGCTTGCTTTTCTTGATGGACAAGAATGGAATAAGCTCATCGGTGTAGCATGAATACTTGAAAACATAATAGAAACATATATCACAAAATCTCTTGAAATCCATATCAGAAGCCAGCATGAGTGTCATCCTTTGGCTGATGAAGATTTTTCTCTACATGGCTCATTGACTTTTGTCTCAAATCGAGCAATATGGCATACCTAAGATTTGCAAGGGCAAATTAATCAGTTATTATATTGCTGCTCAAACATAGAGGGCACTAGGTGTTACTAGAAGAAGATACGTTCTCCCCTCCCATTAGTGCACACTAAAGTAAACAAAATTAAAATGGAGAATTTCTAAACACCAGAGCACAAGTAATGGATCTCAGCATTCTTATTGCATATTTTCTTATTTCCAAATATTTGACATACTTCTGATTTGAAAAGTTTAAAATGAGTTTAGACAAAGGACACCACTGAAAATGATGGAATTTATATGAATTGTAAATGAAGATTTGCAATACTCATACTTTGAATGAAAATGGAGCTTTAAACAAAATGAGAAATAATCAACATAAGGTCCCACCGAGATTTGAACTCGGATTACTGGATTTAAAGTCCAGAGTGCAAACCATTACACCATGGAATCCTCAACTGAGCAAATACTTCTACTGAACTGAGCTCATCTTTTAAATGCAAAGAAAAGAAATTCAATACTTTATATATATGATTTCAAGTTTCTTATAAGCTCAGGGATGCAATAGGTGTTATGTAGAATATTTGTCTAAAACCAATGATAATATATAAAAAGTAACCTATTTTTAAGGAGAAGATAAATACTAGAAACCCAAATGCCTAGGACCAATTTCAGTTGGAGCATCACCCCTTATGTTATCCTAGCATTGAATTGACAGTTTTTCTGTATTGTCATATTTGCATATCAGGCGCTTACAATTGTTTCAGCTTTATAACAGAGGACTGCCTTTTTTTTATAGATTAAGGATGAAAGTCTCTTGTGAGTTAAATCTGATTATGACATCACAATTTGTAAATTAAGCTATAGTATGATTACAGAGTGTAGACTGAACAAAAAGTGCTTTCCTATGGATTGAAGTTTGTATTTTCTTAAGCTTTGCATTCCAAAATGTGCTAGCATTCTCTATTTCCAAAGGGCATATTAAGCTAATTCCCCAATATCTGTGGCCAGTTAGCTCAGTTGGTTAGAACATGGCGCTCGTAATGCCAAGGTCATGGGTTCGATCCTTGTATTGGCCATTTGCTTTTCTTGATGGACAAGAATGGAATAAGCTCATCGGTATAGCATGAATACTTGAAAACATAATAAACACATATATCACAAAATCTCTTCAAATCCATATCAGAAGCCAGCATGAGTGTCATCCTTTGGCTGATGAAGATTTTTCTCTACATGGCTCATTGACTTTTGTCTCAAATCGAGCAATATGGCATACCTAAGATTTGCAAGGGCAAATTAATCAGTTATTATATTGCTTTTCAAACATAGAGGGCACTAGGTGTTACTAGAAGAAGAAGATATGTTCTCCCCTCCCATTAGTACACACTGAAGTAAAAAAAAATGGAGAATTTCTAAACACCAGAGCACAAGTAATGGATCTCAGTATTCTTATTGCATCTTATCTTGTTTCCAAATATTTGACATACTTCTGATTTGAAAAGTTTAAAAATGAGTTTAGACAAAGGACACCACTGAAAATGATGGAATTTATATGAATTGTAAATGAAGATTTGCAATACTCATACTTTGAATGAAAATGGAGCTTTAAACAAAATGAGAAATCATCAACATTAGGTCCCACCGAGATCTGAACTCAGATTAATGGATTCAAAGTCCAGAGTGCAAACCGTTACACCATGGAACACTCAACTGAGCTAAGATTTCTACTGGAATGAGCTCATCTTTTAAATGCAAAGAAAAGAAATTCAATACTTTATATATGTGATTTCAAGTTCCTAATAAGTTCAGGGATGCAATAGGTGTTATGTAGAATATTTGTCTAAAACCAATGATAATATATAAAAAGTAACCTATTTTTAAGGAGAAGATAAATACTAGAAACCCAAATGCCTAGGACCAATTTCAGTTGGAGCATCACCCCTTATGTTATCCTAGCATTGAATTGACAGTTTTTCTGTGTTGTCATATTTGCATATCAGGCGCTTACAATTGTTTCAAGCTTTATAACAGAGGACTGCCTTTTTTATAGATTAAGGATGAAAGTCTCTTGAGAGTTAAGTCTGATTATGACATCACAATTTGTAAATTAAGCTATAGTATGATTACAGAGTGTAGACTGAACAAAAAGTGCTTTCCTATGGATTGAAGTTTGTATTTTCTTAAGCTTTGCATTCCAAAATGTGCTAGCATTCTCTATTTATAAAGGGCATATTAAGTTACTTCCCCACTATATATTTTTGTGTTAAAAGTTATTTATACACAACTTGGTAAAACATACTAAATTTAACACATAATGAATTACATCCTGGGATTATCTTTATCAACAATCTGTAAATGGATAAGAAAGATTGTGCATTAGATTTATCAGATTGATTTTGCTTAGAATTGCATTTACTCCTTGTTTAAATTGTCTATTTTTATACTATTATTAGATGCATTAATCTTTGTTGTTATCCTATCTAATCATTTTTTTTATTTTGCAATGTGGAAAGAAACTGGAGCATTTTTATGATACCCATGCCTCAAGTGACTCTATGGCTTAAGCTGTTCCTTGAAAAATGAAATGCTATGCAAACAAAATATGTTCTGTGCTTTGAGGTACATTTGCCAGTTTTGTGTTTGCTTTTAGTAATATCTGTTGCCAGTTAGCTCAGTTGGTTAGAACATGGCGCTCGTAATTCCAAGGTCATGGGTTCGATCCCTGTATTGGCCATTTGCTTTTCTTGATGGACAAGAATGGAATAAGCTCATCGGTATAGCATGAATACTTGAAAACATAATAAACACATATATCACAAAATCTCTTCAATTCCATATCAGAAGCCAGCATGAGTGTCATCTTTTGGCTGATGAAGATTTTTCTCTACAGGGCTCATTGACTTTTGTCTCAAATCGAGCATTACGGCATACCTAAGATTTGCAAGGGCAAATTAATCAGTTATTATATTGCTGCTCAAACATAGAGGGCACTAGGTGTTACTAGAAGAAGAATATACGTTCTCCCCTCCCATTAGTGCACACTAAAGTAAAAAAAATTAAAATGGATAATTTCTAAACACCAGAGCACAAGTAATGGATCTCAGCATTCTTATTGCATCTTTCCTTGTTTCCATATATTTGACATATTTCTGATTTGAAAAGTTTAAAAATTAGTTTAGACAAAGGACACAACTGAAAATGATGGAATTTATATGAATTGTAAATGAAGATTTGCAATACTCATACTTTGAATGAAAATGGAGCTTTAAACAAAATGAGAAATAATCAACATAACGTCCCACCGAGATTTGAACTCGGATTACTTGATTTAAAGTCCAGTGTGCAAACCATTACACCATGGAATCCTCAACTGAGCAAAGACTTCTACTGAAATGAGCTCATCTTTTAAATGCAAAGAAAAGAAATTCAATACTTTATATATATATGATTTCAAGTTTCTAATAAGCTCAGGGATGCAATAGGTGTTATCTAGAATATTTGTCTAAAACCAATGATAATATATAAAAAGTAACCTATTTTTAAGGAGAAGATAAATACTAGAAACCCAAATGCCTTTGACAAATTTCAGTTGGAGCATCACCCCTTATGTTATCCTTGCATTGAATTGACAGTTTTTCTGTATTGTCATATTTGCATATCAGGCGCTTACAATTGTTTCAAGCTTTATAACAGAAGACTGCCTTTTTTATAGATTAAGGATAAAAGTCTCTTGTGAGTTAAGTCTGATTATGACATCACAATTTGTAAATTAAGCTATAGTATGATTACAGAGTGTAGACTGAACAAAAAGTGCTTTCCTATGGATTGAAGTTTGTATTTTCTTAAGCTTTGCATTCCAAAATGTGCTAGCATTCTCTATTTCCAAAGGCACATTAAGCTACTTCCCCATTATATATTTTTTGTGTTAAAAGTTATTTATACACAACTTGGTAAAACATACTAAATTTAACACATAATGAATTACATCCTGGGATTATCTTTATCAACAATCTGTTAATGGATGAGAAAGATTGTTCATTAGATTTATCGGATTGATTTTGCTTAGAATTGCATTTACTCCTTGTCTAAATTGTCTATTTTTATACTATTATTAGATGCATTAATCTTTGTTGTTATCCTATCTAATCATTTTTTTATTTTGCAATGTGGAAAGAAACTGGTGCATTTTTATGATACCCATGCTTCAAGTAACTCTATGGCTTAAGCTGTTCCTTGAAAAATTAAATACTATGCAAACAAAATATGTTCTGTGCTTTGAAGTACATTTGTCAGTTTTGTGTTTGCTTCTAGTAACATCTGTGGCTAGTTAGCTCAATTGGTTAGAGCGTGGCGCTCGTAATGCCAAGGTCATGGGTTCAATCCCTGTTTTGGCTACTTGCTTTTCTTTATGGACAAGAATGGAATAAGCTCATCGGTGTAGCATGAATACTTGAAAACATAATAGACACATATATCACAAAATCTCTTCAAATCCATATCAGAAGCCAGCATGAGTGTCATCCTTTGGCTGATGAAGATTTTTCTCTACATGGCTCATTGACTTTTGTCTCAAATCGAGCAATATGGCATACCTAAGATTTACAAGGGCAAATTAATCAGTTATTATATTGCTGCTCAAACATAGAGGGCACTGGGTGTTACTAGAAGAAGATACGTTCTCCCCTCCCATTAGTGCACACTAACGTAAAAAAAAAAAAAATGGAGAATTTCTAAACACCAGAGCACAAGTAATGGATCTCAGCATTCTTATTGCATATTTTCTTATTTCCAAATATTTGACATACTTCTGATTTGAAAAGTTTAAAAATGAGTTTAGACAAAGGACACCACTGAAAATGATGGAATTTATATGAATTGTAAATGAAGATTTGCAATACTCATACTTTGAATGAAAATGGAGCTTTAAACAAAATGAGAAATAATCAACATAAGGTTCCACCGAGATTTGAACTCGGATTACTGGATTTAAAGTCCAGAGTGCAAACCATTACACCATGGAATCCTCAACTGAGCAAAGACTTCTACTGAACTGATCTCATCTTTTAAATTCAAAGAAAAGAAATTCAATACTTTATATATATGATTTCAAGTTTCTAATAAGCTCAGGGATGCAATAGGTGTTATGTAGAATATTTGTCTAAAACCAATGATAATATATAAAAAGTAACCTATTTTTAAGGAGAAGATAAATACTAGAAACCCAAATGCCTAGGACCAATTTCAGTTGGAGCATCACCCCTTATGTTATCCTAGCATTGAATTGACAGTTTTTCTGTATTGTCATATTTGCATATCAGGCGCTTACAATTGTTTCAAGCTTTATAACAGAGGACTGCCTTTTTTTTATAGATTAAGGATGAAAGTCTCTTGTGAGTTAAGTCTGATTATGACATCACAATTTGTAAATTAAGCTATAGTATGATTACAGAGTGTAGACTGAACAAAAAGTGCTTTCCTATGGATTGAAGTTTGTATTTTCTTAAGCTTTGCATTCCAAAATGTGCTAGCATTCTCTATTTCTAAATTGCATATTAAGTTACTTCCCCACTATATATTTTTGTGTTAAAAGTGATTTATACACAACTTGGTAAAACATACTAAATTTAACACATAATGAATTACATCCTGGGATTATCTTTATCAACAATCTGTAAATGGATAAGAAAGATTGTGCATTAGATTTATCAGATTGATTTTGCTTAGAATTGCATTTACTCCTTGTCTAAAGTGTCTATTTTTATACTATTATTAGATGCATTAATCTTTGTTGTTATCCTATCTAATCATTTTTTTATTTTGCAATGTGGAAAGAAACTGGTGCATTTTTATGATACCCATGCTTCAAGTGACTCTATGGCTTAAGCTGTTCCATGAAAAATTAAATACTATGCAAACAAAATATGTTCTGTGCTTTGAGGTACATTTGCCAGTTTTGTCTTTGCTTCTAGTAACATCTGTGGCCAGTTAGCTCAGTTGGTTAGAGCGTGGCGCTCGTAATGCCAAGGTCATGGGTTCGATCCCTGTTTTGGCTACTTGCTTTTCTTGATGGACAAGAATGGAATAAGCTCATCGGTGTAGCATGAATACTTGAAAACATAATAGACACATATATCACAAAATCTCTTCAAATCCATATCAGAAGCCAGCATGAGTGTCGTCCTTTGGCTGATGAAGATTTTTCTCTACATGGCTCATTGACTTTTGTCTCAAATCGAGCAATATGGCATACCTAAAATTTGCAAGGGCAAATTAATCAGTTATTATATTGCTGCTCAAACATAGAGGGCACTAGGTGTTACTAGAAGAAGATACGTTCTCCCCTCCCATTAGTGCACACTAAAGTAAAAAAAATTAAAATGGAGAATTTCTAAACACCAGAGCACAAGTAATGGATCTCAGCATTCTTATTGCATATTTTCTTATTTCCAAATATTTGACATACTTCTGATTTGAAAAGTTTAAAAATGAGTTTAGACAAAGGACACCACTGAAAATGATGGAATTTATATGAATTGTAAATGAAGATTTGCAATACTCATACTTTGAATGAAAATGGAGCTTTAAACAAAATGAGAAATAATCAACATAAGGTCCCACCGAGATTTGAACTCAGATTACTGGATTTAAAGTCCAGAGTGCAAACCATTACACCATGGAATCCTCAACTGAGCAAAGACTTCTACTGAAATGAGCTCATCTTTTAAATGCAAAGAAAAGAAATTCAATACTTTATATATATGATTTCAAGTTTCTAATAAGCTCAGGGATGCAATAGGTGTTATGTAGAATATTTGTCTAAAACCAATGATAATATATAAAAAGTAACCTATTTTTAAGGAGAAGATAAATACTAGAAACCAAAATGCCTAGGACCAATTTCAGTTGGAGCATCACCCCTTATGTTATCCTAGCATTGAATTGACAGTTTTTCTGTATTGTCATATTTGCATATCAGGCGCTTACAATTGTTTCAAGCTTTATAACAGAGGACTGCCTTTTTTTATAGATTAAGGATGAAAGTCTCTTGTGAGTTAAGTCTGATTATGACATCACAATTTGTAAATTAAGCTATAGTATGATTACAGAGTGTAGACTGAACAAAAAGTGCTTTCCTATGGATTGAAGTTTGTATTTTCTTAAGCTTTGCATTCCAAAATGTGCTAGCATTCTCTATTTCTAAATTGCATATTAAGGTACTTCCCCACTATATATTTTTGTGTTAAAAGTGATTTATACACAACTTGGTAAAACATACTAAATTTAACACATAATGAATTACATCCTGGGATTATCTTTATCAACAATCTGTAAATGGATAAGAAAGATTGTGCATTAGATTTATCAGATTGATTTTGCTTAGAATTGCATTTACTCCTTGTTTAAATTGTCTATTTTTATACTATTATTAGATGCATTAATCTTTGTTGTTATCCTATCTAATCATTTTTTTTATTTTGCAATGTGGAAAGAAACTGGAGCATTTTTATGATACCCATGCCTCAAGTGACTCTATGGCTTAAGCTGTTCCTTGAAAAATGAAATGCTATGCAAACAAAATATGTTCTGTGCTTTGAGGTACATTTGCCAGTTTTGTGTTTGCTTTTAGTAATATCTGTTGCCAGTTAGCTCAGTTGGTTAGAACATGGCGCTCGTAATTCCAAGGTCATGGGTTCGATCCCTGTATTGGCCATTTGCTTTTCTTGATGGACAAGAATGGAATAAGCTCATCGGTATAGCATGAATACTTGAAAACATAATAAACACATATATCACAAAATCTCTTCAATTCCATATCAGAAGCCAGCATGAGTGTCATCTTTTGGCTGATGAAGATTTTTCTCTACAGGGCTCATTGACTTTTGTCTCAAATCGAGCATTACGGCATACCTAAGATTTGCAAGGGCAAATTAATCAGTTATTATATTGCTGCTCAAACATAGAGGGCACTAGGTGTTACTAGAAGAAGAATATACGTTCTCCCCTCCCATTAGTGCACACTAAAGTAAAAAAAATTAAAATGGATAATTTCTAAACACCAGAGCACAAGTAATGGATCTCAGCATTCTTATTGCATCTTTCCTTGTTTCCATATATTTGACATATTTCTGATTTGAAAAGTTTAAAAATTAGTTTAGACAAAGGACACAACTGAAAATGATGGAATTTATATGAATTGTAAATGAAGATTTGCAATACTCATACTTTGAATGAAAATGGAGCTTTAAACAAAATGAGAAATAATCAACATAACGTCCCACCGAGATTTGAACTCGGATTACTTGATTTAAAGTCCAGTGTGCAAACCATTACACCATGGAATCCTCAACTGAGCAAAGACTTCTACTGAAATGAGCTCATCTTTTAAATGCAAAGAAAAGAAATTCAATACTTTATATATATATGATTTCAAGTTTCTAATAAGCTCAGGGATGCAATAGGTGTTATCTAGAATATTTGTCTAAAACCAATGATAATATATAAAAAGTAACCTATTTTTAAGGAGAAGATAAATACTAGAAACCCAAATGCCTTTGACAAATTTCAGTTGGAGCATCACCCCTTATGTTATCCTTGCATTGAATTGACAGTTTTTCTGTATTGTCATATTTGCATATCAGGCGCTTACAATTGTTTCAAGCTTTATAACAGAAGACTGCCTTTTTTATAGATTAAGGATAAAAGTCTCTTGTGAGTTAAGTCTGATTATGACATCACAATTTGTAAATTAAGCTATAGTATGATTACAGAGTGTAGACTGAACAAAAAGTGCTTTCCTATGGATTGAAGTTTGTATTTTCTTAAGCTTTGCATTCCAAAATGTGCTAGCATTCTCTATTTCCAAAGGCACATTAAGCTACTTCCCCATTATATATTTTTTGTGTTAAAAGTTATTTATACACAACTTGGTAAAACATACTAAATTTAACACATAATGAATTACATCCTGGGATTATCTTTATCAACAATCTGTTAATGGATGAGAAAGATTGTTCATTAGATTTATCGGATTGATTTTGCTTAGAATTGCATTTACTCCTTGTCTAAATTGTCTATTTTTATACTATTATTAGATGCATTAATCTTTGTTGTTATCCTATCTAATCATTTTTTTATTTTGCAATGTGGAAAGAAACTGGTGCATTTTTATGATACCCATGCTTCAAGTAACTCTATGGCTTAAGCTGTTCCTTGAAAAATTAAATACTATGCAAACAAAATATGTTCTGTGCTTTGAAGTACATTTGTCAGTTTTGTGTTTGCTTCTAGTAACATCTGTGGCTAGTTAGCTCAATTGGTTAGAGCGTGGCGCTCGTAATGCCAAGGTCATGGGTTCAATCCCTGTTTTGGCTACTTGCTTTTCTTTATGGACAAGAATGGAATAAGCTCATCGGTGTAGCATGAATACTTGAAAACATAATAGACACATATATCACAAAATCTCTTCAAATCCATATCAGAAGCCAGCATGAGTGTCATCCTTTGGCTGATGAAGATTTTTCTCTACATGGCTCATTGACTTTTGTCTCAAATCGAGCAATATGGCATACCTAAGATTTACAAGGGCAAATTAATCAGTTATTATATTGCTGCTCAAACATAGAGGGCACTGGGTGTTACTAGAAGAAGATACGTTCTCCCCTCCCATTAGTGCACACTAACGTAAAAAAAAAAAAAATGGAGAATTTCTAAACACCAGAGCACAAGTAATGGATCTCAGCATTCTTATTGCATATTTTCTTATTTCCAAATATTTGACATACTTCTGATTTGAAAAGTTTAAAAATGAGTTTAGACAAAGGACACCACTGAAAATGATGGAATTTATATGAATTGTAAATGAAGATTTGCAATACTCATACTTTGAATGAAAATGGAGCTTTAAACAAAATGAGAAATAATCAACATAAGGTTCCACCGAGATTTGAACTCGGATTACTGGATTTAAAGTCCAGAGTGCAAACCATTACACCATGGAATCCTCAACTGAGCAAAGACTTCTACTGAACTGATCTCATCTTTTAAATTCAAAGAAAAGAAATTCAATACTTTATATATATGATTTCAAGTTTCTAATAAGCTCAGGGATGCAATAGGTGTTATGTAGAATATTTGTCTAAAACCAATGATAATATATAAAAAGTAACCTATTTTTAAGGAGAAGATAAATACTAGAAACCCAAATGCCTAGGACCAATTTCAGTTGGAGCATCACCCCTTATGTTATCCTAGCATTGAATTGACAGTTTTTCTGTATTGTCATATTTGCATATCAGGCGCTTACAATTGTTTCAAGCTTTATAACAGAGGACTGCCTTTTTTTTATAGATTAAGGATGAAAGTCTCTTGTGAGTTAAGTCTGATTATGACATCACAATTTGTAAATTAAGCTATAGTATGATTACAGAGTGTAGACTGAACAAAAAGTGCTTTCCTATGGATTGAAGTTTGTATTTTCTTAAGCTTTGCATTCCAAAATGTGCTAGCATTCTCTATTTCTAAATTGCATATTAAGTTACTTCCCCACTATATATTTTTGTGTTAAAAGTGATTTATACACAACTTGGTAAAACATACTAAATTTAACACATAATGAATTACATCCTGGGATTATCTTTATCAACAATCTGTAAATGGATAAGAAAGATTGTGCATTAGATTTATCAGATTGATTTTGCTTAGAATTGCATTTACTCCTTGTCTAAAGTGTCTATTTTTATACTATTATTAGATGCATTAATCTTTGTTGTTATCCTATCTAATCATTTTTTTATTTTGCAATGTGGAAAGAAACTGGTGCATTTTTATGATACCCATGCTTCAAGTGACTCTATGGCTTAAGCTGTTCCATGAAAAATTAAATACTATGCAAACAAAATATGTTCTGTGCTTTGAGGTACATTTGCCAGTTTTGTCTTTGCTTCTAGTAACATCTGTGGCCAGTTAGCTCAGTTGGTTAGAGCGTGGCGCTCGTAATGCCAAGGTCATGGGTTCGATCCCTGTTTTGGCTACTTGCTTTTCTTGATGGACAAGAATGGAATAAGCTCATCGGTGTAGCATGAATACTTGAAAACATAATAGACACATATATCACAAAATCTCTTCAAATCCATATCAGAAGCCAGCATGAGTGTCGTCCTTTGGCTGATGAAGATTTTTCTCTACATGGCTCATTGACTTTTGTCTCAAATCGAGCAATATGGCATACCTAAAATTTGCAAGGGCAAATTAATCAGTTATTATATTGCTGCTCAAACATAGAGGGCACTAGGTGTTACTAGAAGAAGATACGTTCTCCCCTCCCATTAGTGCACACTAAAGTAAAAAAAATTAAAATGGAGAATTTCTAAACACCAGAGCACAAGTAATGGATCTCAGCATTCTTATTGCATATTTTCTTATTTCCAAATATTTGACATACTTCTGATTTGAAAAGTTTAAAAATGAGTTTAGACAAAGGACACCACTGAAAATGATGGAATTTATATGAATTGTAAATGAAGATTTGCAATACTCATACTTTGAATGAAAATGGAGCTTTAAACAAAATGAGAAATAATCAACATAAGGTCCCACCGAGATTTGAACTCAGATTACTGGATTTAAAGTCCAGAGTGCAAACCATTACACCATGGAATCCTCAACTGAGCAAAGACTTCTACTGAAATGAGCTCATCTTTTAAATGCAAAGAAAAGAAATTCAATACTTTATATATATGATTTCAAGTTTCTAATAAGCTCAGGGATGCAATAGGTGTTATGTAGAATATTTGTCTAAAACCAATGATAATATATAAAAAGTAACCTATTTTTAAGGAGAAGATAAATACTAGAAACCAAAATGCCTAGGACCAATTTCAGTTGGAGCATCACCCCTTATGTTATCCTAGCATTGAATTGACAGTTTTTCTGTATTGTCATATTTGCATATCAGGCGCTTACAATTGTTTCAAGCTTTATAACAGAGGACTGCCTTTTTTTATAGATTAAGGATGAAAGTCTCTTGTGAGTTAAGTCTGATTATGACATCACAATTTGTAAATTAAGCTATAGTATGATTACAGAGTGTAGACTGAACAAAAAGTGCTTTCCTATGGATTGAAGTTTGTATTTTCTTAAGCTTTGCATTCCAAAATGTGCTAGCATTCTCTATTTCTAAATTGCATATTAAGGTACTTCCCCACTATATATTTTTGTGTTAAAAGTGATTTATACACAACTTGGTAAAACATACTAAATTTAACACATAATGAATTACATCCTGGGATTATCTTTATCAACAATCTGTAAATGGATAAGAAAGATTGTGCATTAGATTTATCAGATTGATTTTGCTTAGAATTGCATTTACTCCTTGTTTAAATTGTCTATTTTTATACTATTATTAGATGCATTAATCTTTGTTGTTATCCTATCTAATCATTTTTTTTATTTTGCAATGTGGAAAGAAACTGGAGCATTTTTATGATACCCATGCCTCAAGTGACTCTATGGCTTAAGCTGTTCCTTGAAAAATGAAATGCTATGCAAACAAAATATGTTCTGTGCTTTGAGGTACATTTGCCAGTTTTGTGTTTGCTTTTAGTAATATCTGTTGCCAGTTAGCTCAGTTGGTTAGAACATGGCGCTCGTAATTCCAAGGTCATGGGTTCGATCCCTGTATTGGCCATTTGCTTTTCTTGATGGACAAGAATGGAATAAGCTCATCGGTATAGCATGAATACTTGAAAACATAATAAACACATATATCACAAAATCTCTTCAATTCCATATCAGAAGCCAGCATGAGTGTCATCTTTTGGCTGATGAAGATTTTTCTCTACAGGGCTCATTGACTTTTGTCTCAAATCGAGCATTACGGCATACCTAAGATTTGCAAGGGCAAATTAATCAGTTATTATATTGCTGCTCAAACATAGAGGGCACTAGGTGTTACTAGAAGAAGAATATACGTTCTCCCCTCCCATTAGTGCACACTAAAGTAAAAAAAATTAAAATGGATAATTTCTAAACACCAGAGCACAAGTAATGGATCTCAGCATTCTTATTGCATCTTTCCTTGTTTCCATATATTTGACATATTTCTGATTTGAAAAGTTTAAAAATTAGTTTAGACAAAGGACACAACTGAAAATGATGGAATTTATATGAATTGTAAATGAAGATTTGCAATACTCATACTTTGAATGAAAATGGAGCTTTAAACAAAATGAGAAATAATCAACATAACGTCCCACCGAGATTTGAACTCGGATTACTTGATTTAAAGTCCAGTGTGCAAACCATTACACCATGGAATCCTCAACTGAGCAAAGACTTCTACTGAAATGAGCTCATCTTTTAAATGCAAAGAAAAGAAATTCAATACTTTATATATATATGATTTCAAGTTTCTAATAAGCTCAGGGATGCAATAGGTGTTATCTAGAATATTTGTCTAAAACCAATGATAATATATAAAAAGTAACCTATTTTTAAGGAGAAGATAAATACTAGAAACCCAAATGCCTTTGACAAATTTCAGTTGGAGCATCACCCCTTATGTTATCCTTGCATTGAATTGACAGTTTTTCTGTATTGTCATATTTGCATATCAGGCGCTTACAATTGTTTCAAGCTTTATAACAGAAGACTGCCTTTTTTATAGATTAAGGATAAAAGTCTCTTGTGAGTTAAGTCTGATTATGACATCACAATTTGTAAATTAAGCTATAGTATGATTACAGAGTGTAGACTGAACAAAAAGTGCTTTCCTATGGATTGAAGTTTGTATTTTCTTAAGCTTTGCATTCCAAAATGTGCTAGCATTCTCTATTTCCAAAGGCACATTAAGCTACTTCCCCATTATATATTTTTTGTGTTAAAAGTTATTTATACACAACTTGGTAAAACATACTAAATTTAACACATAATGAATTACATCCTGGGATTATCTTTATCAACAATCTGTTAATGGATGAGAAAGATTGTTCATTAGATTTATCGGATTGATTTTGCTTAGAATTGCATTTACTCCTTGTCTAAATTGTCTATTTTTATACTATTATTAGATGCATTAATCTTTGTTGTTATCCTATCTAATCATTTTTTTATTTTGCAATGTGGAAAGAAACTGGTGCATTTTTATGATACCCATGCTTCAAGTAACTCTATGGCTTAAGCTGTTCCTTGAAAAATTAAATACTATGCAAACAAAATATGTTCTGTGCTTTGAAGTACATTTGTCAGTTTTGTGTTTGCTTCTAGTAACATCTGTGGCTAGTTAGCTCAATTGGTTAGAGCGTGGCGCTCGTAATGCCAAGGTCATGGGTTCAATCCCTGTTTTGGCTACTTGCTTTTCTTTATGGACAAGAATGGAATAAGCTCATCGGTGTAGCATGAATACTTGAAAACATAATAGACACATATATCACAAAATCTCTTCAAATCCATATCAGAAGCCAGCATGAGTGTCATCCTTTGGCTGATGAAGATTTTTCTCTACATGGCTCATTGACTTTTGTCTCAAATCGAGCAATATGGCATACCTAAGATTTACAAGGGCAAATTAATCAGTTATTATATTGCTGCTCAAACATAGAGGGCACTGGGTGTTACTAGAAGAAGATACGTTCTCCCCTCCCATTAGTGCACACTAACGTAAAAAAAAAAAAAATGGAGAATTTCTAAACACCAGAGCACAAGTAATGGATCTCAGCATTCTTATTGCATATTTTCTTATTTCCAAATATTTGACATACTTCTGATTTGAAAAGTTTAAAAATGAGTTTAGACAAAGGACACCACTGAAAATGATGGAATTTATATGAATTGTAAATGAAGATTTGCAATACTCATACTTTGAATGAAAATGGAGCTTTAAACAAAATGAGAAATAATCAACATAAGGTTCCACCGAGATTTGAACTCGGATTACTGGATTTAAAGTCCAGAGTGCAAACCATTACACCATGGAATCCTCAACTGAGCAAAGACTTCTACTGAACTGATCTCATCTTTTAAATTCAAAGAAAAGAAATTCAATACTTTATATATATGATTTCAAGTTTCTAATAAGCTCAGGGATGCAATAGGTGTTATGTAGAATATTTGTCTAAAACCAATGATAATATATAAAAAGTAACCTATTTTTAAGGAGAAGATAAATACTAGAAACCCAAATGCCTAGGACCAATTTCAGTTGGAGCATCACCCCTTATGTTATCCTAGCATTGAATTGACAGTTTTTCTGTATTGTCATATTTGCATATCAGGCGCTTACAATTGTTTCAAGCTTTATAACAGAGGACTGCCTTTTTTTTATAGATTAAGGATGAAAGTCTCTTGTGAGTTAAGTCTGATTATGACATCACAATTTGTAAATTAAGCTATAGTATGATTACAGAGTGTAGACTGAACAAAAAGTGCTTTCCTATGGATTGAAGTTTGTATTTTCTTAAGCTTTGCATTCCAAAATGTGCTAGCATTCTCTATTTCTAAATTGCATATTAAGTTACTTCCCCACTATATATTTTTGTGTTAAAAGTGATTTATACACAACTTGGTAAAACATACTAAATTTAACACATAATGAATTACATCCTGGGATTATCTTTATCAACAATCTGTAAATGGATAAGAAAGATTGTGCATTAGATTTATCAGATTGATTTTGCTTAGAATTGCATTTACTCCTTGTCTAAAGTGTCTATTTTTATACTATTATTAGATGCATTAATCTTTGTTGTTATCCTATCTAATCATTTTTTTATTTTGCAATGTGGAAAGAAACTGGTGCATTTTTATGATACCCATGCTTCAAGTGACTCTATGGCTTAAGCTGTTCCATGAAAAATTAAATACTATGCAAACAAAATATGTTCTGTGCTTTGAGGTACATTTGCCAGTTTTGTCTTTGCTTCTAGTAACATCTGTGGCCAGTTAGCTCAGTTGGTTAGAGCGTGGCGCTCGTAATGCCAAGGTCATGGGTTCGATCCCTGTTTTGGCTACTTGCTTTTCTTGATGGACAAGAATGGAATAAGCTCATCGGTGTAGCATGAATACTTGAAAACATAATAGACACATATATCACAAAATCTCTTCAAATCCATATCAGAAGCCAGCATGAGTGTCGTCCTTTGGCTGATGAAGATTTTTCTCTACATGGCTCATTGACTTTTGTCTCAAATCGAGCAATATGGCATACCTAAAATTTGCAAGGGCAAATTAATCAGTTATTATATTGCTGCTCAAACATAGAGGGCACTAGGTGTTACTAGAAGAAGATACGTTCTCCCCTCCCATTAGTGCACACTAAAGTAAAAAAAATTAAAATGGAGAATTTCTAAACACCAGAGCACAAGTAATGGATCTCAGCATTCTTATTGCATATTTTCTTATTTCCAAATATTTGACATACTTCTGATTTGAAAAGTTTAAAAATGAGTTTAGACAAAGGACACCACTGAAAATGATGGAATTTATATGAATTGTAAATGAAGATTTGCAATACTCATACTTTGAATGAAAATGGAGCTTTAAACAAAATGAGAAATAATCAACATAAGGTCCCACCGAGATTTGAACTCAGATTACTGGATTTAAAGTCCAGAGTGCAAACCATTACACCATGGAATCCTCAACTGAGCAAAGACTTCTACTGAAATGAGCTCATCTTTTAAATGCAAAGAAAAGAAATTCAATACTTTATATATATGATTTCAAGTTTCTAATAAGCTCAGGGATGCAATAGGTGTTATGTAGAATATTTGTCTAAAACCAATGATAATATATAAAAAGTAACCTATTTTTAAGGAGAAGATAAATACTAGAAACCAAAATGCCTAGGACCAATTTCAGTTGGAGCATCACCCCTTATGTTATCCTAGCATTGAATTGACAGTTTTTCTGTATTGTCATATTTGCATATCAGGCGCTTACAATTGTTTCAAGCTTTATAACAGAGGACTGCCTTTTTTTATAGATTAAGGATGAAAGTCTCTTGTGAGTTAAGTCTGATTATGACATCACAATTTGTAAATTAAGCTATAGTATGATTACAGAGTGTAGACTGAACAAAAAGTGCTTTCCTATGGATTGAAGTTTGTATTTTCTTAAGCTTTGCATTCCAAAATGTGCTAGCATTCTCTATTTCTAAATTGCATATTAAGGTACTTCCCCACTATATATTTTTGTGTTAAAAGTGATTTATACACAACTTGGTAAAACATACTAAATTTAACACATAATGAATTACATCCTGGGATTATCTTTATCAACAATCTGTAAATGGATAAGAAAGATTGTGCATTAGATTTATCAGATTGATTTTGCTTAGAATTGCATTTACTCCTTGTCTAAAGTGTCTATTTTTATACTATTATTAGATGCATTAATCTTTGTTGTTATCCTATCTAATCATTTTTTTATTTTGCAATGTGGAAAGAAACTGGTGCATTTTTATGATACCCATGCTTCAAGTGACTCTATGGCTTAAGCTGTTCCTTGAAAAATTAAATACTATGCAAACAAAATATGTTCTGTGCTTTGAGGTACATTTGCCAGTTTTGTGTTTGCTTCTAGTAACATCTGTGGCCAGTTAGCTCAGTTGGTTAGAGCATGGCGCTCGTAATGCCAAGGTCATGGGTTCGATCCCTGTTTTGGCTACTTGCTTTTCTTGATGGACAAGAATGGAATAAGCTCATCGGTGTAGCAAGAATACTTGAAAACATAATAGACACATATATCACAAAATCTCTTCAAATCCATATCAGAAGCCAGCATGAGAGTCATCCTTTGGCTGATGAAGATTTTTCTCTACATGGCTCATTGACTTTTGTCTCAAATCGAGCAATATGGCATACCTAAGATTTGCAAGGGCAAATTAATCAGTTATTATATTGCAGCTCAAACATAGAGGGCATTAGGTGTTACTAGAAGAAGATACGTTCTCCCCTCCCATTAGTGCACACTACAGTAAAAAAAATTAAAATGGAGAATTTCTAAACACCAGAGCACAAGTAATGGATCTCAGCATTCTTATTGCATCTTTTCTTATTTCCAAATATTTGACATACTTCTGATTTGAAAAGTTTAAAAATGAGTTTAGACAAAGGACACCACTGAAAATGATGGAATTTATATGAATTGTAAATGAAGATTTGCAATACTCATACTTTGAATGAAAATGGAGCTTTAAACAAAATGAGAAATAATCAAAATAAGGTCCCACCGAGATTTGAACTCGGATTACTGGATTTAAAGTCCAGAGTGCAAACAATTACACCATGGAATCCTCAACTGAGCAAAGACTTCTACTGAAATGAGCTCATCTTTTAAATGCAAAGAAAAGAAATTCAATACTTTATATATATGATTTCAAGTTTCTAATAAGCTCAGGGATGCAATAGGTGTTATGTAGAATATTTGTCTAAAACCAATGATAATATATAAAAAGTAACCTATTTTTAAGGAGAAGATAAATACTAGAAACCCAAATGCCTAGGACCAATTTCAGTTGGAGCATCACCCCTTATGTTATCCTAGCATTGAATTGACAGTTTTTCTGTATTGTCATATTTGCATATCAGGCGCTTACAATTGTTTCAAGCTTTATAACAGAGGACTGCCTTTTTTATAGATTAAGGATGAAAGTCTCTTGTGAGTTAAGTCTGATTATGACATCACAATTTGTAAATTAAGCTATAGTATGATTACAGAGTGTAGACTGAACAAAAAGTGCTTTCCTATGGATTGAAGTTTGTATTTTCTTAAGCTTTGCATTCCAAAATGTGCTAGCATTCTCTATTTCCAAAGGGCATATTAAGCTAATTCCCCATTATAAATTTTTTGTGTTTAAAGTTATTTATACACAACTTGGTAAAACATACTAAATTTAACACATAATGAATTACATCCTGGGATTATCTTTATCAACAATCTGTAAATGGATAAGGAAGATTGTGCATTAGATTTATCAGATTGATTTTGCTTAGAATTGCATTTACTCCTTGTTTAAATTGTCTTTTTTTATACTATTATTAGATGCATTAATCTTTGTTGTTATCCTATCTAATCATTTTTTTTATTTTGCAATGTAGAAAGAAACTGGAGCATTTTTATGATACCCATGCTTCAAGTGACTCTATGGCTTAAGCTGTTCCTTGAAAAATTAAATGCTATGCAAACAAAATATGTTCTGTGCTTTGAGGTACATTTGCCAGTTTTGTGTTTGTTTTTGGTAATATCGGTGTCCAGTTAGCTCAGTTGGTTAGAGCATGGCGCTCGTAATGCCAAGGTCATGGGTTCGATCCCTGTATTGGCTACTTGCTTTTCTTGATGGACAAGAATGGAATAAACTCATCGGTGTAGCATGAATACTTGAAAACATAATAGACACATATATCACAAAATCTCTTCAAATCCATATCAGAAGCCAGCATGAGTGTCATCCTTTGGCTGATGAAGATTTTTCTCTACATGGCTCATTGACTTTTGTCTCAAATCGAGCAATATGGCATACCTAAGATTTGCAAGGGCAAATTAATCAGTTATTATATTGCTGCTCAAACATAGAGGGCACTAGGTGTTACTAGAAGAAGAAGATACATTCTCCCCTCCCATTAGTGCACACTGAAGTAAAAAAAAATTAAAATGGAGAATTTCTAAACACCAGAGCACAAGTAGTGGATCTCTGCATTCTTATTGCATCTTTTCTTATTTCCAAATATTTGACATACTTCTGATTTGAAAAGTTTAAAAATGAGTTTAGACAAAGGACACCACTGAAAATGATGGAATTTATATGTTTTGTAAATGAAGATTTGCAATACTCGTACTTTGAATGAAAATGGAGCTTTAAACAAAAGAAGAAATAATCAACACTACGTCCAACCGAGATTTGAACTTGGATTACTGGATTCAAAGTCCAGAGTGCTAACCATTACACCATGGAACCCTCAACTGAGCAAAGACTTCTACTGAACTGAGCTCATCTTTTAAATGCAAAGAAAAGAAATTCAATACTTTATATATATGATTTCAAGTTTCTAATAAGCTCAGGGATGCAATAGGTGTTATGTAGAATATTTGTCTAAAACCAATGATAATATATAAAAAGTAACCTATTTTTAAAGAGAAGATAAATACTATAAACCCAAATACCTAGGACCAATTTCAGTTGGAGCATCACCCCTTATGTTATCCTAGCATTGAATTGACAGTTTTTCTGTATTGTCATATTTGCATATCAGGCGCTTACAATTGTTTCAAGCTTTATAACAGAGGACTGCCTTTTTTTATAGACCAAGGATGAAAGTCTCTTCTGAGTTAAATCTGATTATGACATCACAATTTGTAAATTAAGCTATAGTGTGATTACAGAGTGTAGACTGAACAAAAAGTGCTTTCCTATGGATTGAAGTTTGTATTTTCTTAAGCTTTGCATTCCAAAATGTGCTAGTATTCTCTATTTCCAAAGGGCATGTTAAGCTAATTCCCCATTATATATTTTTTGTGTTAAAAGTTATTTATACACAACTTGGTAAAACATACTAAATTTAACACATAATGAATTACATCCTGGGATTATCTTTATCAACTATCTGTAAATGGATAAGAAAGATTGTGCATTAGATTTATCAGACTGATTTTGCTTAGAATTGCATTTACTCCTTGTCTAAATTGTCTTTTTTTATACTATTATTAGATGCATTAATCTTTGTTGTTGTCCTATCTAATAATTTTTTTTATTTTGCAATGTGGAAAGAAACTGGTGCATTTTTATGATACCCATGCTTCAAGTGACTGTATGGCTTAAGTTGTTCCTTGGAAAATTAAATGCTATGCAAACAAAATATGTTATGTGCTTTGAGGTACATTTGCCAGTTTTGTGTTTGCTTCTAGTAACATCTGTAGCCAGTTAGCTCAGTTGGTTAGAGCGTGGCGCTCGTAATCCCAAGGTCATGGGTTCGATCCCTGTATTGGCTACTTGCTTTTCTTGATGGACAAGAATGGAATAAGCTCATCTGTGTAGCATGAATACTTGAAAACATAATAGACACATATATCACAAAATCTCTTCAAATCCATTTCAGAAACCAGCATGAGTGTCATCCTTTGGCTGATGAAGATTTTTCTCTACATGGCTCATTGACTTTTGTCTCAAATTGAGCAAAATGGCATACCTAAGATTTTCAAGGGCAAATTAATCAGTTATTATATTGCTGCTCAAACATAGAGGGCAGTAGGTGTTACTAGAAGAAGAAGATACGTTCTCCCCTCCCATTAGTGCACACTGAAGTAAAAAAAATTAAAATGGAGAATTTCTAAACACCAGAGCACAAGTAATGGATCTCAGCATTCTTATTGCATCTTTTCTTATTTCCAAATATTTGACATACTTCTGATTTGAAAAGTTTAAAAATGAGTTTAGACAAAGGACACCACTGAAAATGATGGAATTTATATGTTTTGTAAATGAAGATTTGCAATACTCATACTTTGAATGAAAATGGAGCTTTAAACAAAAGAAGAAATAATCAACATTAGGTCCCGCTGAGATTTGAACTCGGATTACTGGATTCAAAGTCCAGAGTGCTAACCATTACACCATGGAACCCTCAACTGAGCAAAGACTTCTACTGAACTGAGCTCATCTTTTAAATGCAAAGAAAAGAAATTCAATACATTATATATATGATTTCAAGTTTCTAATAAGCTCAGGGATGCAATAGGTGTTATGTAGAATATTTGTCTAAAACCAATGATAATATATAAAAAGTAACCTATTTTTAAGGAGAAGATAAATACTAGAAACCCAAATGCCTAGGACCAATTTCAGTTGAAGCATCACCCCTTATGTTATTCTAGCATTGAATTGACAGTTTTTCTGTATTGTCATATTTGCATATCATCCGCTTACAATTGTTTCAAGCTTTATAACAGAGGACAGCCTTTTTTTATAGACCAAGGATGAAAGTCTCTTGTGAGTTAAGTCTAATTATGACATCACAATTTGTATATTAAGCTATAGTATGATTACAGAGTGTAGACTGAACAAAAAGTACTTTCCTATGGATTGAAGTTTGTATTTTCTTAAGCTTTGCATTCCAAAATGTGCTAGCATTCTCTATTTCCAAAGGGCATATTAAGCTACTTCCCCATTATATATTTTTTGTGTTAAAAGTTATTTATACACAACTTGGTAAAACATACTAAATTTAACACATAATGAATTACATCCTGGGATTATCTTTATCAACAATCTGTAAATGGATAAGAAAGATTGTGCATTAGATTTATCAGATTGATTTTGCTTAGAATTGCATTTACTCCTTGTCTAAATTGTCTATTTTTATACTATTATTAGATGCATTAATCTTTGTTGTTATCCTATCTAATCATTTTTTTTTTATTTTGCAATGTGGAAAGAAACTGGTGCATTTTTATGATACCCATGCTTCAAGTGACTCTATGGCTTAAGTTGTTCCTTGAAAAATTAAATGCTATGCAAACAAAATATGTTCTGTGCTTTGAGGTACATTTGCCAGTTTTGTGTTTGCTTCTAGTAACATCTGTGGCCAGTTAGCTCAGTTAGTTAGAGAGTGGCACTCGTAATCCCAAGGTCATGGGTTCGATCCCTGTATTGGCTACTTGCTTTTCTTGATGGACAAGAATGGAATAAGCTCATCGGTGTAGCATGAATACTTGAAAACATAATAGACACATATATCACAAAATCTCTTCAAATCCATATCAGAAGCCAGCATGAGTGTCATCCTTTGGCTGATGAAGATTTTTCTCTACATGGCTCATTGACTTTTGTCTCAAATCGAGCAATATGGCATACCTAAGATTTGCAAGGGCAAATTAATCAGTTATTATATTGCTGCTCAAACATAGAGGGCACTAGGTGTTACTAGAAGAAGAAGATACATTCTCCCCTCCCATTAGTGCACACTGAAGTAAAAAAAAATTAAAATGGAGAATTTCTAAACACCAGAGCACAAGTAGTGGATCTCTGCATTCTTATTGCATCTTTTCTTATTTCCAAATATTTGACATACTTCTGATTTGAAAAGTTTAAAAATGAGTTTAGACAAAGGACACCACTGAAAATGATGGAATTTATATGTTTTGTAAATGAAGATTTGCAATACTCGTACTTTGAATGAAAATGGAGCTTTAAACAAAAGAAGAAATAATCAACACTACGTCCAACCGAGATTTGAACTTGGATTACTGGATTCAAAGTCCAGAGTGCTAACCATTACACCATGGAACCCTCAACTGAGCAAAGACTTCTACTGAACTGAGCTCATCTTTTAAATGCAAAGAAAAGAAATTCAATACTTTATATATATGATTTCAAGTTTCTAATAAGCTCAGGGATGCAATAGGTGTTATGTAGAATATTTGTCTAAAACCAATGATAATATATAAAAAGTAACCTATTTTTAAAGAGAAGATAAATACTATAAACCCAAATACCTAGGACCAATTTCAGTTGGAGCATCACCCCTTATGTTATCCTAGCATTGAATTGACAGTTTTTCTGTATTGTCATATTTGCATATCAGGCGCTTACAATTGTTTCAAGCTTTATAACAGAGGACTGCCTTTTTTTATAGACCAAGGATGAAAGTCTCTTCTGAGTTAAATCTGATTATGACATCACAATTTGTAAATTAAGCTATAGTGTGATTACAGAGTGTAGACTGAACAAAAAGTGCTTTCCTATGGATTGAAGTTTGTATTTTCTTAAGCTTTGCATTCCAAAATGTGCTAGTATTCTCTATTTCCAAAGGGCATGTTAAGCTAATTCCCCATTATATATTTTTTGTGTTAAAAGTTATTTATACACAACTTGGTAAAACATACTAAATTTAACACATAATGAATTACATCCTGGGTTTATCTTTATCAACAATCTGTAAATGGATAAGAAAGATTGTGCATTAGATTTTTCAGATTGATTTTGCTTAGAATTGCATTTACTCCTTGTCTAAATTGTCTATTTTTATACTATTATTAGATGCATTAATCTTTGTTGTTATCCTATGTAATCATTTTTTTAATTTTGCAATGTGGAAAGAAACTGGTGCATTTTTATGATACCCATGCTTCAAGTGACTCTATGGCTTAAGCTGTTCCTTGAAAAATTAAATGCTATGCAAACAAAATATGTTCTGTGCTTTGAGGTACATTTGCCAGTTTTGTGTTTGCTGCTAGTAACATCTGTGGCCAGTTAGCTCAGTTGGTTAGAGCTTGGCGCTTGTAATGCCAAGGTCATGGGTTCGATCCTTGTATTAGCTACTTGCTTTTTTTGATGGACAAGAATGGAATAAGCTCATCGGTGTAGCATGAATACTTGAAAACATAATAGACACATATATCACAAAATCTCTTCAAATCCATATCAGAAGCCAGCATGAGTGTCATCCTTTGGCTGATGAAGATTTTTCTCTACATGGCTCATTGACTTTTGTCTCAAATCGAGCAATATGGCATACCTAAGTTTTGCAAGGGCAAATTAATCAGTTATTATATTGCTGCTCAAACATAGAGGGCACTAGGTGTTACTAGAAGAAGAAGATACATTCTCCCCTCCCATTAGTACACACTGAAGTAAAAAAAATTAAAATGGAGAATTTCTAAACACCAGAGCACAAGTAATGGATCTCAGCATTCTTATTGCATCTTTTCTTATTTCCAAATATTTGACATACTTCTGATTTGAAAAGTTTAAAAATGAGTTTAGACAAAGGACACCACTGAAAATGATGGAATTTATATGTTTTGTTAATGAAGATTTGCAATACTCGTACTTTGAATGAAAATGGAGCTTTAAACAAAAGAAGAAATAATCAACACTAGGTCCCACCGAGATTTGAACTCGGATTACTGGATTCAAAGTTCAGAGTGCTAACCATTACACCATGGAACCCTCAACTGAGCAAAGACTTCTACT
Organism: Pseudophryne corroboree; assembly: GCF_028390025.1. Classification (NCBI taxonomy): domain Eukaryota; kingdom Metazoa; phylum Chordata; class Amphibia; order Anura; family Myobatrachidae; genus Pseudophryne; species Pseudophryne corroboree. The sequence continues at coordinate 165,452,569 of NC_086454.1, read as the reverse complement.
GAACTGAGCTCATCTTTTAAATGCAAAGAAAAGAAATTCAATACTTTATATATATGATTTCAAGTTTCTAATAAGCTCAGGGATGCAATAGGTGTTATGTAGAATATTTGTCTAAAACCAATGATAATATATAAAAAGTAACCTATTTTTAAGGAGAAGATAAATACTAGAAACCCAAATGCCTAGGACCAATTTCAGTTGGAGCATCACCCCTTATGTTATCCTAGCATTGAATTGACAGTTTTTCTGTATTGTCATATTTGCATATCAGCCGCTTACAATTGTTTCAAGCTTTATAACAGAGGACTGCCTTTTTTTATAGACCAAGGATGAAAGTCTCTTGTGAGTTAAGTCTGATTAGGACATCACAATTTGTAAATTAAGCTATAGTATGATTACAGAGTGTAGACTGAACAAAAAGTGCTTTCCTATGGATTGAAGTTTGTATTTTCTTAAGCTTTGCATTCCAAAATGTGCTAGTATTCTCTATTTCCAAAGGGCATGTTAAGCTAATTCCCCATTATATATTTTTTGTGTTAAAAGTTATTTATACACAACTTGGTAAAACATACTAAATTTAACACATAATTAATTACATCCTGGGATTATCTTTATCAACAATCTGTAAATGGATAAGAAAGATTGTGCATTAGATTTATCAGATTGATTTTGCTTAGAATTGCATTTACTCCTTGTCTAAATTGTCTATTTTTATACTATTATTAGATGCATTAATCTTTGTTGTTTTCCTATCTAATCATTTTTTTTATTTTGCAATGTGGAAAGAAACTGGTGCATTTTTATGATACCCATGCTTCAAGTGACTCTATGGCTTAAGTTGTTCCTTGAAAAATTAAATGCTATGCAAACAAAATATGTTATGTGCTTTGAGGTACATTTGCCAGTTTTGTGTTTGCTTCTAGTAACATCTGTAGCCACTTAGCTAAGTTGGTTAGAGCGTGGCGCTCGTAATCCCAAGGTCATGGGTTCGATCCCTATATTGGCTACTTGCTTTTCTTGATGGACAAGAATGGAATAAGCTCATCGGTGTAGCATAAATACTTGAAAACATAATAGACACATATATCATGTGTTTCTGTTTCTTCAAATCCATAACAGAAACCAGCATGAGTGTCATCCTTTGGCTGATGAAGATTTTTCTCTACATGGCTCATTGACTTTTGTCTCAAATCGAGCAAAATGGCATACCTAAGATTTGCAAGGGCAAATTAATCAGTTATTATATTGCTGCTCAAACATAGAGGGCACTAGGTGTTACTAGAAGAAGAAGATACGTTCTCCCCTCCCATTAGTGCACACTGAAGTAAAAAAAATTAAAATGGAGAATTTCTAAACACCAGAGCACAAGTAATGGATCTCAGCATTCTTATTGCATCTTTTCTTATTTCCAAATATTTGACATACTTCTGATTTGAAAAGTTTAAAAATGAGTTTAGACAAAGGACACCACTGAAAATAATGGAATTTATATGTTTTGTAAATGATGATTTGCAACAATCATACTTTGAATGAAATTGGAGCTTTAAACAAAAGAAGAAATAATCAACATTAGGTCCCACCGAGATTTGAACTCAGATTACTGGATTCAAAGTCCAAAGTGCTAACCATTACACCATGGAACCCTCAACTGAGCAAAGACTTCTACTGAAATGAGCTCATCTTTTAAATGCAAAGAAAAGAAATTCAATACTTTATATATATGTTTCAAGTTTCTAATAAGCTCAGGGATGCAATAGGTGTTATGTAGAATATTTGTCTAAAACCAATGATAATATATAAAAAATAACCTATTTTTAAGGAGAAGATAAATACTAGAAACCCAAATGCCTAGGACCAATTTCAGTTGGAGCATCACCCCTTATGTTATCCTAGCATTGAATTGACAGTTTTTCTGTATTGTCATATTTGCATATCAGCCGCTTACAATTGTTTCAAGCTTTATAACAGAGGACTGCCTTTTTTTATAGACCAAGGATGAAAGTCTCTTGTGAGTTAAGTCTGATTATGACATCACAATTTGTAAATTAAGCTATAGTATGATTACAGAGTGTAGACTGAACAAAAAGTGCTTTCCTATGGATTGAAGTTTGTATTTTCTTAAGCTTTGCATTCCAAAATGTGCTAGTATTCTCTATTTCCAAAGGGCATGTTAAGCTAATTCCCCATTATATATTTTTTGTGTTAAAAGTTATTTATACACAACTTGGTAAAACATACTAAATTTAACACATAATGAATTACATCCTGGGATTATCTTTATCAACAATCTGTAAATGGATAAGAAAGATTGTGCATTAGATTTATCAGATTGATTTTGCTTAGAATTGCATTTACTCCTTGTCTAAATTGTCTATTTTTATACTATTATTAGATGCATTAATCTTTGTTGTTGTCCTATCTAATCATTTTTTTTATTTTGCAATGTGGAAAGAAACTGGTGCATTTTTATGATACCCATGCTTCAAGTGACTCTATGGCTTAAGTTGTTCCTTGAAAAATTAAATGCTATGCAAACAAAATATGTTATGTGCTTTGAGGTACATTTGCCAGTTTTGTGTTTGCTTCTAGTAACATCTGTAGCCAGTTAGCTCAGTTGGTTAGAGCATGGCGCTTGTAATCCCAAGGTCATGGGTTCGATCCCTATATTGGCTACTTGCTTTTCTTGATGGACAAGAATGGAATGAGCTCATCGGTGTAGCATGAATACTTGAAAACATAATAGACACATATATCACAAAAGCTCTTCAAATCCATAACAGAAACCAGCATGAGTGTCATCCTTTGGCTGATGAAGATTTTTCTCTACATGGCTCATTGACTTTTGTCTCAAATCGAGCAAAATGGCATATCTAAGATTTGCAAGGGCAAATTAATCAGTTATTATATTGCTGCTCAAACATAGAGGGCACTAGGTGTTACTAGAAGAAGAAGATACGTTCTCCCCTCCCATTAGTGCACACTGAAGTAAAAAAAATTAAAATGGAGAATTTCTAAACACCAGAGCACAAGTAATGGATATCTGCATTCTTATTGCATCTTTTCTTATTTCCAAATATTTGACATACTTCTGATTTGAAAAGTTTAAAAATGAGTTTAGACAAAGGACACCACTGAAAATGATGGAATTTATATGTTTTGTAAATGAAGATTTGCAATACTCATACTTTGAATGAAAATGGAGCTTTAAACAAAAGTAGAAATAATCAACATTAGGTCCCGCCGAGATTTGAACTCGGATTACTGGATTCAAAGTCCAGAGTGCTAACCATTACACCATGGAACCCTCAACTGAGCAAAGACTTCTACTGAACTGAGCTCATCTTTTAAATGCAAAGAAAAGAAATTCAATGCTTTATATATATGATTTCAAGTTTCTAATAAGCTCAGGGATGCAATAGGTGTTATGTGGAATATTTGTCTAAAACCAATGATAATATATAAAAAGTAACCTATTTTTAAGGAGAAGATAAATACTAGAAACCCAAATGCCTAGGACCAATTTCAGTTGGAGCATCACCCCTTATGTTATTCTAGCATTGAATTGACAGTTTTTCTGTATTGTCATATTTGCATATCATCCGCTTACAATTGTTTCAAGCTTTATAACAGAGGACTGCCTTTTTTATAGACCAAGGATGAAAGTCTCTTGTGAGTTAAGTCTAATTATGACATCACAATTTGTATATTAAGCTATAGTATGATTACAGAGTGTAGACTGAACAAAAAGTACTTTCCTATGGATTGAAGTTTGTATTTTCTTAAGCTTTGCATTCCAAAATGTGCTAGCATTCTCTATTTCCAAAGGGCATATTAAGCTACTTCCCCATTATATATTTTTTGTGTTAAAAGTTATTTATACACAACTTGGTAAAACATACTAAATTTAACACATAATGAATTACATCCTGGGATTATCTTTATCAACAATCTGTAAATGGATAAGAAAGATTGTGCATTAGATTTATCAGATTGATTTTGCTTAGAATTGCATTTACTCCTTGTCTAAATTGTCTATTTTTATACTATTATTAGATGCATTAATCTTTGTTGTTATCCTATCTAATCATTTTTTTTATTTTGCAATGTGGAAAGAAACTGGTGCATTTTTATGATACCCATGCTTCAAGTGACTCTATGGCTTAAGCTGTTCCTTTAAAAATTAAATGCTATGCAAACAAATATGTTCTGTGCTTTGAAGTACATTTGCCAGTTTTGTGTTTGCTTCTAGTATCATCTGTGGCCAGTTAGCTCAGTTGGTTAGAGCGTGGCGCTTGTAATGCCAAGGTCATGGGTTCGATCCCTGTATTGGCTACTTGCTTTTCTTGATGGACAAGAATGGAATAAGCTCATCGGTGTAGCATGAATACTTGAAAACATAATAGACACATATATCACAAAATCTCTTAAAATCCATATCAGAAGCAAGCATGAGTGTCATCCTTTGGCTGATGAAGATTTTTCTCTACATGGCTCATTGACTTTTGTCTCAAATCGAGCAATATGGCATACCTAAGATTTGCAAGGGCAAATTAATCAGTTATTATATTGCTGCTCAAACATAGAGGGCACTAGGTGTTACTAGAAGGAGAAGATACATTCTCCCCTCCCATTAGTGCACACTGAAGTAAAAAAAATTAAAATGGAGAATTTCTAAACACCAGAGCACAAGTAATGGATCTCTGCATTCTTATTGCATCTTTTCTTATTTCCAAATATTTGACATACTTCTGATTTGAAAAGTTTAAAAATGAGTTTAGACAAAGGACACCACTGAAAATGATGGAATTTATATGTTTTGTAAATGAAGATTTGCAATACTCCTACTTTGAATGAAAATGGAGCTTTAAACAAAAGAAGAAATAATCAACACTAGGTCCCACCGAGATTTGAACTCGGATTACTGGATTCAAAGTCCAGAGTGCTAACCATTACACCATGGAACCCTCAACTGAGCAAAGACTTCTACTGAACTGAGCTCATCTTTTAAATGCAAAGAAAAGAAATTCAATACTTTATATATATGATTTCAAGTTTCTAATAAGCTCAGGGATGCAATAGGTGTTATGTGGAATATTTGTCTAAAACCAATGATAATATATAAAAAGTAACCTATTTTTAAGGAGAAGATAAATACTAGAAACCCAAATGCCTAGGACCAATTTCAGTTGGAGCATCACCCCTTATGTTATCCTAGCATTGAATTGACAGTTTTTCTGTATTGTCATATTTGCATATCAGCCGCTTACAATTGTTTCAAGCTTTATAACAGAGGACTGCCTTTTTTATAGACCAAGGATGAAAGTCTCTTGTGAGTTAAGTCTGATTATGACATCACAATTTGTAAATTAAGCTATAGTATGATTACAGAGTGTAGACTGAACAAAAAGTGCTTTCATATGGATTGAAGTTTGTATTTTCTTAAGCTTTGCATTCCAAAATGTGCTAGCATTCTCTATTTCCAAAGGGCATATTAAGCTAATTCCCCATTATATATTTTTTGTGTTAAAAGTTATTATAACACAACTTGGTAAAACATACTAAATTTAACACATAATGAATTACATCCTGGGATTATCTTTATCAACAATCTGTAAATGGATAAGAAAGATTGTGCATTAGATTTATCAGATTGATTTTGCTTAGAATTGCATTTACTCCTTGTTTAAATTGTCTATTTTTATACTATTATTAGATGCATTAATCTTTGTTGTTATCCTATCTAATTATTTTTTTTATTTTGCAATGTGGAAAGAAACTGGTGCATTTTTATGATACCCATGCTTCAAGTGACTCTATGGCTTAAGCTGTTCCTTGAAAAATTAAGTGCTATGCAAACAAAATATGTTCTGTGCTTTGAGGTACATTTGCCAGTTTTGTGTTTGCTTTTAGTAACATCTGTAGCCAGTTAGCTCAGTTGGTTAGAGCGTGGCGCTTGTAATGCCAAGGTCATGGGTTTGATCCCTGTATTGGCTACTTGCTTTTCTTGATGGACAAGAATGGAATAAGCTCATCGGTGTAGCATGAATACTTGAAAACATAATAGACACATATATCACAAAATCTCTTCAAATCCATATCAGAAGCCAGCATGAGTGTCATCCTTTGGCTGATGAAGATTTTTCTCTACATGGCTCATTGACTTTTGTCTCAAATCGAGCAATATGGCATACCTAAGATTTGCAAGGGCAAATTAATCAGTTATTATATTGCTGCTCAAACATAGAGGGCACTAGGTGTTACTAGAAGAAGAAGATATGTTCTCCCCTCCCATTAGTGCACACTGAAGTAAAAAAAATTAAAATGGAAAATTTCTAAACACCAGAGCACAAGTAATGGATCTCTGCATTCTTATTGCATCTTTTATTATTTCCAAATATTTGACATACTTCTGATTTGAAAAGTTTAAAAATGAGTCTAGACAAAGGACACCGCTGAAAATGATGGAATTTATATGTTTTGTAAATGAAGATTTGCAATACTCCTACTTTGAATGAAAATGGAGCTTTAAACAAAAGAAGAAATAATCAACACTAGGTCCCACCGAGATTTGAACTCAGATTACTGGATTCAAAGTCCAGAGTGCTAACCATTACACCATGGAACCCTCAACTGAGCAAAGACTTCTACTGAACTGAGCTCATCTTTTAAATGCAAAGAAAAGAAATTCAATACTTTATATATATGATTTCAAGTTTCTAATAAGCTCAGGGATGCAATAGGTGTTATGTGGAATATTTGTCTAAAACCAATGATAATATATAAAAAGTAACCTATTTTTAAGGAGAAAATAAATACTAGAAACCCAAATGCCTAGGACCAATTTCAGTTGGAGCATCACCCCTTATGTTATCCTAGCATTGAATTGACAGTTTTTCTGTATTGTCATATTTGCATATCAGCCGCTTACAATTGTTTCAAGCTTTATAACAGAGGACTGCCTTTTTTATAGACCAAGGATGAAAGTCTCTTGTGAGTTAAGTCTGATTATGACATCACAATTTGTAAATTAAGCTATAGTATGATTACAGAGTGTAGACTGAACAAAAAGTGCTTTCCTATGGATTGAAGTTTGTATTTTCTTAAGCTTTGCATTCCAAAATGTGCTAGCATTCTCTATTTCCAAAGGGCATATTAAGCTAATTCCCCATTATATATTTTTTGTGTTAAAAGTTATTTTAACACAACTTGGTAAAACATACTAAATTTAACACATAATGAATTACATCCTGGGATTATCTTTATCAACAATCTGTAAATGGATAAGAAAGATTGTGCATTAGATTTATTAGATTGATTTTGCTTAGAATTGCATTTACTCCTTGTTTAAATTGTCTATTTTTATACTATTATTAGATGCATTAATCTTTGTTGTTATCCTATCTAATCATTTTTTTTATTTTGCAATGTGGAAAGAAACTGGAGCATTTTATGATACCCATGCTTCAAGTGACTCTATGGCTTAAGCTGTTCCTTGAAAAATTAAATGCTATGCAAACAAAATATGTTATGTGCTTTGAGGTACATTTGCCAGTTTTGTGTTTGCTTCTAGTAACATCTGTGGCCAGTTAGCTCAGTTGGTTAGAGCGTGGCGCTCGTAAACCCAAGGTCATGGGTTCGATCCCTGTGTTGGATTCTTGCTTTTCTTGATGGACAAGAATGGAATAAGCTCATCGGTGTAGCATGAATACTTGAAAACATAATAGACACATATATCACAAAATCTCTTCAAATCCATATCAGAAGCCAGCATGAGTGTCATCCTTTGGCTGATGAAGATTTTTCTCTACATGGCTCATTGACTTTTGTCTCAAATCAAGCAATATGGCATACCTAAGATTTGCAAGGGCAAATTAATCAGTTATTATATTGCTGCTCAAACATAGAGGGCACTAGGTGTTACTAGAAGAAGAAGATATGTTCTCCCCTCCCATTAGTGCACACTGAAGAAAAAAAAATTAAAATGGAAAATTTCTAAACACCAGAGCACAAGTAATAGATCTCTGCATTCTTATTGCATCTTTTATTATTTCCAAATATTTGACATACTTCTGATTTGAAAAGTTTAAAAATGAGTTTAGACAAAGGACACCACTGAAAATGATGGAATTTATATGTTTTGTAAATGAAGATTTGCAATACTCCTACTTTGAATGAAAATGGAGCTTTAAACAAAAGAAGAAATAATCAACACTAGGTCCCACCGAGATTTGAACTTGGATTACTGGATTCAAAGTCCACAGTGCTAACCATTACACCATGGAACCCTCAACTGAGCAAAAACTTCTACTGAACTGAGCTCATCTTTTAAATGCAAAGAAAAGAAATTCAATACTTTATATATATATGATTTCAAGTTTCTAATAAGCTCAGGGATGCAATAGGTGTTATGTGGAATATTTGTCTAAAACCAATGATAATATATAAAAAGTAACCTATTTTTAAAGAGAAGATAAATACTAGAAACCCAAATGCCTAGGACCAATTTCAGTTGGAGCATCACCCCTTATGTTATCCTAGCATTGAATTGACAGTTTTTCTGTATTGTCATATTTGCATATCAGCCGCTTACAATTGTTTCAAGCTTTATAACAGAGGACTGCCTTTTTTATAGACCAAGGATGAAAGTCTCTTGTGAGTTAAGTCTGATTATGACATCACAATTTGTAAATTAAGCTATAGTATGATTACAGAGTGTAGACTGAACAAAAAGTGCTTTCCTATGGATTGAAGTTTGTATTTTCTTAAGCTTTGCATTCCAAAATGTGCTAGCATTCTCTATTTCCAAAGGGCATATTAAGCTAATTCCCCATTATATATTTTTTGTGTTAAAAGTTATTTTAACACAACTTGGTAAAACATACTAAATTTAACACATAATGAATTACATCCTGGGATTATCTTTATCAACAATCTGTAAATGGATAAGAAAGATTGTGCATTAGATTTATCAGATTGATTTTGCTTAGAATTGCATTTACTACTTGTTTAAATTGTCTATTTTTATACTATTATTAGATGCATTAATCTTTGTTGTTATCCTATCTAATCATTTTTTTTATTTTGCAATGTGGAAAGAAACTGGAGCATTTTATGATACCCATGCTTCAAGTGACTCTATGGCTTAAGCTGTTCCTTGAAAAATGAAATGCTATGCAAACAAAATATGTTATGTGCTTTGAGGTACATTTGCCGGTTTTGTGTTTGCTTCTAGTAACATCTGTGGCCAGTTAGCTCAGTTGGTTAGAGCGTGGCGCTCGTAAACCCAAGGTCATGGGTTAGATCCCTGTATTGGCTACTTGCTTTTCTTGATGGACAAGAATGGAATAAGCTCATCGTGTAGCATGAATACTTGAAAACATAATAGCCACATATATCACAAAATCTCTTCAAATCCATATCAGAAGCCAGCATGAGTGTCATCCTTTGGCTGATGAAGATTTTTCTCTACATGGCTCATTGACTTTTGTCTCAAATCGAGCAATATGGCATACCTAAGATTTGCAAGGGCAAATTAATCAGTTATTATATTGCTGCTCAAACATAGAGGGCACTAGGTGTTACTAGAAGAAGAAGATACGTTCTCCCCTCCCATTAGTGCACACTGAAGTAAAAAAAAAAAATGGAGAATTTCTAAACACCAGAGCACAAGTAATGGATCTCAGCATTCTTATTGCATCTTTTCTTATTTCCAAATATTTGACATACTTCTGATTTGAAAAGTTTAAAAATGAGTTTAGACAAAGGACACCACTGAAAATGATGGAATTTATATGTTTTGTAAATGAAGATTTGCAATACTCATACTTTGAATGAAAATGGAGCTTTAAACAAAAGGAGAAATAATCAACATTAGGTCCCACCAAGATTTGAACTCGGATTACTGGATTCAAAGTCCAGAGTGCTAACCATTACACCATGGAACCCTCAACTGAGCATAGGCTTCTACTGAACTGAGCTCATCTTTTAAATGCAAAGAAAAGAAATTCAATACTTTATATATATGATTTCAAGTTTCTAATAAGCTCAGGGATGCAATAGGTGTTATGTAGAATATTTGTCTAAAACCAATGATAATATATAAAAAGTAACCTATTTTTAAGGAGAAGATAAATACTAGAAACCCAAATGCCTAGGACCAATTTCAGTTGGAGCATCACCCCTTATGTTATCCTAGCATTGAATTGACAGTTTTTCTGTATTGTCATATTTGCATATCAGCCGCTTACAATTGTTTCAAGCTTTATAACAGAGGACTGCATTTTTTATAGATTAAGGATGAAAGTCTCTTGTGAGTTAAGTCTGATTATGACATCACAATTTGTAAATTAAGCTATAGTATGATTACAGAGTGTAGACTGAACAAAAAGTGCTTTCCTATGGATTGAAGTTTGTATTTTCTTAAGCTTTGCATTCCAAAATGTGCTAGCATTCTCTATTTCCAAAGGGCATGTTAAGCTACTTCCCCATTATATATTTTTTGTGTTAAAAGTTATTTATACACAACTTGGTAAAACATACTAAATTTAACACATAATGGATTACATCCTGGGATTATCTTTATCAACAATCTGTAAATGGATAAGAAAGATTGTGCATTAAATTTATCAGATTGATTTTGCTTAGAATTGCATTTACTCCTTGTCTAAATTGTCTATTTTTGTACTATTATTAGATGCATTAATCTTTGTTGTTATCCTATGTAATCATTTTTTTTATTTTGCAATGTGGAAAGAAACTGGTGCATTTTTATGATACCCATGCTTCAAGTGACTCTATGGCTAAAGCTGTTCCTTAAAAAATTAAATGCTATGCAAACAAAATATGTTCTGTGCTTTGAGGTACATTTGCCAGTTTTGTGTTTGCTTCTAGTAACATCTGTGGCCAGTTAGCTCAGTTGGTTAGAGCGTGGCGCTTGTAATGCCAAGGTCATGGGTTCGATCCCTGCATTGGCTGCTTGCTTTTCTTGATGGACAAGAATGGAATAAGCTCATCGGTGTAGCATGAATACTTGGAAACATAATAGACACATATATCACAAAATCTCTTCAAATCCATATCAGAAGCCAGCATGAGTGTCATCCTTTGGCTGATGAAGATTTTTCTCTACATGGCTCATTGACTTTTGTCTCAAATCAAGCAATATGGCATACCTAAGATTTGCAAGGGCAAATTAATCAGTTATTATATTGCTGCTCAAACATAGAGTGCACTAGGTGTTACTAGAAGAAGAAGATACATTCTCCCCTCCCATTAGTGCACACTGAAGTAAAAAAAATTAAAATGGAGAAATTCTAAACACCAGAGCACAAGTAATGGATCTCTGCATTCTTATTGCATCTTTTCTTATTTCCAAATATTTGACATACTTCTGATTTGAAAAGTTTAAAAAATGAGTTTAGACAAAGGACACCACTGAAAATGATGGAATTTATATGTTTTGTAAATGAAGATTTGCAATACTCATACTTTGAATGAAACTGGAGCTTTAAACAAAAGAAGAAATAATCAACACAAGGTCCCACCGAGATTTGAACTCGGATTACTGGATTCAAAGTCCAGAGTGCTAACCATTACACCATGGAACCCTCAACTGAACATAGTCTTCTACTGAACTGAGCTTATCTTTTAAATGCAAAGAAAAGAAATTCAATACTTTATATATATGATTTCAAGTTTCTAATAAGCTCAGGGATGCAATAGGTGTTATGTAGAATATTTGTCTAAAACCAATGATAATATATAAAAAGTAACCTATTTTTAAGGAGAAGATAAATACTAGAAACCCAAATGCCTAGGACCAATTTCAGTTGGAGCATCACCCCTTATGTTATCCTAGCATTGAATTGACAGTTTTTCTGTATTGTCATATTTGCATATCAGCCGCTTACAATTGTTTCAAGCTTTATAACAGAGGACTGCCTTTTTTATAGACCAAGGATGAAAGTCTCTTGTGAGTTAAGTCTGATTATGACATCACAATTTGTAAATTAAGCTATAGTATGATTACAGAGTGTAGACTGAACAAAAAGTGCTTTCCTATGGATTGAAGTTTGTATTTTCTTAAGCTTTGCATTCCAAAATGTGCTAGCATTCTCTATTTCCAAGGGCATATTAAGCTACTTCCCCATTAAATATTTTTTGTGTTAAAAGTTAATTATACACAACTTGGTAAAACATACTAAATTTAACACATAATGGATTACATCCTGGGATTATCTTTATCAACAATCTGTAAATGGATAAGAAAGATTGTGCATTAGATTTATCAGATTGATTTTGCTTAGAATTGCATTTGTCTAAATTGTCTATTTTTATGCTATTATTAGATGCATTAATCTTTGTTGTTATCCTATCTAATCATTTTTTTTATTTTGCAATGTGGAAAGAAACTGGTGCATTTTTATGATACCCATGCTTCAAGTGACTCTATGGCTTAAGCTGTTCCTTGAAAAATTAAGTGCTATGCAAACAAAATATGTTCTGTGCTTTGAGGTACATTTGCCAGTTTTGTGTTTGCTTCTAGTAACGTCTGTGGCCAGTTAGCTCAGTTGGTTAGAGCGTGGTGCTTGTAATACTAAGGTCATGGGTTCGATCCCTGTATTGGCTACTTGCTTTTCTTGATGGACAAGAATGGAATAAGCTCATCGGTGTAGCATGAATACTTGAAAACATAATAGACACATATATCACAAAATCTCTTCAAATCCATATCAGAAGCCAGCATGAGTGTCATCCTTTGGCTGATGAAGATTTTTCTCTACATGGCTCATTGACTTTTGTCTCAAATCAAGCAATATGGCATACCTAAGATTTGCAAGGGCAAATTAATCAGTTATTATATTGCTGCTCAAACATAGAGGGCACTAGGTGTTACTAGAAGAAGAAGATACATTCTCCCATCCCATTAGTGCACACTGAAGTAAAAAAAAATTAAAATGGAGAATTTCTAAACACCAGAGCACAAGTAATGGATCTCTGCATTCTTATTGCATCTTTTCTTATTTCCAAATATTTGACATACTTCTGATTTGAAAAATTTAAAAATGAGTTTAGACAAAGGACACCACTGAAAATGATGGAATTTATATGTTTTGTAAATGAAGATTTGCAATACTCCTACTTTGAATGAAAATGGAGCTTTAAACAAAAGAAGAAATAATCAACACAAGGTCCCACCGAGATTTGAACTCAGATTACTGAATTCAAAGTCCAGAGTGCTAACCATTACACCATGGAACCCTCAACTGAGCAAAGACTTCTACTGAAATGAGCTCATCTTTTAAATGCAAAGAAAAGAAATTCAATACTTTATATATATGATTTCAAGTTTCTAATAAGCTCAGGGATGCAATAGTTGTTATGTAGAATATTTGTCTAAAACCAATGATAATATATAAAAAATAACCTATTTTTAAGGAGAAGATAAATACTAGAAACCCAAATGCCTAGGACCAATTTCAGTTGGAGCATCACCCCTTATGTTATCCTAGCATTGAATTGACAGTTTTTCTGTATTGTCATATTTGCATATCAGCCGCTTACAATTGTTTCAAGCTTTATAACAGAGGACTGCCTTTTTTTATAGACCAAGGATGACAGTCTCTTGTGAGTTGTCTGATTATGACATCACAATTTGTAAATTAAGCTATAGTATGATTACAGAGTGTAGACTGAACAAAAAGTGCTTTCCTATGGATTGAAGTTTGTATTTTCTTAAGCTTTGCATTCCAAAATGTGCTAGTATTCTCTATTTCCAAAGGGCATGTTAAGCTAATTCCCCATTATATATTTTTTGTGTTAAAAGTTATTTATACACAACTTGGTAAAACATACTAAATTTAACACATAATGAATTACATCCTGGGATTATCTTTATCAACAATCTGTAAATGGATAAGAAAGATTGTGCATTAGATTTATCAGATTGATTTTGCTTAGAATTGCATTTACTCCTTGTCTAAATTGTCTATTTTTATACTATTATTAGATGCATTAATCTTTGTTGTTGTCCTATCTAATCATTTTTTTATTTTGCAATGTGGAAAGAAACTGGTGCATTTTTATGATACCCATGCTTCAAGTGACTCTATGGCTTAAGTTGTTCCTGGAAAAATTAAATGCTATGCAAACAAAATATGTTATGTGCTTTGAGGTACATTTGACAGTTTTGTGTTTGCTTCTAGTAACATCTGTAGCCAGTTAGCTCAGTTGGTTAGAGCATGGCGCTCGTAATCCCAAGGTCATGGGTTCGATCCCTGTATTGGCTACTTGCTTTTCTTGATGGACAAGAATGGAATAAGCTCATCGGTGTAGCATGAATACTTGAAAACATAATAGACACATATATCACAAAAGCTCTTCAAATCCATAACAGAAACCAGCATGAGTGTCATCCTTTGGCTGATGAAGATTTTTCTCTACATGGCTCATTGACTTTTGTCTCAAATCGAGCAAAATGGCATACCTAAGATTTGCAAGGGCAAATTAATCAGTTATTATATTGCTGCTCAAACATAGAGGGCACTAGGTGTTACTAGAAGAAGAAGATACGTTCTCCCCTCCCATTAGTGCACACTGAAGTAAAAAAAATTAAAATGGAGAATTTCTAAACACCAGAGCACAAGTAATGGATATCTGCATTCTTATTGCATCTTTTCTTATTTCCAAATATTTGACATACTTCTGATTTGAAAAGTTTAAAAATGAGTTTAGACAAAGGACACCACTGAAAATGATGGAATTTATATGTTTTGTAAATGAAGATTTGCAATACTCATACTTTGAATGAAAATGGAGCTTTAAACAAAAGAAGAAATAATCAACATTATGTCCCGCAGAGATTTGAACTCGGATTACTGGATTCAAAGTCCAGAGTGCTAACCATTACACCATGGAACCCTCAACTGAGCAAAGACTTCTACTGAACTGAGCTCATCTTTTAAATGCAAAGAAAAGAAATTCAATACTTTATATATATGATTTCAAGTTTCTAATAAACTCAGGGATGCAATAGGTGATATGTAGAATATTTGTCTAAAACCAATGATAATATATAAAAAGTAACCTATTTTTAAGGAGAAGATAAATACTAGAAACCCAAATGCCTAGGACCAATTTCAGTTGGAGCATCACCCCTTATGTTATCCTAGCATTGAATTGACAGTTTTTCTGTATTGTCATATTTGCATATCAGCCGCTTACAATTGTTTCAAGCTTTATAACAGAGGACTGCCTTTTTTTATAGACCAAGGATGACAGTCTCTTGTGAGTTGTCTGATTATGACATCACAATTTGTAAATTAAGCTATAGTATGATTACAGAGTGTAGACTGAACAAAAAGTGCTTTCCTATGGATTGAAGTTTGTATTTTCTTAAGCTTTGCATTCCAAAATGTGCTAGTATTCTCTATTTCCAAAGGGCATGTTAAGCTAATTCCCCATTATATATTTTTTGTGTTAAAAGTTATTTATACACAACTTGGTAAAACATACTAAATTTAACACATAATGAATTACATCCTGGGATTATCTTTATCAACAATCTGTAAATGGATAAGAAAGATTGTGCATTAGATTTATCAGATTGATTTTGCTTAGAATTGCATTTACTCCTTGTCTAAATTGTCTATTTTTATACTATTATTAGATGCATTAATCTTTGTTGTTGTCCTATCTAATCATTTTTTTTATTTTGCAATGTGGAAAGAAACTGGTGCATTTTTATGATACCCATGCTTCAAGTGACTCTATGGCTTAAGTTGTTCCTGGAAAAATTAAATGCTATGCAAACAAAGGGGCAGATGTATTAACCTGGAGAAGGCATAAGGAAGTGATAAACCAGTGATATGTGCAAGGTGAAAAAGGCACCAGCCAATCAGATCCTAACTGTTAATTTACATATTGGAGCTGATTGGCTGGTGCCTTTATCACCTTGCACATATCACTGGTTTATCACTTCCTTATGCCTTCTCCAGGTTAATACATCTGCCCCAAAATATGTCATGTGCTTTGAGGTACATTTGCCAGTTTTGTGTTTGCTGCTAGTAACATCTGTAGCCAGTTAGCTCAGTTGGTTAGAGCATGGCGCTCGTAATCTCAAGGTCATGGGTTCGATCCCTGTATTGGCTACTTGCTTTTCTTGATGGACAAGAATGGAATAAGCTCATCGGTGTAGCATGAATACTTGAAAACATAATAGACACATATATCACAAAAGCTCTTCAAATCCATAACAGAAACCAGCATGAGTGTCATCCTTTGGCTGATGAAGATTTTTCTCTACATGGCTCATTGACTTTTGTCTCAAATCGAGCAAAATGGCATACCTAAGATTTGCAAGGGCAAATTAGTCAGTTATTATATTGCTGCTCAAACATAGAGGGCACTAGGTGTTACTAGAAGAAGAAGATACGTTCTCCCCTCCCATTAGTGCACACTGAAGTAAAAAAAATTAAAATGGAGAATTTCTAAACACCAGAGCACAAGTAATGGATATCTGCATTCTTATTGCATCTTTTCTTATTTCCAAATATTTGACATACTTCTGATTTGAAAAGTTTAAAAATGAGTTTAGACAAAGGACACCACTGAAAATGATGGAATTTATATGTTTTGTAAATGAAGATTTGCAATACTCATACTTTGAATGAAAATGGAGCTTTAAACAAAAGAAGAAATAATCAACATTAGGTCCCGCAGAGATTTGAACTCGGATTACTGGATTCAAAGTCCAGAGTGCTAACCATTACACCATGGAACCCTCAACTGAGCAAAGACTTCTACTGAACTGAGCTCATCTTTTAAATGCAAAGAAAAGAAATTCAATACTTTATATATATGATTTCAAGTTTCTAATAAACTCAGGGATGCAATAGGTGTTATGTAGAATATTTGTCTAAAACCAATGATAATATATAAAAAGTAACCTATTTTTAAGGAGAAGATAAATACTAGAAACCCAAATGCCTAGGACCAATTTCAGTTGGAGCATCACCCCTTATGTTATTCTAGCATTGAATTGACAGTTTTTCTGTATTGTCATATTTGCATATCATCCGCTTACAATTGTTTCAAGCTTTATAACAGAGGACTGCCTTTTTTATAGACCAAGGATGAAAGTCTCTTGTGAGTTAAGTCTGATTATGACATCACAATTTGTATATTAAGCTATAGTATGATTACAGAGTGTAGACTGAACAAAAAGTACTTTCCTATGGATTGAAGTTTGTATTTTCTTAAGCTTTGCATTCCAAAATGTGCTAGCATTCTCTATTTCCAAAGGGCATATTAAGCTACTTCCCCATTATATATTTTTTGTGTTAAAAGTTATTTATACACAACTTGGTAAAACATACTAAATTTAACACATAATGAATTACATCCTGGGATTATCTTTATCAACAATCTGTAAATGGATAAGAAAGATTGTGCATTAGATTTATCAGATTGATTTTGCTTAGAATTGCATTTACTCCTTGTCTAAATTGTCTATTTTTATACTATTATTAGATGCATTAATCTTTGTTGTTATCCTATCTAATCATTTTTTTTATTTTGCAATGTGGAAAGAAACTGTAAATTATAAAATAATTTTATTTATTTAATGTAAAAGATAAATATTTTTATGATACCCATGCTTCAAGTGACTCTATGGCTTAAGCTGTTCCTTTAAAAAATAAATGCTATGCAAACAAAATATGTTCTGTGCTTTGAAGTACATTTGCCAGTTTTGTGTTTGCTTCTAGTAACATCTGTGGCCAGTTAGCTCAGTTGGTTAGAGCGTGGCGCTTGTAATGCCAAGGTCATGGGTTTGATCCCTGTATTGGCTACTTGCTTTTCTTGATGGACAAGAATGGAATAAGCTCATCGGTGTAGCATGAATACTTGAAAACATAATAGACACATATATCACAAAATCTCTTAAAATCCATATCAGAAGCCAGCATGAGTGTCATCCTTTGGCTGATGAAGATTTTTCTCTACATGGCTCATTGACTTTTGTCTCAAATCGAGCAATATGGCATACCTAAGATTTGCAAGGGCAAATTAATCAGTTATTATATTGCTGCTCAAACATAGAGGGCACTAGGTGTTACTAGAAGAAGAAGATACATTCTCCCCTCCCATTAGTGCACACTGAAGTAAAAAAAATTAAAATGGAAAATTTCTAAACACCAGAGCACAAGTAATGGATCTCTGCATTCTTATTGCATCTTTTATTATTTCCAAATATTTGACATACTTCTGATTTGAAAAGTTTAAAAATGAGTTTAGACAAAGGACACCACTGAAAATGATGGAATTTATATGTTTTGTAAATGAAGATTTGCAATACTCCTACTTTGAATGAAAATGGAGCTTTAAACAAAAGAAGAAATAATCCAACCGAGATTTGAACTTGGATTACTGGATTCAAAGTCCAGAGTGCTAACCATTACACCATGGAACCCTCAACTGAACAAAAACTTCTACTGAACTGAGCTCATCTTTTAAATGCAAAGAAAAGAAATTCAATACTTTATATATATGATTTCAAGTTTCTAATAAGCTCAGGGATGCAATAGGTGTTATGTGGAATATTTGTCTAAAACCAATGATAATATATAAAAAGTAACCTATTTTTAAGGAGAAGATAAATACTAGAAACCCAAATGCCTAGGACCAATTTCAGTTGGAGCATCACCCCTTATGTTATCCTAGCATTGAATTGACAGTTTTTCTGTATTGTCATATTTGCATATCAGCCGCTTACAATTGTTTCAAGCTTTATAACAGAGGACTGCCTTTTTATAGACCAAGGATGAAAGTCTCTTGTGAGTTAAGTCTGATTATGACATCACAATTTGTAAATTAAGCTATAGTATGATTACAGAGTGTAGACTGAACAAAAAGTGCTTTCCTATGGATTGAAGTTTGTATTTTCTTAAGCTTTGCATTCCAAAATGTGCTAGCATTCTCTATTTCCAAAGGGCATATTAAGCT
This sequence comes from Pseudophryne corroboree, assembly GCF_028390025.1. Classification (NCBI taxonomy): domain Eukaryota; kingdom Metazoa; phylum Chordata; class Amphibia; order Anura; family Myobatrachidae; genus Pseudophryne; species Pseudophryne corroboree. Next base: position 165,433,567 of record NC_086454.1, on the reverse strand, counting down.
AATTCCCCATTATATATTTTTTGTGTTAAAAGTTATTTTAACACAACTTGGTAAAACATACTAAATTTAACACATAATGAATTACATCCTGGGATTATCTTTATCAACAATCTGTAAATGGATAAGAAAGATTGTGCATTAGATTTATAAGATTGATTTTGCTTAGAATTGCATTTACTACTTGTTTAAATTGTCTATTTTTATACTGTTATTAGATGCATTAATCTTTGTTGTTATCCTATCTAATCATTTTTTTTATTTTGCAATGTGGAAAGAAACTGGAGCATTTTATGATACCCATGCTTCAAGTGACTCTATGGCTTAAGCTGTTCCTTGAAAAATGAAATGCTATGCAAACAAAATATGTTATGTGCTTTGAGGTACATTTGCCAGTTTTGTGTTTGCTTCTAGTAACATCTGTGGCCAGTTAGCTCAGTTGGTTAGAGCGTGGCGCTCGTCAACCCAAGGTCATGGGTTAGATCCCTGTATTGGCTATTTGCTTTTCTTGATGGACAAGAATGGAATAAGCTCATCGTGTAGCATGAATACTTGAAAACATAATAGCCACATATATCACAAAATCTCTTCAAATCCATATCAGAAGCCAGCATGAGTGTCATTCTTTGGCTGATGAAGATTTTTCTCTACATGGCTCATTGACTTTTGTCTCAAATCGAGCAATATGGCATACCTAAGATTTGCAAGGGCAAAGTAATCAGTTATTATATTGCTGCTCAAACATAGAGGGCACTAAGTGTTACTAGAAGAAGAAGATACGTTCTCCCCTCCCTTTAGTGCACACTGAAGTAAAAAAAAAAAAATGGAGAATTTCTAAACACCAGAGCACAAGTAATGGATCTCAGCATTCTTATTGCATCTTTTCTTATTTCCAAATATTTGACATACTTCTGATTTGAAAAGTTTAAAAATGAGTTTAGACAAAGGACACCACTGAAAATGATGGAATTTATATGTTTTGTAAATGAAGATTTGCAATACTCATACTTTGAATGAAAATGGAGCTTTAAACAAAAGGAGAAATAATCAACATTAGGTCCCACCGAGATTTGAACTCAGATTACTGGATTCAAAGTCCAGAGTGCTAACCATTACACCATGGAACCCTCAACTGAGCATAGAGTTCTACTGAACTGAGCTCATCTTTTAAATGCAAAGAAAAGAAATTCAATACTTTATATATATGATTTCAAGTTTCTAATAAGCTCAGGGATGCAATAGGTGTTATGTAGAATATTTGTCTAAAACCAATGATAATATTTAAAAAGTAACCTATTTTTAAGGAGAAGATAAATACTAGAAACCCAAATGCCTAGGACCAATTTCAGTTGGAGCATCACCCCTTATGTTATCCTAGCATTGAATTGACAGTTTTTCTGTATTGTCATATTTGCATATCAGCCGCTTACAATTGTTTCAAGCTTTATAACAGAGGACTGCATTTTTTATAGATTAAGGATGAAAGTCTCTTGTGAGTTAAGTCTGATTATGACATCACAATTTGTAAATTAAGCTATAGTATGATTACAGAGTGTAGACTGAACAAAAAGTGCTTTCCTATGGATTGAAGTTTGTATTTTCTTAAGCTTTGCATTCCAAAATGTGCTAGCATTCTCTATTTCCAAAGGGCATGTTAAGCTACTTCCCCATTATATATTTTTTGGGTTAAAAGTTATTTATACACAACTTGGTAAAACATACTAAATTTAACACATAATGGATTACATCCTGGGATTATCTTTATCAACAATCTGTAAATGGATAAGAAAGATTGTGCATTAGATTTATCAGATTGATTTTGCTTAGAATTGCATTTGTCTAAATTGTCTATTTTTATGCTATTATTAGATGCATTAATCTTTGTTGTTATCCTATCTAATCATTTTTTTTATTTTGCAATGTGGAAAGAAACTGGTGCATTTTTATGATACCCATGCTTCAAGTGACTCTATGGCTTAAGCTGTTCCTTGAAAAATTTAGTGCTATGCAAACAAAATATGTTCTGTGCTTTGAGGTACATTTGCCAGTTTTGTGTTTGCTTCTAGTAACATCTGTGGCCAGTTAGCTCAGTTGGTTAGAGCGTGGCGCTTGTAATGCTAAGGTCATGGGCTCGATCCCTGTATTGGCTACTTGCTTTTCTTGATGGACAAGAATGGAATAAGCTCATCGGTGTAGCATGAATACTTGAAAACATAATAGACACATATATCACAAAATCTCTTCAAATCCATATCAGAAGCCAGCATGAGTGTCATCCTTTGGCTGATGAAGATTTTTCTCTACATGGCTCATTGACTTTTGTCTCAAATCAAGCAATATGGCATACCTAAGATTTGCAAGGGCAAATTAATCAGTTATTATATTGCTGCTCAAACATAGAGGGCACTAGGTGTTACTAGAAGAAGAAGATACATTCTCCCCTCCCATTAGTGCACACTGAAGTAAAAAAAAATTAAAATGGAGAATTTCTTAACACCAGAGCACAAGTAATGGATCTCTGCATTCTTATTGCATATTTTCTTATTTCCAAATATTTGACATACTTCTGATTTGAAAAATTTAAAAATGAGTTTAGACAAAGGACACCACTGAAAATGATGGAATTTATATGTTTTGTAAATGAAGATTTGCAATACTCGTACTTTGAATGAAAATGGAGCTTTAAACAAAAGAAGAAATAATCAACACAAGGTCCCACCGAGATTTGAACTCGGATTACTGAATTCAAAGTCCAGAGTGCTAACCATTACACCATGGAACCCTCAACTGAGCAAAGACTTCTACTGAACTGAGCTCATCTTTTAAATGCAAAGAAAAGAAATTCAATACTTTATATATATGATTTCAAGTTTCTAATAAGCTCAGGGATGCAATAGGTGTTATGTAGAATATTTGTCTAAAACCAATGATAATATATAAAAAGTAACCTTTTTTTAAGGAGAAGATAAATACTAGAAACCCAAATGCCTAGGACCAATTTCAGTTGGAGCATCACCCCTTATGTTATCCTAGCAGTGAATTGACAGTTTTTCTGTATTGTCATATTTGCATATCAGCCGCTTACAATTGTTTCAAGCTTTATAACAGAGGACTGCCTTTTTTTATAGACCAAGGATGAAAGTCTCTTGTGAGTTAAGTCTGATTATGACATCACAATTTGTAAATTAAGCTATAGTATGATTACAGAGTGTAGACTGAACAAAAAGTGCTTTCCTATGGATTGAAGTTTGTATTTTCTTAAGCTTTGCATTCCAAAATGTGCTAGTATTCTCTATTTCCAAAGGGCATGTTAAGCTAATTCCCTATTATATATTTTTTGTGTTAAAAGTTATTTATACACAACTTGGTAAAATATACTAAATTTAACACATAATGAATTACATCCTGGGATTATCTTTATCAACAATCTGTAAATGGATAAGAAAGATTGTGCATTAGATTTATCAGATTGATTTTGCTTAGAATTGCATTTACTCCTTGTCTAAATTGTCTATTTTTATACTATTATTAGATGCATTAATCTTTGTTGTTGTCCTATCTAATCATTTTTTTTATTTTGCAATGTGGAAAGAAACTGGTGCATTTTTATGATACCCATGCTTCAAGTGACTCTATGGCTTAAGTTGTTCCTTGAAAAATTAAATGCTATGCAAACAAAATATGTTATGTGCTTTGAGGTACATTTGCCGGTTTTGTGTTTGCTTCTAGTAACATCTGTGGCCAGTTAGCTCAGTTGGTTAGAGCGTGGCGCTCGTAAACCCAAGGTCATGGGTTAGATCCCTGTATTGGCTACTTGCTTTTCTTGATGGACAAGAATGGAATAAGCTCATCGGTGTAGCATGAATACTTGAAAACATAATAGCCACATATATCACAAAATCTCTTCAAATCCATATCAGAAGCCAGCATGAGTGTCATCCTTTGGCTGATGAAGATTTTTCTCTACATGGCTCATTGACTTTTGTCTCAAATCGAGCAATATGGCATACCTAAGATTTGCAAGGGCAAATTAATCAGTTATTATATTGCTGCTCAAACATAGAGGGCACTAGGTGTTACTAGAAGAAGAAGATACGTTCTCCCCTCCCTTTAGTGCACACTGAAGTAAAAAAAATTAAAATGGAGAATTTCTAAACACCAGAGCACAAGTAATGGATCTCAGCATTCTTATTGCATCTTTTCTTATTTCCAAATATTTGACATACTTCTGATTTGAAAAGTTTAAAAATGAGTTTAGACAAAGGACACCACTGAAAATGATGGAATTTATATGTTTTGTAAATGAAGATTTGCAATACTCATACTTTGAATGAAAATGGAGCTTTAAACAAAAGGAGAAATAATCAACATTAGGTCCCACCGAGATTTGAACTCAGATTACTGGATTCAAAGTCCAGAGTGCTAACCATTACACCATGGAACCCTCAACTGAGCATAGACTTCTACTGAACTGAGCTCATCTTTTAAATGCAAAGAAAAGAAATTCAATACTTTATATATATGATTTCAAGTTTCTAATAAGCTCAGGGATGCAATAGGTGTTATGTAGAATATTTGTCTAAAACCAATGATAATATATAAAAAGTAACCTATTTTTAAGGAGAAGATAAATACTAGAAACCCAAATGCCTAGGACCCCTTATGTTATCCTAGCATTGAATTGACAGTTTTTCTGTATTGTCATATTTGCATATCAGCCGCTTACAATTGTTTCAAGCTTTATAACAGAGGACAGCATTTTTTATAGATTAAGGATGAAAGTCTCTTGTGAGTTAAGTCTGATTATGACATCACAATTTGTAAATTAAGCTATAGTATGATTACAGAGTGTAGACTGAACAAAAAGTGCTTTCCTATGGATTGAAGTTTGTATTTTCTTAAGCTTTGCATTCCAAAATGTGCTAGCATTCTCTATTTCCAAAGGGCATATTAAGCTACTTCCCCATTATATATTTTTTGTGTTAAAAGTTATTTATACACAACTTGTTAAAACATACTAAATTTAACACATAATGGATTACATCCTGGGATTATCTTTATCAACAATCTGTAAATGGATAAGAAAGATTGTGCATTAGATTTATCAGATTGATTTTGCTTAGAATTGCATTTACTCCTTGTCTAAATTGTCTATTTTTATACTATTATTAGATGCATTAATCTTTGTTGTTATCCTATCTAATCATTTTTTTTATTTTGCAATGTGGAAAGAAACTGGTGCATTTTTATGATACCCATGCTTCAAGTGACTCTATGGCTTAAGCTGTTCCTTGAAAAATTAAATGCTATGCAAACAAAATATGTTCTGTGCTTTGAGGTACATTTGCCAGTTTTGTGTTTGCTTCTAGTAACATCTGTGGCCAGTTAGCTCAGTTGGTTAGAGCGTGACGCTTGTAATGCCAAGGTCATGGCTACTTGCTTTTCTTGATGGACAAGAATGGAATTAGCTCATCGGTGTAGCATGAATACTTGAAAACATAATAGACACATATATCACAAAATCTCTTCAAATCCATATCAGAAGCCAGCATGAGTGTCATCCTTTGGCTGATGAAGATTTTTCTCTACATGGCTCATTGACTTTTGTCTCAAATCGAGCAATATGGCATACCTAAGATTTGCAAGGGCAAATTAATCAGTTATTATATTGCTGCTCAAACATAGAGGGCACTAGGTGTTACTAGAAGAAGAAGATACGTTCTCCCCTCCCATTAGTGCACACTGAAGTAAAAAAAATTAAAATGGAGAATTTCTAAACACCAGAGCACAAGTAATGGATCTCAGCATTCTTATTGCATCTTTTCTTATTTCCAAATATTTGACATACTTCTGATTTGAAAAGTTTAAAAATGAGTTTAGACAAAGGACACCACTAAAAATGATGGAATTTATATATTTTGTAAATGAAGATTTGCAATACTCATACTTTGAATGAAAATGGAGCTTTAAACAAAAGGAGAAATAATCAACATTAGGTCCCGCCGAGATTTGAACTCGGATTACTGGATTCAAAGTCCAGAGTGCTAACCATTACACCATGGAACCCTCAACTGAGCAAAAACTTCTACTGAACTGAGCTCATCTTTTAAATGCAAAGAAAAGAAATTCAATACTTTATATATATGATTTCAAGTTTCTAATAAGCTCAGGGATGCAATAGGTGTTATGTATTATATTTGTCTAAAACCAATGATAATATATAAAAAGTAACCTATTTTTAAGGAGAAGATAAATACTAGAAACCCAAATGCCTAGGACCAATTTCAGTTGGAGCATCACCCCTTATGTTATCCTAGCATTGAATTGACAGTTTTTCTGTATTGTCATATTTGCATATCAGCCGCTTACAATTGTTTCAAGCTTTATAACAGAGGACTGCATTTTTTATAGATTAAGGATGAAAGTCTCTTGTGAGTTAAGTCTGATTATGACATCACAATTTGTAAATTAAGCTATAGTATGATTAAGCTTTGCATTCCAAAATGTGCTAGAATTCTCTATTTCCAAAGGGCATGTTAAGCTAATTCCCCATTATATATTTTTTGTGTTAAAAGTTATTTATACACAACTTGGTAAAACATACTAAATTTAACACATAATGAATTACATCCTGGGATTATCTTTATCAACAATCTGTAAATGGATATGAAAGATTGTGCATTAGATTTATCAGATTGATTTTGCTTAGAATTGCATTTACTCCTTGTCTAAATTGTCTATTTTTATACTATTATTAGATGCATTAATCTTTGTTGTTATCCTATCTAATCATTTTTTTTATTTTGCAATGTGGAAAGAAACTGGTGCATTTTTATGATACCCATGCTTCAAGTGACTCTATGGCTTAAGCTGTTCCTTGAAAAATTAAATGCTATGCAAACAAAATATGTTCTGTGCTTTGAGGTACATTTGCCAGTTTTGTGTTTGCTTCTAGTAACATCTGTGGCCAGTTAGCTCAGTTGGTTAGAGCGTGGAGTTCGTAATGCCAAGGTCATGGGTTCGATCCCTGTTTTGGCTACTTGCTTTTCTTGATGGACAAGAATGGAATAAGCTCATCGGTGTAGCATGAATACTTGAAAACATAATAGCCACATATATCACAAAATCACTTCTAATCCATATCAGAAGCCAGCATGAGTGTCATCCTTTGGCTGATGAAGATTTTTCTCTACATAGCTCATTGACTTTTGTTTCAAATCGAGCAATATGGCATACCTAAGATTTGCAATGGCAAATTAATCAGTTATTATATTGCTGCTCAAACATAGAGGGCACTAGGTGTTACTAGAAGAAGAAGATACGTTCTCCCCTCTCATTAGTGCACACTGAAGTAAAAAAAAAAAAAATGGAGAATTTCTAAACACCAGAGCACAAGTAATGGATCTCTGCATTCTTATTGCATCTTTTCTTATTTCCAAATATTTGACATACTTCTTATTTGAAAAGTTTAAAAATATGTTTAGACAAAGGACACCACTGAAAATAATGGAATTTATATGAATTGTAAATGAAGATTTGCAATACTCATACTTTGAATGAAAATGGAGCTTTAAACAAAAGGAGAAATAATCAACATTAGGTCCCACCGAGATTTGAACTCGGATTACTGGATTCAAAGTCCAGAGTGCTAACCATTACACCATGGAACCCTCAACTGAGCAAAGCCTTCTACTGAACTGAGCTCATCTTTTAAATGCAAAGAAAAGAAATTCAATACTTTATATATATGATTTCAAGTTTCTAATAAGCTCAGGGATGCAATAGGTGTTATGTAGAATATTTGTCTAAAACCAATGATAATATATAAAAAGTAACCTATTTTTAAGGAGAAGATAAATACTAGAAACCCAAATGCCTAGGACCAATTTCAGTTGGAGCATCACCCCTTATGTTATCCTAGCATTGAATTGACAGTTTTTCTGTATTGTCATATTTGCATATCAGCCGCTTACAATTGTTTCAAGCTTTATAACAGAGGACTGCATTTTTTATAGATTAAGGATGAAAGTCTCTTGTGAGTTAAGTCTGATTATGACTTCACAATTTGTAAATTAAGCTATAGTTTGATTACAGAGTGTAGACTGAACAAAAAGTGCTTTCCTATGGATTGAAGTTTGTATTTTCTTAAGCTTTGCATTCCAAAATGTGCTAGCATTCTCTATTTCCAAAGGGCATATTAAGCTACTTCCCCATTATATATTTTTTGTGTTAAAAGTTATTTATACACAACTTGGTAAAACATACTAAATTTAACACATAATGGATTACATCCTGGGATTATCTTTATCAACAATCTGTAAATGGATAAGAAAGATTGTGCATTAGATTTATCAGATTGATTTTGCTTAGAATTGCATTTACTCCTTGTCTAAATTGTCTATTTTTATACTATTATTAGATGCATTAATCTTTGTTGTTATCCTATCTAATCATTTTTTTTATTTTGCAATGTGGAAAGAAACTGGTGCATTTTTATGATACCCATGCTTCAAGTGACTCTATGGCTTAAGCTGTTCCTTGAAAAATTAAATGCTATGCAAACAAAATATGTTCTGTGCTTTGAGGTACATTTGCCAGTTTTGTGTTTGCTTCTAGTAACATCTGTGGCCAGTTAGCTCAGTTGGTTAGAGCGTGGCGCTTGTAATGCCAAGGTCATGTTTTCGATCCCTGTATTGGCTACTTGCTTTGCTTGATGGACAAGAATGGAATAAGCTCATCGGTGTAGCATGAATACTTGAAAACATAATAGCCACATATATCCCCAAATCTCTTCAAATCCATATCAGAAGCCAGCATGAGTGTCATCCTTTGGCTGATGAAGATTTTTCTCTACATGGCTCATTGACTTTTGTCTCAAATCGAGCAATAAGGCATACCTAAGATTTGCAAGGGCAAATTAATCAGTTATTATATTGCTGCTCAAACATAGAGGGCACTAGGTGTTACTAGAAGAAAAAGATACGTTATCCCTTCTCATTAGTGCACACTGAAGTAAAAAAAATTAAAATGGAGAATTTCTAAACACCAGAGCACAAGTAATGGATCTCTGCATTCTTATTGCATCTTTTCTTATTTCCAAATATTTGACATACTTCTGATTTGAAAAGTTTAAAAATGAGTTTAGATAAAGGACACCACTGAAAATGATGGAATTTATATGAATTGTAAATGAAGATTTGCAATACTCATACTTTGAATGAAAATGGAGCTTTAAACAAAAGGAGAAATAATCAACATTAGGTCCCACCGAGATTTGAACTCGGATTACTGGATTCAAAGTCCAGAGTGCTAACCATTACACCATGGAACCCTCAACTGAGCAAAGACTTCTACTGAACTGAGCTCATCTTTTAAATGCAAAGAAAAGAAATTCAATACTTTATATATATGATTGGAAGTTTCTAATAAGCTCAGGGATGCAATAGGTGTTATGTAGAATATTTGTCTAAAACCAATGATAATATATAAAAAGTAACCTATTTTTAAGGAGAAGATAAATACTAGAAACCCAAATGCCTAGGACCAATTTCAGTTGGAGCATCACCCCTTATGTTATTCTAGCATTGAATTGACAGTTTTTCTGTATTGTCATGTTTGCATATCATCCGCTTACAATTGTTTCAAGCTTTATAACAGAGGACTGCCTTTTTTTATAGACCAAGGATGAAAGTCTCTTGTGAGTTAAGTCTGATTATGACATCACAATTTGTATATTAAGCTATAGTATGATTACAGAGTGTAGACTGAACAAAAAGTGCTTTCCTATGGATTGAAGTTTGTATTTTCTTAAGCTTTGCATTCCAAAATGTGCTAGCATTCTCTATTTCCAAAGGGCATGTTAAGCTAATTCCCCATTATATATTTTTTTGTGTTAAAAGTTATTTATACACAACTTGGTAAAACATACTAAATTTAACACATAATGAATTACATCCTGGGATTATCTTTATCAACAATCTGTAAATGGATAAGAAAGATTGTGCATTAGATTTATCAGATTGATTTTGCTTAGAATTGCATTTACTCCTTGTCTAAATTGTCTATTTCTCTGTCCTCCATCTGGGGGACGCTGCGCCGTTACTTGTGGGTTAGAGGTGTGTGGTAGTGGAGTTTGGCACAGAATCTATCTAAAGCTGACTCCTCCCCCCTCTAACCCCTCCCATCTCCTTCCTGCTCAGCCATATTCAGTTTTTATTTTGTGCCTGTGGAGTACAGACAGTTTTTATTTCTCCTAGATTTTTTTGTTTGTTGTTTACAGGATGCCTAGTCCCTGTTTACGGGTGACAGGTATTGATGGAGTGGACTAATATTCCACTCGAGGATGCTGTCTAAAAAGGCCACCATACCTGGGTCACTGGGGCCTTTGTACATTAACGACGACAGAAGAAAGGTACCGGACAGCCACAATCTGTCACCGACAGTATTGGGCTGTCCCTATTTATTTCATTCATTTATTTAAATATGCACGCCAGCCGAGCCCCGAGCCCCCCCCCCCCGGGCCGCCAGCGGGAGCGGCGCCGGAGATTTCTCCCCTACAACCGCAGTGAGAGACCTGGAGGGTTGTGGGGACAGATGGCAGACTGGTCCGGGAGAGTCTTCTGACCTCCCGGGACCAGCTAGAAGCCGCCGCGGACGCTGTGAGTAGCGGCGCGCGGCGGCCCGAACTTCCGGTTTCAGCGCGGGGTTACGTCAGCAGTGCAGGGACGGCTTCCCGCCCTGCTCTGCCCGCGCGCGCGCCAATCTGCCTGACGCCATCTTCTTCTGCACGGAGACAGGGGGACGCTGTGCGCTTCACACACGGAGCCTGCCAGGGGGAGAATTTTAACATAACCGCAAGTATAGAGGGGGCTGATCAAGGGGGGGATTACAGGCCATATTGGAATCCACTAATAAGGAGAGTCTCTGACTTGCACTCAGTTATCCTGGATTAGGTCCCACTCTATCCTTAATGTAGATTGTTAACACAGCTCATTAGTCAGAAGGTTTAGGGTGATTTTATTTTAGTGTATACCTTCAAAATGGAAAAAGTGACTAGTAAACCGGACAGACCTACAAAGGGAAAAACGGCCTCGGTAGTTTATTTTTCCTGCTCTCAGTGTGGCTCAAAGCTGGCTAAAGGTAGTTCTGACGCAGGTACCTTATGTGCTTCATGCTCTGGTGCATCAGTGACAGATCAACAGGGAGGTTCCGCAGATCAGCCGATGCCCCCATGGGTTAAAAACATGGTGGACGCCATTTCAGATTTGCGTCAATCTAGGGAGACTGAATCTGCTCGGACTCAGGTGGAGCCTTTATGGGCCCAAAATATGGGAAAGTGCCTCACTGATTTAACTCAATCTTTGAATAAGTTTGCAAATGCTGCCAGCAGTTCGACTGCTACTAAGCGATCGCAGCCGTTACCCGCTATAGCGTTTCCAGGTGAGGAGGCGGACACCCTGGCATCTCCATTGGAGGAGGGGGAGGTAGATCCTGAATGGGATGAAGTTTCGGCTTGGGAAGATGAGGAACCTTCTACTAGTTCAGGTGTTAGATTGTTAATAGAAGCCATTCGTCAGACTCTTAATATTCAGGACACGGTGGTAGAGGAAACTCCTTCCCCCTTCTTCAAGCGACAAAAGAGACAGGTTACGGCCTTCCCTTCTTATTCTCACTTTGCGGATATTTTAAAAGAACCCTGGCTTAAACCGGATTCTCGTTTTCAGGCGCCTAAAAAGTTAAAATTTCTATATCCTTTTACAGAGGAAGATACGAAATTTTGGGAGACGGCCCCTAAGGTAGATGCTCCTATTTCACATCTAGCAAAAGCTACGGTTATTCCGTCGGTACAGTCTGTGACCTTAAAAGACGCTACCGATAGAAAGATTGAAGCATTACTAAAATCTATGTTTTCTTTATCAGGTGTTTCTCTCCGTCCAGTACTGGCGAGTGCCTGGGTACTTAAGGCCGTGGATGAATGGCTTGCACAGGTGGTATCGGGAATGCAGTCGGATGATCCGTCGGAAGCCATTCACGTAGCGGAACAGATTTCGGAGGCACTCACTTATGTGGGTGAAGCCTTGTTGGATTCGGTTGCGCTACAGACCCGGGTTTCAGCCTTGACAGTATCTGCAAGACGCTCTTTGTGGCTTAGAGTTTGGAATGCTGATTCTGACTCAAAGCAAACATTGACGGCTGTGCCTTTTGAAGGTGAGTTCCTTTTTGGATCAGAGTTAAAGAAGATTATTTCAGATTCTACTGGAGGAAAGAGCCCTTTCCTTCCATCTGCACCTCACAAACCAAAACCTACAAGGTTTCGGTCCTTTCGTACGCAGGGCAGAGGTAACTTCCAATCCTTTCGTGCTTCCTCCAGATTCCCAAGAAGGGGCTCTTTCAGAGGAAGAGGATTTCAGGCTATTCGCAGACCGGCCAGTAAGCCTGCCGACAAACCTGAGGCATGACGTCTCAGGTCCCCTGGAGGGATCAATGAAGGTCGGGGCCCGGTTACTTCAGTTCAGGGAAGTGTGGCTCCTATCGAAACCGGATCGGTGGGTAATGGGGGTCATTTCCAGAGGATATATGTTGGATTTCAAAGAGACGGTCCCAACCCGACTATTCATAACACCTCTCCCAGACGATCCCTCCAGACGGCAAGCTCTTCTTCAGGCAATCACAACCCTCTTACAAAATGGAGTAATCATTGCGGTTCCCTCTCATCAAAGGGGGCGGGGGTTTTACTCAGGTCTTTTTCTTGTGGACAAGCCGGATGGTTCGTTTCGGCCCATTCTGAATCTGAAGGCTCTCAACCCGTATCTCTCAACCCAAAAATTCAAGATGGAATCCATTCGCTCAATTATCGCCGCCATGGAGCCAGGGGAATATTTGGCTTCAATAGACATAAAAGACGCCTACTTACATGTCCCGATTTGGATAGGACATCAGTCTCTGCTGAGATTTGCAATCGGGCCGGAGCATTTTCAGTTTCAAGCTCTTCCCTTTGGTCTTTCTACGGCTCCCCGAGTTTTTACATAGGTCTTAGGCCATGTAGTCGCAGTTCTTCGTTGCCAAAGGGTCAACATCACTCCATATTTGGATGACCTGTTGGTCAAGGCACCGTCAGCGGAGATTCTCACTCAGAACCTGCAGTTAACAATGGAGACTCTACAGTCGTTCGGGTGGATAATCAACTTTCCAAAGTCATCTCTACTCCCTTCTCAGAAGATGATTTTTCTGGGACTTTTATTCGACACCAACAGCCAGAAGGTGTTTCTTCCTGCGGACAAGATTCAGGATCTGCAGTCGAGAATCCGAACCCTGTTACACTTACCAGTAGTGTCGGTCCTCAGATGTATGCAGGTGTTGGGCAAAATGGTATCCTCCTTCGAGGCAGTTCCATATGCCAGATTTCATGCCCGTCCTCTTCAAACGCAGATTCTCAACTGTTGGACTCGGACGGAACCTCGGCTCGAATTGCAGTTGATCCGCTTGTCGATAAAGACTCGTCAGTCTCTTCACTGGTGGCTTCACAGTCACAATTTGAAAAAGGGTGCACCGTTCACAATATGGTCTTGGATGATGGTCACCACGGACGCAAGCCTCAGTGGTTGGGGGGCAGTTTTCCAGACTCATCACTTCCAGGGACGCTGGAGCAATCAGGAGTCAAAATTGCAAATCAACATTCTGGAACTAAGGGCGATTCGGTATGCACTCATTCGCATTCAAACCATGGTGCAGGGTCAACCAGTTCGGGTGCAGTCCGACAATGCCACCGCAGTGGCTTACATCAACAAACAGGGAGGAACTCGCAGTTGGTCCACAATGAGAGAGGTCGCTCAGATCCTCGCGTGGGCGGAACGCTGGGTTCCGGTGATCTCCGCGATCCACATTCCAGGAGTCGAAAACTGGGAAGCAGACTTTTTGAGTCGTCACACGATTCATCCGGGGGAATGGGAACTTCATCAGGAAGTGTTTCTCTCTCTAGTGGATCGATGGGGAATGCCAGACATAGACCTGATGGCGTCTCGCCTCAACGCGAAACTTCCTCACTACGGAGCAAGGACTCAGGATCCACAGGCAATCCTGATCGATGCTCTTACTGCCCCATGGCAGTTTCAACTGGGATATGTGTTTCCGCCAATCCCACTGATTCCGCGTCTGCTCCAACGCATTCGGCGAGAGGGTCTCGCAGTGATTCTAGTGACTCCAGATTGGCCGCGTCGACAGTGGTACACTCTTATGCGCAGTATGGTAGTCGGAGATCCCTTTCGTCTACCTCTGCGACCAGATCTGCTTCTTCAAGGACCTTGTCGCCACCCAGATTTACATCGGATGGCTTTGACGGCTTGGCTCTTGAATCCAAGATTTTGAAGGCAAAAGGTCTTTCTCGATCGGTTGTCCAGACGATGATTCGAGCTAGGAAACCGGTGACCTCAGGCATTTACCATAGAATATGGCGTATTTACATTGCATGGTGCGAAAAACGGAGACTGACTCCGCATTTATTTAGACTACCTCGCCTACTCTCTTTCCTTCAGGAGGGTCTCGACAAGGGCCTAAAGCTTTCTTCACTAAAGGGTCAGGTTTCAGCTTTATCGGTTCTTTTTCAGAAGAAACTAGCAAATATTCCAGAGGTTCAAACATTCATGCAGGGAGTACTTCGGATTCAACCACCTTTTGTCCCTCCGGTTCCTCCCTGGGATTTAAACTTGGTCCTTACGGCTCTTCAGACCTCTCCATTTGAACCTTTAGAATCAGTTGAACTCCGTTATCTGACACAGAAAGTTGTTTTTCTGTTGGCTATTGCCTCAGCTAGACGAGTATCTGAGTTGGCGGCCCTTTCTTGCAGACCCCCCTTGTTAGTGTTTCATGAGAACCGGGTGGTTCTACGGACTAAACCTTCTTTCCTTCCAAAGGTTGTTTCAGCATTCCATTTAAATCAGGACATTGTACTTCCTGCCTTTACTCCGACATCTTCTTCTGGGGAGGACTCTCATTTGGCTCTTCTGGATGTGGTTCGAGCCTTACGTATCTATTTGTCTCGCACAGAGTCATTCCGTCGCATGGATAACTTACTGGTTTTAATTGATGTTCCAAAACGAGGTTGGCCGGCCTCCAAAAATACTGTGGCCCGTTGGATAACTTCGGCCATAAGACAGGCTTACCTGTCTTCTCATATTTCGGTTCCTGACTCAATTAGGGCTCATTCGACTAGAGCTGTTGGAGCTTCTTGGGCTGTTCGCGGTGGTGCATCTGTTGAGCAGCTGTGCAGAGCAGCGACCTGGTCGTCAGTTCATACTTTCACAAAGTTTTATCGTTTTCATACTTTTGGTTTGGAGACTGCCTCTGTTGGGCGTCGTATATTGAAGACGGCTATGCCGTCACCGTCTCCCTCCTCTCATTAGCTTGCTTTGGGAAATCCCACAAGTAACGGCGCAGCGTCCCCCAGATGGAGGACAGAGAAATTGGGATTTTTGTTTACTTACCGTAAAATCTCTTTCTCTGAGTCCATCTGGGGGACGCTGCGATCCCTCCCATAGTTTGTCTGGTTTAATTGGTTAATTTTTTTATTCTGGTCTATCTCCTTTGGCTTGGCTAAACGTTAACTGAATATGGCTGAGCAGGAAGGAGATGGGAGGGGTTAGAGGGGGGAGGAGTCAGCTTTAGATAGATTCTGTGCCAAACTCCACTACCACACACCTCTAACCCACAAGTAACGGCGCAGCGTCCCCCAGATGGACTCAGAGAAAGAGATTTTACGGTAAGTAAACAAAAATCCCAATTTTTATACTATTATTAGATGCATTAATCTTTGTTGTTGTCCTATCTAATCATTTTTTTTATTTTGCAATGTGGAAAGAAACTGGTGCATTTTTATGATACCCATGCTTCAAGTGACTCTATGGCTTAAGTTGTACCTTGAAAAATTAAATGCTATGCAAACAAAATATGTTCTGTGCTTTGAGGTACATTTGCCAGTTTTGTGTTTGCTTCTAGTAACATCTGTGGCCAGTTAGCTTAGTTGGTTAGAGCGTGGCGCTCATAATGCCAAGGTCATGGGTACGATCCATGTTTAGGCTACTTGCTTTTCTTGATGGACAAGAATGGATTAAGCTCATCGGTGTAGCATGAATACTTGAAAATATAATAGACACATATATCACAAAATCTCTTCAAATCCATATCAGAAGCCAGCATGAGTGTCATCCTTTGGCTGATGAAGATTTTTCTCTACATGGCTCATTGACTTTTGTTTCAAATCGAGCAATATGGCATACCTAAGATTTGCAAGGGCAAATTAATCAGTTATTATATTGCTGCTCAAACATAGAGGGCACTTGGTGTTACTAGAAGAAGATACGTTCTCCCCTCTCATTAGTGTACACTGAAGTAAAAAAAATTAAAATGGAGAATTTCTAAACACCAGAGCACAAGTAATGGATCTCTGCATTCTTATTGCATCTTTTCTTATTTCCAAATATTTGACATACTTCTGATTTGAAAAGTTTAAAAATGAGTTTAGACAAAGGACACCACTGAAAATGATGGAATTTATATGAATTGTAAATGAAGATTTGCAATACTTATACTTTGAATGAAAATGGAGCTTTAAACAAAAGGAGAAATAATCAACATTAGGTCCCACCGAGATTTGAACTCAGATTACTGGATTCAAAGTCCAGAGTGCTAACCATTACACCATGGAACCCTCAACTGAGCAAAGACTTCTACTGAACTGAGCTCATCTTTTAAATGCAAAGAAAAGAAATTCAATACTTTATATATATGATTTCAAGTTTCTAATAAGCTCAGGGATGCAATAGGTGTTATGTAGAATATTTGTCTAAAACCAATGATAATATATAAAAAGTAACCTATTTTTAAGGAGAAGATAAATACTAGAAACCCAAATGCCTAGGACCAATTTCAGTTGGAGCATCACCCCTTATGTTATCCTAGCATTGAATTGACAGTTTTTCTGTATTGTCATATTTTCATATCAGCCGCTTACAATTGTTTCAAGCTTTATAACATAGGACTGCATTTTTTATAGATTAAGGATGAAAGTCTCTTGTGAGTTAAGTCTGATTATGACATCACAATTTGTAAATTAAGCTATAGTATGATGAACAAAAAGTGCTTTCCTATGGATTGAAGTTTGTATTTTCTTAAGCTTTGCATTCCAAAATGTGCTAGCATTCTCTATTTCCAAAGGGCATATTAAGCTACTTCCCCATTATATATTTTTTGTGTTAAAAGTTATTTATACACAACTTGGTAAAACATACTAAATTTAACATATAATGGATTACATCCTGGGATTATCTTTATCAACAATCTGTAAATGGATAAGAAAGATTGTGCATTAGATTTATCAGATTGATTTTGCTTAGAATTGCATTTACTCCTTGTCTAAATTGTCTATTTTTATACTATTATTAGATGCATTAATCTTTGTTGTTATCCTATCTAATCATTTTTTTTTATTTTGCAATGTGGAAAGAAACTGGTGCATTTTTATGATACCCATGCTTCAAGTGACTCTATGGCTTAAGCTGTTCCTTGAAAAATTAAATGCTATGCAAACAAAATATGTTCTGTGCTTTGAGGTACATTTGCCAGTTTTGTGTTTGCTTCTTAAAACATCTGTGGCCAGTTAGCTCAGTTGGTTAGAGCGTGGCACTCGTAATGCCAAGGTCATGGGGTCGAGCCCTGTTTTGGCTACTTGCTTTTCTTGATGGACAAGAATGGAATAAGCTCATCGGTGTAGCATGAATACTTGAAAATATAATAGACACATATATCACAAAATCTCTTCAAATCCATATCAGAAGCCAGCATGAGTGTCATCCTTTGGCTAATGAAGATTTTTCTCTACATGGCTCATTGACTTTTGTCTCAAATCGAGCAATATGGCATACCTAAGATTTGCAAGGGCAAATTAATCAGTTATTATATTGCTGCTCAAACATAGAGGGCACTAGGTGTTACTAGAAGAAGAAGATACGTTCTCCCCTCTCATTAGTGCACACTGAAGTAAAAAAAATTAAAATGGAGAATTTCTAAACACCAGAGCACAAGTAATGGATCTCTGCATTCTTATTGCATCTTTTCTTATTTCCAAATATTTGACATACTTCTGATTTGAAAAGTTTAAAAATGAGTTTAGACAAAGGACACCACTGAAAATGATGGAATTTATATGAATTGTAAATGAAGATTTGCAATACTCATACTTTGAATGAAAATGGAGCTTTAAACAAAAGGAGAAATAATCAGCATTAGGTCCCACCGAGATATGAACTCGGATTACTGGATTCAAAGTCCAGAGTGCTAACCATTACACCATGGAACCCTCAACTGAGCAAAGACTTATACTGAACTGAGCTCATCTTTTAAATGCAAAGAAAAGAAATTCAATACTTTATATATATGATTTCAAGTTTCTAATAAGCTCAGGGATGCAATAGGTGTTATGTAGAATATTTGTCTAAAACCAATGATAATATATAAAAAGTAACCTATTTTTAAGGAGAAGATAAATACTAGAAACCCAAATGCCTAGGACCAATTTCAGTTGGAGCATCACCCCTTATGTTATCCTAGCATTGAATTGACAGTTTTTCTGTATTGTCATATTTGCATATCAGCCACTTACAATTGTTTCAAGCTTTATAACAGAGGACTGCCTTTTTTATAGACCAAGGATGAAAGTCTCTTGTGAGTTAAGTCTGATTATGACATCACAATTTGTAAATTAAGCTATAGTATGATTACAGAGTGTAGACTGAACAAAAAGTGCTTTCCTATGGATTGAAGTTTGTATTTTCTTAAGCTTTGCATTCCAAAATGTGCTAGCATTCTCTATTTCCAAAGGGCACATTAAGCTACTTCCCCATTATATATTTTTTGTGTTAAAAGTTATTTATACACAACTTGGTAAAACATACTAAATTTAACACATAATGAATTACATCCTGGGTTTATCTTTATCAACATTCTGTAAATGGATAAGAAAGATTGTGCATTAGATTTATCAGATTGATTTTGCTGAGAATTGCATTTACTCCTTGTCTAAATTGTCTATTATTATACTATTATTAGATGCATTAATCTTTGTTGTTATCCTATCTAATCATTTTTTTATTTTGCAATGTGGAAAGAAACTGGTGCATTTTTATGATACCCATGCTTCAAGTGACTCTATGGCTTAAGCTGTTCCTGGAAAAATTAAATGCTATGCAAACAAAATATGTTCTGTGCTTTGAGGTACGTTTGCCAGTTTTGTGTTTGCTTCTAATAACATCTGTGGCCAGTTAGTTCAGTTGGTTAGAGCGTGGAGCTTGTAATGCCAAGGTCATGGGGTCGATCCCTATATGGGCTACTTGCTTTTCTTGATGGACAAGAATGGAATAAGCTTATCGGTGTAGCATGAATTCTTGAAAACATAATAGACACATATATCATAAAATCTCTTCAAATCCATATCAGAAGCCAGCATGAGTGTCATCCTTTGGCTGATGAAGATTTTTCTCTACATGGCTCATTGACTTTTGTCTCAAATCGAGCAATATGGCATACCTAAGATTTGCAAGGGCAAATTAATTAGTTATTATATTGCTGCTCAAACATAGAGGGCACTAGGTGTTACTAGAAGAAGAAGATACGTTCTCCCCTCCCATTAGTGCACACTGAAGAAAAAAAATTAAAATGGAGAATTTATAAACACCAGAGCACAAGTAATGAATCATAGCATTCTTATTGCATCTTTTCTTATTTCCAAATATTTGACATACTTCAGATTTGAAAATTTTAAAAATGGGTTTATACAAAGGACACCACTGAAAATGATGGAATTTATATGTTTTGTAAATGAAGATTTGCAATACTCATGCTTTGAATGAAAATGGAGCTTTAAACAAAAGAAGAAATAATTAACATTAGGTCTCACCGAGATTTGAACTCGGATTACTGGATTCAAAGTCTAGAGTGCTAACCATTACACCATGGAACCCTCAACTGAGCAAAGACGTCTACTTAACTGAGCTCATCTTTTAAATGCAAAGAAAAGAAATTCAATACTTTATATATATGATTTCTAGTTTCTAATAAGCTCAGGGATGCAATAGGTGTTATGTAGAATATGTGTCTAAAACCAATGATAATATATAAAAAGTAACCTATTTTTAAGGAGAAGATAAATACTAGAAACCCAAATGCCTAGGACCAATTTCAGTTGGAGCATCACCCCTTATGTTATCCTAGCATTGAATTGACAGTTTTTCTGTATTGTCATATTTGCATATCAGCCACTTACAATTGTTTCAAGCTTTATAACAGAGGACTGCCTTCTTTTATAGACCAAGGATGAAAGTCTCTTGTGAGTTAAGTCTGATTATGACATCACAATTTGTAAATTAAGCTATAGTATGATTACAGAGTGTAGACTGAACAAAAAGTGCTTTCCTATGGATTGAAGTTTGTATTTTCTTAAGCTTTGCATTCCAAAATGTGCTAGTATTCTCTATTTCCAAAGGGCATGTTAAGCTAATTCCCCATTATATATTTTTTGTGTTAAAAGTTATTTATACACAACTTGGTAAAACATACTAAATTTAACACATAATGAATTACATCCTGGGATTATCTTTATCAACAATCTGTAAATGGATAAGAAAGATTGTGCATTAGATTTATCAGATTGATTTTGCTTAGAATTGCATTTACTCCTTGTCTAAATTGTCTATTTTTATACTATTAGATGCATTAATCTTTGTTGTTGTCCTATCTAATCATTTTTTTATTTTGCAATGTGGAAAGATACTGGTGCATTTTTATGATACCCATGCTTCAAGTGACTCTATGGCTTAAGCTGTTCCTGGAAAAATTTAATGCTATGCAAACAAAATATGTTATGTGCTTTGAGGTACATTTGCCAGTTTTGTGTTTGCTTCTAGTAACATCTGTGGCCAGTTAGCTCAGTTGGTTAGAGCGTGGCGCTCGTAATCCCAAGGTCATGGGTTCGATCCCTGTATTGGCTACTTGCTTTTCTTGATGGACAAGAATGGAATAAGCTCTTCGGTGTAGCATGAATACTTGAAAACATAATAGACACATATATCACAAAATCTCTTCAAATCCATATCAGAAGCCAGCATGAGTGTCATCCTTTGGCTGATGAAGATTTTTCTCTACATGGCTCATTGACTTTTGTCTCAAATCGAGCAATATGGCATACCTAATATTTGCAAGGGCAAATTAATCAGTTATTATATTGCTGCTCAAACATAGAGGGCACTAGGTGTTACTAGAAGAAGAAGATACGTTCTCCCCTCCCATTAGTGCACACTGAAGAAAAAAAAATTAAAATGGAGAATTTCTAAACACCAGAGCACAAGTAATGGATCTCTGCATTCTTATTGCATCTTTTCTTATTTCCAAATATTTGACATACTTCTGATTTGAAAAGTTTAAAAATGAGTTTAGACAAAGGACACCACTGAAAATGATGGAATTTATATGAATTGTAAATGAAGATTTGCAATACTCATACTTTGAATGAAAATGGAGCTTTAAACAAAAGGAGAAATAATCAACATTAGGTCCCACTGAGATTTGAACTCTGATTACTGGATTCAAAGTCCAGAGTGCTAACCATTACACCATGGAACCCTCAACTGAGCAAAGACTTCTACTGAACTGAGCTCATCTTTTAAATGCAAAGAAAAGAAATTCAATACTTTATATATATGATTTCTAGTTTCTAATAAGCTCAGGGATGCAATAGGTGTTATGTAGAATATTTGTCTAAAACCAATGATAATATATAAAAAGTAACCTATTTTTAAGGAGAAGATAAATACTAGAAACCCAAATGCCTAGGACCAATTTCAGTTGGAGCATCACCCCTTATGTTATCCTAGCATTGAATTGACAGTTTTTCTGTATTGTCATATTTGCATATCAGCCACTTACAATTGTTTCAAGCTTTATAACAGAGGACTGCCTTTTTTATAGACCAAGGATGAAAGTCTCTTGTGAGTTAAGTCTGATTATGACATCACAATTTGTAAATTAAGCTATAGTATGATTACAGAGTGTAGACTGAACAAAAAGTGCTTTCCTATGGATTGAAGTTTGTATTTTCTTAAGCTTTGCATTCCAAAATGTGCTAGTATTCTCTATTTTCAAAGGGCATGTTAAGCTAATTCCCCATTATATATTTTTGTGTTAAAAGTTATTTATACACAACTTGGTAAAACATACTAAATTTAACACATAATGAATTACATCCTGGGATTATCTTTATCAACAATCTGTAAATGGATAAGAAAGATTGTGCATTAGATTTATCAGATTGATTTTGCTTAGAATTGCATTTACTCCTTGTCTAAATTGTCTATTTTTATACTATTATTAGATGCATTAATCTTTGTTGTTGTCCTATCTAATCATTTTTTTATTTTGCAATGTGGAAAGAAACTGGTGCATTTTTATGATACCCATGCTTCAAGTGACTCTATGGCTTAAGCTATTCCTGGAAAAATTAAATGCTATGCAAACAAAATATGTTATGTGCTTTGAGGTACATTTGCCAGTTTTGTGTTTGCTTATAGTAACATCTGTGACCAGTTAGCTCAGTTGGTTAGAGTGTGGTGCTCGTAATCCCAAGGTCATAGGCTCGATCCCTGTATTGGCTATTTGCTTTTCTTGATGGACAAGAATGGAATAAGCTCATCGGTGTAGCATGAATACTTGAAAACATAATAGACACATATATCACAAAATCTCTTCAAATCCATATCAGAAGCCAGCATGAGTGTCATCCTTTGGCTGATGAAGATTTTTCTCTACATGGCTCATTGACTTTTGTCTCAAATCGAGCAATATGGCATACCTAATATTTGCAAGGGCAAATTAATCAGTTATTATATTGCTGCTCAAACATAGAGGGCACTAGGTGTTACTAGAAGAAGAAGATACGTTCTCCCCTCCCATTAGTGCACACTGAAGAAAAAAAAATTAAAATGGAGAATTTCTAAACACCAGAGCACAAGTAATGGATCTCTGCATTCTTATTGCATCTTTTCTTATTTCCAAATATTTGACATACTTCTGATTTGAAAAGTTTAAAAATGAGTTTAGACAAAGGACACCACTGAAAATGATGGAATTTATATGAATTGTAAATGAAGATTTGCAATACTCATACTTTGAATGAAAATGGAGCTTTAAACAAAAGGAGAAATAATCAACATTAGATCCCACTGAGATTTGAACTCTGATTACTGGATTCAAAGTCCAGAGTGCTAACCATTACACCATGGAACCCTCAACTGAGCAAAGACTTCTACTGAACTGAGCTCATCTTTTAAATGCAAAGAAAAGAAATTCAATACTTTATATATATGATTTCTAGTTTCTAATAAGCTCAGGGATGCAATAGGTGTTATGTAGAATATTTGTCTAAAAACAATGATAATATATAAAAAGTAACCTATTTTTAAGGAGAAGATAAATACTAGAAACCCAAATGCCTAGGACCAATTTCAGTTGGAGCATCACCCCTTATGTTATCCTAGCATTGAATTGACAGTTTTTCTGTATTGTCATATTTGCATATCAGCCACTTACAATTGTTTCAAGCTTTATAACAGAGGACTGCCTTTTTTATAGACCAAGGATGAAAGTCTCTTGTGAGTTAAGTCTGATTATGACATCACAATTTGTAAATTAAGCTATAGTATGATTACAGAGTGTAGACTGAACAAAAAGTGCTTTCCTATGGATTGAAGTTTGTATTTTCTTAAGCTTTGCATTCCAAAATGTGCTAGTATTCTCTATTTTCAAAGGGCATGTTAAGCTAATTCCCCATTATATATTTTTTGTGTTAAAAGTTATTTATACACAACTTGGTAAAACATACTAAATTTAACACATAATGAATTACATCCTGGGATTATCTTTATCAACAATCTGTAAATGGATAAGAAAGATTGTGCATTAGATTTATCAGATTGATTTTGCTTAGAATTGCATTTACTCCTTGTCTAAATTGTCTATTTTTATACTATTATTAGATGCATTAATCTTTGTTGTTGTCCTATCTAATCATTTTTTTATTTTGCAATGTGGAAAGAAACTGGTGCATTTTTATGATACCCATGCTTCAAGTGACTCTATGGCTTAAGCTGTTCCTGGAAAAATTAAATGCTATGCAAACAAAATATGTTATGTGCTTTGAGGTACATTTGCCAGTTTTGTGTTTGTTTCTAGTAACATCTGTGGCCAGTTAGCTCAGTTGGTTAGAGTGTGGCGCTCGTAATGCCAAGGTCATGGGGTCGATCCCTGTTTTGGCTACTTGCTTTTCTTGATGGACAAGAATGGAATAAGCTCATCGGTGTAGCATGAATACTTGAAAACATAATAGACACATATATCACAAAATCTCTTCAAATCCATATCAGAAGCCAGCATGAGTGTCATCCTTTGGCTGATGAAGATTTTTCTCTACATGGCTCATTGACTTTTGTCTCAAATCGAGCATTATGGCATACCTAAGATTTGCAAGGGCAAATTAATCAGTTATTATATTGCTGCTCAAACATAGAGGGCACTAGGTGTTACTAGAAGAAGAAGATACGTTCTCCCCTCCCATTAGTGCACACTGAAGAAAAAAAAAATTAAAATGGAGAATTTATAAACACCAGAGCACAAGTAATGGATCTGAGCATTCTTATTGCATCTTTTCTTATTTCCAAATATTTGACATACTTCTGATTTGAAAAGTTTAAAAATGAGTTTAGACAAAGGACACCACTGAAAATGATGGAATTTATATGAATTGTAAATGAAGATTTGCAATACTCATACTTTGAATGAAAATGGAGCTTTAAACAAAAGGAGAAATAATCAACATTAGGTCCCACCGAGATTTTAACTCGGATTACTGGATTCAAAGTCCAGAGTGCACCATGGAACCCTCAACTGAGCAAAGACTTCTACTGAACTGAGCTCATCTTTTAAATGCAAAGAAAAGAAATTCAATACTTTATATATATGATTTCAAGTTTCTAATAAGCTCAGGGATGCAATAGGTGTTATGTAGAATATTTGTCTAAAACCAATGATAATATATAAAAAGTAACCTATTTTTAAGGAGAAGATAAATACTATAAACCCAAATGCCTAGGACCAATTTCAGTTGGAGCATCACCACTTATGTTATCCTAGCATTGAATTGACAGTTTTTCTGTATTGTCATATTTGCATATCAGCCACTTACAATTGTTTCAAGCTTTATAACAGAGGACTGCCTTTTTTATAGACCAAGGATGAAAGTCTCTTGTGAGTTAAGTCTGATTATGACATCACAATTTGTATATTAAGCTATAGTATGATTACAGAGTGTAGACTAAACAAAAAGTGCTTTCCTATGGATTGAAGTTTGTATTTTCTTAAGCTTTGCATTCCAAAATGTGCTAGCATTCTCTATTTCCAAAGGGCACATTAAGCTACTTCCCCATTATATATTTTTTGTGTTAAAAGTTATTTATACACAACTTGGTAAAACATACTAAATTTAACACATAATGAATTACATCCTGGGTTTATCTTTATCAACAATCTGTAAATGGATAAGAAAGATTGTGCATTAGATTTATCAGATTGATTTTGCTCAGAATTGCATTTACTCCTTGTCTAAATTGTCTATTTTTATACTATTATTAATGCATTAATCTTTGTTGTTGTCCCATCTAATCATTTTTTTTATTTTGCAATGTGGAAAGAAACTGGAGCATTTTTATGATACCCATGCTTCAAGTGACTATGGCTTAAGCTGTTTCTTGAAATGCTGTGCAAACAAAATATGTTCTGTGCTTTGAGGTACATTTGCCAGTTCTGTGTTTGCTTCTAGTAACTTCTGTAGCCAGTTAGCTCAGTTGGTTAGAGCGTGGCACTCGTAATCCCAAGGTCATGGGTTTGATCCCTGTATTGGCTACTTGCTTTTCTTGATGGACAAGAATGGAATAAGCTCATCGGTGTAGCATGAATACTTGAAAATATAATAGACACATATATCACAAAATCTCTTCAAATCCATATCAGAAGCCAGCATGAGTGTCATCCTTTGGCTGATGAAGATTTTTCTCTACATGGCTCATTGACTTTTGTCTCAAATCGAGCAATATGGCATACCTAAGATTTGCAAGGGCAAATTAATCAGTTATTATATTGCTGCTCAAACATAGAGGGCACTAGGTGTTACTAGAAGAAGAAGATACGTTCTCCCCTCCCATTAGTGCACACTGAAGTAAAAAAAATTAAAATGGAGAATTTCTAAACACCAGAGCACAAGTAATGGATCTCTGCATTCTTATTACATCTTTTCTTATTTCTAAATATTTGACATACTTCTGATTTGAAAAGTTTAAAAATGAGTTTAGAAAAAGGACACCACTGAAAATGATGGAATTTATATGAATTGTAAATGAAGATTTGCAATACTCATACTTTGAATGAAAATGGAGCTTTAAACAAAAGGTGAAATAATCAACATCAGGTCCCACCGAGATTTGAACTCGGATTACTGGATTCAAAGTCCAGAGTGCTAACCATAACACCATGGAACCCTCAACTGAGCAAAGACTTCTACTGAACTGAGCTCATCTTTTAAATGCAAAGAAAAGAAATTCAATACTTTATATATATGATTTCAAGTTTCTAATAAGCTCAGGGATGCAATAGGTGTTATGTAGAATATTTGTCTAAAACCAATGATAATATATAAAAAGTAACCTATTTTTAAGGAGAAGATAAATACTAGAAACCCAAATGCCTAGGACCAATTTCAGTTGGAGCATCACCCCTTATGTTATCCTAGCATTGAATTGACAGTTTTTCTGTATTGTCATATTTGCATATCAGCCACTTACAATTGTTTCAAGCTTTATAACAGAGGACTGCCTTTTTTATAGACCAAGGATGAAAGTCTCTTGTGAGTTAAGTCTGATTATGACATCACAATTTGTAAATTAAGCTATAGTATGATTACAGAGTGTAGACTGAACAAAAAGTGCTTTCCTATGGATTGAAGTTTGTATTTTCTTAAGCTTTGCATTCCAAAATGTGCTAGCATTCTCTATTTCCAAAGGGCACATTAAGCTACTTCCCCATTATATATTTTTGTGTTAAAAGTTATTTATACACAACTTGGTAAAACATACTAAATTTAACACATAATGAATTACATCCTGGGATTATCTTTATCAACAATCTGTAAATGGATAAGAAAGATTGTGCATTAGATTTATCAGATTGATTTTGCTTAGAATGGCATTTACTCCTTGTCTAAATTGTCTATTTTTATACTATTACTATATGCATTAATCTTTGTTGTTGTCCTATCTAATCATTTTTTTTATTTTGCAATGTGGAAAGAAACTGGTGCATTTTTATGATACCCATGCTTCAAGTGACTCTATGGCTTAAGCTGTTCCTTGAAAAATTAAATGCTATGCAAACAAAATATGTTCTGTGCTTTGAGGTACATTTGCCAGTTTTGTGTTTGCTTCGTAAAACATCTGTGGACAGTTAGCTCAGTTGGTTAGAGCGTGGCACTCGTAATGCCAAGGTCATGGGTTCGATCTCAGAGTGCTAACCATTACACCATGGAACCCTCAACTGAGCAAAGACTTCTACTGAACTGAGCTCATCTTTTAAATGCAAAGAAAAGAAATTCAATACTTTATATATATGATTTCAAGTTTCTAATAAGATCAGGGATGCAATAGGTGTTATGTAGAATATTTGTCTAAAACCAATGATAATATATAAAAAGTAACCTATTTTTAAGGAGAAGATAAATACTAGAAACCCAAATGCCTAGGACCAATTTCAGTTGGAGCATCACCCCTTATGTTATCCTAGCATTGAATTGACAGTTTTTCTGTATTGTCATATTTGCATATCAGCCACTTACAATTGTTTCAAGCTTTATAACAGAGGACTGCCTTTTTTATAGACCAAGGATGAAAGTCTCTTGTGAGTTAAGTCTGATTATGACATCACAATTTGAAATTAAGCTATAGTATGATTACAGAATGTAGACTGAACAAAAAGTGCTTTCCTATGGATTGAAGTTTGTATTTTCTTAAGCTTTGCATTCCAAAATGTGCTAGTATTCTCTATTTCCAAAGGGCATGTTAAGCTAATTCCCCATTATATTTTTTGTGTTAAAAGTTATTTATACACAACTTGGTAAAACATACTAAATTTAACATATAATGGATTACATCCTGGGATTATCTTTATCAACAATCTGTAAATGGATAAGAAAGATTGTGCATTAGATTTATCAGATTGATTTTGCTTAGAATTGCATTTACTCCTTGTCTAAATTGTCTATTTTTATACTATTATTAGATGCATTAATCTTTGTTGTTGTCCCATCTAATCATTTTTTTATTTTGCAATGTGGAAAGAAACTGGAGCATTTTTATGATACCCATGCTTCAAGTGACTATGGCTTAAGCTGTTTCTTGAAATGCTATGCAAACAAAATATGTTCTGTGCTTTGAGGTACATTTGCCATTTTTGTGTTTGCTTCTAGTAACATCTGTGGCCAGTTAGCTCAGTTGGTTAGAGTGTGGCGCTCGGAATCCCAAGGTCATGGGTTCGATCCTTGTATTGGCTAATTGCTTTTCTTGATGGACAAGAATGGAATAAGCTCATCGGTGTAGCATGAATACTTGAAAATATAATAGACACATATATCACAAAATCTCTTCAAATCCATATCAGAAGCCAGCATGAGTGTCATCCTTTGGCTGATGAAGATTTTTCTCTACATGGCTCATTGACTTTTGTCTCAAATCGAGCAATATGGCATACCTAAGATTTGCAAGGGCAAATTAATCAGTTATTATATTGCTGCTCAAACATAGAGGGCACTAGGTGTTACTAGAAGAAGAAGATACGTTCTCCACTCCCATTAGTGCACACTGAAGTAAAAATAATTAAAATGGAGAATTTCTAAACACCAGAGCACAAGTAATGGATCTCTGCATTCTTATTGCATCTTTTCTTATTTCCAAATATTTGACATACTTCTGATTTGAAAAGTTTAAAAATGAGTTTAGACAAAGGACACCACTGAAAATGATGGAATTTATATGAATTGTAAATGAAGATTTGCAATACTCATACTTTGAATGAAAATGGAGCTTTAAACAAAAGGAGAAATAATCAACATTAGGTCCCACCGAGATTTTAACTCGGATTACTGGATTCAAAGTCCAGAGTGCACCATGGAACCCTCAACTGAGCAAAGACTTCTACTGAACTGAGCTCATCTTTTAAATGCAAAGAAAAGAAATTCAATACTTTATATATATGATTTCAAGTTTCTAATAAGCTCAGGGATGCAATAGGTGTTATGTAGAATATTTGTCTAAAACCAATGATAATATATAAAAAGTAACCTATTTTTAAGGAGAAGATAAATACTAGAAACCCAAATGCCTAGGACCAATTTCAGTTGGAGCATCACCCCTTATGTTATCCTAGCATTGAATTGACAGTTTTTCTGTATTGTCATATTTGCATATCAGCCACTTACAATTGTTTCAAGCTTTATAACAGAGGACTGCCTTTTTTATAGACCAAGGATGAAAGTCTCTTGTGAGTTAAGTCTGATTATGACATCACAATTTGAAATTAAGCTATAGTATGATTACAGAGTGTAGACTGAACAAAAAGTGCTTTCCTATGGATTGAAGTTTGTATTTTCTTAAGCTTTGCATTCCAAAATATGCTAGTATTCTCTATTTCCAAAGGGCATGTTAAGCTAATTCCCCATTATATTTTTTGTGTTAAAAGTTATTTATACACAACTTGGTAAAACATACTAAATTTAACATATAATGGATTACATCCTGGGATTATCTTTATCAACAATCTGTAAATGGATAAGAAAGATTGTGCATTAGATTTATCAGATTGATTTTGCTTAGAATTGCATTTACTCCTTGTCTAAATTGTCTATTTTTATACTATTATTAGATGCATTAATCTTTGTTGTTGTCCCATCTAATCATTTTTTTATTTTGCAATGTGGAAAGAAACTGGAGCATTTTTATGATACCCATGCTTCAAGTGACTATGGCTTAAGCTGTTTCTTGAAATGCTATGCAAACAAAATATGTTCTGTGCTTTGAGGTACATTTGCCAGTTTTGTGTTTGCTTCTAGTAACATCTGTGGCCAGTTAGCTCAGTTGTTTAGAGCGTGGTGCTCGGAATCCCAAGGTCATGGGTTCAATCCTTGTATTGGCTACTTGCTTTTCTTGATGGACAAGAATGGAATAAGCTCATCGGTGTAGCATGAATACTTGAAAATATAATAGACACATATATCACAAAATCTCTTCAAATCCATATCAGAAGCCAGCATGAGTGTCATCCTTTGGCTGATGAAGATTTTTCTCTACATGGCTCATTGACTTTTGTCTCAAATCGAGCAATATGGCATACCTAAGATTTGCAAGGGCAAATTAATCAGTTATTATATTGCTGCTCAAACATAGAGGGCACTAGGTGTTACTAGAAGAAGAAGATACGTTCTCCCCTCCCATTAGTGCACACTGAAGTAAAAAAAAATTAAAATGGAGAATTTCTAAACACCAGAGCACAAGTAATGGATCTCTGCATTCTTATTGCATCTTTTCTTATTTCCAAATATTTGACATACTTCTGATTTGAAAAGTTTAAAAATGAGTTTAGACAAAGGACACCACTGAAAATGATGGATTTTATATGAATTGTAAATGAAGATTTGCAATACTCATACTTTGAATGAAAATGGAGCTTTAAACAAAAGGAGAAATAATCAACATTTGGTCCCACTGAGATTTGAACTCGTATTACAAGTCCACAGTGCTAACCATTACACCATGGAACCCTCAACTGAGCAAAGACTTCTACTGAACTGAGCTCATCTTTTAAATGCAAAGAAAAGAAATTCAATACTTTATATATATGATTTCAAGTTTCTAATAAGCTCAGGGATGCAATAGGTGTTATGTAGAATATTTGTCTAAAACCAATGATAATATATAAAAAGTAACCTATTTTTAAGGAGAAGATAAATACTAGAAACCCAAATGCCTAGGACCAATTTCAGTTGGAGCATCACCCCTTATGTTATCCTAGCATTGAATTGACAGTTTTTCTGTATTGTCATATTTGCATATCAGCCACTTACAATTGTTTCAAGCTTTATAACAGAGGACTGCCTTTTTTATAGACCAAGGATGAAAGTCTCTTGTGAGTTAAGTCTGATTATGACATCACAATTTGAAATCAAGCTATAGTATGATTACAGAGTGTAGACTGAACAAAAAGTGCTTTCCTATGGATTGAAGTTTGTATTTTCTTAAGCTTTGCATTCCAAAATGTGCTAGTATTCTCTATTTCCAAAGGGCATGTTAAGCTAATTCCCCATTATATTTTTTGTGTTAAAAGTTATTTATACACAACTTGGTAAAACATACTAAATTTAACACATAATGAATTACATCCTGGGATTATCTTTATCAACAATCTGTAAATGGATAAGAAAGATTGTGCATTAGATTTCTCAGATTGATTTTGCTTAGAATTGCATTTACTCCTTGTCTAAATTGTCTATTTTTATACTATTATTAGATGCATTAATCTTTGTTGTTGTCCTATCTAATCATTTTTTTATTTTGCAATGTGGAAAGAAAATGGTGCATTTTTATGATACCCATGCTTCAAGTGACTCTATGGCTTAAGCTGTTCCTTGAAAAATTAAATGCTATGCAAACAAAATATGTTCTGTGCTTTGAGGTACATTTGCCAGTTTTGTGTTTGCATCTTAAAACATCTGTGGACAGTTAGCTCAGTTGTTTAGAGCGTGGCACTCGTAATGCCAAGGTCATGGGGTCGATCCCTGTATTGGCTACTTGCTTTTCTTGATGGACAAGAATTGGAATAAGCTCATCGGTGTAGCATGAATACTTGAAAATATAATAGACACATATATCACAAAATCTCTTCAAATCCATATCAGAAGCCAGCATGAGTGTCATCCTTTGGCTGATGAAGATTTTTCTCTACATGGCTCATTGACTTTTGTCTCAAATCGAGCAATATGGCATACCTAAGATTTGCAAGGGCAAATTAATCAGTTATTATATTGCTGCTCAAACATAGAGGGCACTAGGTGTTACTAGAAGAAGAAGATACGTTCTCCCTTCTCATTAGTGCACACTGAAGTAAAAAAAATTAAAATGGAGAATTTCTAAACACCAGAGCACAAGTAATGGATCTCTGCATTCTTATTGCATCTTTTCTTATTTCCAAATATTTGACATACTTCTGATTTTAAAAGTTTAAAATGAGTTTAGACAAAGGCCACCACTGAAAATGATGAAATTTATATGAATTGTAAATGAAGATTTGCAATACTCATACTTTGAATGAAAATGGAGCTTTAAACAAAATGAGAAATAATCAACATTAGGTCCCACCGAGATTTGAACTCGGATTACTGGATTCAAAGTCCAGAGTGCTAACCATTACATCATGGAACCCTCAACTGAGCAAAGACTTCTACTGAACTGAGCTCATCTTTTAAATGCAAAGAAAAGAAATTCAATACTTTATATATATGATTTCAAGTTTCTAATAAGCTCAGGGATGCAATAGGTGTTATGTAGAATATTTGTCTAAAACCAATGATAATATATAAAAAGTAACCTATTTTTAAGGAGAAGATAAATACTAGAAACCCAAATGCCTAGGACCAATTTCAGTTGGAGCATCACCCCTTATGTTATCCTAGCATTGAATTGACAGTTTTTCTGTATTGTCATATTTGCATATCAGCCACTTACAATTGTTTCAAGCTTTATAACAGAGGACTGCCTTTTTTATAGACCAAGGATGAAAGTCTCTTGTGAGTTAAGTCTGATTATGACATCACAATTTGAAATTAAGCTATAGTATGATTACAGAGTGTAGACTGAACAAAAAGTGCTTTCCTATGGATTGAAGTTTGTATTTTCTTAAGCTTTGCATTC
Organism: Pseudophryne corroboree; assembly: GCF_028390025.1. Lineage (NCBI taxonomy): Eukaryota > Metazoa > Chordata > Amphibia > Anura > Myobatrachidae > Pseudophryne > Pseudophryne corroboree. Next base: position 165,400,472 of record NC_086454.1, on the reverse strand, counting down.
CAAAATGTGCTAGTATTCTCTATTTTCAAAGGGCAAGTTAAGCTAATTCCCCATTATATTTTTTGTGTTAAAAGTTATTTATACACAACTTGGTAAAACATACTAAATTTAACACATAATGAATTACATCCTGGGATTATCTTTATCAACAATCTGTAAATGGATAAGAAAGATTGTGCATTAGATTTATCAGATTGATTTTGCTTAGAATTGCATTTACTCCTTGTCTAAATTGTCTATTTTTATACTATTATTAGATGCATTAATCTTTGTTGTTGTCCTATCTAATCATTTTTTTATTTTGCAATATGGAAAGAAAATGGTGCATTTTTATGATACCCATGCTTCAAGTGACTCTATGGCTTAAGCTGTTCCTTGAAAAATTAAATGCCATGCAAACAAAATATGTTCTGTGCTTTGAGGTACATTTGCCAGTTTTGTGTTTGCTTATAATAACATATGTGGCCAGTTAGCTCAGTTGGTTAGAGCGTGGTGCTTGTAATGCCAAGGTCATGGGTTCAATCCCTGTATTGGTTACTTGCTTTTCTTGATGGACAAGAATGGAATTAGCTCATCGGTGTAGCATGAATTCTTGAAAACATAATAGACACATATATCACAAAATCTCTTCAAATCCGTATCAGAAGCCAGCATGAGTGTCATCCTTTGGCTGATGAAGATTTTTCTCTACATGGCTCATTGACTTTTGTCTCTTGTGAGTTAAGTCTGATTATGACATCACAATTTGAAATTAAGCTATAGTATGATTACAGAGTGTAGACTGAACAAAAAGTGCTTTCCTATGGATTGAAGTTTGTATTTTCTTAAGCTTTGCATTCCAAAATGTGCTAGTATTCTCTATTTTCAAAGGGCAAGTTAAGCTAATTCCCCATTATATTTTTTGTGTTAAAAGTTATTTATACACAACTTGGTAAAACATACTAAATTTAACACATAATGAATTACATCCTGGGATTATCTTTATCAACAATCTGTAAATGGATAAGAAAGATTGTGCATTAGATTTATCAGATTGATTTTGCTTAGAATTGCATTTACTCCTTGTCTAAATTGTCTATTTTTATACTATTATTAGATGCATTAATCTTTGTTGTTGTCCTATCTAATCATTTTTTTATTTTGCAATATGGAAAGAAAATGGTGCATTTTTATGATACCCATGCTTCAAGTGACTCTATGGCTTAAGCTGTTCCTTGAAAAATTAAATGCCATGCAAACAAAATATGTTCTGTGCTTTGAGGTACATTTGCCAGTTTTGTGTTTGCTTATAATAACATATGTGGCCAGTTAGCTCAGTTGGTTAGAGCGTGGTGCTTGTAATGCCAAGGTCATGGGTTCAATCCCTGTATTGGTTACTTGCTTTTCTTGATGGACAAGAATGGAATTAGCTCATCGGTGTAGCATGAATTCTTGAAAACATAATAGACACATATATCACAAAATCTCTTCAAATCCGTATCAGAAGCCAGCATGAGTGTCATCCTTTGGCTGATGAAGATTTTTCTCTACATGGCTCATTGACTTTTGTCTCAAATCGAGCATTATGGCATACCTAAGATTTACAAGGGCAAATTAATCAGTTATTATATTGCTGCTCAAACATAGAGGGCACTAGGTGTTACTAGAAGAAAAAGATACGTTCTCCCCTCCCATTAGTGCACACTGAAGTAAAAAAAATTAAAATGGAGAATTTCTAAACACCAGAGCACAAGTAATGGATCTCAGCATCCTTATTGCATCTTTTCTTATTTCCAAATATTTGACATACTTCTGATTTGAAAAGTTTAAAAATGAGTTTAGACAAAGGACACCACTGAAAATGATGGAATTTATATGTTTTGTAAATGAAGATTTGCAATACTCATACTTTGAATGAAAATGGAGCTTTAAACAAAAGAAGAAATAATCAACATTAGGTCCCACCGAGATTTGAACTCGGATTACTGGATTCAAAGTCCAGAGTGCTAACCATTACACCATGGAACCCTCAACTGAGCAAAGACTTCTACTGAACTGAGCTCATCTTTTAAATGCAAAGAAAAGAAATTCAATACTTTATATATATGATTTCAAGTTTCTAATAAGCTCAGGGATGCAATAGGTGTTATGTAGAACATTTGTCTAAAACCAATGATAATATATAAAAAGTAACCTATTTTTAAGGAGAAGATAAATACTAGAAACCAAAATGCCTAGGACCAATTTCAGTTGGAGCATCACCCCTTATGTTATCCTAGCATTGAATTGACAGTTTTTCTGTATTGTCATATTTGCATATCAGCCACTTACAATTGTTTCAAGCTTTATAACAGAGGACTGCCTTTTTTATAGACCAAGGATGAAAGTCTTTTGTGAGTTAAGTCTGATTATGACATCACAATTTGTAAATTAAGCTATAGTATGATTACAGAGTGTAGACTGAACAAAAAGTGCTTTCCTATGGATTGAAGTTTGTATTTTCTTAAGCTTTGCATTCCAAAATGTACTAGCATTCTCTATTTCCAAAGGGCACATTAAGCTACTTCCCCATTATATATTTTTTGTGTTAAAAGTTATTTATACACAACTTGGTAAAACATACTAAATTTAACACATAATGAATTACATCCTGGGATTATCTTTATCAACAATCTGTAAATGGATAAGAAAGATTGTGCATTAGATTTATCAGATTGATTTTGCTTAGAATTGCATTTACTCCTTGTCTAAATTGTCTATTTTTATACTATTATTAGATGCATTAATCTTTGTTGTTGTCCTATCTAATCTTTTTTTTATTTTGCAATGTGGAAAGAAACTGGTGCATTTTTATGATACCCATGCTTCAAGTGACTCTATGGCTTAAGCTGTTCCTTGAAAAATTAAATGCTATGCAAACAAAATATGTTCTGTGCTTTGAGGTACATTTGCCAGTTTTGTGTTTGCTTCTTGAAACATCTGTGGACAGTTAGCTCAGTTGGTTAGAGCTTGGCACTCTTAATGCCAAGGTCATGGGTTCGATCCCTGTTTTGGCTACTTGCTTTTCTTGATGGACAAGAATGGAATAAGCTCATCGGTGTAGCATGAATGCTTGAAAATATAATAGACACATATATTACAAAATCTCTTCAAATCCATATCAGAAGCCAGCATGAGTGTCATCCTTTGGCTGATGAAGATTTTTCTCTACATGGCTCATTGACTTTTGTCTCAAATCGAGCAATATGGCATACCTAATATTTGCAAGGGCAAATTAATCAGTTATTATATTGCTGCTCAAACATAGAGGGCACTAGGTGTTACTAGAAGAAGAAGATACGTTCTCCCTTCTCATTAGTGCACACTGAAGTAAAAAAAAAAATGGAGAATTTCTAAACACCAGAGCACAAGTAATGGATCTCAGCATTCTTATTGCATCTTTTCTTATTTCCAAATATTTGACATACTTCTGATTTGAAAAGTTTAAAAATGAGTTTAGACAAAGGACACCACTGAAAATGATGGAATTTATATGAATTGTAAATGCAGATTTGCAATACTTATACTTTGAATGAAAATGGAGCTTTAAACAAAATGAGAAATAATCAACATTAGGTCCCACCGAGATTTGAACTCGGATTACTGGATTCAAAGTCCAGAGTGCTAACCATTACATAATGGAACCCTCAACTGAGCAAAGACTTCTACTGAACTGAGCTCATCTTTTAAATGCAAAGAAAAGAAATTCAATACTTTATATATATGATTTCAAGTTTCTAATAAGCTCAGGGATGCAATAGGTGTTATGTAGAATATTTGTCTAAAACCAATGATAATATATAAAAAGTAACCTATTTTTAAGGAGAAGATAAATACTAGAAACCCAAATGCCTAGGACCAATTTCAGTTGGAGCATCACCCCTTATGTTATCCTAGCATTGAATTGACAGTTTTTCTGTATTGTCATATTTGCATATCAGCCACTTACAATTGTTTCAAGCTTTATAACAGAGGACTGCCCTTTTTATAGACCAAGGATGAAAGTTTCTTGTGAGTTAAGTCTGATTATGACATCACAATTTGTAAATTAAGCTATAGTATGATTACAGAGTGTAGACTGAACAAAAAGTGCTTTCCTATGGATTGAAGTTTGTATTTTCTTAAGCTTTGCATTCCAAAATGTGCTAGCATTCTCTATTTCCAAAGGGCACATTAAGCTACTTCCCCATTATATATTTTTTGTGTTAAAAGTTATTTATACACAACTTGGTAAAACATACTAAATTTAACACATAATGAATTACATCCTGGGTTTATCTTTATCAACAATCTGTAAATGGATAAGTAAGATTGTGCATTAGATTTATCAGATTGATTTTGCTGAGAATTGCATTTACTCCTTGTCTTAATTGTCTATTTTTATACTATTATTAGATGCATTAATCTTTGTTGTTGTCCCATCTAATCATTTTTTTATTTTGCAATGTGGAAAGAAACTGGAGCATTTTTATGATACCCATGCTACAAATGACTATGGCTTAAGCTGTTTCTTGAAATGCTATGCAAAAAAAAATGTGTTCTGTGCTTTGAGGTTCATTTGCCAGTTTTGTGTTTGCTTATAGTAACATCTGTGTCCAGTTATCTCAGTTGGTTAGAGCATGGCACTTGTAATGTCAAGGTCATGGGTTCGATCCCTGTTTTGGCTACTTGCTTTTCTTGATATACAAGAATGGAATAAGCTCATCGGTGTAGCATGAATACTAGAAAATATAATAGACACATATATCACAAAATCTCTTCAAATCCATATCAGAAGCCAGCATGAGTGTCATCCTTTGGCTGATAAAGATTTTTCTCTACATGGCTCATTGACTTTTGTCTCAAATCGAGCAATATGGCATACCTAAGATTTGCAATGGCAAATTAATCAGTTATTATATTGCTGCTCAAACATAGAGGGCACTAGGTGTTACTAGAAGAAGAAGATACGTTCTCCCCTCTCATTAGTGCACACTGAAGTAAAAAAAATTAAAATGGAGAATTTCTAAACACCAGAGCACAAGTAATGGATCTCTGCATTCTTATTGCATCTTTTCTTATTTCCAAATATTTGACATACTTCTGATTTGAAAAGTTTAAAAATGAGTTTAGACAAAGGACACCACTGAAAATGATGGAATTTATATGAATTGTAAATGAAGATTTGCAATACTCATACTTTGAATGAAAATGGAGCTTTAAACAAAAGGAGAAATAATCAACTTTAGGTCCCACCGAGATTTGAACTCAGATTACTGGATTCAAAGACCAGAGTGCTAACCATTACACCATGGAACCCTCAACTGAGCAAAGACTTCTACTGAACTGAGCTCTTCTTTTAAATGCAAAGAAAAGAAATTCAATACTTTATATATATGATTTCAAGTTTCTAATAAGCTCAGGGATGCAATAGGTGTTATGTAGAATATTTGTCTAAAACCAATGATAATATATAAAAAGTAACCTATTTTTAAGGGGAAGATTAATACTAGAAACCCAAATGCCTAGGACCAATTTCAGTTGGAGCATCACCCCTTATGTTATCCTAGCATTGAATTGACAGTTTTTCTGTATTGTCATATTTGCCTATCAGCCACTTACAATTGTTTCAAGCTTTATAACAGAGGACTGCCTTTTTTTTAGACCAAGGATGAAAGTCTCTTGTGAGTTAAGTCTGATTATGACATCACAATTTGTAAATTAAGATATAGTATGATTTCAAAGTGTAGACTGAACAAAAAGTGCTTTCCTATGGATTGAAGTTTGTATTTTCTTAAGCTTTGCATTCCAAAATGTGCTAGCATTCTCTATTTCCAAAGGGCACATTAAGCTACTTCCCCATTATATATTTTTTGTGTTAAAAGTTATTTATACACAACTTGGTAAAACATACTAAATTTAACACATAATGAATTACATCCTGGGATTATCTTTATCAACAATCTGTAAATGGATAAGAAAGATTGTGCATTAGATTTATCAGATGGATTTTGCTTAGAATTGCATTTACTCCTTGTCTAAATTGTCTATTTTTATACTATTATTAGATGCATTAATCTTTGCTGTTGTCCTATCTAATCATTTTTTTATTTTGCAATATGGAAAGAAAATGGTGCATTTTTATGATACCCATGCTTCAAGTGACTCTATGGCTTAAGCTGTTCCTTGAAAAATTAAATGCTATGCAAACAAAATATGTTATGTGCTTTGAGGTACATTTGCCAGTTTTGTGTTTGCTTCTAGTAACATCGGTGGACAGTTAGCTCAGTTGGTTAGAGCGTGGCACTCGTAATGCCAAGGTCATGGGTTCGATCCCTGTTTTGGCTACTTGCTTTTCTTGATGGACAAGAATGGAATAAGCTCATCGGTGTAGCATGAATACTTGAAAACATAATAGACACATATATCACAAAATCTCTTCAAATCCATATCAGAAGCCAACATGAGTGTCATCCTTTGGCTGATGAAGATTTTTCTCTACATGGCTCATTGACTTTTGTCTCAAATCAAGCAAAATGGCATACCTAAGATTTGCAAGGGCAAATTAATCAGTTATTATATTGCTGCTCAAACATAGAGGGCACTAGGTGTTACTAGAAGAAGAAGATACGTTCTCCCCTCCCATTAGTGCACACTGAAGAAAAAAAAATAAAAATGGAGAATTTATAAACACCAGAGCACAAGTAATGGATCTCAGCATTCTTATTGCATCTTATCTTATTTCCAAATATTTGACATACTTCTGATTTGAAAAGTTTAAAAATGAGTTTAGACAAAAGACACCACTGAAAATGATGGAATTTATATGTTTTGTAAATGAAGATTTTCAATACTCATACTTTGAATGAAAATGGAGCTTTAAACAAAGAAGAAATAATCAACATTAGGTCCCACCGAGATTTGAACTCGGATTACTGGATTCAAAGTCCAGAGTGCTAACCATTACACCATGGAACCCTCATCTGAGCAAATACTTCTACTGAACTGAGCTCATCTTTTAAATGCAAAGAAAATAAATTCAATACTTTATATATATGATTTCAAGTTTCTAATAAGCTCAGGGATGCAATAGGTGTTATGTAGAATATTTGACTAAAACCAATGATAATATATAAAAAGTAACCTATTTTTAAGGAGAAGATAAATACTAGAAACCCAAATACCTAGGACCAATTTCAGTTGGAGCATCACCCCTTATGTTATCCTAGCATTGAATTGACAGTTTTTCTGTATTGTCATATTTGCATATCAGCCACTTACAATTGTTTCAAGCTTTATAACAGAGGACTGCCTTTTTTATAGACCAAGGATGAAAGTCTCTTGTGAGTTGTCTGATTATGACATCACAATTTATAAATTAAGCTATAGTATGATTACAGAGTGTAGACTGAACAAAAAGTGCTTTCCTATGGATTGAAGTTTGTATTTTCTTAAGCTTTGCATTCCAAAATGTGCTAGTATTCTCTATTTCCAAAGGGCATGTTAAGCTAATTCCCCATTATATATTTTTTGTGTTAAAAGTTATTTATACACAACTTGATAAAACATACTAAATTTAGCACATAATGAATTACATCCTGGGATTATCTTTATCAACAATCTGTAAATGGATAAGAAAGATTGTGCATTAGATTTATCAGATTGATTTTGCTTAGAATTGCATTTACTCCTTGTCTAAATTGTCTATTTTTATACTATTATTAGATGCATTAATCTTTGTTGTTGTCCTATCTAATCATTTTTTTTATTTTGCAATGTGGAAAGAAACTGGTGCATTTTTATGATACCCATGCTTCAAGTGACTCTATGGCTTAAGCTGTTCCTTGAAAAATTAAATGCTATGCAAACAAAATATGTTCTGTGCTTTGAGGTACATTTGCCAGTTTTGTGTTTGCTTCTTAAAACATCTGTGGACAGTTAGCTCAGTTGGTTAGAGTGTGGCGCTTGTAAACCCAAGGTCATGGGTTCGATCCCTGTATTGGCTACTTGATTTTCTTGATGGACAAGAATGGAATAAGCTCATCGGTGTAGCATGAATACTTGAAAACATTATAGACACATATATCACAAAATCTCTTCAAATCCATATCAGAAGCCAGCATGAGTGTCATCTTTTGGCTGATGAAGATTTTTCTCTACATGGCTCATTGACTTTTGTCTCAACTCGAGCAATATGGCATACCTAAGATTTGCAATGGCAAATTAATCAGTTATTATATTGCTGCTCAAACATAGAGGGCACTAGGTGTTACTAGAAGAAGAAGATACGTTCTCCCCTCCCATTAGTGCACACTGAAAAAAAAAATTAAAATGGAGAATTTATAAACACCAGAGCACAAGTAATGGATCTCAGCATTCTTATTGCATCTTTTCTTATTTCCAAATATTTGACATACTTCTGATTTGAAAAGTTTAAAAATGAGTTTAGACAAAGGACACCACTGAAAATGATGGAATTTATATGAATTGTAAATGAAGATTTGCAATACTCATACTTTGAATGAAAATGGCGCTTTAAACAAAAGAAGAAATAATCAACATTAGGTCCCACCGAGATTTGAACTCAGATTACTGGATTCAAAGTCAAGAGTGCTAACAATTACACCATGGAACCCTCATCTGAGCAAAGACTTCTACTGAACTGAGCTCATCTTTTAAATGCAAAGAAAATAAATTCAATACTTTATATATATGATTTCAAGTTTCTAATAAGCTCAGGGATGCAATAGGTGTTATGTAGAATATTTGTCTAAAACCAATGATAATATATAAAAAGTAACCTATTTTTAAAGGAGAAGATAAATACTAGAAACCCAAATGCCTAGGACCAATTTCAGTTGGAGCATCACCCCTTATGTTGTCCTAGCATTGAATTGACAGTTTTTCTGTATAGTCATATTTGCATATCAGCCACTTACAATTGTTTCAAGCTTTATAACAGAGGACTGCCTTTTTATAGACCAAGGATGAAAGTCTCTTGTGAGTTAAGTCTGATTATGACATCACAATTTGTAAATTAAGCTATAGTATGATTACAGAGTGTAGACTGAACAAAAAGTGCTTTCCTATGGATTGAAGTTTGTATTTTCTTAAGCTTTGCATTCCAAAATGTGCTAGCATTCTCTATTTCCAAAGGGCACATTAAGCTACTTCCCCATTATATATTTTTTGTGTTAAAAGTTATTTATACACAACTTGGTAAAACATACTAAATTTAACACATAATGAATTACATCCTGGGATTATCTTTATCAACAATCTGTAAATGGATAAGAAAGATTGTGCATTAGATTTATCAGATTGATTTTGCTTAGAATTGCATTTACTCCTTGTCTAAATTGTCTATTTTTATACTATTATTAGATGCATTAATCTTTGTTGTTGTCCTATCTAATCATTTTTTTTATTTTGCAATGTGGAAAGAAACTGGTGCATTTTTATGATACCCATGCTTCAAGTGACTCTATGGCTTAAGCTGTTCCTTGAAAAATTAAATGCTATGCAAACAAAATATGTTCTGTGCTTTGAGGTACATTTGCCAGTTTTGTGTTTGCTTCTTAAAACGTCTGTGGACAGTTAGCTCAGTTGGTTAGAGTGTGGCGCTTGTAATCCCAAGATCATGGGTTCCATCCCTGTATTGGCTACTTGATTTTCTTGATGGACAAGAATGGAATAAGCTCATCGGTGTAGCATGAATACTTGAAAACATTATAGACACATATATCACAAAATCTCTTCAAATCCATATCAGAAGCCAGCATGAGTGTCATCTTTTGGCTGATGAAGATTTTTCTCTACATGGCTCATTGACTTTTGTCTCAACTCGAGCAATATGGCATACCTAAGATTTGCAATGGCAAATTAATCAGTTATTATATTGCTGCTCAAACATAGAGGGCACTAGGTGTTACTAGAAGAAGAAGATACGTTCTCCCCTCCCATTAGTGCATACTGAAAAAAAAAATTAAAATGGAGAATTTATAAACACCAGAGCACAAGTAATGGATCTCAGCATTCTTATTGCATCTTTTCTTATTTCCAAATATTTGACATACTTCTGATTTGAAAAGTTTAAAAATTAGTTTAGACAAAGGACACCACTGAAAATGATGGAATTTATATGTTTTGTAAATGAAGATTTGCAATACTCATACTTTGAATGAAAATGGAGCTTTAAACAAAAGAAGAAATAATCAACATTAGGTCCCACCGAGATTTGAACTCGGATTACTGGATTCAAAGTTCAGAGTGCTAACCATTACACCATGGAACCCTCATCTGAGCAAAGACTTCTACTGAACTTAGCTCATCTTTTAAATGCAAAGAAAAGAAATTCAATACTTTATATATATGATTTCAAGTTTCTAATAAGCTCAGGGATGCAATAGGTGTTATGTAGAATATTTGTCTAAAACCAATGATAATATATAAAAAGTAACCTATTTTTAAGGAGAAGATAAATACTAGAAACCCAAATGCCTAAGACCAATTTCAGTTGGAGCATCACCCCTTATGTTATCCTAGCATTGAATTGACAGTTTTTCTGTATTGTCATATTTGCATATCAGCCACTTACAATTGTTTCAAGCTTTATAATAGAGGACTGCCTTTTTTATAGACCAAGGATGAAAGTCTCTTGTGAGTTAAGTCTGATTATGACATCACAATTTGTAAATTAAGCTATAGTATGATTACAGAGTGTAGACTGAACAAAAAGTGCTTTCCTATGGATTGAAGTTTGTATTTTCTTAAGCTTTGCATTCCAAAATGTGCTAGCATTCTCTATTTCCAAAGGGCACATTAAGCTACTTCCCCATTACAGATTTTTTGTGTTAAAAGTTATTTATACACAACTTGGTAAAACATACTAAATTTAACACATAATGAATTACATCCTGGGATTATCTTTATCAACAATCTGTAAATGGATAAGAAAGATTGTGCATTAGATTTATCAGATTGATTTTGCTTAGAATTGCATTTACTCCTTGTCTAAATTGTCTATTTTTACACAATTATTAGATGCATTAATCTTTGTTGTTGTCCTATCTAATCATTTTTTTTTATTTTGCAATGTGGAAAGAAACTGGTGCATTTTTATGATACCCATGCTTCAAGTGACTCTATGGCTTAAGCTGTTCCTTGAAAAATTAAATGCTATGCAAACAAAATATGTTCTGTGCTTTGAGGTACATTTGCCAGTTTTGTGTTTGCTTCTTAAAACATCTGTGGACAGTTAGCTCAGTTGGTTAGAGTGTGGCGCTTGTAATCCCAAGGTCATGGGTTCGATCCCTGTATTGGCTACTTGATTTACTTGATGGACAAGAATGGAATAAGCTCATCGGTGTAGCATAAATACTTGAAAACATTATAGACACATATATCACAAAATCTCTTCAAATCCATATCAGAAGCCAGCATGAGTGTCATCTTTTGGCTGATGAAGATTTTTCTCTACATGGCTCATTGACTTTTGTCTCAACTCGAGCAATATGGCATACCTAAGATTTGCAATGGCAAATTAATCAGTTATTATATTGCTGCTCAAACATAGAGGGCACTAGGTGTTACTAGAAGAAGAAGATACGTTCTCCCCTCCCATTAGTGCACACTGAAAAAAAAAATTAAAATGGAGAATTTATAAACACCAGAGCACAAGTAATGGATCTCAGCATTCTTATTGCATCTTTTCTTATTTCCAAATATTTGACATACTTCTGATTTGAAAAGTTTAAAAATGAGTTTAGACAAAGGACACCACTGAAAATGATGGAATTTATATGTTTTGTAAATGAAGATTTGCAATACTCATACTTTGAATGAAAATGGAGCTTTAAACAAAAGAAGAAGTAATCAACATTAGGTCCCACCGAGATCTGAACTCGGATTACTGGATTCAAAGTCCAGAGTGCTAACCATTACACCATGGAACCCTCAACTGAGCAAAGACTTCTACTGAACTGAGCTCATCTTTTAAATGCAAAGAAAAGAAATTCAATACTTTATATATATGATTTAAAATTTCTAATAAGCTCAGGGATGCAATAGGTGTTATGTAGAATATTTGTCTAAAACCAATGATAATATATAAAAAGTAACCTATTTTTAAGGAGAAGATAAATACTAGAAACCCAAATGCCTAGGACCAATTTCAGTTGGAGCATCACCCCTTATGTTATCCTAGCATTGAATTGACAGTTTTTCTGTATTGTCATATTTGCATATCAGCCACTTACAATTGTTTCAAGCTTTATAACAGAGGACTGCCTTTTTTATAGACCAAGGATGAAAGTCTCTTGTGAGTTAAGTCTGATTATGACATCACAATTTGTAAATTAAGCTATAGTATGATTACAGAGTGTAGACTGAACAAAAAGTGCTTTCCTATGGATTGAAGTTTGTATTTTCTTAAGCTTTGCATTCCAAAATGTGCTAGCATTCTTTATTTCCAAAGGGCACATTAAGCTACTTCCCCATTATATATTTTTTGTGTTAAAAGTTATTTATACACAACTTGGTGAAACATACTAAATTTAACACATAATGAATTACATCCTGGGATTATCTTTATCAACAATCTGTAAATGGATAAGAAAGATTGTGCATTAGATTTATCAGATTGATTTTGCTTAGAATTGCATTTACTCCTTGTCTAAATTGTCTATTTTTATACTATTATTAGATGCATTAATCTTTGTTGTTGTCCTATCTAATCATTTTTTGTATTTTGCAATGTGGAAAGAAACTGGTGCATTTTTATGATACCCATGCTTCAAGTGACTCTATGGCTTAAGCTGTTCCTTGAAAAATTAAATGCTATGCAAACAAAATATGTTATGTGCTTTGAGGTACATTTGCCATTTTTATGTTTGCTTCTAGTAACATCGGTGGCCAGTTAGCTCAGTTGGTTAGAGTGTGGCGCTCGTAATCCTAAGGTCATGGGTTCGATCCCTGTATTGGCTACTTGCTTTTCTTGATGGACAAGAATGGAATAAGCTCATCGGTGTAGCATGAATACTTGAAAACATAATAGACACATATATTACAAAATCTCTTCAAATCCATATCAGAAGCCAGCATGAGTGTCATCCTTTGGCCGATGAAGATTTTTCTCTACATGGCTCATTGACTTTTGTCTCAAATCGAGCAATATGGCATACCTAAGATTTGCAATGGCAAATTAATCAGTTATTATATTGCTGCTCAAAGATAGAGGGCACTAGGTGTTACTAGAAGAAGAAGATACGTTCTCCCCTCCCATTAGTGCACACTGAAGAAAAAAAATTTAAATGGAGAATTTATAAACACCAGAGCACAAGTAATGGATCTCAGCATTCTTATTGCATCTTTTCTTATTTCCAAATATTTGACATACTTCTGATTTGAAAAGTTTAAAAATGAGTTTAGACAAAGGACACCACTGAAAATGATGGAATTTATATGTTTTGTAAATGAAGATTTGCAATACTAATACTTTGAATGAAAATGGAGCTTTAAACAAAAGAAGAAATAATCAACATTAGGTCCCACCGAGATTTGAACTCGGATTACTGGATTCAAAGTCCAGAGTGCTAACCATTACACCATGGAACCCTCATTTGAGCAAAGACTTCTACTGAACTGAGCTCATCTTTTAAATGCAAAGAAAAGAAATTCAATACTTTATATATATGATTTCAAGTTTCTAAAAAGCTCAGGGATGCAATAGGTGTTATGTAGAATATTTGTCTAAAACCAATGATAATATATAAAAAGTAACCTATTTTTAAGGAGAAGATAAATACTAGAAACCCAAATGCCTAGGACCAATTTCAGTTGGAGCATCACCCCTTATGTTATCCTAGCATTGAATTGACAGTTTTTCTGTATTGTCATATTTGCATATCAGCCACTTACAATTGTTTCAAGCTTTATAACAGAGGACTGCCTTTTTTATAGACCAAGGATGAAAGTCTCTTGTGAGTTAAGTCTGATTATGACATCACAATTTGTAAATTAAGCTATAGTATGATTACAGATTGTAGACTGAACAAAAAGTGCTTTCCTATGGATTGAAGTTTGTATTTTCTTAAGCTTTGCATTCCAAAATGTGCTAGCATTCTCTATTTCCAAAGGGCACATTAAGCTACTTCCCCATTATATATTTTTTGTGTTAAAAGTTATTTATACACAACTTGGTAAAACATACTAAATTTAACACATAATGAATTACATCCTGGGATTATCTTTTTATCAACAATCTGTAAATGGATAAGAAAGATTGTGCATTAGATTTATCAGATTGATTTTGCTTATTATTGCATTTACTCCTTGTCTAAATTGTTTATTTTTATACTATTATTAGATGCATTAATCTTTGTTGTTGTCCTATCTAATCATTTTTTTTATTCTGCAATGTGGAAAGAAACTGGTGCATTTTTATGATACCCATGCTTCAAGTGACTCTATGGCTTAAGCTGTTCCTTGAAAAATTAAATGCTATGCAAACAAAATATGTTCTGTACTTTGAGGTACATTTGCCAGTTTTGTGTTTGTTCTTAAAACATCTGTGGACAGTTAGCTCAGTTGGTTAGAGCGTGGCACTCATAATGCCAAGGTCATGGGTTCGATTCCTGTTTTGGCTACTTGCTTTTCTTGATGGACAAGAATGGAATAAGCTCATCGGTGTAGCATGAATACTTGAAAATATAATAGACACATATATCACAAAATCTCTTCAAATCCATATCAGAAGCCAGCATGAGTGTCATCCTTTGGCTGATGAAGATTTTTCTCTACATGGCTCATTGACTTTTGTCTCAAAAAGAGCAATATGGCATACCTAAGATTTGCAAGGGTAAATTAATCAGTTATTATATTGCTGCTCAAACATAGAGGGCACTAGGTGTTACTAGAAGAAGAAGATACGTTCTCCCTTCTCATTAGTGCACACTGAAGTAAAAAAAATTAAAATGGAGAATTTCTAAACACCAGAGCACAAGTAATGGATCTCTGCATTCTTATTGCATCTTTTCTTATTTCCAAATATTTGACATACTTCTGATTTGAAAAGTTTAAAAATGAGTTTAGACAAAGGACACCACTTAAAATGATGGAATTTATATGAATTGTAAATGAAGATTTGCAATACTAATACTTTGAATGAAAATGGAGCTTTAAACAAAAGAAGAAATAATCAACATTAGGTCCCACCGAGATTTGAACTCGGATTACTGGATTCAAAGTCCAGAGTGCTAACCATTACACCATGGAACCCTCATTTGAGCAAAGACTTCTACTGAACTGAGCTCATCTTTTAAATGCAAAGAAAAGAAATTCAATACTTTATATATATGATTTCAAGTTTCTAATAAGCTCAGGGATGCAATAGGTGTTATGTAGAATATTTGTCTAAAACCAATGATAATATATAAAAAGTAACCTATTTTTAAGGAGAAGATAAATACTAGAAACCCAAATGCCTAGGACCAATTTCAGTTGGAGCATCACCCCTTATGTTATCCTAGCATTGAATTGACAGTTTTTCTGTATTGTCATATTTGCATATCAGCCACTTACAATTGTTTCAAGCTTTATAACAGAGGACTGCCTTTTTTATAGACCAAGGATGAAAGTCTCTTGTGAGTTAAGTCTGATTATGACATCACAATTTGTAAATTAAGCTATAGTATGATTACAGAGTGTAGACTGAACAAAAAGTGCTTTCCTATGGATTGAAGTTTGTATTTTCTTAAGCTTTGCATTCCAAAATGTGCTAGCATTCTTTATTTCCAAAGGGCACATTAAGCTACTTCCCCATTATATATTTTTTGTGTTAAAAGTTATTTATACACAACTTGGTAAAACATACTAAATTAAACACATAATGAATTACATCCTGGGATTATCTTTATCAACAATCTGTAAATGGATAAGAAAGATTGTGCATTAGATTTATCAGATTGATTTTGCTTAGAATTGCATTTACTCCTTGTCTAAATTGTCTATTTTTATACTATTATTAGATGCATTAATCTTTGTTGTTGTCCTATCTAATCATTTTTTTTATTCTGCAATGTGGAAAGAAACTGGTGCATTTTTATGATACCCATGCTTCAAGTGACTCTATGGCTTAAGCTGTTCCTTAAAAAATTAAATGCTATGCAAACAAAATATGTTCTGTGCTTTGAGGTACATTTGCCAGTTTTGTGTTTGCTTCTTAAAACATCTGTCGACAGTTAGCTCAGTTGGTTAGAGCGTGGCACTCGTAATCCCAAGTTCATGGGTTCAATTCCTGTTTTGGCTACTTGCTTTTCTTGATGGACAAGAATGGAATAAGCTCATCGGTGTAGCATGAATACTTGAAAACATAATAGACACATATATCACAAAATCTCTTCAAATCCATATCAGAAGCCAGCATGAGTGTCATCCTTTGGCTGATGAAGATTTTTCTCTACATGGCTCATTGACTTTTGTCTCAAATTGAGCAATATGGCATACCTAAGATTTGCAAGGGCAAATTAATCAGTTATTATATTGCTGCTCAAACATAGAGGGCACTAGGTGTTACTAGAAGAAGAAGATACGTTCTCCCTTCTCATTAGTGCACACTGAAGTAAAAAAAATTTAAATGGAGAATTTCAAAACACCAGAGCACAAGTAATGGATCTCTGCATTCTTATTGCATCTTTTCATATTTCCAAATATTTGACATACTTCTGATTTGAAAAGTTTCAAAATGAGTTTAGACAAAGGACACCACTGAAAATGATGGAATTTATATGAATTGTAAATGAAGATTTGCAATACTCATACTTTGAATGAAAATGGAGCTTTAAACAAAAGAAGAAATAATCAACATTAGGTTCCACCGAGATTTGAACTCGGATTACTGGATTCAAAGTCCAGAGTGCTAACCATTACACCATGGAACCCTCAACTGAGCAAAGGCTTCTACTGAACTGAGCTCATCTTTTAAATGCAAAGAAAAGAAATTCAATACTTTATATATATGATTTCAAGTTTCTAATAAGCTCAGGGATGCAATAGGTGTTATGTAGAATATTTGTCTAAAACCAATGATAATATATAAAAAGTAACCTATTTTTAAGGAGAAGATAAATACTAGAAACCCAAATGCCTAGGACCAATTTCAGTTGGAGCATCACCCCTTATGTTATCCTAGCATTGAATTGACAGTTTTTCTGTATTGTCATATTTGCCTATCAGCCACTTACAATTGTTTCAAGCTTTATAACAGAGGACTGCCTTTTTTATAGACCAAGGATGAAAGTCTCTTGTGAGTTAAGTCTGATTATGACATCACAATTTGTAAATTAAGATATAGTATGATTACAGAGTGTAGACTGAACAAAAAGTGCTTTCCTATGGATTGAAGTTTGTATTTTCTTAAGCTTTGCATTCCAAAATGTGCTAGCATTCTCTATTTCCAAAGGGCACATTAAGCTACTTCCCCATTATATATTTTTTGTGTTAAAAGTTATTTATACACAACTTGGTAAAACATACTAAATTTAACACATAATGAATTACATCCTGGGATTATCTTTATCAACAATCTGTAAATGGATAAGAAAGATTGTGCATTAGATTTATCAGATTGATTTTGCTTAGAATTGCATTTACTCCTTGTCTAAATTGTCTATTTTTATACTATTATTAGATGCATTAATCTTTGTTGTTGTCCTATCTAATCATTTTTTTTATTTTGCAATGTGGAAAGAAACTGGTGCATTTTTATGATACCCATGCTTCAAGTGACTCTATGGCTTAAGATGTTCCTTGAAAAATTAAATGCTATGCAAACAAAATATGTTCTGTGCTTTGAGGTACATTTGCCAGTTTTGTGTTTGCTTCTTACAACATCTGTGGACAGTTAGCTCAGTTGGTTAAAGCGTGGCGCTCGTAATCCCAAGGACATGGGTTCGATCCCTGTATTGGCTACTTGATTTTCTTGATGGACAAGAATGGAATAAGCTCATCAGTGTAGCATGAATACTTGAAAACATAATAGACACATATATCACAAAATCTCTTCAAATCCATATCAGAAGCCAGCATGAGTGTCATCCTTTGGCTGATGAAGATTTTTCTCTACATGGCTCATTGACTTTTGTCTCAAATCGAGCAATATGGCATACCTAAGATTTGCAATGGCAAATTAATCAGTTATTATATTGCTGCTCAAACATAGAGGGCACTAGGTGTTACTAGAAGAAGATACGTTCTCCCCTCCCATTAGTGCACACTGAAGAAAAAAAAATTAAAATGGAGAATTTATAAACACCAGAGCACAAGTAATGGATCTCAGCATTCTTATTGCATCTTTTCTTATTTCCAAATATTTGACATACTTCTGATTTGAAAAGTTTAAAAATGAGTTTAGACAAAGGACACCACTGAAAATGATGGAATTTATATGTTTTGTAAATGAAGATTTGAAATACTCATACTTTGAATGAAAATGGAGCTTTAAACAAAAGAAGAAATAATCAACATTAGGTCCCACCGAGATTTGTACTCGGATTACTGGACTCAAAGTCCAGAGTGCTAACCATTACACCATGGAACCCTCAACTGAGCAGATACTTCTACTGAACTGAGCTCATCTTTTAAATGCAAAGAAAAGAAATTCAATACTTTATATATATGATTTCAAGTTATTAATAAGCTCAGGGATGCAATAGGTGTTATGTAGAATATTTGTATAAAACCAATGATAATATATAAAAAGTAACCTATTTTTAAGGAGAAGATAAATACTAGAAACCCAAATGCCTAGGACCAATTTCAGTTGGAGCATCACCCCTTATGTTATCCTAGCATTGAATTGACAGTTTTTCTGTATTGTCATATAAAGAAAAGCAAGAAGCCAAAACGGGAATCGAACCCATGACCTTGGCATTACGAGTGCCATGCCCTAACCAACTGAGCTAACTGTCCACAGATGTTTTAAGAAGCAAACACAAAACTGGCAAATGTACCTCACAGTACAGAACATATTTTGTTTGCATAGCATTTAATTTTTCAAGTAACAGCTTAAGCCATAGAGTCACTTGAAGCATGGGTATCATAAAAATGCACCAGTTTCTTTCCACATTGCAGAATAAAAAAAATGATTAGATAGGACAACAACAAAGATTAATGCATCTAATAATAGTATAAAAATAGACAATTTAGAAAAGGAGTAAATGCAATTCTAAGCAAAATCAATCTGATAAATCTAATGCACAATCTTTCTTATCCATTTACAGATTGTTGATAAAGATAATCCCAGGATGTAATTCATTATGTGTTACATTTAGTATGTTTTACCAAGTTTTGTATAAATAACTTTTAACACAAAAAATATATAATGGGGAAGTAGCTTAATGTGCCCTTTGGAAATAGAGATTGCTAGCACATTTTGAAATGCAAAGCTTAAGAAAATACAAACTTCAATCCATAGGAAAGCACTTTTTGTTCAGTCTACACTCTGTAATCATACTATATCTTAATTTACAAATTGTGATGTCATAATCAGACTTAACTCACAAGAGACTTTCATCCTTGGTCTATAAAAAAGGCAGTCCTCTGTTATAAAGCTTGAAACAATTGTAAGTGGCTGATAGGCAAATATGACAATACAGAAAAACTGTCAATTCAATGCTAGGATAACATAAGGGGTGATGCTCCAACTGAAATTGGTCCTAGGCATTTGGGTTTCTAGTATTTATCTTCTCCTTAAAAATAGGTTACTTTTTATATATTATCATTGGTTTTAGACAAATATTCTACATAACACCTATTGCATCCCTGAGCTTATTAATAACTTGAAATCATATATATAAAGTATTGAATTTCTTTTCTTTGCATTTAAAAGATGAGCTCAGTTCAGTAGAAGTCTTTGCTCTGTTGAGGGTTCCATGGTGTAATGGTTAGCACTCTGGACTTTGAATCCAGTAATCTGAGTTCAAATCTCGGTGGGACCTAATGTTGATTATTTCTTCTTTTGTTTAAAGCTCCATTTTCATTCAAAGTATGAGTATTGCAAATCTTCATTTACAATTCATATAAATTCCATCATTTTCAGTGGTGTCCTTTGTCTAAACTCATTTTTAAACTTTTCAAATCAGAAGTATGTCAAATATTTGGAAATAAGAAAAGATGCAATTTGAATGCAGAGATCCATTACTTGTGCTCTGGTGTTTAGAAATTCTCCATTTTAATTTTTTTTACTTCAGTGTGCACTAATGAGAAGGGAGAACGTATCTTCTTCTTCTAGTAACACCTAGTGCCCTCTATGTTTGAGCAGCAATATAATAACTGATTAATTTGCCCTTGCAAATCTTAGGTATGCCATATTGCTCGATTTGAGACAAAAGTCAATAAGCCATGTAGAGAAAAATCTTCATCAGCCAAAGGATGACACTCATGCTGGCTTCTGATATGGATTTGAAGAGATTTTGTGATATATGTGTCTATTATATTTTCAAGTATTCATGCTACACCGATGAGCTTATTCCTTTCTTGTCCATCAAGAAAAGCAAGAAGCCAAAATGGGAATCGAACCCATGACCTTTGCATTACGAGTGCCATGCCCTAACCAACTGAGCTAACTGTCCACAGATGTTTTAAGAAACAAACACAAAACTGGCAAATGTACCTCAAAGTACAGAACATATTTTGTTTGCATAGCATTTAATTTTTCAAGGAACAGCTTAAGCCATAGAGTCACTTGAAGCATGGGTATCATAAAAATGCACCAGTTTCTTTCCACATTGCAGAATAAAAAAAATGATTAGATAGGACAACAACAAAGATTAATGCATCTAATAATAGTATAAAAATAGACAATTTAGACAAGGAGTAAATGCAATTCTAAGCAAAATCAATCTGATTGATACAATTGTTTCAAGCTTTATAACAGAGGACTGCCTTTTCTATAGACCAAGGATGAAAGTCTCTTGTGAGTTAAGTCTGATTATGACATCACAATTTGTAAATTAAGCTATAGTATGATTACAGAGTGTAGACTGAACAAAAAGTGCTTTCCTATGGATTGAAGTTTGTATTTTCTTAAGCTTTGCATTCCAAAATGTGCTAGCATTCTTTATTTCCAAAGGGCACATTAAGCTACTTCCCCATTATATATTTTTTGTGTTAAAAGTTATTTATACACAACTTGGTAAAACATACTAAATTTAACACATAATGAATTACATCCTGGGATTATCTTTATCAACAATCTGTAAATGGATAAGAAAGATTGTGCATTAGATTTATCAGATTGATTTTGCTTAGAATTGCATTTACTCATTGTCTAAATTGTCTATTTTTATACTATTATTAGATGCATTAATCTTTGTTGTTGTCCTATCTTATCATTTTTTTTAATCTGCAATGTGGAAAGAAACTGGTGCATTTTTATGATACCCATGCTTCAAGTGACTCTATGGCTTAAGCTGTTCCTTGAAAAATTAAATGCTATGCAAACAAAATATGTTCTGTGCTTTGAGGTACATTTGCCAGTTTTGTGTTTGCTTCTAGTAACATCGGTGGCCAGTTAGCTCAGTTGGTTAAAGCGTGGCGCTCGTAATCCCAAGGTCATGGGTTCGATCCCTGTATTGGCTACTTGCTTTTCTTGATGGACAAGAATGGAATAAGCTCATCGGTGTAGCATGAATACTTGAAAACATAATAGACAAATATATCACAAAATCTCTTCAAATCCATATCAGAAGCCAGCATGAGTGTCATCCTTTGGCTGATGAAGATTTTTCTCTACATGGCTCATTGACTTTTGTCTCAAATCGAGCAATATGGCATACCTAAGATTTGCAATGGCAAATTAATCAGTTATTATATTGCTGCTCAAACATAGAGGGCACTAGGTGTTACTAGAAGAAGAAGATACGTTCTCCCCTCCCATTAGTGCACACTGAAGAAGAAAAAATTAAAATGGTGAATTTATAAACACCAGAGCACAAGTAATGGATCTCTGCATTCTTATTGCATCTTTTCTTATTTCCAAATATTTGACATACTTCTGATTTGAAAAGTTTAAAAATGAGTTTAGACAAAGGACACCACTGAAAATGATGGAATTTATATGTTTTTGTAAATGAAGATTTGCAATACTCATACTTTGAATGAAAATGGAGCTTTAAACAAAAGAAGAAATAATCAACATTAGGTCCCACTGAGATTTGAACTCGGATTACTGGATTCAAAGTCCAGAGTGCTAACCATTACACCATGGAACCCTCATCTGAGCAAAGACTTCTACTGAACTGAGCTCATCTTTTAAATGCAAAGAAAAGAAATTCAATACTTTATATATATGATTTCAAGTTTCTAATAAGCTCAGGGATGCAATAGGTGTTATGTAGAATATTTGTCTAAAACCAATGATAATATATAAAAAGTAACCTATTTTTAAGGAGAAGATAAATACTAGAAACCCAAATGCCTAGGACCAATTTCAGTTGGAGCATCACCCCTTATGTTATCCTAGCATTGAATTGACAGTTTTTCTGTATTGTCATATTTGCATATCAGCCACTTACAATTGTTTCAAGCTTTATAACAGAGGACTGCCTTTTTTATAGACCAAGGATGAAAGTCTCTTGTGAGTTAAGTCTGATTATGACATCACAATTTGTAAATTAAGCTATAGTATGATTACAGAGTGTAGACTGAACAAAAAGTGCTTTCCTATGGATTGAAGTTTGTATTTTCTTAAGCTTTGCATTCCAAAATGTGCTAGCATTCTCTATTTCCAAAGGGCACATTAAGCTACTTCCCCATTATATATTTTTTGTGTTAAAAGTTATTTATACACAACTTGGTAAAACATACTAAATTTAACACATAATGAATTACATCCTGGGATTATCTTTATCAACAATCTGTAAATGGATAAGAAAGATTGTGCATTAGATTTATCAGATTGATTTTGCTTAGAATTGCATTTACTCCTTGTCTAAATTGTCTATTTTTATACTATTATTAGATGCATTAATCTTTGTTGTTGTCCTATCTAATCATTTTTTTTATTCTGCAATGTGGAAAGAAACTGGTGCATTTTTATGATACCCATGCTTCAAGTGACTCTATGGCTTAAGCTGTTCCTTAAAAAATTAAATGCTATGCAAACAAAATATGTTCTGTGCTTTGAGGTACATTTGCCAGTTTTGTGTTTGCTTCTTAAAACATCTGTCGACAGTTAGCTCAGTTGGTAAGAGCGTGGCACTCGTAATCCCAAGTTCATGGGTTCAATTCCTGTTTTGGCTACTTGCTTTTCTTGATGGACAAGAATGGAATAAGCTCATCGGTGTAGCATGAATACTTGAAAACATAATAGACACATATATCACAAAATCTCTTCAAATCCATATCAGAAGACAGCATGAGTGTCATCCTTTGGCTGATGAAGATTTTTCTCTACATGGCTCATTGACTTTTGTCTCAAATTGAGCAATATGGCATACCTAAGATTTGCAAGGGCAAATTAATCAGTTATTATATTGCTGCTCAAACATAGAGGGCACTAGGTGTTACTAGAAGAAGAAGATACGTTCTCCCTTCTCATTAGTGCACACTGAAGTAAAAAAAATTTAAATGGAGAATTTCTAAACACCAGAGCACAAGTAATGGATCTCTGCATTCTTATTGCATCTTTTCTTATTTCCAAATATTTGACATACTTCTGATTTGAAAAGTTTCAAAATGAGTTTAGACAAAGGACACCACTGAAAATGATGGAATTTATATGAATTGTAAATGAAGATTTGCAATACTCATACTTTGAATGAAAATGGAGCTTTAAACAAAAGAAGAAATAATCAACATTAGGTTCCACCGAGATTTGAACTCGGATTACTGGATTCAAAGTCCAGAGTGCTAACCATTACACCATGGAACCCTCAACTGAGCAAAGGCTTCTACTGAACTGAGCTCATCTTTTAAATGCAAAGAAAAGAAATTCAATACTTTATATATATGATTTCAAGTTTCTAATAAGCTCAGGGATGCAATAGGTGTTATGTAGAATATTTGTCTAAAACCAATGATAATATATAAAAAGTAACCTATTTTTAAGGAGAAGATAAATACTAGAAACCCAAATGCCTAGGACCAATTTCAGTTGGAGCATCACCCCTTATGTTATCCTAGCATTGAATTGACAGTTTTTCTGTATTGTCATATTTGCCTATCAGCCACTTACAATTGTTTCAAGCTTTATAACAGAGGACTGCCTTTTTTATAGACCAAGGATGAAAGTCTCTTGTGAGTTAAGTCTGATTATGACATCACAATTTGTAAATTAAGATATAGTATGATTACAGAGTGTAGACTGAACAAAAAGTGCTTTCCTATGGATTGAAGTTTGTATTTTCTTAAGCTTTGCATTCCAAAATGTGCTAGCATTCTCTATTTCCAAAGGGCACATTAAGCTACTTCCCCATTATATATTTTTTGTGTTAAAAGTTATTTATACACAACTTGGTAAAACATACTAAATTTAATACATAATGAATTACATCCTGGGATTATCTTTATCAACAATCTGTAAATGGATAAGAAAGATTGTGCATTAGATTTATCAGATTGATTTTGCTTAGAATTGCATTTACTCCTTGTCTAAATTGTCTATTTTTATACTATTATTAGATGCATTAATCTTTGTTGTTGTCCTATCTAATCATTTTTTTTATTCTGCAATGTGGAAAGAAACTGGTGCATTTTTATGATACCCATGCTTCAAGTGACTCTATGGCTTAAGATGTTCCTTGAAAAATTAAATGCTATGCAAACAAAATATGTTCTGTGCTTTGAGGTACATTTGCCAGTTTTGTGTTTGCTTCTTAAAACATCTGTGGACAGTTAGCTCAGTTGGTTAGAGCGTGGCGCTCGTAATCCCAAGGACATGGGTTCGATCCCTGTATTGGCTACTTGATTTTCTTGATGGACAAGAATGGAATAAGCTCATCGGTGTAGCATGAATACTTGAAAACATAATAGACACATATATCACAAAATCTCTTCAAATCCATATCAGAAGCCAGCATGAGTGTCATCCTTTGGCTGATGAAGATTTTTCTCTACATGGCTCATTGACTTTTGTCTCAAATCGAGCAATATGGCATACCTAAGATTTGCAATGGCAAATTAATCAGTTATTATATTGCTGCTCAAACATAGAGGGCACTAGGTGTTACTAGAAGAAGAAGATACGTTCTCCCCTCCCATTAGTGCACACTGAAGAAAAAAAAATTAAAATGGAGAATTTATAAACACCAGAGCACAAGTAATGGATCTCAGCATTCTTATTGCATCTTTTCTTATTTCCAAATATTTGACATACTTCTGATTTGAAAAGTTTAAAAATGAGTTTAGACAAAGGACACCACTGAAAATGATGGAATTTATATGTTTTGTAAATGAAGATTTGAAATACTCATACTTTGAATGAAAATGGAGCTTTAAACAAAAGAAGAAATAATCAACATTAGGTCCCACCGAGATTTGTACTCGGATTACTGGACTCAAAGTCCAGAGTGCTAACCATTACACCATGGAACCCTCAACTGAGCAGATACTTCTACTGAACTGAGCTCATCTTTTAAATGCAAAGAAAAGAAATTCAATACTTTATATATATGATTTCAAGTTATTAATAAGCTCAGGGATGCAATAGGTGTTATGTAGAATATTTGTATAAAACCAATGATAATATATAAAAAGTAACCTATTTTTAAGGAGAAGATAAATACTAGAAACCCAAATGCCTAGGACCAATTTCAGTTGGAGCATCACCCCTTATGTTATCCTAGCATTGAATTGACAGTTTTTCTGTATTGTCATATAAAGAAAAGCAAGAAGCCAAAACGGGAATCGAACCCATGACCTTGGCATTACGAGTGCCATGCCCTAACCAACTGAGCTAACTGTCCACAGATGTTTTAAGAAGCAAACACAAAACTGGCAAATGTACCTCACAGTACAGAACATATTTTGTTTGCATAGCATTTAATTTTTCAAGTAACAGCTTAAGCCATAGAGTCACTTGAAGCATGGGTATCATAAAAATGCACCAGTTTCTTTCCACATTGCAGAATAAAAAAAATGATTAGATAGGACAACAACAAAGATTAATGCATCTAATAATAGTATAAAAATAGACAATTTAGAAAAGGAGTAAATGCAATTCTAAGCAAAATCAATCTGATAAATCTAATGCACAATCTTTCTTATCCATTTACAGATTGTTGATAAAGATAATCCCAGGATGTAATTCATTATGTGTTACATTTAGTATGTTTTACCAAGTTTTGTATAAATAACTTTTAACACAAAAATATATAATGGGGAAGTAGCTTAATGTGCCCTTTGGAAATAGAGATTGCTAGCACATTTTGAAATGCAAAGCTTAAGAAAATACAAACTTCAATCCATAGGAAAGCACTTTTTGTTCAGTCTACACTCTGTAATCATACTATATCTTAATTTACAAATTGTGATGTCATAATCAGACTTAACTCACAAGAGACTTTCATCCTTGGTCTATAAAAAAGGCAGTCCTCTGTTATAAAGCTTGAAACAATTGTAAGTGGCTGATAGGCAAATATGACAATACAGAAAAACTGTCAATTCAATGCTAGGATAACATAAGGGGTGATGCTCCAACTGAAATTGGTCCTAGGCATTTGGGTTTCTAGTATTTATCTTCTCCTTAAAAATAGGTTACTTTTTATATATTATCATTGGTTTTAGACAAATATTCTACATAACACCTATTGCATCCCTGAGCTTATTAATAACTTGAAATCATATATATAAAGTATTGAATTTCTTTTCTTTGCATTTAAAAGATGAGCTCAGTTCAGTAGAAGTCTTTGCTCTGTTGAGGGTTCCATGGTGTAATGGTTAGCACTCTGGACTTTGAATCCAGTAATCCGAGTTCAAATCTCGGTGGGACCTAATGTTGATTATTTCTTCTTTTGTTTAAAGCTCCATTTTCATTCAAAGTATGAGTATTGCAAATCTTCATTTACAATTCATATAAATTCCATCATTTTCAGTGGTGTCCTTTGTCTAAACTCATTTTTAAACTTTTCAAATCAGAAGTATGTCAAATATTTGGAAATAAGAAAAGATGCAATTTGAATGCAGAGATCCATTACTTGTGCTCTGGTGTTTAGAAATTCTCCATTTTAATTTTTTTTACTTCAGTGTGCACTAATGAGAAGGGAGAACGTATCTTCTTCTTCTAGTAACACCTAGTGCCCTCTATGTTTGAGCAGCAATATAATAACTGATTAATTTGCCCTTGCAAATCTTAGGTATGCCATATTGCTCGATTTGAGACAAAAGTCAATAAGCCATGTAGAGAAAAATCTTCATCAGCCAAAGGATGACACTCATGCTGGCTTCTGATATGGATTTGAAGAGATTTTGTGATATATGTGTCTATTATATTTTCAAGTATTCATGCTACACCGATGAGCTTATTCCTTTCTTGTCCATCAAGAAAAGCAAGAAGCCAAAATGGGAATCGAACCCATGACCTTTGCATTACGAGTGCCATGCCCTAACCAACTGAGCTAACTGTCCACAGATGTTTTAAGAAACAAACACAAAACTGGCAAATGTACCTCAAAGTACAGAACATATTTTGTTTGCATAGCATTTAATTTTTCAAGGAACAGCTTAAGCCATAGAGTCACTTGAAGCATGGGTATCATAAAAATGCACCAGTTTCTTTCCACATTGCAGAATAAAAAAAATGATTAGATAGGACAACAACAAAGATTAATGCATCTAATAATAGTATAAAAATAGACAATTTAGACAAGGAGTAAATGCAATTCTAAGCAAAATCAATCTGATTGATACAATTGTTTCAAGCTTTATAACAGAGGACTGCCTTTTTTATAGACCAAGGATGAAAGTCTCTTGTGAGTTAAGTCTGATTATGACATCACAATTTGTAAATTAAGCTATAGTATGATTACAGAGTGTAGACTGAACAAAAAGTGCTTTCCTATGGATTGAAGTTTGTATTTTCTTAAGCTTTGCATTCCAAAATGTGCTAGCATTCTTTATTTCCAAAGGGCACATTAAGCTACTTCCCCATTATATATTTTTTGTGTTAAAAGTTATTTATACACAACTTGGTAAAACATACTAAATTTAACACATAATGAATTACATCCTGGGATTATCTTTATCAACAATCTGTAAATGGATAAGAAAGATTGTGCATTAGATTTATCAGATTGATTTTGCTTAGAATTGCATTTACTCATTGTCTAAATTGTCTATTTTTATACTATTATTAGATGCATTAATCTTTGTTGTTGTCCTATCTTATCATTTTTTTTAATCTGCAATGTGGAAAGAAACTGGTGCATTTTTATGATACCCATGCTTCAAGTGACTCTATGGCTTAAGCTGTTCCTTGAAAAATTAAATGCTATGCAAACAAAATATGTTATGTGCTTTGAGGTACATTTGCCAGTTTTGTGTTTGCTTCTAGTAACATCGGTGGCCAGTTAGCTCAGTTGGTTAAAGCGTGGCGCTCGTAATCCCAAGGTCATGGGTTCGATCCCTGTATTGGCTACTTGCTTTTCTTGATGGACAAGAATGGAATAAGCTCATCGGTGTAGCATGAATACTTGAAAACATAATAGACAAATATATCACAAAATCTCTTCAAATCCATATCAGAAGCCAGCATGAGTGTCATCCTTTGGCTGATGAAGATTTTTCTCTACATGGCTCATTGACTTTTGTCTCAAATCGAGCAATATGGCATACCTAAGATTTGCAATGGCAAATTAATCAGTTATTATATTGCTGCTCAAACATAGAGGGCACTAGGTGTTACTAGAAGAAGAAGATACGTTCTCCCCTCCCATTAGTGCACACTGAAGAAGAAAAAATTAAAATGGTGAATTTATAAACACCAGAGCACAAGTAATGGATCTCTGCATTCTTATTGCATCTTTTCTTATTTCCAAATATTTGACATACTTCTGATTTGAAAAGTTTAAAAATGAGTTTAGACAAAGGACACCACTGAAAATGATGGAATTTATATGTTTTTGTAAATGAAGATTTGCAATACTCATACTTTGAATGAAAATGGAGCTTTAAACAAAAGAAGAAATAATCAACATTAGGTCCCACTGAGATTTGAACTCGGATTACTGGATTCAAAGTCCAGAGTGCTAACCATTACACCATGGAACCCTCATCTGAGCAAAGACTTCTACTGAACTGAGCTCATCTTTTAAATGCAAAGAAAAGAAATTCAATACTTTATATATATGATTTCAAGTTTCTAATAAGCTCAGGGATGCAATAGGTGTTATGTAGAATATTTGTCTAAAACCAATGATAATATATAAAAAGTAACCTATTTTTAAGGAGAAGATAAATACTAGAAACCCAAATGCCTAGGACCAATTTCAGTTGGAGCATCACCCCTTATGTTATCCTAGCATTGAATTGACAGTTTTTCTGTATTGTCATATTTGCATATCAGCCACTTACAATTGTTTCAAGCTTTATAACAGAGGACTGCCTTTTTTATAGACCAAGGATGAAAGTCTCTTGTGAGTTAAGTCTGATTATGACATCACAATTTGTAAATTAAGCTATAGTATGATTACAGAGTGTAGACTGAACAAAAAGTGCTTTCCTATGGATTGAAGTTTGTATTTTCTTAAGCTTTGCATTCCAAAATGTGCTAGCATTCTCTATTTCCAAAGGGCACATTAAGCTACTTCCCCATTATATATTTTTTGTGTTAAAAGTTATTTATACACAACTTGGTAAAACATACTAAATTTAACACATAATGAATTACATCCTGGGATTATCTTTATCAACAATCTGTAAATGGATAAGAAAGATTGTGCATTAGATTTATCAGATTGATTTTGCTTAGAATTGCATTTACTCCTTGTCTAAATTGTCTATTTTTATACTATTATTAGATGCATTAATCTTTGTTGTTGTCCTATCTAATCATTTTTTTTATTCTGCAATGTGGAAAGAAACTGGTGCATTTTTATGATACCCATGCTTCAAGTGACTCTATGGCTTAAGCTGTTCCTTAAAAAATTAAATGCTATGCAAACAAAATATGTTCTGTGCTTTGAGGTACATTTGCCAGTTTTGTGTTTGCTTCTTAAAACATCTGTCGACAGTTAGCTCAGTTGGTAAGAGCGTGGCACTCGTAATCCCAAGTTCATGGGTTCAATTCCTGTTTTGGCTACTTGCTTTTCTTGATGGACAAGAATGGAATAAGCTCATCGGTGTAGCATGAATACTTGAAAACATAATAGACACATATATCACAAAATCTCTTCAAATCCATATCAGAAGCCAGCATGAGTGTCATCCTTTGGCTGATGAAGATTTTTCTCTACATGGCTCATTGACTTTTGTCTCAAATTGAGCAATATGGCATACCTAAGATTTGCAAGGGCAAATTAATCAGTTATTATATTGCTGCTCAAACATAGAGGGCACTAGGTGTTACTAGAAGAAGAAGATACGTTCTCCCTTCTCATTAGTGCACACTGAAGTAAAAAAAATTTAAATGGAGAATTTCTAAACACCAGAGCACAAGTAATGGATCTCTGCATTCTTATTGCATCTTTTCTTATTTCCAAATATTTGACATACTTCTGATTTGAAAAGTTTCAAAATGAGTTTAGACAAAGGACACCACTGAAAATGATGGAATTTATATGAATTGTAAATGAAGATTTGCAATACTCATACTTTGAATGAAAATGGAGCTTTAAACAAAAGAAGAAATAATCAACATTAGGTTCCAACGAGATTTGAACTCGGATTACTGGATTCAAAGTCCAGAGTGCTAACCATTACACCATGGAACCCTCAACTGAGCAAAGGCTTCTACTGAACTGAGCTCATCTTTTAAATGCAAAGAAAAGAAATTCAATACTTTATATATATGATTTCAAGTTTCTAATAAGCTCAGGGATGCAATAGGTGTTATGTAGAATATTTGTCTAAAACCAATGATAATATATAAAAAGTAACCTATTTTTAAGGAGAAGATAAATACTAGAAACCCAAATGCCTAGGACCAATTTCAGTTGGAGCATCACCCCTTATGTTATCCTAGCATTGAATTGACAGTTTTTCTGTATTGTCATATTTGCCTATCAGCCACTTACAATTGTTTCAAGCTTTATAACAGAGGACTGCCTTTTTTATAGACCAAGGATGAAAGTCTCTTGTGAGTTAAGTCTGATTATGACATCACAATTTGTAAATTAAGATATAGTATGATTACAGAGTGTAGACTGAACAAAAAGTGCTTTCCTATGGATTGAAGTTTGTATTTTCTTAAGCTTTGCATTCCAAAATGTGCTAGCATTCTCTATTTCCAAAGGGCACATTAAGCTACTTCCCCATTATATATTTTTTGTGTTAAAAGTTATTTATACACAACTTGGTAAAACATACTAAATTTAATACATAATGAATTACATCCTGGGATTATCTTTATCAACAATCTGTAAATGGATAAGAAAGATTGTGCATTAGATTTATCAGATTGATTTTGCTTAGAATTGCATTTACTCCTTGTCTAAATTGTCTATTTTTATACTATTATTAGATGCATTAATCTTTGTTGTTGTCCTATCTAATCATTTTTTTTATTCTGCAATGTGGAAAGAAACTGGTGCATTTTTATGATACCCATGCTTCAAGTGACTCTATGGCTTAAGATGTTCCTTGAAAAATTAAATGCTATGCAAACAAAATATGTTCTGTGCTTTGAGGTACATTTGCCAGTTTTGTGTTTGCTTCTTAAAACATCTGTGGACAGTTAGCTCAGTTGGTTAGAGCGTGGCGCTCGTAATCCCAAGGACATGGGTTCGATCCCTGTATTGGCTACTTGATTTTCTTGATGGACAAGAATGGAATAAGCTCATCGGTGTAGCATGAATACTTGAAAACATAATAGACACATATATCACAAAATCTCTTCAAATCCATATCAGAAGCCAGCATGAGTGTCATCCTTTGGCTGATGAAGATTTTTCTCTACATGGCTCATTGACTTTTGTCTCAAATCGAGCAATATGGCATACCTAAGATTTGCAATGGCAAATTAATCAGTTATTATATTGCTGCTCAAACATAGAGGGCACTAGGTGTTACTAGAAGAAGAAGATACGTTCTCCCCTCCCATTAGTGCACACTGAAGAAAAAAAAATTAAAATGGAGAATTTATAAACACCAGAGCACAAGTAATGGATCTCAGCATTCTTATTGCATCTTTTCTTATTTCCAAATATTTGACATACTTCTGATTTGAAAAGTTTAAAAATGAGTTTAGACAAAGGACACCACTGAAAATGATGGAATTTATATGTTTTGTAAATGAAGATTTGCAATACTCATACTTTGAATGAAAATGGAGCTTTAAACAAAAGAAGAAATAATCAACATTAGGTCCCACCGAGATTTGAACTCGGATTACTGGATTCAAAATCCAGAGTGCTAACCGTTACACCATGGAACCCTCAACTGAGCAAAGACTTCTACTGAACTGAGCTCATCTTTTAAATGCAAAGAAAAGAAATTCAATACTTTATATATATGATTTCAAGTTTCTAATAAGCTCAGGGATGCAATAGGTGTTATGTAGAATATTTGTCTAAAACCAATGATAATATATAAAAAGTAACCTATTTTTAAGGAGAAGATAAATACTAGAAACCCAAATGCCTAGGACCAATTTCAGTTGGAGCATCACCCCTTATGTTATCCTAGCATTGAATTGACAGTTTTTCTGTATTGTCATATTTGCATATCAGCCACTTACAATTGTTTCAAGCTTTATAACAGAGGACTGCCTTTTTTATAGACCAAGGATGAAAGTCTCTTGTGAGTTAAGTCTGATTATGACATCACAATTTGTAAATTAAGCTATAGTATGATTACAGAGTGTAGACTGAACAAAAAGTGCTTTCCTATGGATTGAAGTTTGTATTTTCTTAAGCTTTGCATTCCAAAATGTGCTAGCATTCTTTATTTCCAAAGGGCACATTAAGCTACTTCCCCATTATATATTTTTTGTGTTAAAAGTTATTTATACACAACTTGGTAAAACATACTAAATTTAACACATAATGAATTACATCCTGGGATTATCTTTATCAACAATCTGTAAATGGATAAGAAAGATTGTGCATTAGATTTATCAGATTGATTTTGCTTAGAATTGCATTTACTCCTTGTCTAAATTGTCTATTTTTATACTATTATTAGATGCATTAATCTTTGTTGTTGTCCTATCTAATCATTTTTTTTATTCTGCAATGTGGAAAGAAACTGGTGCATTTTTATGATACCCATGCTTCAAGTGACTCTATGGCTTAAGATGTTCCTTGAAAAATTAAATGCTATGCAAACAAAATATGTTATGTGCTTTGAGGTACATTTGCCAGTTTTGTGTTTGCTTCTAGTAACATCGGTGGCCAGTTAGCTCAGTTGGTTAGAGCGTGGCGCTCGTAATCCCAAGATCATGGGTTCGATCCCTGTATTGGTTACTTGCTTTTCTTGATGGACAAGAATGGAATAAGCTCATCGGTGTAGCATGAATACTTGAAAACATAATAGACACATATATCACAAAATCTCTTCAAATCCATATCAGAAGCCAGCATGAGTGTCATCCTTTGGCTGATGAAGATTTTTCTCTACATGGCTCATTGACTTTTGTCTCAAATCGAGCAATATGGCATACCTAAGATTTGCAATGGCAAATTAATCAGTTATTATATTGCTGCTCAAACATAGAGGGCACTAGGTGTTACTAGAAGAAGAAGATACGTTCTCCCATCCCATTAGTGCACACTGAAGAAGAAAAAATTAAAATGGAGAATTTATAAACACCAGAGCACAAGTAATGGATCTCAGCATTCTTATTGCATCTTTTCTTATTTCCAAATATTTGACATACTTCTGATTTGAAAAGTTTAAAAATGAGTTTAGACAAAGGACACCACTGAAAATGATGGAATTTATATGAATTGTAAATGAAGATTTGCAATACTCATACTTTGAATGAAAATGGAGCTTTAAACAAAAGAAGAAATAATCAACATTAAGTCCCACCGAGATCTGAACTCGGATTACTGGATTCGAAGTCCAGAGTGCTAACCATTACACCATGGAACCATCATCTGAGCAAAGACTTCTACTGAACTGAGCTCATCTTTTAAATGCAAAGAAAAGAAATTCAATACTTTATATATATGATTTCAAGTTTTTAATAAGCTCAGGGATGCAATAGGTGTTATGTAGAATATTTGTCTAAAACCAATGATAATATATAAAAAGTAACCTATTTTTAAGGAGAAGATAAATACTAGAAACCCAAATGCCTAGGACCAATTTCAGTTGGAGCATCACCCCTTATGTTATCCTAGCATTGAATTGACAGTTTTTCTGTATTGTCATATTTGCATATCAGCCACTTACAATTGTTTCAAGCTTTATAACAGAGGACTGCCTTTTTTATAGACCAAGGATGAAAGTCTCTTGTGAGTTAAGTCTGATTATGACATCACAATTTGTAAATTAAGCTATAGTATGATTACAGAGTGTAGACTGAACAAAAAGTGCTTTCCTATGGATTGAAGTTTGTATTTTCTTAAGCTTTGCATTCCAAAATGTGCTAGCATTCTCTATTTCCAAAGGGCACATTAAGCTACTTCCCCATTATATATTTTTTGTGTTAAAAGTTATTTATACACAACTTGGTAAAACATACTAAATTTAACACATAATGAATTACATCCTGGGATTATCTTTATCAACAATCTGTAAATGGATAAGAAAGATTGTGCATTAGATTTATCAGATTGATTTTGCTTAGAATTGCATTTACTCTTTGTCTAAATTGTCTATTTTTATACTATTATTAGATGCATTAATCTTTGTTGTTGTCCTATCTAATCATTTTTTTTATTCTGCAATGTGGAAAGAAACTGGTGCATTTTTATGATACCCATGCTTCAAGTGACTCTATGGCTTAAGCTGTTCCTTGAAAAATTAAATGCTATGCAAACAAAATATGTTCTGTACTTTGAGGTACATTTGCCAGTTTTGTGTTTGCTTCTTAAAACATCTGTGGACAGTTAGCTCAGTTGGTTAGAGCATGGCACTCGTAATGCCAAGGTCATGGGTTCGATTCCAGTTTTGGCTACTTGCTTTTCTTGATGGACAAGAATGGAATAAGCTCATCGGTGTAGCATGAATACTTGAAAATATAATAGACACATATTTCACAAAATCTCTTCAAATCCATATCAGAAGCCAGCATGAGTGTCATCCTTTGGCTGATGAAGATTTTTCTCTACATGGCTCATTGACTTTTGTCTCAAATCGAGCAATATGGCATACCTAAGATTTGCAAGGGCAAATTAATCAGTTATTATATTGCTGCTCAAACATAGAGGGCACTAGGTGTTACTAGAAGAAGAAGATACGTTCTCCCTTCTCATTAGTGCACACTGAAGTAAAAAAAATTTAAATGGAGAATTTCTAAACACCAGAGCACAAGTAATGGATCTCTGCATTCTTATTGCATCTTTTCTTATTTCCAAATATTTGACATACTTCTGATTTGAAAAGTTTAAAAATGAGTTTAGACAAAGGACACCACTGAAAATGATGGAATTTATATGAATTGTAAATGAAGATTTGCAATACTCATACTTTGAATGAAAATGGAGCTTTAAACAAAAGAAGAAATAATCAACATTAGGTCCCACCGAGATTTGAACTCGGATTACTGGATTCAAAGTCCAGAGTGCTAACCATTACACCATGGAACCATCAACTGAGCAAAGACTTCTACTGAACTGAGCTCATCTTTTAAATGCAAAGAAAAGAAATTCAATACTTTATATATATGATTTCAAGTTTCTAATAAGCACAGGGATGCAATAGGTGTTATGTAGAATATTTGTCTAAAACCAATGATAATATATAAAAAGTAACCTATTTTTAAGGAGAAGATAAATACTAGAAACCCAAATGCCTAGGACCAATTTCAGTTGGAGCATCACCCCTTATGTTATCCTAGCATTGAATTGACAGTTTTTCTGTATTGTCATATTTGCCTATCAGCCACTTACAATTGTTTCAAGCTTTATAACAGAGGACTGCCTTTTTTATAGACCAAGGATAAAAGTCTCTTGTGAGTTAAGTCTGATTATGACATCACAATTTGTAAATTAAGATATAGTATGATTACAGAGTGTAGACTGAACAAAAAGTGCTTTCCTATGGATTGAAGTTTGTATTTTCTTAAGCTTTGCATTCCAAAATGTGCTAGCATTCTCTATTTCCAAAGGGCACATTAAGCTACTTCCCCATTATATATTTTTTGTGTTAAAAGTTATTTATACACAACTTGGTAAAACATACTAAATTTAACACATAATGAATTACATCCTGGGATTATCTTTATCAACAATCTGTAAATGGATAAGAAAGATTGTGCATTAGATTTATCAGATTGATTTTGCTTAGAATTGCATTTACTCCTTGTCTAAATTGTCTATTTTTATACTATTATTAGATGCATTAATCTTTGTTGTTGTCCTATCTAATCATTTTTTTTATTCTGCAATGTGGAAAGAAACTGGTGCATTTTTATGATACCCATGCTTCAAGTGACTCTATGGCTTAAGCTGTTCCTTGAAAAATTAAATGCTATGCAAACAAAATATGTTCTGTGCTTTGAGGTACATTTGCCAGTTTTGTGTTTGCTTCTTAAAACATCTGTCGACAGTTAGCTCAGTTGGTTAGAGCGTGGCACTCGTAATCCCAAGTTCATGGGTTCGATTCCTGTTTTGGCTACTTGCTTTTCTTGATGGACAAGAATGGAATAAGCTCATCGGTGTAGCATGAATACTTGAAAACATAATAGACACATATATCACAAAATCTCTTCAAATCCATATCAGAAGCCAGCATGAGTGTCATCGTTTGGCTGATGAAGATTTTTCTCTACATGGCTCATTGACTTTTGTCTCAAATCGAGCAATATGGCATACCTAAGATTTGCAATGGCAAATTAATCAGTTATTATATTGCTGCTCAAACATAGAGGGCACTAGGTGTTACTAGAAGAAGAAGATACGTTCTCCGCTCCCATTAGTGCACACTGAAGAAAAAAAAATTAAAATGGAGAATTTATAAACACCAGAGCACAAGTAATGGATCTCTGCATTCTTATTGCATATTTTCTTATTTCCAAATATTTGACATACTTCTGATTTGAAAAGTTTAAAAATGAGTTTAGACAAAGGACACCACTGAAAATGATGGAATTTATATGAATTGTAAATGAAGATTTGCAATACTCATACTTTGAATGAAAATGGAGCTTTAAACAAAAGGAGAAATAATCAACATTAGGTCCCACCGAGATTTGAACTCAGATAACTGGATTTAAAGTCCAGAGTGCTAACCATTACACCATGGAACCCTCAACTGAGAAAAGACTTCTACTGACCTGAGCTCATCTTTTAAATGCAAAGTAAAGAAATTCAATACTTTATATATATGATTTCAAGTTTCTAATAAGCTCAGGGATGCAATAGGTGTTATGTAGAATATGTGTCTAAAACCAATGATAATATATAAAAAGTAACCTATTTTCAAGGAGAAGATAAATACTAGAAACCCAAATGCCTAGGACCAATTTCAGTTGGAGCATCACCCCTTATGTTATCCTAGCATTGAATTGACAGTTTTTCTGTATTGTCATATTTGCATATCAGCCACTTACAATTGTTTCAAGCTTTATAACAGAGGACTGCCTTTTTTATAGACCAAGGATGAAAATCTCTTGTGAGATAAGTCTGATTATGACATCACAATTTGTAAATTAAGCTATAGTATGATTACAGAGTGTAGACTGAACAAAAAGGGCTTTCCTATGGATTGAAGTTTGTATTTTCTTAAGCTTTGCATTCCAAAATGTGCTAGCATTCTCTATTTCCAAAGGGCATGTTAAGCTAATTCACCATTATATATTTTTTGTGTTAAAAGTTATTTATACACAACTTGGTAAAACATACTAAATTTAACACATAATGAATTACATCCTGGGATTATCTTTATCAACAATCTGTAAATGGATAAGAAAGATTGTGCATTAGATTTATCAGATTGATTTTGCTTAGAATTGCATTTACTCCTTGTCTAAATTGTCTATTTTTATACTATTATTAGATGCATTAATCTTTGTTGTTGTCCTATCTAATAATTTTTTTTTATTTTGCAATGTGGAAAGAAACTGGTGCATTTTTATGATACCCATGCTTCAAGTGACTCTATGGCTTAAGCTGTTCCTGGAAAAATTAAATGCTATGCAAACAAAATATGTTCTGTGCTTTGAGGTACATTTGCCAGTTTTGTGTATGCTTCTAATAACATCTGTGGCCAGTTAGCTCGGTTGGTTAGAGTGTGGTGCTTGTAATGCCAAGGTCATGGGTTCGATCCCTGTATTGGCTACTTGCTTTTCTTGATGGACAAGAATGGAATAAGCTCATCGTTGTAGCATGAATTCTTGAAAACATAATAGACACATATCACAAAATCTCTTCAAATCCATATCAGAAGCCAGCATGAGTGTCATCCTTTGGCTGATGAAGATTTTTCTCTACATGGATCATTGACTTTTGTCTCAAATCGAGCAATATGGCATACCTAAGATTTGCAAGGGCAAATTAATCAGTTGCTGCTCAAACATAGAGGGCACTAGGTGTTTCTAGAAGAAGAAGATACGTTCTCCCCTCCCATTAGTGCACACTGAAGTAAAAAAAAAAAATTGAGAATTTCTAAACACCAGAGCACAAGTAATGGATCTCAGCATTCTTATTGCATCTTTTCTTATTTCCAAATATTTGACATACTTCTGATTTGAAAAGTTTAAAAATGAGTTTAGACAAAGGACACCA
This sequence comes from Pseudophryne corroboree, assembly GCF_028390025.1. Classification (NCBI taxonomy): domain Eukaryota; kingdom Metazoa; phylum Chordata; class Amphibia; order Anura; family Myobatrachidae; genus Pseudophryne; species Pseudophryne corroboree. Next base: position 165,361,431 of record NC_086454.1, on the reverse strand, counting down.
CTGAAAATGATGGAATTTATATGTTTTGTAAATAAAGATTTGCAATACTCATACTTTGAATGAAAATGGAGCTTTAAACAAAGGAAGAAATAATCAACATTAGGTCACTCCAAAATTTGAACTCGGATTACTGGATTCAAAGTCCAGAGTGCTAACCATTACACCATGGAACCCTCAACTGAGCAAAGACTTCTACTGAACTGAGCTCATCTTTTAAATGCAAAGAAAATAAATTCAATACTTTATATATATGATTTCAAGTTTCTAATAAGCTCAGGGATGCAATAGGTGTTATGTAGAATATTTGTCTAAAACCAATGATAATATATAAAAAGTAACCTATTTTTAAGGAGAAGATAAATACTAGAAACCCAAATGCCTAGGACCAATTTCAGTTGGAGCATCACCCCTTATGTTATCCTAGCATTGAATTGACAGTTTTTCTGTATTGTCATATTTGCATATCAGCCGCTTACAATTGTTTTAAGCTTTATAACAGAGAACTGCCTTTTTTATAGACCAAGGATGAAAGTCTCTTGTGAGTTAAGTCTGATTATGACATCACAATTTGTAAATTAAGCTATAGTATGATTACAGAGTGTAGACTGAACAAAAAGTGCTTTCCTATGGATTGAAGTTTGTATTTTCTTAAGCTTTGCATTCCAAAATGTGTTAGTATTCTCTATTTCCAAAGGGCATGTTAAGCTAATTCCCCATTATATATTTTTTGTGTTAAAAGTTATTTATACACAACTTGGTAAAACATACTAAATTTAACACATAATGAATTACATCCTGGGATTATCTTTATCAACAATCTGTAAATGGATAAGAAAGATTGTGCATTAGATTTATCAGATTGATTTTGCTTAGAATTGCATTTACTCCTTGTCTAAATTGTCTATTTTTATACTATTATTAGATGCATTAATCTTTGTTGTTGTCCTATCTAATCATTTTTTTTTATTTTGCAGTGTGGAAAGAAACTGGTGCATTTTTATGATACCCATGCTTCAAGTGACTCTATGGCTTAAGCTGTTCCTGGAAAAATTAAATGCTATGCAAACAAAATATGTTCTGTGCTTTGAGGTACATTTGCCAGTTTTGTGTTTGCTTTTAGTAACATCTGTGGCCAGTTAGCTCAGTTGGTTAGAGCGTGGTGCTTGTAATCCCAAGGTCATGTGTTCGATCCCTGTGTTGGCTACTTGCTTTTCTTGATGGACAAGAATGGAATAAGCTCATCGGTGAAGCATGAATACTTGAAAATATAATAAACACATATATCACAAAATCTCTTCAAATCCATATCAGAAGCCAGCATGAGTGTCATCCTTTGGCTGATGAAGATTTTTCTCTACATGGCTCATTGACTTTTGTCTCAAATCGAGCAATATGGCATACCTAAGATTTGCAAGGGCAAATTAATCAGTTATTATATTGCTGCTCAAACATAGAGGGCACTAGGTGTTACTAGAAGAAGAAGATACATTCTCCCTTCTCATTAGTGCACACTGAAGTAAAAAAAATTAAAATGGAGAATTTCTAAACACCAGAGCACAAGTAATGGATCTCTGCATTCTTATTGCATCTTTTATTATTTCCAAATATTTGACATACTTCTGATTTGAAAAGTTTAAAAATGAGTTTAGACAAAGGACACCACTGAAAATGATGGAATTTATATGAATTGTAAATGAAGATTTGCAATACTCATACTTTGAATGAAAATGGAGCTTTAAACAAAAGGAGAAATAACCAACATTGGGTCCCACCGAGATTTAAACTCGGATTACTGGATTCAAAGTCCAGAGTGCTAACCATTACACCATGGAACCCTCAACTGAGCAAAGACTTCTACTGAACTGAGCTCATCTTTTAAATGCAAAGAAAAGAAATTCAATACTTTATATATATGATTTCAAGTTTCTAATAAGCTCAGGGATGCAATAGGTGTTATGTAGAATATTTGTCTAAAACCAATGATAATATATAAAAAGTAACCTATTTTCAAGGAGAAGATAAATACTAGAAACCCAAATGCCTAGGACCAATTTCAGTTGGAGCATCACCCCTTATGTTATCCTAGCATTGAATTGACAGTTTTTCTGTATTGTCATATTTGCATATCAGCCACTTACAATTGTTTCAAGCTTTATAACAGAGGACTGCCTTTTTTATAGACCAAGGATGAAAGTCTCTTGTGAGTTAAGTCTGATTATGACATCACAATTTGTAAATTAAGATATAGTATGATTACAGAGTGTAGACTGAACAAAAAGTGCTTTCCTATGGATTGAAGTTTGTATTTTCTTAAGCTTTGCATTCCAAAATGTGCTAGCATACTCTATTTCCAAGGGGCATATTAAGCTACTTCCCCATTATATATTTTTTGTGTTAAAAGTTATTTATACACAACTTGGTAAAACATACTAAATTTAACACATAATGAATTACATCCTGGGATTATCTTTATCAACAATCTGTAAATGGATAAGAAAGATTGTGCATTAGATTTATCAGATTGATTTTGCTTAGAATTGCATTTACTCATTGTCTAAATTGTCTATTTTTATACTATTATTAGATGCATTAATCTTTGTTGTTATCCTATCTAATCATTTTTTTATTTTGCAATGTGGAAAGAAACTATTGAATTTTTATGATACCCATGCTTCAAGTGACTCTATGGCTTAAGCTGTTCCTGGAAAAATTAAATGCTATGCAAACAAAATTTGTTCTGTGCTTTGAGGTACATTTGCCAGTTTTGTGTTTGCTTGTAGTAACATCTGTAGCCAGTTAGCTCAGTTGGTTAAAGCGTGGCGCTCGTAATGCCAAGGTCATGGGTTCGATCCCTGTTCTGGCTACCTGCTTTTCTTGATGGACAAGAATGGAATAAGCTCATCGGTGTAGCATGAATACTTGAAAACATAATAGACACATATATCACAAAATCACTTCAAATCCATATCAGAAGCCAGCATGAGTGTCATCCTTTGGCTGATGAAGATTTTTCTCTACATGGCTCATTGACTTTTGTCTCAAATCGAGCAATATGGCATACCTAAGATTTGCAAGGGCAAATTAATCAGTTATTATATTGCTGCTCATACATAGAGGGCACTAGGTGTTACTAGAAGAAGAAGATACGTTCTCCCCTCTCATTAGTGCACACTGAAGTAAAAAAAATTAAAATGGAGAATTTCTAAACACCAGAGCACAAGTAATGGATCTCTGCATTCTTATTGCATCTTTTCTTATTTCCAAATATTTGACATACTTCTGATTTGAAAAGTTTAAAAATGAGTTTAGACAAAGGACACCACTGAAAATGATGGAATTTATATGTATTGTAAATGAAGATTTGCAATACTCATACTTTGAATGAAAATGGAGCTTTAAACAAAAGGAGAAATAATCAACATTAGGTCCCACCGAGATTTGAACTCGGATTACTGGATTCAAAGTCCAGAGTGCTAACCATTACACAATGGAACCCTCAACTGAGCAAAGACTTCTACTGAATTGAACTCATCTTTTAAATGCAAAGAAAAGAAATTCAATACTTTATATATATGATTTCAAGTTTCTAATAAGCTCAGGGATGCAATAGGTGTTATGTAGAATATTTGTCTAAAACCAATGATAATATATAAAAAGTAACCTATTTTTAAGGAGAAGATAAATACTAGAAACCCAAATGCCTAGGACCAATTTCAGTTGGAGCATCACCCCTTATGTTATCCTAGCATTGAATTGACAGTTTTTCTGTATTGTCATATTTGCATATCAGCCACTTACAATTGTTACAAGCTTTATAACAGAGGACTGCCTTTTTTATAGACCAACGATGAAAGTCTCTTGTGAGTTAAGTTTGATTATGACATCACAATTTGTAAATTAAGATATAGTATGATTACAGAGTGTAGACTGAACAAAAAGTGCTTTCCTATGGATTGAAGTTTGTATTTTCTTAAGCTTTGCATTCCAAAATGTGCTAGCATTCTCTATTTCCAAAGGGCACATTAAGCTACTTCCCCATTATATATTTTTTGTGTTAAAAGTTATTTATACACAACTTGGTAAAACATACTAAATTTAACACATAATGAATTACATCCTGGGATTATCTTTATCAACAATCTGTAAATGGATAAGAAAGATTGTGCATTAGATTTATCAGATTGATTTTGCTTAGAATTGCATTTACTCCTTGTCTAAATTGTCTATTTTTATACTATTATTAGATGCATTAATCTTTGTTGTTGTCCTATCTAATCATTTTTTTTATTCTGCAATGTGGAAAGAAACTGGTGCATTTTTATGATACCCATGCTTCAAGTGACTCTATGGCTTAAGCTGTTCCTTGAAAAATTAAATGCTATGCAAACAAAATATGTTCTGTGCTTTGAGGTACATTTGCCAGTTTTGTGTTTGCTTCTTAAAACATCTGTCGACAGTTAGCTCAGTTGGTTAGAGCGTGGCACTCGTAATCCCAAGTTCATCGGTTCGATTCCTGTTTTGGCTACTTGCTTTTCTTGATGGACAAGAATGGAATAAGCTCATCGGTGTAGCATGAATACTTGAAAACATAATAGACACATATATCACAAAATCTCTTCAAATCCATATCAGAAGCCAGCATGAGTGTCATCGTTTGGCTGATGAAGATTTTTCTCTACATGGCTCATTGACTTTTGTCTCAAATCGAGCAATATGGCATACCTAAGATTTGCAATGGCAAATTAATCAGTTATTATATTGCTGCTCAAACATAGAGGGCACTAGGTGTTACTAGAAGAAGAAGATACGTTCTCCGCTCCCATTAGTGCACACTGAAGAAAAAAAAATTAAAATGGAGAATTTATAAACACCAGAGCACAAGTAATGGATCTCAGCATTCTTATTGCATATTTTCTTATTTCCAAATATTTGACATACTTCTGATTTGAAAAGTTTAAAAATGAGTTTAGACAAAGGACACCACTGAAAATGATGGAATTTATATGAATTGTAAATGAAGATTTGCAATACTCATACTTTGAATGAAAATGGAGCTTTAAACAAAAGAAGAAATAATCAACATTAGGTCCCACCGAGATTTGAACTCGGATTACTGGATTCAAAGTCCAGAGTGCTAACCATTACACCATGGAACCCTCAACTGAGCAAAGACTTCTACTGAACTGAGCTCATCTTTTAAATGCAAAGTAAAGAAATTCAATACTTTATATATATGATTTCAAGTTTCTAATAAGCTCAGGGATGCAATAGGTGTTATGTAGAATATTTGTCTAAAACCAATGAAAATATATAAAAAGTAACCTATTTTTAAGGAGAAGATAAATACTAGAAACCCAAATGCCTAGGACCAATTTCAGTTGGAGCATCACCCCTTATGTTATCCTAGCATTGAATTGACAGTTTTTCTGTATTGTCATATTTGCCTATCAGCCACTTACAATTGTTTCAAGCTTTATAACAGAGGACTGCCTTTTTTATAGACAAAGGATGTAAGTCTCTTGTGAGTTAAGTCTGATTATGACATCACAATTTGTAAATTAAGATATAGTATGATTACAGAGTGTAGACTGAACAAAAAGTGCTTTCCTGTGGATTGAAGTTTGTATTTTCTTAAGCTTTGCATTCCAAAATGTGCTAGCATTCTCTATTTCCAAAGGGCACATTAAGCTACTTCCCCATTATATATTTTTTGTGTTAAAAGTTATTTATACACAACTTGGTAAAACATACTAAATTTAACACATAATGAATTACATCCTGGGATTATCTTTATCAACAATCTGTAAATGGATAAGAAAGATTGTGCATTAGATTTATCAGATTGATTTTGCTTAGAATTGCATTTTCTCCTTGTCTAAATTGTCTACTTTTACACTATTATTAGATGCATTAATCTTTGTTGTTGTCCTATCTAATCATTTTTTTATTTTGCAATGTGGAAAGAAACTGGTGCATGTTTATGATACCCATGCTTCAAGTGACTCTATGGCTTAAGCTGTTCCTTGAAAAATTAAATGCTATGCAAACAAAATATGTTCTGTGCTTTGAGGTACATTTGCCAGTTTTGTGTTTGCTTCTAGTGACATCTGTAGCCAGTTAGCTCAGTTGGTTAGAACGTGGAGCTTGTAATTCCAAGGTCATGGGTTCGATCCTTGCTTTGGCTACTTGCTTTTCTTGATTTACAAGAATGAAATAAGATCATCGGTGTAGTATGAATACTTGAAAATATAATAGACACATATATCACAAAATCTCTTCAAATCCATATCAGAAGCCAGCATGAGTGTCATCCTTTGGCTGATGAAGATTTTTCTCTACATGGCTCATTGACTTTTGTCTCAAATCGAGCAATATGGCATACCTAAGATTTGCAAGGGCAAATGAATCAGTTATTATATTGCTGCTCAAACATAGAGGGCACTAGGTGTTACTAGAAGAAGAAGATACGTTCTCCCCTCCCATTAGTGCACACTGAAGTAAAAAAAATTAAAATGGAGAATTTCTAAACACCAGAGCACAAGTAATGGGTCTCTGCATTCTTATTGCATCTTTTCTTATTTCCAAATATTTGACATACTTCTGATTTGAAAAGTTTAAAAATGAGATTAGACAAAGGACACCACTGAAAATGATGGAATTTATATGAATTGTAAATGAAGATTTGCAATACTCATACTTTGAATGAAAATGGAGCTTTAAACAAAAGGAGAAATAATCAACATTAGGTCCCACCAAGATTTGAACTCGGATTACTGAATTTAAAGTCCAGAGTGCTAACCATTACACCATGGAACCCTCAACTGAGCAAATACTTCTACTGAACTGAGCTCATCTTTTAAATGCAAAGAAAAGAAATTCAATACTTTATATATATGATTTCAAGTTTCTAATAAGCTCAGGGATGCAATAGGTGTTATGTAGAATATTTGTCTAAAACCAATGATAATATATAAAAAGTAACCTATTTTCAAGGAGAAGATAAATACTAGAAACCCAAATGCCTAGGACCAATTTCAGTTGGAGCATCACCCCTTATGTTATCCTAGCATTGAATTGACAGTTTTTCTGTATTGTCATATTTCATATCAGCCACTTACAATTGTTTCAAGCTTTATAACAGAGGACTGCCTTTTTTATAGACCAAGGATGAAAGTCTCTTGTGAGTTAAGTCTGATTATGACATCACAATTTGTAAATTAAGCTATAGTATGATTACAGAGTGTAGACTGAACAAAAAGTGCTTTCCTATGGATTGAAGTTTGTATTTTCTTAAGCTTTGCATTCCAAAATGTGTTAGTATTTTCTATTTCCAAAGGGCATGTTAAGCTAATTCCCCATTATATATTTTTTGTGTTAAAAGTTATTTATACACAACTTGGTAAAACATACTAAATTTAACACATAATGAATTACATCCTGGGATTATCTTTATCAACAATCTGTAAATGGATAAGAAAGATTGTGCATTAGATTTATCAGATTGATTTTGCTTAGAATTGCATTTACTCCTTGTCTAAATTGTCTATTTTTACACTATTATTAGATGCATTAATCTTTGTTGTTGTCCTATCTAATCATTTTTTTTTATTTTGCAATGTGGAAAGAAACTGGTGCATTTTTATGATACCCATGCTTCAAGTGACTCTATGGCTTAAGCTGTTCCTGGAAAAATTAAATGCTATGCAAACAAAATATGTTCTGTGCTTTGAGGTACATTTGCCAGTTTTGTGTTTGCTTCTAGTAACATCTGTGGCCAGTTAGCTCAGTTGGTTAGAGCGTGGCGCTTGTAATGCCAAGGTCATGGGTTCGATTCCTGTTTTGGCTACTTGCTTTTCTTGATATACAAGAATGAAATAAGCTCATCGGTGTAGCATGAATACTTGAAAATATAATAGACACATACATCACAAAATCTCTTCAAATCCATATCAGAAGCCAGCATGAGTGTCATCCTTTGGCTGATGAAGATTTTTCTCTACATGGCTCATTGACTTTTGTCTCAAATCGAGCAATATGGCATACCTAAGATTTGCAATGGCAAATTAATCAGTTATTATATTGCTGCTCAAACATAGAGGGCACTAGGTGTTACTAGAAGAAGAAGATACGTTCTCCCCACCCATTAGTGCACACTGAAGTAAAAAAAATTAAAATGGAGAATTTCGAAACACCAGAGCACAAGTAATGGATCTCTGCATTCTTATTGCATCTTTTCTTATTTCCAAATATTTGACATACTTCTGATTTGAAAAGTTTAAAAATGAGTTTAGACAAAGGACACCACTGAAAATGATGGAATTTATATGAATTGTAAATGAAGATTTGCAATACTCATACTTTGAATGAAAATGGAGCTTTAAACAAAAGGAGAAATAATCAACTTTAGGTCCCACCGAGATTTGAACTCGGATTACTGGATTTAAAGTCCAGAGTGCTAACCATTACACCATGGAACCCTCAACTGAGCAAAGACTTCTACTGACCTGAGCTCATCTTTTAAATGCAAAGAAAAGAAATTCAATACTTTATATATATGATTTCAAGTTTCTAATAAGCTCAGGGATGCAATAGGTGTTATGTAGAATATGTGTCTAAAACCAATGATAATATATAAAAAGTAACCTATTTTCAAGGAGAAGATAAATACTAGAAACCCAAATGCCTAGGACCAATTTCAGTTGGAGCATCACCCCTTATGTTATCCTAGCATTGAATTGACAGTTTTTCTGTATTGTCATATTTGCATATCAGCCACTTACAATTGTTTCAAGCTTTATAACAGAGGACTGCCTTTTCTATAGACCAAGGATGAAAGTCTCTTGTGAGTTAAGTCTGATTATGACATCACAATTTGTAAATTAAGCTATAGTATGATTACAGAGTGTAGACTGAACAAAAAGTGCTTTCCTATGGATTGAAGTTTGTATTTTCTTAAGCTTTGCATTCCAAAATGTGCTAGCATTCTCTATTTCCAAAGGGCATGTTAAGCTAATTCCCCATTATATATTTTTTGTGTTAAAAGTTATTTATACACAACTTGGTAAAACATACTAAATTTAACACATAATGAATTACATCCTGGGATTATCTTTATCAACAATCTGTAAATGGATAAGAAAGATTGTGCATTAGATTTATCAGATTGATTTTGCTTAGAATTGCATTTACTCCTTGTCTAAATTGTCTATTTTTATACTATTATTAGATGCATTAATCTTTGTTGTTGTCCTATCTAATCATTTTTTTTTATTTTGCAATGTGGAAAGAAACTGGTGCATTTTTATGATACCCATGCTTCAAGTGACTCTATGGCTTAAGCTGTTCCTGGAAAAATTAAATGCTATGCAAACAAAATATGTTCTGTGCTTTGAGGTACATTTGCCAGTTTTGTGTATGCTTCTAATAATATCTGTGGCCAGTTAGCTCAGTTGGTTAGAGTGTGGTGCTTGTAATGCCAAGGTCATGGGTTCGATCCCTGTATTGGCTACTTGCTTTTCTTGATGGACAAGAATGGAATAAGCTCATCGTTGTAGCATGAATTCTTGAAAACATAATAGACACATATCACAAAATCTCTTCAAATCCATATCAGAAGCCAGCATGAGTGTCATCCTTTGGCTGATGAAGATTTTTCTCTACATGGCTCATTGACTTTTGTCTCAAATCGAGCAATATGGCATACCTAAGATTTGCAAGGGCAAATTAATCAGTTGCTGCTCAAACATAGAGGGCACTAGGTGTTTCTAGAAGAAGAAGATACGTTCTCCCCTCCCATTAGTGCACACTGAAGTAAAAAAAAAAAATTGAGAATTTCTAAACACCAGAGCACAAGTAATGGATCTCAGCATTCTTATTGCATCTTTTCTTATTTCCAAATATTTGACATACTTCTGATTTGAAAAGTTTAAAAATGAGTTTAGACAAAGGACACCACTGAAAATGATGGAATTTATATGTTTTGTAAATAAAGATTTGCAATACTCATACTTTGAATGAAAATGGAGCTTTAAACAAAGGAAGAAATAATCAACATTAGGTCCCTCCAAGATTTGAACTCGGATTACTGGATTCAAAGTCCAGAGTGCTAACCATTACACCATGGAACCCTCAACTGAGCAAAGACTTCTACTGAACTGAGCTCATCTTTTAAATGCAAAGAAAATAAATTCAATACTTTATATATATGATTTCAAGTTTCTAATAAGCTCAGGGATGCAATAGGTGTTATGTAGAATATTTGTCTAAAACCAATGATAATATATAAAAAGTAACCTATTTTTAAGGAGAAGATAAACACTAGAAACCCAAATGCCTAGGACCAATTTCAGTTGGAGCATCACCCCTTATGTTATCCTAGCATTGAATTGACAGTTTTTCTGTATTGTCATATTTGCATATCAGCCGCTTACAATTGTTTTAAGCTTTATAACAGAGAACTGCCTTTTTTATAGACCAAGGATGAAAGTCTCTTGTGAGTTAAGTCTGATTATGACATCACAATTTGTAAATTAAGCTATAGTATGATTACAGAGTGTAGACTGAACAAAAAGTGCTTTCCTATGGATTGAAGTTTGTATTTTCTTAAGCTTTGCATTCCAAAATGTGTTAGTATTCTCTATTTCCAAAGGGCATGTTAAGCTAATTCCCCATTATATATTTTTTGTGTTAAAAGTTATTTATACACAACTTGGTAAAACATACTAAATTTAACACATAATGAATTACATCCTGGGATTATCTTTATCAACAATCTGTAAATGGATAAGAAAGATTGTGCATTAGATTTATCAGATTGATTTTGCTTAGAATTGCATTTACTCCTTGTCTAAATTGTCTATTTTTATACTATTATTAGATGCATTAATCTTTGTTGTTGTCCTATCTAATCATTTTTTTTTATTTTGCAGTGTGGAAAGAAACTGGTGCATTTTTATGATACCCATGCTTCAAGTGACTCTATAGCTTAAGCTGTTCCTGGAAAAATTAAATGCTATGCAAACAAAATATGTTCTGTGCTTTGAGGTACATTTGCCAGTTTTGTGTTTGCTTTTAGTAACATCTGTGGCCAGTTAGCTCAGTTGGTTAGAGCGTGGCGCTTGTAATCCCAAGGTCATGTGTTCGATCCCTGTGTTGGCTACTTGCTTTTCTTGATGGACAAGAATGGAATAAGCTCATCGGTGTAGCATGAATACTTGAAAATATAATAAACACATATATCACAAAATCTCTTCAAATCCATATCAGAAGCCAGCATGAGTGTCATCCTTTGGCTGATGAAGATTTTTCTCTACATGGCTCATTGACTTTTGTCTCAAATCGAGCAATATGGCATACCTAAGATTTGCAAGGGCAAATTAATCAGTTATTATATTGCTGCTCAAACATAGAGGGCACTAGGTGTTACTAGAAGAAGAAGATACATTCTCCCTTCTCATTAGTGCACACTGAAGTAAAAAAAATTAAAATGGAGAATTTCTAAACACCAGAGCACAAGTAATGGATCTCTGCATTCTTATTGCATCTTTTATTATTTCCAAATATTTGACATACTTCTGATTTGAAAAGTTTAAAAATGAGTTTAGACAAAGGACACCACTGAAAATGATGGAATTTATATGAATTGTAAATGAAGATTTGCAATACTCATACTTTGAATGAAAATGGAGCTTTAAACAAAAGGAGAAATAACCAACATTGGGTCCCACCGAGATTTAAACTCGGATTACTGGATTCAAAGTCCAGAGTGCTAACCATTACACCATGGAACCCTCAACTGAGCAAAGACTTCTACTGAACTGAGCTCATCTTTTAAATGCAAAGAAAAGAAATTCAATACTTTATATATATGATTTCAAGTTTCTAATAAGCTCAGGGATGCAATAGGTGTTATGTAGAATATTTGTCTAAAACCAATGATAATATATAAAAAGTAACCTATTTTCAAGGAGAAGATAAATACTAGAAACCCAAATGCCTAGGACCAATTTCAGTTGGAGCATCACCCCTTATGTTATCCTAGCATTGAATTGACAGTTTTTCTGTATTGTCATATTTGCATATCAGCCACTTACAATTGTTTCAAGCTTTATAACAGAGGACTGCCTTTTTTATAGACCAAGGATGAAAGTCTCTTGTGAGTTAAGTCTGATTATGACATCACAATTTGTAAATTAAGATATAGTATGATTACAGAGTGTAGACTGAACAAAAAGTGCTTTCCTATGGATTGAAGTTTGTATTTTCTTAAGCTTTGCATTCCAAAATGTGCTAGCATACTCTATTTCCAAGGGGCATATTAAGCTACTTCCCCATTATATATTTTTTGTGTTAAAAGTTATTTATACACAACTTGGTAAAACATACTAAATTTAACACATAATGAATTACATCCTGGGATTATCTTTATCAACAATCTGTAAATGGATAAGAAAGATTGTGCATTAGATTTATCAGATTGATTTTGCTTAGAATTGCATTTACTCATTGTCTAAATTGTCTATTTTTATACTATTATTAGATGCATTAATCTTTGTTGTTATCCTATCTAATCATTTTTTTATTTTGCAATGTGGAAAGAAACTATTGAATTTTTATGATACCCATGCTTCAAGTGACTCTATGGCTTAAGCTGTTCCTGGAAAAATTAAATGCTATGCAAACAAAATTTGTTCTGTGCTTTGAGGTACATTTGCCAGTTTTGTGTTTGCTTGTAGTAACATCTGTAGCCAGTTAGCTCAGTTGGTTAAAGCGTGGCGCTCGTAATGCCAAGGTCATGGGTTCGATCCCTGTTCTGGCTACCTGCTTTTCTTGATGGACAAGAATGGAATAAGCTCATCGGTGTAGCATGAATACTTGAAAACATAATAGACACATATATCACAAAATCACTTCAAATCCATATCAGAAGCCAGCATGAGTGTCATCCTTTGGCTGATGAAGATTTTTCTCTACATGGCTCATTGACTTTTGTCTCAAATCGAGCAATATGGCATACCTAAGATTTGCAAGGGCAAATTAATCAGTTATTATATTGCTGCTCATACATAGAGGGCACTAGGTGTTACTAGAAGAAGAAGATACGTTCTCCCCTCTCATTAGTGCACACTGAAGTAAAAAAAATTAAAATGGAGAATTTCTAAACACCAGAGCACAAGTAATGGATCTCTGCATTCTTATTGCATCTTTTCTTATTTCCAAATATTTGACATACTTCTGATTTGAAAAGTTTAAAAATGAGTTTAGACAAAGGACACCACTGAAAATGATGGAATTTATATGTATTGTAAATGAAGATTTGCAATACTCATACTTTGAATGAAAATGGAGCTTTAAACAAAAGGAGAAATAATCAACATTAGGTCCCACCGAGATTTGAACTCGGATTACTGGATTCAAAGTCCAGAGTGCTAACCATTACACAATGGAACCCTCAACTGAGCAAAGCCTTCTACTGAATTGAGCTCATCTTTTAAATGCAAAGAAAAGAAATTCAATACTTTATATATATGATTTCAAGTTTCTAATAAGCTCAGGGATGCAATAGGTGTTATGTAGAATATTTGTCTAAAACCAATGATAATATATAAAAAGTAACCTATTTTTAAGGAGAAGATAAATACTAGAAACCCAAATGCCTAGGACCAATTTCAGTTGGAGCATCACCCCTTATGTTATCCTAGCATTGAATTGACAGTTTTTCTGTATTGTCATAATTGCATATCAGCCACTTACAATTGTTTCAAGCTTTATAACAGAGGACTGCCTTTTTTATAGACCAACGATGAAAGTCTCTTGTGAGTTAAGTCTGATTATGACATCACAATTTGTAAATTAAGCTATAGTATGATTACAGAGTGTAGACTGAACAAAAAGTGCTTTCCTATGGATTGAAGTTTGTATTTTCTTAAGCTTTGCATTCCAAAATGTGCTAGCATTCTCTATTTCCAAAGGGCACATTAAGCTACTTCCCCATTATATATTTTTTGTGTTAAAAGTTATTTATACACAACTTGGTAAAACATACTAAATTTAACACATAATGAATTACATCCTGGGATTATCTTTATCAACAATCTGTAAATGGATAAGAAAGATTGTGCATTAGATTTATCAGATTGATTCTGCTTAGAATTGCATTTACTCCTTGTCTAAATTGTCTATTTTTATACTATTATTAGATGCATTAATCTTTGTTGTTGTCCTATCTAATCGTTTTTTTATTTTGCAATGTGGAAAGAAACTGGTGCATTTTTATGATACCCATGCTTCAAGTGACTCTATGGCTTAAGCTGTTCCTTGAAAAATTAAATGCTATGCAAACAAAATATGTTCTGTGCTTTGAGGTACATTTGCCAGTTTTGTGTTTGCTTCTTAAAACATCTGTGGACAGTTAGCTCAGTTGGTAAGAGTGTGGCACTCGTAATGCCAAGGTCATGGGTTCGATCCCTGTTTTGGCTACTTGCTTTTCTTGATGGACAAGAATGGAATAAGCTCATCGGTGTAGCATGAATACATGAAAACATAATAGACACATATATCACAAAATCTCTTCAAATCCATATCAGAAGCCAGCATGAGTGTCATCCTTTGGCTGATGAAGATTTTTCTCTACATGGCTCATTGACTTTTGTCTCAAATCGAGCAATATGGCATACCTAAGATTTGCAAGGGCAAATTAATCAGTTATTATATTGCTGCTCAAACATAGAGGGCACTAGGTGTTACTAGAAGAAGAAGATACGTTCTCCCCTCTCATTAGTGCACACTGAAGTAAAAAAAATTAAAATGGAGAATTTCTAAACACCAGAGCACAAGTAATGGATCTCTGCATTCTTATTGCATCTTTTCTTATTTCCAAATATTTGACATACTTCTGATTTGAAAAGTTTAAAAATGAGTTTAGACAAAGGACACCACTGAAAATGATGGAATTTATATGTATTGTAAATGAAGATTTGCAATACTCATACTTTGTATAAAAATGGAGCTTTAAACAAAAGGAGAAATAATCAACATTAGGTCCCACTGAGATTTGAACTCGGATTACTGGATTCAAAGTCCAGAGTGCTAACCATTACACCATGGAACCCTCAACTGAGCAAAGAATTCTACTGAACTGAGCTCATCTTTTAAATGCAAAGAAAAGAAATTCAATACTTTATATATATGATTTCAAGTTTCTAATAAGCTCAGGGATGCAATAGGTGTTATGTAGAATATTTGTCTAAAACCAATGATAATATATAAAAAGTAACCTATTTTTAAGGAGAAGATAAATACTAGAAACCCAAATGCCTAGGACCAATTTCAGTTGGAGCATCACCCCTTATGTTATCCTAGCATTGAATTGACAGTTTTTCTGTATTGTCATATTTGCATATCAGCCACTTACAATTGTTACAAGCTTTATAACAGAGGACTGCCTTTTTTATAGACCAACGATGAAAGTCTCTTGTGAGTTAAGTCTGATTATGACATCACAATTTGTAAATTAAGCTATAGTATGATTACAGAGTGTAGACTGAACAAAAAGTGCTTTCCTATGGATTGAAGTTTGTATTTTCTTAAGCTTTGCATCCCAAAATGTGCTAGCATTCTCTATTTCCAAAGGGCACATTAAGCTACTTCCCCATTATATATTTTTTGTGTTAAAAGTTATTTATACACAACTTGGTAAAACATACTAAATTTAACACATAATGAATTACATCCTGGGATTATCTTTATCTACAATCTGTAAATGGATAAGAAAGATTGTGCATTAGATTTATCAGATTGATTTTGCTTAGAATTGCATTTACTCCTTGTCTAAATTGTCTATTTTTATACTATTATTAGATGCATTAATCTTTGTTGTTGTCCTATCTAATCATTTTTTTTATCTTGCAATGTGGAAAGAAACTGGTGCATTTTTATGATACCCATGCTTCAAGTGACTCTATGGCTTAAGCTGTTCCTTGAAAAATTAAATGCTATGCAAACAAAATATGTTCTGTGCTTTGAGGTACATTTGCCAGTTTTGTGTTTGCTTCTAGTAACATCTGTAGCCAGTTAGCTCAGTTGGTTAAAGCGTGGCGCTCGTAATGCCAAGGTCATGGGTTCGATCCCTGTTCTGGCTACCTGCTTTACTTGATGGACAAGAATAGAATAAGCTCATCGGTGTAGCATGAATACTTGAAAACATAATAGACACATATATCACAAAATCACTTCAAATCCATATCAGAAGCCAGCATGAGTGTCATCCTTTGGCTGATGAAGATTTTTCTCTACATGGCTCATTGACTTTTGTCTCAAATCGAGCAATATGGCATACCTAAGATTTGCAAGGGCAAATTAATCAGTTATTATATTGCTGCTCATACATAGAGGGCACTAGGTGTTACTAGAAGAAGAAGATACGTTCTCCCCTCTCATTAGTGCACACTGAAGTAAAAAAAATTAAAATGGAGAATTTCTAAACACCAGAGCACAAGTAATGGATCTCTGCATTCTTATTGCATCTTTTCTTATTTCCAAATATTTGACATACTTCTGATTTGAAAAGTTTAAAAATGAGTTTAGACAAAGGACACCACTGAAAATGATGGAATTTATATGTATTGTAAATGAAGATTTGCTATACTCATACTTTGAATAAAAATGGAGCTTTAAACAAAAGGAGAAATAATCAACATTAGGTCCCACCGAGATTCGAACTCGGATTACTGGATTCAAAGTCCAGAGTGCTAACCATTACACAATGGAACCCTCAACTGAGCAAAGACTTCTACTGAACTGAGCTCATCTTTTAAATGCAAAGAAAATAAATTCAATACTTTATATATATGATTTCAAGTTTCTAATAAGCTCAGGGATGCAATAGGTGTTATGTAGAATATTTGTCTAAAACCAATGATAATATATAAAAAGTAACCTATTTTTAAGGAGAAGATAAATACTAGAAACCCAAATGCCTAGGACCAATTTCAATTGGAGCATCACCCCTTATGTTATCCTAGCATTGAATTGACAGTTTTTCTGTATTGTC
Source organism: Pseudophryne corroboree (assembly GCF_028390025.1). Lineage (NCBI taxonomy): Eukaryota > Metazoa > Chordata > Amphibia > Anura > Myobatrachidae > Pseudophryne > Pseudophryne corroboree. The sequence continues at coordinate 165,344,381 of NC_086454.1, read as the reverse complement.
ATATTTGCATATCAGCCGCTTACAATTGTTTTAAGCTTTATAACAGAGAACTGCCTTTTTTATAGATCAAGGATGAAAGTCTCTTGTGAGTTAAGTCTGATTATGACATCACAATTTGTAAATTAAGCTATAGTATGATTACAGAGTGTAGACTGAACAAAAAGTGCTTTCCTATGGATTGAAGTTTGTATTTTCTTAAGCTTTGCATTCCAAAATGTGTTAGTATTCTCTATTTCCAAAGGGCATGTTAAGCTAATTCCCCATTATATATTTTTTGTGTTAAAAGTTATTTATACACAACTTGGTAAAACATACTAAATTTAACACATAATGAATTACATCCTGGGATTATCTTTATCAACAATCTGTAAATGGATAAGAAAGATTGTGCATTAGATTTATCAGATTGATTTTGCTTAGAATTGCATTTACTCCTTGTCTAAATTGTCTATTTTTATACTATTATTAGATGCATTAATCTTTGTTGTTGTCCTATCTAATCATTTTTTTTTATTTTGCAGTGTGGAAAGAAACTGGTGCATTTTTATGATACCCATGCTTCAAGTGACTCTATGGCTTAAGCTGTTCCTGGAAAAATTAAATGCTATGCAAACAAAATATGTTCTGTGCTTTGAGGTACATTTGCCAGTTTTGTGTTTGCTTTTAGTAACATCTGTGGCCAGTTAGCTCAGTTGGTTAGAGCGTGGCGCTTGTAATCCCAAGGTCATGTGTTCGATCCCTGTGTTGGCTACTTGCTTTTCTTGATGGACAAGAATGGAATAAGCTCATCGGTGTAGCATGAATACTTGAAAATATAATAAACACATATATCACAAAATCTCTTCAAATCCATATCAGAAGCCAGCATGAGTGTCATCCTTTGGCTGATGAAGATTTTTCTCTACATGGCTCATTGACTTTTGTCTCAAATCGAGCAATATGGCATACCTAAGATTTGCAAGGGCAAATTAATCAGTTATTATATTGCTGCTCAAACATAGAGGGCACTAGGTGTTACTAGAAGAAGAAGATACATTCTCCCTTCTCATTAGTGCACACTGAAGTAAAAAAAATTAAAATGGAGAATTTCTAAACACCAGAGCACAAGTAATGGATCTCTGCATTCTTATTGCATCTTTTATTATTTCCAAATATTTGACATACTTCTGATTTGAAAAGTTTAAAAATGAGTTTAGACAAAGGACACCACTGAAAATGATGGAATTTATATGAATTGTAAATGAAGATTTGCAATACTCATACTTTGAATGAAAATGGAGCTTTAAACAAAAGGAGAAATAACCAACATTGGGTCCCACCGAGATTTAAACTCGGATTACTGGATTCAAAGTCCAGAGTGCTAACCATTACACCATGGAACCCTCAACTGAGCAAAGACTTCTACTGAACTGAGCTCATCTTTTAAATGCAAAGAAAAGAAATTCAATACTTTATATATATGATTTCAAGTTTCTAATAAGCTCAGGGATGCAATAGGTGTTATGTAGAATATTTGTCTAAAACCAATGATAATATATAAAAAGTAACCTATTTTCAAGGAGAAGATAAATACTAGAAACCCAAATGCCTAGGACCAATTTCAGTTGGAGCATCACCCCTTATGTTATCCTAGCATTGAATTGACAGTTTTTCTGTATTGTCATATTTGCATATCAGCCACTTACAATTGTTTCAAGCTTTATAACAGAGGACTGCCTTTTTTATAGACCAAGGATGAAAGTCTCTTGTGAGTTAAGTCTGATTATGACATCACAATTTGTAAATTAAGATATAGTATGATTACAGAGTGTAGACTGAACAAAAAGTGCTTTCCTATGGATTGAAGTTTGTATTTTCTTAAGCTTTGCATTCCAAAATGTGCTAGCATACTCTATTTCCAAGGGGCATATTAAGCTACTTCCCCATTATATATTTTTTGTGTTAAAAGTTATTTATACACAACTTGGTAAAACATACTAAATTTAACACATAATGAATTACATCCTGGGATTATCTTTATCAACAATCTGTAAATGGATAAGAAAGATTGTGCATTAGATTTATCAGATTGATTTTGCTTAGAATTGCATTTACTCATTGTCTAAATTGTCTATTTTTATACTATTATTAGATGCATTAATCTTTGTTGTTATCCTATCTAATAATTTTTTTATTTTGCAATGTGGAAAGAAACTATTGAATTTTTATGATACCCATGCTTCAAGTGACTCTATGGCTTAAGCTGTTCCTGGAAAAATTAAATGCTATGCAAACAAAATTTGTTCTGTGCTTTGAGGTACATTTGCCAGTTTTGTGTTTGCTTGTAGTAACATCTGTAGCCAGTTAGCTCAGTTGGTTAAAGCGTGGCGCTCGTAATGCCAAGGTCATGGGTTCGATCCCTGTTCTGGCTACCTGCTTTTCTTGATGGACAAGAATGGAATAAGCTCATCGGTGTAGCATGAATACTTGAAAACATAATAGACACATATATCACAAAATCACTTCAAATCCATATCAGAAGCCAGCATGAGTGTCATCCTTTGGCTGATGAAGATTTTTCTCTACATGGCTCATTGACTTTTGTCTCAAATCGAGCAATATGGCATACCTAAGATTTGCAAGGGCAAATTAATCAGTTATTATATTGCTGCTCATACATAGAGGGCACTAGGTGTTACTAGAAGAAGAAGATACGTTCTCCCCTCTCATTAGTGCACACTGAAGTAAAAAAAATTAAAATGGAGAATTTCTAAACACCAGAGCACAAGTAATGGATCTCTGCATTCTTATTGCATCTTTTCTTATTTCCAAATATTTGACATACTTCTGATTTGAAAAGTTTAAAAATGAGTTTAGACAAAGGACACCACTGAAAATGATGGAATTTATATGTATTGTAAATGAAGATTTGCAATACTCATACTTTGAATGAAAATGGAGCTTTAAACAAAAGGAGAAATAATCAACATTAGGTCCCACCGAGATTTGAACTCGGATTACTGGATTCAAAGTCCAGAGTGCTAACCATTACACAATGGAACCCTCAACTGAGCAAAGACTTCTACTGAATTGAGCTCATCTTTTAAATGCAAAGAAAAGAAATTCAATACTTTATATATATGATTTCAAGTTTCTAATAAGCTCAGGGATGCAATAGGTGTTATGTAGAATATTTGTCTAAAACCAATGATAATATATAAAAAGTAACCTATTTTTAAGGAGAAGATAAATACTAGAAACCCAAATGCCTAGGACCAATTTCAGTTGGAGCATCACCCCTTTATGTTATCCTAGCATTGAATTGACAGTTTTTCTGTATTGTCATAATTGCATATCAGCCACTTACAATTGTTTCAAGCTTTATAACAGAGGACTGCCTTTTTTATAGACCAACGATGAAAGTCTCTTGTGAGTTAAGTCTGATTATGACATCACAATTTGTAAATTAAGCTATAGTATGATTACAGAGTGTAGACTGAACAAAAAGTGCTTTCCTATGGATTGAAGTTTGTATTTTCTTAAGCTTTGCATTCCAAAATGTGCTAGCATTCTCTATTTCCAAAGGGCACATTAAGCTACTTCCCCATTATATATTTTTTGTGTTAAAAGTTATTTATACACAACTTGGTAAAACATACTAAATTTAACACATAATGAATTACATCCTGGGATTATCTTTATCAACAATCTGTAAATGGATAAGAAAGATTGTGCATTAGATTTATCAGATTGATTCTGCTTAGAATTGCATTTACTCCTTGTCTAAATTGTCTATTTTTATACTATTATTAGATGCATTAATTTTTGTTGTTGTCCTATCTAATCGTTTTTTTATTTTGCAATGTGGAAAGAAACTGGTGCATTTTTATGATACCCATGCTTCAAGTGACTCTATGGCTTAAGCTGTTCCTTGAAAAATTAAATGCTATGCAAACAAAATATGTTCTGTGCTTTGAGGTACATTTGCCAGTTTTGTGTTTGTTTCTTAAAACATCTGTGGACAGTTAGCTCAGTTGGTAAGAGTGTGGCACTCGTAATGCCAAGGTCATGGGTTCGATCCCTGTTTTGGCTACTTGCTTTTCTTGATGGACAAGAATGGAATAAGCTCATCGGTGTAGCATGAATACATGAAAACATAATAGACACATATATCACAAAATCTCTTCAAATCCATATCAGAAGCCAGCATGAGTGTCATCCTTTGGCTGATGAAGATTTTTCTCTACATGGCTCATTGACTTTTGTCTCAAATCGAGCAATATGGCATACCTAAGATTTGCAAGGGCAAATTAATCAGTTATTATATTGCTGCTCAAACATAGAGGGCACTAGGTGTTACTAGAAGAAGAAGATACGTTCTCCCCTCTCATTAGTGCACACTGAAGTAAAAAAAATTAAAATGGAGAATTTCTAAACACCAGAGCACAAGTAATGGATCTCTGCATTCTTATTGCATCTTTTCTTATTTCCAAATATTTGACATACTTCTGATTTGAAAAGTTTAAAAATGAGTTTAGACAAAGGACACCACTGAAAATGATGGAATTTATATGTATTGTAAATGAAGATTTGCAATACTCATACTTTGAATAAAAATGGAGCTTTAAACAAAAGGAGAAATAATCAACATTAGGTCCCACCGAGATTTGAACTCGGATTACTGGATTCAAAGTCCAGAGTGCTAACCATTACACCATGGAACCCTCAACTGAGCAAAGAATTCTACTGAACTGAGCTCATCTTTTAAATGCAAAGAAAAGAAATTCAATACTTTATATATATGATTTCAAGTTTCTAATAAGCTCAGGGATGCAATAGGTGTTATGTAGAATATTTGTCTAAAACCAATGATAATATATAAAAAGTAACCTATTTTTAAGGAGAAGATAAATACTAGAAACCCAAATGCCTAGGACCAATTTCAGTTGGAGCATCACCCCTTATGTTATCCTAGCATTGAATTGACAGTTTTTCTGTATTGTCATATTTGCCTATCATCCACTTACAATTGTTTCAAGCTTTATAACAGAGGACTGCCTTTTTTTTTTTTTAAGTTAGAATTTTTATTGAGGTTGGTCAGTAATCAAAACAGTAACAAGAACAAACTTGTGCAGGGTAATGATATTGAACATGAAAACAAACATTTTACATACCAAATCAAAACAATAGAGACATTTTCATGGAATTATAGGCCAGTAGGTATTAGTAATTTGTGCCCTGCATAACTCTACATGTGTATCTGACTTTTCTCATTTTATTTTACCGATATAGTATAAAATTTATACCAAAACAGAGTGTAGTCTTGTGAAGAGTAAGAGTAGGAAAGCAAAAGGAAAGGGAGGGAGAGAAGAGGCTAGAGAGTATATCTTAATAAAGGGGAAACAATGGGAAAATTGCATATCGGGAGGCAAGAGGATGGGAACAGTCCACTGTATTTATAACAGAGGGGGGGACAACAGAAGTGATATAGGTATTAGCATAATTAGCAATATCAACAGAGTCCGGGCATCAATAAAGACCGAGCGAGGTACCAAGGAGACTAGATGTTGTGGAACTAGGCCACTGTGTTGTTCCTCAGGCTTGTAATATATTCCATACTGGCTATATAATTAATCTTGGTCATCAGTAATGCCTTGGAGGGAGGTTTATGGTCTTTCCAGCATTTAGCGATCAGAGATTTAGCCGCCATGCAAAGTAACATGGTAAGCTTGTCTTGGGGTTTGGGTAGCAATGGTATGGGAGCATGCAGAAGAGCAGTTTCAGGGGAGAGGTCTAGATTATGTCCGCATGTTTGAGCAATAAGTGCTCCTACCATTTTCCAAAAGGGGCAAATAGAGGGGCACGTCCACCATATGTGGAAAAAGGTGCCCTCCTCTCCACAGAGTCTCCAACACAGATTTGATGTCGTGGGGTAAATGGAATGAAGTCTGGAAGGAACTAAGTACCACCTGGTGTAGACCTTATAGCATGTTTCTCTGAGTGCCACATTAATGGAGGCTTTAGCAATGCGCATTCTGATTTCTTCCCATTGATCATCTTCCAACGGATGGGAGAGATCTGATTCCCAGGCTAATTCATGGGATTCACGGTCAGGGGGGTCTGGGGTCAGAATAGAGTTGTATATCGTTGAGATATTCCCTTTTTTGCCAATTGAAAGTAAACACATATGTTCAAAGGAGGTGGGTGGTTTCAAAGATGTAGTTTTAAGCTGAGATTTGAGAAAGCTAAGAATTTGGATGTAATGGTAATGGCACGAGGGTGGCAAACCAAGGCGTTCCTGAAATTCTCCAAAAGAGGTCAGTGCTGAATGGCCTTTAACATGGATAAATCTTGTGACACCCTGTGATTGCCATGGAGCCGCCATTTTTCGTTCGCAGCCTGGGGGAAAGGGAGGATGTCCCGAGATAGGTGTTAAAGGCGAGGGGTGTGAGGTTAGATTGTAGGTGCTGCGGAGTTTGTCCCATAATCCAAGGGTGAAATTAATCGTGGGGATTGAGTAGGCCGAGGCTGGTCTGCAGGACCTGGGGAGCCATAGAAGAGAGTCGAGGGGGACGCCCTGGTACATTGAGTTCTCAATATCGACCCATTTTCTGTTCCCTTGGAGGGAATGCCAGGACACCATATGATTAAGGTGACAGGCATTAAAATAGGCCTGGAGGTTAGGATATCCCAATCCGCCTGAGGTAGCACTTTTGGCCAGCAGTGTTCGTCTTAATCGGGATTTACGGTGTGCCCAAATAAATTTGTTGCACAATGATTGCAATGAGGTCAAAGTCACACGGGGCACCGTTATCGGAATGGTCTGAAATAGGTAAAGAATATGGGGAAGGAGATTCATTTTCAGGGCGTTAATCCGTCCAATCCATGAAATAAATAATCTGTCCCATTTATCCAGGTCTTGGGTGAGAGTTTTAATCATAGGAACATAGTTAGTCTGGTAAAGGCTGGTGTAGGATTTAGTAATAAATATGCCGAGATATTTGATAGCAGAGGGTCTCCAGATAAAAGGGAAAGAGGAGGTTAGAATCAAGTGGGTCTGGGGTGGGATATTAAATGCAAGGGCTTCAAATTTGGTGTGGTTTATTTTGTAACCAGAGAGGGAACCATATAGGAGTAGTTCTTTTTGTAGATTAGGCAGAGAAATCAAAGGGTTAGATAAAGTCAAGAGCACGTCATCCGCAAATAAAGATATTTTGTATGAGTTCTGCCCCACTGTAATCCCCCCAATGTCCGTATTAAGTCTAATACGGGCCGCAAGAGGTTCGATGCATAGAGCAAAAAGTAGGGGTGAAAGAGGGCAACCCTGACGCGTACCATTCTTCAAATTAAATCGAGGTGAGCTTAATCCATTGGTCAGGACCATAGATGAGGGGTTGGAATAGAGGGCCGCTATTGCAGTGATGAAATGACCGTGGAGGCCGAACGTAGATAAAGTAGAAAACAAAAAGGACCAGGAAATGCGATCAAATGCCTTTTCGGCGTCTAGCGCCAAGTCAATCGCTGGTGTTTTCGTCGAGTTTATTTGGTGAATCAAATTAATAGTGCGTCTGGTGTTGTCCGAGGCCTGACGGCCAGGGATAAATCCCACTTGGTCAGGATCTATTAATGATGGCAACACAGCGTTCAGGCGAGTTGCTAGTATTTTGGCAAAGAGTTTGAGATCGGTGTTTATCAAAGATATGGGTCTGTAATTTGTGCAATGCGAAGGATCTTTTCCGGGTTTCGGGATTACAATAATGCGGGACGTCGTGGAGTCAGTGTGGAAGGGCATACCCCGTAATATTTTATTAAACAGGGAGGCCATATGAGGGATGAGTTGCGGGGCAAAGGTTTTGTAATACACCATCGGATAGCCATCCGGACCGGGTGCTTTCGAAGGTTTCTGGGTTTTCAGAGCCGCTTCAATTTCCTCAGCAGAAATATCAGCATTGAGAGCAGAATTAGTTTCCTCGTCTATACGAGGGAGAGCGCATGAATCTAAATATTGTTGTGCCTGATCGGCTTGTGCTAAGGGGTCGGACGGAGGATCAAGGTTATAGAGTGTCCTATAATAGTCATAAAAGATACCATTAATTGTTTTGGGGTCATAGGTAATGTTACCTGAAGGTTGTCTAATAGTATGGATGCATTGATTAGCTTTTTTGGCACGTAATTGGTTAGCTAATAAAGTATGTGCCTTGTTACTTTTATCGTAAAATGATTGATTGGCCCATCGAAGCGAGTGCTCAATATTCTCCGCCAAGAGAGATTGTAGGTCATCACGTGCTTTTGAAAGTTCGGCTAGAGTTTTTTTAGAGCGTGTGCGTTTATGTTCTTGATCCAGTGTTGCAATATTATCCGTTAACAGGGCAATTTGGCTTTCTCGGTCTCTCTTACAGCGGGATGCAAATTGGATAATGGATCCCCTGATAACCGCCTTATGGGCTTCCCATATAGTGGCTATATTACAGACACCTTCTACAGTAACCGCGAAATAATCCCGAAGTTCTGTCTTAATTAAGTCCTGAAACTTAGGGATCTTCAATAGTGTCTCGTTTAGTCTCCATGTCGGTCTACCGTCAGGGATATCAAAAATGTCAAAAGTCGCAGTTAAAGCTGCGTGATCTGTCCAGGTAAGTGGGACTATCGAGGAAAAGCGAGCGGTGCGGGAGAGAGGTGCACAACTCAAGAACATATCAATACGAGAGTACACATCGTGCGGATTAGAGTAGAAGGTATAGTCCCTGGTGGTCGGGTTAAGGAATCGCCAGACATCGAACAAACCAGCCTCGGCCATGCCCCTGTGTAATACGGAGGAATTTGGGGTTTGACTACTACGCAAAGGGCCGGACCTGTCCATGCCCGTGAGAGTCATGTTGAAATCGCCACCAACAAGTATTTTACCTCGTCTATATGAGTAAAGTTCGTGAAAAAACTTACGAAAGAATTTGGATTGGGCAGTGTTTGGAGAGTACAGGTTAGCCAAGGTAACCTCCTCGTGTCCAATTTTACCTCTCACCATTACGTATCGGCCTTCATTGTCGTGCTTACAGTCTAGGAATTGGAAAGGGACGGACCCCCTTATTAAGATAGCCACCCCATGTTTTTTTGCTGTATGATTGGAGTACCAGACCATAGGAAATTGTTTAGATGTCAGGGAGGGATGGGAATCTGATTTTAAGTGTGTCTCCTGTAAGAAAATCACGTCACCTTTTAATGTCTTGAGAGATCTGTGGAGATGAGAGCGTTTCTGGGGAGTGTTCAGCCCTTTGACATTAATGGACAGGCATTTTAGCGGCATGTTTGAAGCTGAAGAGGGGGTAATTCGCTGGAGATCTCTAGGGTCCCGGACTCTGCTAATATGGATGAAAGAGACAACAACAACAAAAAAAGAGCAAAATAGGAGTATATAATTCTGTGTACGAACAATGTTAGTTAAGTTAAACAAACTTTCTGTGGTTACAGGGGTGTCAATATACAGGTGGACTGTAATCGGGGTCTATAAGAGGAGGGGAACAGAAGAAAGAAGAACAAAAAAGAATAAAGCAGACGTAGTATCCAGTAGGCAGGATACTCGGCTGCCAAGGTTGAGCTCTCAAAGAAGAGAAAAATGAGAGAGCTCGCTGGCGGGACACAAATACAATATAACAGACGAGGGTATTGCCCCTCTATGCATGATAATAACTTTAATCCCTAAGATTCGGGGGAGAAGGTATCAAGATAGGACACTGACGCCCCTCACCCGAAACTACTAATAAACGGGTCGGGCGGACCGCTGTGTAGCAACCTAAGATCTACTTCAGGGGCGCGATATTCCGAACTATAGAACCCGATAGTATGAGTGATCATATAACAAATAGTAACAATTTAGTGTTAACAATAAAACCAATGGTAAGATCGCTGGGCAGGTCGGCCGCCAGAGACAGCCCTCACGGCTTCGGAAAAGGATACAATCCATTAATCTATGTATACGGCAATGGCTCCCATCTGCCGACCAACCCAGCGAGACGACAACATAGTACTACGTGAGGCATAAAGGTCTGTCAGCAAGAACCCTTCTGAGAAGAGAAGTTATGCACAATTGTGTATGGATCGGAACCTAAAACAGGGCTTACATAACAGTTGAGCAAGATTGCGAACAAAATCGAGTAGATTAAACGTTATAAAAACATTAAAATTAAACGGCAGGAGCTTCTCGTCTATGAGGTAGCAGCTGGGGTCAGCTGCAACTTTCGAAGCAATTTGTCCCCATCATCAGGAGAGCGAATGGTGTAAATTTTGCCATCAATCTCCACAATGAGGCGAAAAGGGAATCCCCAGCGATATTTATAACCATTGTCACGCAGTGTGGAGGTAACAGAGCGTAAATCACGTCGCTTGGCAATGGTCACTGGTGACAGATCTTGATAAATCTGAAGCCGGGAGTCTTCAAATAAAATCGAGGTTGAATTTCTGCACGCCAGAGTGATGCTATTTTTAATCTTGAAGGACAGAAATCGGAGAATAACATCGCGGGGAGGCTCCGAGTCCTTTGGTTTAGGTCTCAAGGCGCGGTGAGCTCTCTCTATCGAGATGGTAGAATTTGAAAGTGACGGAACCAGGTGTAGAAACAAGCGTTGGAGGTATGGTTCCAATTCAGAGGCTGTGATAGATTCCGGAACATTGCGGATGCGTAAGTTGTTCCGTCTTTCGCGATTTTCGCTGTCCTCAACCTTATCCTTAAGGATTTCCAGTTCGCTGGATAGGTAGCTCATGTCCTCCCCCACTTGTTTGTGGAGATTTTGTTGGTGGTCCACCCGTGATTCTAACGCGGTTGTGCGGGAGTCCAGAGCCGCCACGTCAGATTTTAATTCCCCGATCGCTGTCTGGAGAGCTGTCGTAAATGAACTCTTAAGGTCTAGTATCATGTTCTGGAGGGACTGGATGTCCGCCTTAGTTGAGGGTGCATCCGTCTGATCCATGATGGGGGTGGGCATCGGTGAGGATGGAGATGAAGCTTCTGACGGTTTTTCCCGGCGTGAGAAGTGTTGTGAGATATCTTGAGAAGCACCTGTTTTTTTTGCTCTGGTGTTCGCTCTGCTCATAATATCTGGTGAAAGTAAAACGTCCGTTTAAGGAGTGGTAACAAGAACGGTCCACTTGGATGTTACGTGTTCAACAGTTGGTCCGGGTGAGGGGGAAGTCAGGCATCCGTGAAATCACATCATTTATAGGTCTTTGGTCCTATTAACCGCTGAAGACAGTGAGAGGGGTCCACGGGAGAGCGTCCCGATTTACAACACACTTTTCCGTGGTTGTATAAGATGTGATGTAAGAGATGTGATGTAAGAGATAAGAAATAGCAGCTGCTGGGTTGAGATTTTGCTTTGATTTCTTGTGATAATAGGGAGATTGTGTTTTCACAGCTCCAGCAGGGACAGCAGAGTGCAGGTGATATAGGATGTGCCTGGTCTGCCACAACCAAGATGGCCGCCGTCATTAATATATGGTGTAGCTTCTTATGGGCATTTATAGCGGTGCACCCAGGGGTTTATTGCGCTGTTAAATGCTCCCAGGCCCCTCAGCGGCCTCCGCCCGTCCCCCCGTCAATTACAGCGGCCAGCAGGCTTTTTGGAGCGGTGTAGCGTCTGCGTCTCGTCAGACGCCACACCCAATATGGCCGCCGCCACCGGAGCTCCGCGATTCAGTTCGGCTCCGGCCCTGCACTATCAGGAGCACACGTTACTCCTTCGTCCTCCCTGTCAGGCCTCCCCAGGCAAGGGGTAGGTGGTGTGATGATAAGGGTAAGTCTGGGGGCAGCGTTTCAGCGGCCGGGCGGTGGGCGATCCTGGGCGGGGGTATGAATAAATTTAGGCCCCGGCTTCGTCTCTCAGGGAAGGCCGCAACCCGCAAGCACAGGGCAAGCCCGTGCTCCGGCTCTGCAGCTCACTCCCTTAGTACCCTAATTAGCAGGGGCAACTGTGGGGTGGTATAGGGGAGAGACAGGTGGGGTAAAAGCCTATTTGAGGGGTTATAGGGGTTTGGATCTGCAGGAGCTCTCTCGGGACACTTCCTCTCAGTTAGGCCTCAAGCAACGCCCCCGGACTGCCTTTTTTTATAGACCAAGGATGAAAGTCTCTTGTGAGTTAAGTCTGATTATGACATCACAATTTGTAAATTAAGCTATAGTATGATTACAGAGTGTAGACTGAACAAAAAGTGCTTTCCTATGGATTGAAGTTTGTATTTTCTTAAGCTTTGCATTACAAAATGTGCTAGCATTCTCTATTTCCAAAGGGCACATTAAGCTACTTCCCCATTATGTATTTTTTTGTGCTAAAAGTTATTTATACACAACTTGGTAAAACATACTAAATTTAACACATAATGAATTACATCCTGGGATTATCTTTATCAACAATCTGTAAATGGATAATAAAGATTGTGCATTAGATTTATCAGATTGATTTTGCTTAGAATTGCATTTACTCCTTGTCTAAATTGTCTATTTTTATACTATTATTAGATGCATTTATCTTTGTTGTTGTCCTATCTAATCATTTTTTTTATTTTGCAATGTGGAAAGAAACTGGTGCATTTTTATGATACCCATGCTTCAAGTGATTCTATGGCTTAAGCTGTTCCTTGAAAAATTAAATGCTATGCAAACAAAATATGTTCTGTGCTTTGAGGTACATTTGCCAGTTTTGTGTTTGCTGCTTAAAACATCTGTGGACAGTTAGCTCAGTTGGTTAGAGTGTGGCACTCGTAATGCCAAGGTCATGGGTTTGATCCCTGTTTTGGCTACTTGCTTTTCTTGATGGACAAGAATGGAATAAGCTCATCGGTGTAGCATGAATACATGAAAACATAATAGACACATATATCACAAAATCTCTTCAAATCCATATCAGAAGCCAGCATGAGTGTCATCCTTTGGCTGATGAAGATTTTTCTCTACATGGCTCATTGACTTTTGTCTCAAATCGAGCAATATGGCATACCTAAGATTTGCAAGGGCAAATTAATCAGTTATTATATTGCTGCTCAAACATAGATGGCACTAGGTGTTACTAGAAGAAGAAGATACGTTCTCCCCTCTCATTAGTGCACACTGAAGTAAAAAAAATTAAAATGGAGAATTTCTAAACACCAGAGCACAAGTAATGGATCTCTGCATTCTTATTGCATCTTTTCTTATTTCCAAATATTTGACATACTTCTGATTTGAAAAGTTTAAAAATGAGTTTAGACAAAGGACACCACTGAAAATAATGGAATTTATATGAATTGTAAATGAAGATTTGCAATACTCATACTTTGAATGAAAATGGAGCTTTAAACAAAAGGAGAAATAATCAACATTAGGTCCCACCGAGATTTGAACTCGGATTACTGCATTCAAAGTCCAGAGTGCTAACCATTACACCATGGAACCCTCAACTGAGCAAAGACTTCCACTGAACTGAGCTCATCTTTTAAATGCAAAGAAAATAAATTCAATACTTTATATATATGATTTCAAGTTTCTAATAAGCTCAGGGATGCAATAGGTGTTATGTAGAATATTTGTCTAAAACCAATGAAAATATATAAAAAGTAACCTATTTTTAAGGAGAAGATAAATACTAGAAACCCAAATGCCTAGGACCAATTTCAGGTGGCGCATCGCCCCTTATGTTATCCTAGCATTGAATTGACAGTTTTTCTGTATTGTCATATTTGCATATCAGCCGCTTACAATTGTTTCAAGCTTTATAACAGAGGACTGCCTTTTTTTATAGACCAAGGATGAAAGTCTCTTGTGAGTTAAGTCTGATTATGACATCACAATTTGTAAATTAAGCTATAGTATGATTACAGAGTGTAGACTGAACCAAAAGTGCTTTACTATGGATTGAAGTTTGTATTTTCTTAAGCTTTGCATTCCAAAATGTGCTAGCATTCTCTGTTTCCAAAGGGCATGTTAAGCTAATTCCCCATTATATATTTTTTGTGTTAAAAGTTATTTATACACAACTTGGTAAAACATACTAAATTTAACACATAATGAATTACATCCTGGGATTATCTTTATCAACAATCTGTAAATGGATAAGAAAGATTGTGCATTAGATTTATCAGATTGATTTTGCTTAGAATTGCATTTACTCCTTGTCTAAATTGTCTATTTTTATACTATTATTAGATGCATTAATCTTTGTTGTTGTCCTATCTAATCATTTTTTTTATTTTGCAATGTGGAAAGAAACTGGTGCATTTTTATGATACCCATGCTTCAAGTGACTCTATGGCTTAAGCTGTTTCTTGAAAAATTAAATGCTATGCAAACAAAATATGTTCTGTGCTTTGAGGTACATTTGCCAGTTTTGTGTTTGCTTCTAGTAACATCTGTGGCCAAGTTAGCTCAGTTGGTTAGAGCGTGGCGCTCGTAATCCCACGGTCATGGGTTCGATCCCTGTATTGGCTACTTGCTTTACTTGATGGACAAGAATGGAATAAGCTCATCGGTGTAGCATGAATACTTGAAAACATAATAGACACATATATCACAAAATCTCTTCAAATCCATATCAGAAGCCAGCATGAGTGTCATCCTTTGGCTGATGAAGATTTTTCTCTACATGGCTCATTGACTTTTGTCTCGAATCGAGCAATATGGCATACCTAAGATTTGCAAGGGCAAATTAATCAGTTATTATATTGCTGCTCAAACATAGAGGGCACTAGGTGTTACTAGAAGAAGAAGATACGTTCTCCCCTCCCATTAGTGCACACTGAAGTAAAAAAAATTAAAATGGAGAATTTCTAAACACCAGAGCACAAGTAATGGATCTCTGCATTCTTATTGCATCTTTTCTTATTTCTAAATATTTGACATACTTCTGATTTGAAAAGTTTAAAAATGAGTTTAGACAAAGGACACCACTGAAAATGATGGAATTTATATGAATTGTAAATGAAGATTTGCAATACTCATACTTTGAATGAAAATGGAGCTTTAAACAAAAGGAGAAATAATCAACATTAGGTCCCACCGAGATTTGACCTCGGATTACTGGATTCAAAGTCCAGAGTGCTAACCATTACACCATGGTACCCTCAACTGAGCAAAGACTTCCACTGAACTGAGCTCATCTTTTAAATGCAAAGAAAAGAAATTCAATACTTTATATATATGATTTCAAGTTTCTAATAAGCTCAGGGATGCAATAGGTGTTATGTAGAATATTTGTCTAAAACCAATGATAATATATAAAAAGTAACCTATTTTTAAGGAGAAGATAAATACTAGAAACCCAAATGCCTAGGACCAATTTCAGTTGGAGCATCACCCCTTATGTTATCCTAGCATTGAATTGACAGTTTTTCTGTATTGTCATATTTGCCTATCATCCACTTACAATTGTTTCAAGCTTTATAACAGAGGACTGCCTTTTTTATAGACCAAGGATGAAAGTCTCTTGTGAGTTAAGTCTGATTATGACATCACAATTTGTAAATTAAGCTATAGTATGATTACAGAGTGTAGACTGAACAAAAAGTTCTTTCCTATGGATTGAAGTTTGTATTTTCTTAAGCTTTGCATTCCAAAATGTGCTAGCATTCTCTATTTCCAAAGGGCATGTTAAGCTAATTCCCCATTATATATTTTTTGTGTTAAAAGTTATTTATACACAACCTGGTAAAACATACTAAATTTAACACATAATGAATTACATCCTGGGATTATCTTTATCAACAATCTGTAAATGGATAAGAAAGATTGTGCATTAGATTTATCAGATTGATTTTGCTTAGAATTGCATTTACTCCTTGTCTAAATTGTCTATTTTTATACTATTATTAGATGCATTAATCTTTGTTGTTGTCCTATCTAATCATTTTTTTAATTTTGCAATGTGGAAAGAAACTGGTGCATTTTTATGATACCCATGCTTCAAGTGACTCTATGGCTTAAGCTGTTCCTTGAAAAATTAAATGCTATGCAAACAAAATATGTTCTGTGCTTTGAGGTACATTTGCCAGTTTTGTGTTTGCTTCTAGTAACATCTGTGGCCAGTTAGCTCAGTTGGTTAGAGCGTGGAGTTCGTAATGCCAAGGTCATGGGTTCGATCCCTGTTTTGGCTACTTGCTTTTCTTGATGGACAAGAATGGAATAAGCTCATCGGTGTAGCATGAATACATGAAAACATAATAGACACATATATCACAAAATCTCTTCAAATCCATATCAGAAGCCAGCATGAGTGTCATCCTTTGGCTGATGAAGATTTTTCTCTACATGGCTCATTGACTTTTGTCTCAAATCGAGCAATATGGCATACCTAAGATTTGCAAGGGCAAATTAATCAGTTATTATATTGCTGCTCAAACATAGAGGGCACTAGGTGTTACTAGAAGAAGAAGATACGTTCTCCCCTCCCATTAGTGCACACTGAAGAAAAAATAAATAAAATGGAGAATTTATAAACACCAAAGCACAAGTAATGGATCTCAGCATTCTTATTGCATCTTTTCTTATTTCCAAATATTTGACATACTTCTGATTTGAAAAGTTTAAAAATGAGTTTAGACAAAGGACACCACTGAAAATGATGGAATTTATATGTTTTGTAAATGAAGATTTGCAACAATCATACTTTGAATGAAAATGGAGCTTTAAACAAAAGAAGAAATAATCAACATTAGGTCCCACCGAGATTTGACCTCGGATTACTGGATTCAAAGTCCAGAGTGCTAACCATTACACCATGGTACCCTCAACTGAGCAAAGACTTCCACTGAACTGAGCTCATCTTTTAAATGCAAAGAAAAGAAATTCAATACTTTATATATATGATTTCAAGTTTCTAATAAGCTCAGGGATGCAATAGGTGCTATGTAGAATATTTGTCTAAAACCAATGATAATATATAAAAAGTAACCTATTTTTAAGGAGAAGATAAATACTAGAAACCCAAATGCCTAGGACCAATTTCAGTTGGAGCATCACCCCTTATGTTATCCTAGCATTGAATTGACAGTTTTTCTGTGTTGTCATATTTGCATATCAGCCGCTTACAATTATTTCAAGCTTTATAACAGAGGACTGCCTTTTTTTATAGACCAAGGATGAAAGTCTCTTGTGAGTTAAGTCTGATTATGACATCACAATTTGTAAATTAAGCTATAGTATGATTACAGAGTGTAGACTGAACAAAAAGTGCTTTACTATGGATTGAAGTTTGTATTTTCTTAAGCTTTGCATTCCAAAATGTGCTAGCATTCTCTATTTCCAAAGGGCATGTTAAGCTAATTCCCCATTATATATTTTTTGTGTTAAAAGTTATTTATACACAACTTGGTAAAACATACTAAATTTAACACATAATGAATTACATCCTGGGATTATCTTTATCAACAATCTGTAAATGGATAATAAAGATTGTGCATTAGATTTATCAGATTGATTTTGCTTAGAATTGCATTTACTCCTTGTCTAAATTGTCTATTTTTATACTATTATTAGATGCATTAATCTTTGTTGTTGTCTTATCTAATCATTTTTTTTATTTTGCAATGTGGAAAGAAACTGGTGCATTTTTATGATACCCATGCTTCAAGTGACTCTATGGCTTAAGCTGTTCCTTGAAAAATTAAATGCTATGCAAACAAAATATGTTCTGTGCTTTGAGGTACATTTGCCAGTTTTGTGTTTGCTTCTAGTAACATCTGTGGCCAGTTAGCTCAATTGGTTAGAGCGTGGAGTTCGTAATGCCAAGGTCATGGGTTCGATCCCTGTTTTGGCTACTTGCTTTTCTTGATGGACAAGAATGGAATAAGCTCATCGGTGTAGCATGAATACATGAAAACATAATAGACACATATATCACAAAATCTCTTCAAATCCATATCAGAAGCCAGCATGAGTGTCATCCTTTGGCTGATGAAGATTTTTCTCTACATGGCTCATTGACTTTTGTCTCAAATCGAGCAATATGGCATACCTAAGATTTGCAAGGGCAAATTAATCAGTTATTATATTGCTGCTCAAACATAGAGGGCACTAGGTGTTACTAGAAGAAGAAGATACGTTCTCCCCTCTCATTAGTGCACACTGAAGTAAAAAAAATTAAAATGGAGAATTTCTAAACACCAGAGCACAAGTAATGGATCTCTGCATTCTTATTGCATCTTTTCTTATTTCCAAATATTTGACATACTTCTGATTTGAAAAGTTTAAAAATGAGTTTAGACAAAGGACACCACTGAAAATGATGGAATTTATATGTTTTGTAAATGAAGATTTGCAACAATCATACTTTGAATGAAAATGGAGCTTTAAACAAAAGAAGAAATAATCAACATCAGGTCCCACCGAGATTTGAACTCGGATTACTGGATTCAAAGTCCAAAGTGCTAACCATTACACCATGGAACCCTCAACTGAGCAAAGACTTCCACTGAACTGAGCTCATCTTTTAAATGCAAAGAAAAGAAATTCAATACTTTATATATATGATTTCAAGTTTCTAATAAGCTCAGGGATGCAATAGGTGTTATGTAGAATATTTGTCTAAAACCAATGATAATATATAAAAAGTAACCTATTTTTAAGGAGAAGATAAATACTAGAAACCCAAATGCCTAGGACCAATTTCAGTTGGAGCATCACCCCTTATGTTATCCTAGCATTGAATTGACAGTTTTTCTGTATTGTCATATTTGCCTATCATCCACTTACAATTGTTTCAAGCTTTATAACAGAGGACTGCCTTTTTTATAGACCAAGGATGAAAGTCTCTTGTGAGTTAAGTCTGATTATGACATCACAATTTGTAAATTAAGCTATAGTATGATTACAGAGTGTAGACTGAACAAAAAGTGCTTTCCTATGGATTGAAGTTTGTATTTTCTTAAGCTTTGCATTCCAAAATGTGCTAGCATTCTCTATTTCCAAAGGGCACATTAAGCTACTTCCCCATTATATATTTTTTGTGTTAAAAGTTATTTATACACAACTTGGTAAAACATACTAAATTTAACACATAATGAATTACATCCTGGGATTATCTTTATCAACAATCTGTAAATGGATAAGAAAGATTGTGCATTAGATTTATCAGATTGATTTTGCTTAGAATTGCATTTACTCCTTGTCTAAATTGTCTATTTTTATACTATTATTAGATGCATTAATCTTTGTTGTTGTCCTATCTAATCATTTTTTTTTATTTTGCAATGTGGAAAGAAACTGGTGCATTTTTATGATACCCATGCTTCAAGTGACTCTATGGCTTAAGCTGTTCCTTGAAAAATTAAATGCTATGCAAACAAAATATGTTCTGTGCTTTGAGGTATATTTGCCAGTTTTGTGTTTGCTTCTTAAAACATCTGTGTACAGTTAGCTCAGTTGGTTAGAGCGTGGAGTTCGTAATGCCAGGGTCATGGGTTCGATCCCTGTTTTGGCTACTTGCTTTTGTTGATGGATAAGAATGGAATAAGCTCATCGGTGTAGCATGAATACTTGAAAATATAATATACACACATATCACAAAATCTCATCAAATCTATATCAGAAGCCAGCATGAGTGTCATCCTTTGGCTGATGAAGATTTTTCTCTACATGGCTCATTGACTTTTGTCTCAAATCGAGCAATATGGCATACCTAAGATTTGCAAGGGCAAATTAATCAGTTATTATATTGATGCTCAAACATAGAGGGCACTAGGTGTTACTAGAAGAAGAAGATACGTTCTCCCCTCCCATTAGTGCACACTGAAGAAAAAATAAATAAAATGGAGAATTTATAAACACCAGAGCACAAGTAATGGATCTCTGCATTCTTATTGCATCTTTTCTTATTTCCAAATATTTGACATACTTCTGATTTGAAAAGTTTAAAAATGAGTTTAGACAAAGGACACCACTGTAAATGATGGAATTTATATGTTTTGTAAATGAAGATTTGCAACAATCATACTTTGAATGAAAATGGAGCTTTAAACAAAAGAAAAAATAATCAACATTAGGTCCCACCGAGATTTGAACTCGAATTACTGGATTTAAAGTCCAAAGTGCTAACCACTACACCATGGAACCCTCAACTGAGCAAAGACTTCTACTGAAATGAGCTCATCTTTTAAATACAAAGAAAAGAAATTCAATACTTTATATATATGATTTCAAGTTTCTAATAAGCTCAGGGATGCAATAGGTGTTATGTAGAATATTTGTCTAAAACCAATGATAATATATAAATGTAACCTATTTTTAAGGAGAAGATAAATACTAGAAACCCAAATGCCTAGGACCAATTTCAGTTGGAGCATCACCCCTTATGTTATCCTAGCATTGAATTGACAGTTTTTCTGTATTGTCATATTTGCATATCAGCCGCTTACAATTGTTTCAAGCTTTATAACAGAGGACTGCCTTTTTTTATAGACCTAGGATGAAAGTCTCTTGTGAGTTAAGTCTGATTATGACATCACAATTTGTAAATTAAGCTATAGTATGATTACAGAGTGTAGACTGAACAAAAAGTGCTTTCCTATGGATTGAAGTTTGTATTTTCTTAAGCTTTGCATTCCAAAATGTGCTAGCATTCTCTATTTCCAAAGGGCATGTTAAGCTAATTCCCCATTATATATTTTTTGTGTTAAAAGTTATTTATACACAACTTGGTAAAACATACTAAATTTAACACATAATGAATTACATCCTGGGATTATCTTTATCAACAATCTGTAAATGGATAAGAAAGATTGTGCATTAGATTTATCAGATTGATTTTGCTTAGAATTGCATTTACTCCTTGTCTAAATTGTCTATTTTTATACTATTATTAGATGCATTAATCTTTGTTGTTGTCCTATCTAATCATTTTTTTATTTTGCAATGTGGAAAGAAACTGGTGCATTTTTATGATACCCATGCTTCAAGTGACTCTATGGCTTAAGCTGTTCCTTGAAAAATTAAATGCTATGCAAACAAAATATAATCTGTGCTTTGAGGTACATTTGCCAGTTTTGTGTTTGCTTCTTAAAACATCTGTGGACAGTTAGCTCAGTTGGTTAGAGCGTGGAGTTCGTAATGCCAAGGTCATGGGTTCGATCCCTGTTTTGGCTACTTGCTTTTCTTGATGGATAAGAAAGGAATAAGCTCATCGGTGTAGCATGAATACTTGAAAATATAATAGACACATATATCACAAAATCTCATCAAATCCATATCAGAAGCCAGCATGAGTGTCATCCTTTGGCTGATGAAGATTTTTCTCTACATGGCTCATTGACTTTTGTCTCAAATCGAGCAATATGGCATACCTAAGATTTGCAAGGGCAAATTAATCAGTTATTATATTGCTGCTCAAAGATAGAGGGCACTAGGTGTTACTAGAAGAAGAAGATACGTTCTCCCCTCTCATTAGTGCACACTGAAGTAAAAAAAATTAAAATGGAGAATTTCTAAACACCAGAGCACAAGTAATGGATCTCTGCATTCTTATTGCATCTTTTCTTATTTCCAAATATTTGACATACTTCTGATTTGAAAAGTTTAAAAATGAGTTTAGACAAAGGACACCACTGAAAATGATGGAATTTATATGAATTGTAAATGAAGATTTGCAACAATCATACTTTGAATGAAAATGGAGCTTTAAACAAAAGGAGAAATAATCAACATTAGTTCCCACCGAGATTTGAACTCGGATTACTGGATTCAAAGTCCAGAGGGTTAACCATTACACCATGGAACCCTCAACGGAGCAAAGACTTCCACTGAACTGAGCTCATCTTTTAAATGCAAAGAAAAGAAATTCAATACTTTATATATATGATTTCAAGTTTCTAATAAGCTCAGGGATGCAATAGGTGTTATGTAGAATATTTGTCTAAAACCAATGATAATATATAAAAAGTAACCTATTTTTAAGGAGAAGATAAATACTAGAAACCCAAATGCCTAGGACCAATTTCAGTTGGAGCATCACCCCTTATGTTATCCTAGCATTGAATTGACAGTTTTTCTGTATTGTCATATTTGCATATCAGCCGCTTACAATTGTTTCAAGCTTTATAACAGAGGACTGCCTTTTTTTATAGACCAAGGATGAAAGTCTCTTGTGAGTTAAGTCTGATTATGACATCACAATTTGTAAATTAAGCTATAGTATGATTACAGAGTGTAGACTGAACAAAAAGTGCTTTCCTATGGATTGAAGTTTGTATTTTCTTAAGCTTTGCATTCCAAAATGTGCTAGCATTCTCTATTTCCAAAGGGCACATTAAGCTACTTCCCCATTATATATTTTTTTGTGTTAAAAGTTATTTATACACAACTTGGTAAAACATACTAAATTTAACACATAATGAATTACATCCTGGGTTTATCTTTATCAACAATCTGTAAATGGATAAGAAAGATTGTGCATTAGATTTATCAGATTGATTTTGCTTAGAATTGTATTTACTCCTTGTCTAAATTGTCTATTTTTATACTATTATTAGATGCATTAATCTTTGTTGTTGTCCCATCTAATCATTTTTTTATTTTGCAATGTGGAAAGAAACTGGAGCATTTTTATGATACCCATGCTTCAAGTGACTATGGCTTAAGCTGTTTCTTGAAATGCTATGCAAACAAAATATGTTCTGTGCTTTGAGGTACATTTGCCAGTTTTGTGTTTGCGTCTAGTAACATCTGTGGCCAGTTAGCTCAGTTGGTTAGAGCGTGGCGCTCGTAATCCCACGGTCATGGGTTCGATCCCTGTATTGGCTACTTGCTTTTCTTGATGGACAAGAATGGAAAAAGCTCATCGGTGTAGCATGAATACTTAAAAACATAATAGACACATATATCACAAAATCTCTTCAAATCCATATCAGAAGCCAGCATGAGTGTCATCCTTTGGCTGATGAAGATTTTTCTCTACATGGCTCATTGACTTTTGTCTCAAATCGAGCAATATGGCATACCTAAGATTTGCAAGGGCAAATTAATCAGTTATTATATTGCTGCTCAAACATAGAGGGCACTAGGTGTTACTAGAAGAAGACGATACGTTCTCCCCTCCCATTAGTGCACACTGAAGAAAAAATAAATAAAATGGAGAATTTATAAACACCAGAGCACAAGTAATGGATCTCTGCATTCTTATTGCATCTTTTCTTATTTCCAAATATTTGACATACTTCTGATTTGAAAAGTTTAAAAATGAGTTTAGACAAAGGACACCACTGAAAATGATGGAATTTATATGAATTGTAAATGAAGATTTGCAACAATCATACTTTGAATGAAAATGGAGCTTTAAACAAAAGGAGAAATAATCAACATTAGTTCCCACCGAGATTTGAACTCGGATTACTGGATTCAAAGTCCAAAGGGTTAACCATTACACCATGGAACCCTCAACGGAGCAAAGACTTCCACTGAACTGAGCTCATCTTTTAAATGCAAAGAAAAGAAATTCAATACTTTATATATATGATTTCAAGTTTCTAATAAGCTCAGGGATGCAATAGGTGTTATGTAGAATATTTGTCTAAAACCAATGATAATATATAAAAAGTAACCTATTTTTAAGGAGAAGATAAATACTAGAAACCCAAATGCCTAGGACCAATTTCAGTTGGAGCATCACCCCTTATGTTATCCTAGCATTGAATTGACAGTTTTTCTGTATTGTCATATTTGCATATCAGCCGCTTACAATTGTTTCAAGCTTTATAACAGAGGACTGCCTTTTTTTATAGACCAAGGATGAAAGTCTCTTGTGAGTTAAGTCTGATTATGACATCACAATTTGTAAATTAAGCTATAGTATGATTACAGAGTGTAGACTGAACAAAAAGTGCTTTCCTATGGATTGAAGTTTGTATTTTCTTAAGCTTTGCATTCCAAAATGTGCTAGCATTCTCTATTTCCAAAGGGCACATTAAGCTACTTCCCCATTATATATTTTTTTGTGTTAAAAGTTATTTATACACAACTTGGTAAAACATACTAAATTTAACACATAATGAATTACATCCTGGGTTTATCTTTATCAACAATCTGTAAATGGATAAGAAAGATTGTGCATTAGATTTATCAGATTGATTTTGCTTAGAATTGCATTTACTCCTTGTCTAAATTGTTTATTTTTATACTATTATTAGATGCATTAATCTTTGTTGTTGTCCTATCTAATCATTTTTTTTATCTTGCAATGTGGAAAGAAACTGGTGCATTTTTATGATAGCCATGCTTCAAGTGACTCTATGGCTTAAGCTGTTCCTTGAAAAATTAAATGCTATGCAAACAAAATATGTTCTGTGCTTTGAGGTACTTTTGCCAGTTTTGTGTTTGCTTCTTAAAACATCTGTGGACAGTTAGCTCAGTTGGTTTGAGTGTGGCACTCGTAATGCCAAGGTCATGGATTCGATCCCTGTTTTGGCTACTTGCTTTTCTTGATGGACAAGAATGGAATAAGCTCATCGGTGAAGCATGAATACTTGAAAATATAATAGACACATATATCAGAAAATCTCTTCAAATCCATATCAGAAGCCAGCATGAGTGTCATCCTTTGGCTGATGAAGATTTTTCTCTACATGGCTCATTGACTTTTGTCTCAAATCGAGCAATATGGCATACCTAAGATTTGCAATGGCAAATTAATCAGTTATTATATTGCTGCTCAAACATAGAGGGCACTAGGTGTTACTAGAAGAAGAAGATACGTTCTCCCCTCTCATTAGTGCACACTGAAGTAAAAAAAATTAAAATGGAGAATTTCTAAACACCAGAGCACAAGTAATGGATCTCTGCATTCTTATTGCATCTTTTCTTATTTCCAAATATTTGACATACTTCTGATTTGAAAAGTTTAAAAATGAGTTTAGACAAAGGACACCACTGAAAATGATGGAATTTATATGAATTGAAAATGAAGATTTGCAATACTCATACTTTGAATGAAAATGGAGCTTTAAACAAAAGGAGAAATAATCAACATTAGGTCCCACTGAGATTTGAACTCAGATTACTGGATTCAAAGTCCAGAGTGCTAACCATTACACCATGGAACCCTCAACTGAGCAAAGACTTCCACTGAACTGAGCTCATCTTTTAAATGCAAAGAAAAGAAATTCAATACTTTATATATATGATTTCAAGTTTCTAATAAGCTCAGGGATGCAATAGGTGTTATGTAGAATATTTGTCTAAAACCAATGATAATATATAAAAAGTAACCTATTTTTAAGGAGAAGATAAATACTAGAAACCCAAATGCCTAGGACCAATTTCAGTTGGAGCATCACCCCTTATGTTATCCTAGCATTGAATTGACAGTTTTTCTGTATTGTCATATTTGCCTATCATCCACTTACAATTGTTTCAAGCTTTATAACAGAGGACTGCCTTTTTTATAGACCAAGGATGAAAGTCTCTTGTGAGTTAAGTCTGATTATGACATCACAATTTGTAAATTAAGCTATAGTATAATTACAGAGTGTAGACTGAACAAAAAGTGCTTTCCTATGGATTGAAGTTTGTAATTTCTTAAGCTTTGCATTCCAAAATGTGCTAGCATTCTCTATTTCCAAAGGGCACATTAAGCTACTTCCCCATTATATATTTTTTGTGTTAAAAGTTATTTATACACAACTTGGTAAAACATACTAAATTTAACACATAATGAATTACATCCTGGGATTATCTTTATCAACAATCTGTAAATGGATAAGAAAGATTGTGCATTAGATTTATCAGATTGATTTTGCTTAGAATTGCATTTACTCCTTGTCTAAATTGTCTATTTTTATACTATTATTAGATGCATTCATCTTTGTTGTTGTCCTATCTAATCATTTTTTTTATTTTGCAATGTGGAAAGAAACTGGTGCATTTTTACGATACCCATGCTTCAAGTGACTCTATGGCTTAAGCTGTTCCTTGAAAAATTAAATGCTATGCAAACAAAATATGTTCTGTGCTTTGAGGTACATTTGCCAGTTTTGTGTTTGCTTCTAGTAACATCTGTGTCCAGTTAGATGAGTTGGTTAGAATATGGCGCTTGTAATGCCAAGGTCATGGGTTCGATCCCTGTTTTGGCTACTTGCTTTTCTTGATGGACAAGAATGGAATAAGCTCATCGGTGTAGCATGAATGCATGAAAACATAATAGACACATATATCACAAAATCTCTTCAAATCCATATCAGAAGCCAGCATGAGTGTCATCCTTTGGCTGATGAAGATTTTTCTCTACATGGCTCATTGACTTTTGTCTCAAATCGAGCAATATGGCATACCTAAGATTTGCAAGGGCAAATTAATCAGTCATTATATTGCTGCTCAAACATAGAGGGCACTAGGTGTTACTAGAAGAAGAAGATACGTTCTCCCCTCTCATTAGTGCACACTGAAGTAAAAAAAATTCAAATTGAGAATTTCTAAACACCAGAGCACAAGTAATGGATCTCTGCATTCTTATTGCATCTTTTCTTATTTCCAAATATTTGACATACTTCTGATTTGAAAAGTTTAAAAATGAGTTTAGACAAAGGACACCACTGAAAATGATGGAATTTATATGAATTGTAAATGAAGATTTGCAATACTCATACTTTGAATGAAAATGGAGCTTTAAACTAAAGGAGAAATAATCAACATTAGGTCCCACCGAGATTTGAACTCGGATTACTGGATTCAAAGTCCAGAGTGCTAACCATTACACCATGGAACCCTCAACTGAGCAAAGACTTCTACTGAACTGAGCTCATCTTTTAAATGCAAAGAAAAGAAATTCAATACTTTATATATATATATATGATTTCAAGTTTCTAATAAGCTCAGGGATGCAATAGGTGTTATGTAGAATATTTGTCTAAAACCAATGATAATATATAAAAAGTAACCCATTTTTAAGGAGAAGATAAATACTAGAAACCCAAATGCCTAGGACCAATTTCAGTTGGAGCATCACCCCTTATGTTATCCTAGCATTGAATTGACAGTTTTTCTGTATTGTCATATTTGCATATCAGCCGCTTACAATTGTTTCAAGCTTTATAACAGAGGACTGCCTTTTTTTATAGAGCAAGGATGAAAGTCTCTTGTGAGTTAAGTCTGATTATGACATCACAATTTGTAAATTAAGCTATAGTATGATTACAGAGTGTAGACTGAACAAAAAGTGCTTTCCTATGGATTGAAGTTTGTATTTTCTTAAGCTTTGCATTCCAAAATGTGCTAGCATTCTCTATTTCCAAAGGGCACATTAAGCTACTTCCCCATTATATTTTTTTTTGTGTTAAAAGTTATTTATATACAACTTGGTAAAACATACTAAATTTAACACATAATGAATTACATCCTGGGTTTATCTTTATCAACAATCTGTAAATGGATAAGAAAGATTGTGCATTAGATTTATCAGATTGATTTTGCTTAGAATTGCATTTACTCCTTGTCTAAATTGTTTATTTTTATACTATTATTAGATGCATTAATCTTTGTTGTTGTCCTATCTAATCATTTTTTTTATTTTGCAATGTGGAAAGAAACTGGTGCATTTTTATGATACCCATGCTTCAAGTGACTCTATGGCTTAAGCTGTTCCTTGAAAAATTAAATGCTATGCAAACAAAATATGTTCTGTGCTTTGAGGTACATTTGCCAGTTTTGTGTTTGCTTCTAGGAACATATGTGGACAGTTAGCTCAGTTGGTTAGAGCGTGGCGTACGTAATGCCAAGGTCATGGGTTCGATCCCTGTTTTGGCTACTTGCTTTTCTTGATGGACAAGAATGGAATAAGCTCATCGGATTAGCATGAATACTTGAAAATATAATAGACACATATATCACAAAATCTCTTCAAATCCATATCAGAAGCCAGCATGAGTGTCATCCTTTGGCTGATGAAGATTTTTCTCTACATGGCTCATTGACTTTTGTCTCAAATCGAGCAATATGGCATACCTAAGATTTGCAAGGGCAAATTAATCAGTTATTATATTGCTGCTCAAACATAGAGGGCACTAGGTGTTACTAGAAGAAGAAGATACGTTCTCCCCTCTCATTAGTGCACACTGAAGTAAAAAAAAAAATGGAGAATTTCTAAACACCAGAGCACAAGTAATGAATCTCTGCATTCTTATTGCATCTTTTCTTATTTCCAAATATTTGACATACTTCTGATTTGAAAAGTTTAAAAATGAGTTTAGACAAAGGACACCACTGAAAATGATGGAATTTATATGAATTGTAAATGAAGATTTGCAATACTCATACTTTGAATGAAAATGGAGCTTTAAACAAAAGGAGAAATAATCAACATTAGGTCCCACCGAAACTTGAACTCGGATTACTGGATTCAAAGTCCAGAGTGCTAACCATTACACCATGGAACCCTCAAATGAGCAAAGATTTCCACTGATCTGAGCTCATCTTTTAAATGCAAAGAAAAGAAATTCAATACTTTATATATATGATTTCAAGTTTCTAATAAGCTCAGGGATGCAATAGGTGTTATGTAGAATATTTGTCTAAAACCAATGATAATATATAAAAAGTAACCTATTTTTAAGGAGAAGATAAATACTAGAAACCCAAATGCCTAGGACCAATTTCAGTTGGAGCATCACCCCTTATGTTATCCTAGCATTGAATTGACAGTTTTTCTGTATTGTCATATTTGCCTATCATCCACTTACAATTGTTTCAAACTTTTTAACAGAGGACTGCCTTTTTTTATAGACCAAGGATGAAAGTCTCTTGTGAGTTAAGTCTGATTATGACATCACAATTTGTAAATTAAGCTATAGTATGATTACAGAGTGTAGACTGAACAAAAAGTGCTTTCCTATGGATTGAAGTTTGTATTTTCTTAAGCTTTGCATTCCAAAATGTGCTAGCATTCTCTATTTCCAAAGGGCACATTAATCTACTTCCCCATTATATATTTTTTTGTGTTAAAAGTTATTTATATACAACTTGGTAAAACATACTAAATTTAACACATAATGAATTACATCCTGGGTTTATCTTTATCAACAATCTGTAAATGGATAAGAAAGATTGTGCATTAGATTTATCAGATTGATTTTGCTTAGAATTGCATTTACTCCTTGTCTAAATTGTTTATTTTTATACTATTATTAGATGCATTAATCTTTGTTGTTGTCCTATCTAATCATTTTTTTTATTTTGCAATGTGGAAAGAAACTGGTGCATTTTTATGATACCCATGCTTCAAGTGACTCTATGGCTTAAGCTGTTCCTTGAAAAATTAAATGCTTTGCAAACAAAATATGTTCTGTGATTTGAGGTACATTTGCCAGTTTTGTGTTTGCTTCTAGTAACATCTGTGGCCAGTTAGCTCAGTTGGTTAGAGCGTGGTGCTCGTAATGCCAAGGTCATGGGTTTGATCCCTGTTTTGGCTACTTGCTTTTCTTGATGGACAAGAATGGAATAAGCTCATCGGTGTAGCATGAATACATGAAAACATAATAGACACATATATCACAAAATCTCTTCAAATCCATATCAGAAGCCAGCATGAGTGTCATCCTTTGGCTGATGAAGATTTTTCTCTACATGGCTCATTGACTTTTGTCTCAAATCGAGCAATATGGCATACCTAAGATTTGCAAGGGCAAATTAATCAGTTATTATATTGCTGCTCAAACATAGAGGGCACTAGGTGTTACTAGAAGAAGAAGATACGTTCTCCCCTCTCATTAGTGCACACTGAAGTAAAAAAAATTAAAATGGAGAATTTCTAAACACCAGAGCACAAGTAATGGATCTCTGCATTCTTATTGCATCTTTTCTTATTTCCAAATATTTTACATACTTCTGATTTGAAAAGTTTAAAAATGAGTTTAGACAAAGGACACCACTGAAAATGATGGAATTTATATGAATTGTAAATGAAGATTTGCAATACTCACACTTTGAATGAAAATGGAGCGTTAAAGTAAAGGAGAAATAATCAACATTAGGTCCCACCGAGATTTGAACTCGGATTACTGGATTCAAAGTACAGAGTGCTAAACATTACACCATGGAACCCTCAACTGAGCAAAGACTTCTACTGAACTGAGCTCATCTTTTAAATGCAAAGAAAAGAAATTCAATACTTTATATATATGATTTCAAGTTTCTAATAAGCTCAGGGATGCAATAGGTGTTATGTAGAATATTTGTCTAAAACCAATGATAATATATAAAAAGTAACCTATTTTTAAGGAGAAGATAAATACTAGAAACCCAAATGCCTAGGACCAATTTCAGTTGGAGCATCACCCCTTATGTTATCCTAGCATTGAATTGACAGTTTTTCTGTATTGTCATATTTGCATATCAGCCGCTTACAATTGTTTCAAGCTTTATAACAGAGGACTGCCTTTTTTTATAGACCAAGGATGAAAGTCTCTTGTGAGTTAAGTCTGATTATGACATCAGAATTTGTAAATTAAGCTATAGTATGATTACAGAGTGTAGACTGAACAAAAAGTGCTTTCCTATGGATTGAAGTTTGTATTTTCTTAAGCTTTGCATTCCAAAATGTGCTAGCATTCTCTATTTCCTAAAGGGCATGTTAAGCTAATTCCCCATTATATATTTTTTGTGTTAAAAGTTATTTACACACCATGGTAAAACATACTAAATTTAACACATAATGAATTACATCCTGGGATTATCTTTATCAACAATCTGTAAATGGATAATAAAGATTGTGCATTAGATTTATCAGATTGATTTTGCTTAGAATTGCATTTACTCCTTGTCTAAATTGTCTATTTTCATACTATTATTAGATGCATTAATCTTTGTTGTTGTCCTATCTAATAATTTTTTTTATTTTGCAATGTGGAAAGAAACTGGTGCATTTTTATGATACCCATGCTTCAAGTGACTCTATGGCTTAAGCTGTTCCTTGAAAAAATAAATGCTATGCAAACAAAATATGTTCTGTGCTTTGAGGTACATTTGCCAGTTTTGTGTTTGCTTCTAGTAACATCTGTGGCCAGTTAGCTCAGTTGGTTAGAGCGTGGTGCTCGTAATGCCAAGGTCATGGGTTTGATCCCTGTTTTGGCTACTTGCTTTTCTTGATGGACAAGAATGGAATAAGCTCATCGGTGTAGCATGAATACATGAAAACATAATAGACACATATATCAGAAAATCTCTTCAAATCCATATCAGAAGCCAGCATGAGTGTCATCCTTTGGCTGATGAAGATTTTTCTCTACATGGCTCATTGACTTTTGTCTCAAATCGAGCAATATGGCATACCTAAGATTTGCAAGGGCAAATTAATCAGTTATTATATTACTGCTCAAACATAGAGGGCACTAGGTGTTACTAGAAGAAGAAGATACGTTCTCCCCTCTCATTAGTGCACACTGAAGTAAAAAAAATTAAAATGGAGAATTTCTAAACACCAGAGCACAAGTAATGGATCTCTGCATTCTTATTGCATCTTTTCTTATTTCCAAATATTTGACATACTTCTGATTTGAAAAGTTTAAAAATGAGTTTAGACAAAGGACACCACTGAAAATGATGGAATTTATATGAATTGTAAATGAAGATTTGCAATACTCATACTTTGAATGAAAATGGAGCTTTAAACAAAAGGAGAAATAATCAACATTAGGTCCCACCGAGATTTGAACTCGGATTATTGGATTCAAAGTCCAGAGTGCTAACCATTACACCATGGAACCCTCAACTGAGCAAAGACTTCCACTGAACTGAGCTCATCTTTTAAATGCAAAGAAAAGAAATTCAATACTTTATATATATGATTTCAAGTTTCTAATAAGCTCAGGGATGCAATAGGTGTTATGTAGAATATTTGTCTAAAACCAATGATAATATATAAAAAGTAACCTATTATTAAGGAGAAGATAAATACTAGAAACCCAAATGCCTAGGACCAATTTCAGTTGGAGCATCACCCCTTATGTTATCCTAGCATTGAATTGACAGTTTTTCTGTATTGTCATATTTGCATATCAGCCGCTTACAATTGTTTCAAGCTTTATAACAGAGGACTGCCTTTTTTATAGACCAAGGATGAAAGTCTCTTGTGAGTTAAGTCTGATTATGACATCACAATTTGTAAATTAAGCTATAGTATGATTACAGAGTGTAGACTGAACAAAAAGTGCTTTCCTATGGATTGAAG
The DNA here is from genome assembly GCF_028390025.1 of Pseudophryne corroboree. Lineage (NCBI taxonomy): Eukaryota > Metazoa > Chordata > Amphibia > Anura > Myobatrachidae > Pseudophryne > Pseudophryne corroboree. The sequence goes on along the minus strand of NC_086454.1, from coordinate 165,312,246 downwards.
TTTGTATTTCTTAAGCTTTGCATTCCAAAATGTGCTAGCATTCTCTATTTCCAAAGGGCACATTAAGCTACTTCCCCATTATATATTTTTTTGTGTTAAAAGTTATTTATACACAACTTGGTAAAACATACTAAATTTAACACATAATGAATTACATCCTGGGTTTATCTTTATCAACAATCTGTAAATGGATAAGAAAGATTGTGCATTAGATTTATCAGATTGATTTTGCTTAGAATTGCATTTACTCCTTGTCTAAATTGTTTATTTTATACTATTATTTTATGCATTAATCTTTGTTGTTGTCCTATCTAATCATTTTTTTTATTTTGCAATGTGGAAAGAAACTGGTGCATTTTTATGATACACATGCATCAAGTGACTCTATGGCTTAAGCTGTTCCTTGAAAAATTAAATGCTATGCAAACAAAATATGTTCTGTGCTTTGAGGTACATTTGCCAGTTTTGTGTTTGCTTCTAGTAACATCTGTGGCCAGTTAGCTCAGTTGCTTAGAGCGTGTTGCTCGTAATGCCAAGGTCATGGGTTTGATCCCTGTTTTGGCTACTTGCTTTTCTTGATGGACAAGAATGGAATAAGCTCATCGGTGTAGCATGAATACATGAAAACATAATAGACACATATATCACAAAATCTCTTCAAATCCATATCAGAAGCCAGCATGAGTGTCATCCTTTGGCTGATGAAGATTTTTCTCTACATGGCTCATTGACTTTTGTCTCAAATCGAGCAATATGGCATACCTAAGATTTGCAAGGGCAAATTAATCAGTTATTATATTGCTGCTCAAACATAGAGGGCACTAGGTGTTACTAGAAGAAGAAGATACGTTCTCCCCTCCCATTAGTGCACACTGAAGAAAAAATAAATAAAATGGAGAATTTATAAACACCAGAGCACAAGTAATGGATCTCAGCATTCTTATTGCATCTTTTCTTATTTCCAAATATTTGACATACTTCTGATTTGAAAAGTTTAAAAATGAGTTTAGACAAAGGACACCACTGAAAATGATGGAATTTATATGTTTTGTAAATGAAGATTTGCAACAATCATACTTTGAATGAAAATGGAGCTTTAAACAAAAGAAGAAATAATCAACATTAGGTCCAACCGAGATTTGAACTCGGATTACTGGATTCAAAGTCCAAATTGCAAACCATTACACCATGGAACCCTCAACTGAGCAAAGACTTCTACTGAAATGAGCTCATCTTTTAAATGCAAAGAAAAGAAATTCAATACTTTATATATATGATTTCAAGTTTCTAATAAGCTCAGGGATGCAATAGGTGTTATGTAGAATATTTGTCTAAAACCAATGATAATATATAAAAAGTAACCTATTTTTAAGGAGAAGATAAATACTAGAAACCCAAATGCCTAGGACCAATTTCAGTTGGAGCATCACCCCTTATGTTATCCTAGCATTGAATTGACAGTTTTTCTGTATTGTCATATTTGCATATCAGCCGCTTACAATTGTTTCAAGCTTTATAACAGAGGACTGCCTTTTTTATAGACCAAGGATGAAAGTCTCTTGTGAGTTAAGTCTGATTATGACATCACAATTTGTAAATTAAGCTATAGTATGATTACAGAGTGTAGACTGAACAAAAAGTGCTTTCCTATGGATTGAAGTTTGTATTTTCTTAAGCTTTGCATTCCAAAATGTGCTAGCATTCTCTATTTCCAAAGGGCACATTAAGCTACTTCCCCATTATATATTTTTTGTGTTAAAAGTTATTTATACACAACTTGGTAAAACATACTAAATTTAACACATAATGAATTACATCCTGGGATTATCTTTATCAACAATCTGTAAATGGATAAGAAAGATTGTGCATTAGATTTATCAGATTGATTTTGCATAGAATTGCATTTACTCCTTGTCTAAATTGTTTATTTTTATACTATTATTAGATGCATTAATCTTTGTTGTTGTCCTATCTAATCATTTTTTTTATCTTGCAATGTGGAAAGAAACTGGTGCATTTTTATGATAGCCATGCTTCAAGTGACTCTATGGCTTAAGCTGTTCCTTGAAAAATTAAATGCTATGCAAACAAAATATGTTCTGTGCTTTGAGGTACTTTTGCCAGTTTTGTGTTTGCTTCTTAAAACATCTGTGGACAGTTAGCTCAGTTGGTTAGAGTGTGGCACTCGTAATGCCAAGGTCATGGATTCGATCCCTGTTTTGGCTACTTGCTTTTCTTGATGGACAAGAATGGAATAAGCTCATCGGTGAAGCATGAATACTTGAAAATATAATAGACACATATATCAGAAAATCTCTTCAAATCCATATCAGAAGCCAGCATGAGTGTCATCCTTTGGCTGATGAAGATTTTTCTCTACATGGCTCATTGACTTTTGTCTCAAATCGAGCAATATGGCATACCTAAGATTTGCAATGGCAAATTAATCAGTTATTATATTGCTGCTCAAACATAGAGGGCACTAGGTGTTACTAGAAGAAGAAGATACGTTCTCCCCTCTCATTAGTGCACACTGAAGTAAAAAAAATTAAAATGGAGAATTTCTAAACACCAGAGCACAAGTAATGGATCTCTGCATTCTTATTGCATCTTTTCTTATTTCCAAATATTTGACATACTTCTGATTTGAAAAGTTTAAAAATGAGTTTAGACAAAGGACACCACTGAAAATGATGGAATTTATATGAATTGAAAATGAAGATTTGCAATACTCATACTTTGAATGAAAATGGAGCTTTAAACAAAAGGAGAAATAATCAACATTAGGTCCCACTGAGATTTGAACTCAGATTACTGGATTCAAAGTCCAGAGTGCTAACCATTACACCATGGAACCCTCAACTGAGCAAAGACTTCCACTAAACTGAGCTCATCTTTTAAATGCAAAGAAAAGAAATTCAATACTTTATATATATGATTTCAAGTTTCTAATAAGCTCAGGGATGCAATAGGTGTTATGTAGAATATTTGTCTAAAACCAATGATAATATATAAAAAGTAACCTATTTTTAAGGAGAAGATAAATACTAGAAACCCAAATGCCTAGGACCAATTTCAGTTGGAGCATCACCCCTTATGTTATCCTAGCATTGAATTGACAGTTTTTCTGTATTGTCATATTTGCCTATCATCCACTTACAATTGTTTCAAGCTTTATAACAGAGGACTGCCTTTTTTATAGACCAAGGATGAAAGTCTCTTGTGAGTTAAGTCTGATTATGACATCACAATTTGTAAATTAAGCTATAGTATGATTACAGAGTGTAGACTGAACAAAAAGTGCTTTCCTATGGATTGAAGTTTGTAATTTCTTAAGCTTTGCATTCCAAAATGTGCTAGCATTCTCTATTTCCAAAGGGCACATTAAGCTACTTCCCCATTATATATTTTTTGTGTTAAAAGTTATTTATACACAACTTGGTAAAACATACTAAATTTAACACATAATGAATTACATCCTGGGATTATCTTTATCAACAATCTGTAAATGGATAAGAAAGATTGTGCATTAGATTTATCAGATTGATTTTGCTTAGAATTGCATTTACTCCTTGTCTAAATTGTCTATTTTCATACTATTATTAGATGCATTCATCTTTGTTGTTGTCCTATCTAATAATTTTTTTTATTTTGCAATGTGGAAAGAAACTGGTGCATTTTTACGATACCCATGCTTCAAGTGACTCTATGGCTTAAGCTGTTCCTTGAAAAATTAAATGCTATGCAAACAAAATATGTTCTGTGCTTTGAGGTACATATTGCCAGTTTTGTGTTTGCTTCTAGTAACATCTGTGTCCAGTTAGATGAGTTGGTTAGAATATGGCGCTTGTAATGCCAAGGTCATGGGTTCGATCCCTGTTTTGGCTTCTTGCTTTTCTTGATATACAAGAATGGAATAAGCTCATCGGTGTAGCATGAATACTTGAAAATATAATAGACACATATATCACAAAATCTCTTCAAATCCATATCAGAAGCCAGCATGAGTGTTATCCTTTGGCTGATGAAGATTTTTCTCTACATGGCTCATTGACTTTTGTCTCAAATCGAGCAATATGGCATACCTAAGATTTGCAAGGGCAAATTGATCAGCTATTATATTGCTGCTCAAACATAGAGGGCACTAGGTGTTACTAGAAGAAGAAGATACGTTCTCCCCTCTCATTAGTGCACACTGAAGTAAAAAAAATTAAAATGGAGAATTTCTAAACACCAGAGCACAAGTAATGGATCTCTGCATTCTTATTGCATCTTTTCTTATTTCCAAATATTTGACATACTTCTGATTTGAAAGATTAAAAATGAGTTTAGACAAATGACACCATTGAAAATGATGGAATTTATATGAATTGTAAATGAAGATTTGCAATACTCATACTTTGAATGAAAATGGAGCTTTAAACAAAAGGAGAAATAATCAACATTAGGTCCCACCGAGATTTGAACTCGGATTACTGGATTCAAAGTCCAGAGTGCTAACCATTACACCATGGAACCCTCAACTGAGCAAAGACTTCCACTGAACTGAGCTCATCTTTTAAATGCAAAGAAAAGAAATTCAATACTTTATATATATGATTTCAAGTTTCTAATAAGCTCAGGGATGCAATAGGTGTTATGTAGAATATTTGTCTAAAACCAATGATAATATATAAAAAGTAACCTATTTTTAAGGAGAAGATAAATACTAGAAACCCAAATGCCTAGGACCAATTTCAGTTGGAGCATCACCCCTTATGTTATCCTAGCATTGAATTGACAGTTTTTCTGTATTGTCATATTTGCATATCAGCCGCTTACAATTGTTTCAAGCTTTATAACAGAGGACTGCCTTTTTTTTATAGACCAAGGATGAAAGTCTCTTGTGAGTTAAGTCTGATTATGACATCACAATTTGTAAATTAAGCTATAGTATGATTACAGAGTGTAGACTGAACAAAAAGTGCTTTCCTATGGATTAAAGTTTGTATTTTCTTAAGCTTTGCATTCCAAAATGTGCTAGCATTCTCTATTTCCAAAGGGCATGTTAAGCTAATTCCCCATTATATATTTTTTGTGTTAAAAGTTATTTACACACCATGGTAAAACATACTAAATTTAACACATAATGAATTACATCCTGGGATTATCTTTATCAACAATCTGTAAATGGATAATAAAGATTGTGCATTAGATTTATCAGATTGATTTTGCTTAGAATTGCATTTACTCCTTGTCTAAATTGTCTATTTTTATACTATTATTAGATGCATTAATCTTTGTTGTTGTCCTATCTAATCATTTTTTTTATTTTGCAATGTGGAAAGAAACTGGTGCATTTTTATGATACCCATGCTTCAAGTGACTCTATGGCTTAAGCTGTTCCTTGAAAAATTAAATGCTATGCAAACAAAATATGTTCTGTGCTTTGAGGTACATATTGCCAGTTTTGTGTTTGCCTCTTAAAACATCTGTGGACAGTTAGCTCAGTTGGTTAGAGTGTGGCACTCATAATGCCAAGGTCATGGGTTCGATCCCTGTTTTGGCTACTTGCTTTTCTTGATGGACAAGAATGGAATAAGCTCATCGGTGTAGCATGAATACATGAAAACATAATAGACACATATATCACAAAATCTCTTCAAATCCATATCAGAAGCCAGCATGAGTGTCATCCTTTGGCTGATGAAGATTTTTCTCTACATGGCTCATTGACTTTTGTCTCAAATCGAGCAATATGGCATACCTAAGATTTGCAAGGGCAAATTAATCAGTTATTATATTGCTGCTCAAACATAGAGGGCACTAGGTGTTACTAGAAGAAGAAGATACGTTCTCCCCTCTCATTAGTGCACACTGAAGTAAAAAAAATTAAAATGGAGAATTTCTAAACACCAGAGCACAAGTAATGGATCTCTGCATTCTTATTGCATCTTTTCTTATTTCCAAATATTTGACATACTTCTGATTTGAAAAGTTTAAAAATGAGTTTAGACAAAGGACACCACTGAAAATGATGGAATTTATATGAATTGTAAATGAAGATTTGCAATACTCATACTTTGAATGAAAATGGAGCTTTAAACTAAAGGAGAAATAATCAACATTAGGTCCCACCGAGATTTGAACTCGGATTACTGGATTCAAAGTCCAGAGTGCTAACCATTACACCATGGAACCCTCAACAGAGCAAAGACTTCCACTGAACTGAGCTCATCTTTTAAATGCAAAGAAAAGAAATTCAATACTTTATATATATGATTTCAAGTTTCTAATAAGCTCAGGGATGCAATAGGTGTTATGTAGAATATTTGTCTAAAACCAATGATAATATATAAAAAGTAACCTATTTTTAAGGAGAAGATAAATACTAGAAACCCAAATGCCTAGGACCAATTTCAGTTGGAGCATCACCCCTTATGTTATCCTAGCATTGAATTGACAGTTTTTCTGTATTGTCATATTTGCCTATCATCCACTTACAATTGTTTCAAACTTTTTAACAGAGGACTGCCTTTTTTATAGACCAAGGATGAAAGTCTCTTGTGAGTTAAGTCTGATTATGACATCACAATTTGTAAATTAAGCTATAGTATGATTACAGAGTGTAGACTGAACAAAAAGTGCTTTCCTATGGATTGAAGTTTGTATTTTCTTAAGCTTTGCATTCCAAAATGTGCTAGCATTCTCTATTTCCAAAGGGCACATTAATCTACTTCCCATTATATATTTTTTTGTGTTAAAAGTTATTTATATACAACTTGGTAAAACATACTAAATTTAACACATAATGAATTACATCCTGGGTTTATCTTTATCAACAATCTGTAAATGGATAAGAAAGATTGTGCATTAGATTTATCAGATTGATTTTGCTTAGAATTGCATTTACTCCTTGTCTAAATTGTTTATTTTTATACTATTATTAGATGCATTAATCTTTGTTGTTGTCCTATCTAATCATTTTTTTTATTTTGCAATGTGGAAAGAAACTGGTGCATTTTTATGATACCCATGCTTCAAGTGACTCTATGGCTTAAACTGTTCCTTGAAAAATTAAATGCTATGCAAACAAAATATGTTCTGTGCTTTGAGGTACATTTGCCAGTTTTGTGTTTGCTTCTAGTAACATATGTGGACAGTTAGCTCAGTTGGTTAGAGCGTGGCGTACGTAATGCCAAGGTCATGGGTTCGATCCCTGTTTTGGCTACTTGCTTTTCTTGATGGACAAGAATGGAATAAGCTCATCGGTGTAGCATGAATACTTGAAAATATAATAGACACATATATCACAAAATCTCTTCAAATCCATATCAGAAGCCAGCATGAGTGTCATCCTTTGGCTGATGAAGATTTTTCTCTACATGGCTCATTGACTTTTGTCTCAAATCGAGCAATATGGCATACCTAAGATTTGCAAGGGCAAATTAATCAGTTATTATATTGCTGCTCAAACATAGAGGGCACTAGGTGTTACTAGAAGAAGAAGATACGTTCTCCCCTCTCATTAGTGCACACTGAAGTAAAAAAAATTAAAATGGAGAATTTCTAAACACCAGAGCACAAGTAATGGATCTCTGCATTCTTATTGCATCTTTTCTTATTTCCAAATATTTGACATACTTCTGATTTGAAAAGTTTAAAAATGAGTTTAGACAAAGGACACCACTGAAAATGATGGAATTTATATGAATTGTAAATGAGGATTTGCAATACTCATACTTTGAATGAAAATGGAGCTTTAAACAAAAGGAGAAATAATCAACATTAGGTCCCACCGAGATTTGAACTCGGATTATTGGATTCAAAGTCCAGAGTGCTAACCATTACACCATGGAATCCTCAACTGAGCAAAGACTTCCACTGAACTGAGCTCATCTTTTAAATGTAAAGAAAAGAAATTCAATACTTTATATATATGATTTCAAGTTTCTAATAAGCTCAGGGATGCAATAGGTGTTATGTAGAATATTTGTCTAAAACCAATGATAATATATAAAAAGTAACCTATTATTAAGGAGAAGATAAATACTAGAAACCCAAATGCCTAGGACCAATTTCAGTTGGAGCATCACCCCTTATGTTATCCTAGCATTGAATTGACAGTTTTTCTGTATTGTCATATTTGCATATCAGCCGCTTACAATTGTTTCAAGCTTTATAACAGAGGACTGCCTTTTTTATAGACCAAGGATGAAAGTCTCTTGTGAGTTAAGTCTGATTATGACATCACAATTTGTAAATTAAGCTATAGTATGATTACAGAGTGTAGACTGAACAAAAAGTGCTTTCCTATGAATTGAAGTTTGTATTTTCTTAAGCTTTGCATTCCAAAATGTGCTAGCATTCTCTATTTCCAAAGGGCACATTAAGCTACTTCCCCATTATATATTTTTTTGTGTTAAAAGTTATTTATACACAACTTGGTAAAACATACTAAATTTAACACATAATGAATTACATCCTGGGTTTATCTTTATCAACAATCTGTAAATGGATAAGAAAGATTGTGCATTAGATTTATCAGATTGATTTTGCTTAGAATTGCATTTACTCCTTGTCTAAATTGTTTATTTTATACTATTATTTTATGCATTAATCTTTGTTGTTGTCCTATCTAATCATTTTTTTTATTTTGCAATGTGGAAAGAAACAGGTGCATTTTTATGATACACATGCATCAAGTGACTCTATGGCTTAAGCTGTTCCTTGAAAAATTAAATGCTATGCAAACAAAATATGTTCTGTGCTTTGAGGTACATTTGCCAGTTTTGTGTTTGCTTCTAGTAACATCTGTGGCCAGTTAGCTCAGTTGGTTAGAGCGTGTTGCTCGTAATGCCAAGGTCATGGGTTTGATCCCTGTTTTGGCTACTTGCTTTTCTTGATGGACAAGAATGGAATAAGCTCATCGGTGTAGCATGAATACATGAAAACATAATAGACACATATATCACAAAATCTCTTCAAATCCATATCAGAAGCCAGCATGAGTGTCATCCTTTGGCTGATGAAGATTTTTCTCTACATGGCTCATTGACTTTTGTCTCAAATCGAGCAATATGGCATACCTAAGATTTGCAAGGGCAAATTAATCAGTTATTATATTGCTGCTCAAACATAGAGGGCACTAGGTGTTACTAGAAGAAGAAGATACGTTCTCCCCTCCCATTAGTGCACACTGAAGAAAAAATAAATAAAATGGAGAATTTATAAACACCAGAGCACAAGTAATGGATCTCAGCATTCTTATTGCATCTTTTCTTATTTCCAAATATTTGACATACTTCTGATTTGAAAAGTTTAAAAATGAGTTTAGACAAAGGACACCACTGAAAATGATGGAATTTATATGTTTTGTAAATGAAGATTTGCAACAATCATACTTTGAATGAAAATGGAGCTTTAAACAAAAGAAGAAATAATCAACATTAGGTCCAACCGAGATTTGAACTCGGATTACTGGATTCAAAGTCCAAATTGCTAACCATTACACCATGGAACCCTCAACTGAGCAAAGACTTCTACTGAAATGAGCTCATCTTTTAAATGCAAAGAAAAGAAATTCAATACTTTATATATATGATTTCAAGTTTCTAATAAGCTCAGGGATGCAATAGGTGTTATGTAGAATATTTGTCTAAAACCAATGATAATATATAAAAAGTAACCTATTTTTAAGGAGAAGATAAATACTAGAAACACAAATGCCTAGGACCAATTTCAGTTGGAGCATCACCCCTTATGTTATCCTAGCATTGAATTGACAGTTTTTCTGTATTGTCATATTTGCATATCAGCCGCTTACAATTGTTTCAAGCTTTATAACAGAGGACTGCCTTTTTTTATAGACCAAGGATGAAAGTCTCTTGTGAGTTAAGTCTGATTATGACATCACAATTTGTAAATTAAGCTATAGTATGATTACAGAGTGTAGACTGAACAAAAAGTGCTTTCCTATGGATTGAAGTTTGTATTTTCTTAAGCTTTGCATTCCAAAATGTGCTAGCATTCTCTATTTCCAAAGGGCACATTAAGCTACTTCCCCATTATATATTTTTTGTGTTAAAAGTTATTTATACACAACTTGGTAAAACATACTAAATTTAACACATAATGAATTACATCCTGGGATTATCTTTATCAACAATCTGTAAATGGATAAGAAAGATTGTGCATTAGATTTATCAGATTGATTTTGCATAGAATTGCATTTACTCCTTGTCTAAATTGTTTATTTTTATACTATTATTAGATGCATTAATCTTTGTTGTTGTCCTATCTAATCATTTTTTTTATCTTGCAATGTGGAAAGAAACTGGTGCATTTTTATGATAGCCATGCTTCAAGTGACTCTATGGCTTAAGCTGTTCCTTGAAAAATTAAATGCTATGCAAACAAAATATGTTCTGTGCTTTGAGGTACTTTTGCCAGTTTTGTGTTTGCTTCTTAAAACATCTGTGGACAGTTAGCTCAGTTGGTTAGAGTGTTGCACTCGTAATGCCAAGGTCATGGATTCGATCCCTGTTTTGGCTACTTGCTTTTCTTGATGGACAAGAATGGAATAAGCTCATCGGTGAAGCATGAATACTTGAAAATATAATAGACACATATATCAGAAAATCTCTTCAAATCCATATCAGAAGCCAGCATGAGTGTCATCCTTTGGCTGATGAAGATTTTTCTCTACATGGCTCATTGACTTTTGTCTCAAATCGAGCAATATGGCATACCTAAGATTTGCAATGGCAAATTAATCAGTTATTATATTGCTGCTCAAACATAGAGGGCACTAGGTGTTACTAGAAGAAGAAGATACGTTCTCCCCTCTCATTAGTGCACACTGAAGTAAAAAAAATTAAAATGGAGAATTTCTAAACACCAGAGCACAAGTAATGGATCTCTGCATTCTTATTGCATCTTTTCTTATTTCCAAATATTTGACATACTTCTGATTTGAAAAGTTTAAAAATGAGTTTAGACAAAGGACACCACTGAAAATGATGGAATTTATATGAATTGAAAATGAAGATTTGCAATACTCATACTTTGAATGAAAATGGAGCTTTAAACAAAAGGATAAATAATCAACATTAGGTCCCACCGAGATTTGAACTCGGATTATTGGATTCAAAGTCCAGAGTGCTAACCATTACACCATGGAACCCTCAACTGAGCAAAGACTTCCACTGAACTGAGCTCATCTTTTAAATGCAAAGAAAAGAAATTCAATACTTTATATATATGATTTCAAGTTTCTAATAAGCTCAGGGATGCAATAGGTGTTATGTAGAATATTTGTCTAAAACCAATGATAATATATAAAAAGTAACCTATTATTAAGGAGAAGATAAATACTAGAAACCCAAATGCCTAGGACCAATTTCAGTTGGAGCATCACCCCTTATGTTATCCTAGCATTGAATTGACAGTTTTTCTGTATTGTCATATTTGCCTATCATCCACTTACAATTGTTTCAAGCTTTATAACAGAGGACTGCCTTTTTTATAGACCAAGGATGAAAGTCTCTTGTGAGTTAAGTCTGATTATGACATCACAATTTGTAAATTAAGCTATAGTATGATTACAGAGTGTAGACTGAACAAAAAGTGCTTTCCTATGGATTGAAGTTTGTATTTTCTTAAGCTTTGCATTCCAAAATGTGCTAGCATTCTCTATTTCCAAAGGGCACATTAAGCTACTTCCCCATTATATATTTTTTTGTGTTAAAAGTTATTTATACACAACTTGGTAAAACATACTAAATTTAACACATAATGAATTACATCCTGGGTTTATCTTTATCAACAATCTGTAAATGGATAAGAAAGATTGTGCATTAGATTTATCAGATTGATTTTGCTTAGAATTGCATTTACTCCTTGTCTAAATTGTTTATTTTATACTATTATTTTATGCATTAATCTTTGTTGTTGTCCTATCTAATCATTTTTTTTTATTTTGCAATGTGGAAAGAAACTGGTGCATTTTTATGATACACATGCATCAAGTGACTCTATGGCTTAAGCTGTTCCTTGAAAAATTAAATGCTATGCAAACAAAATATGTTCTGTGCTTTGAGGTACATTTGCCAGTTTTGTGTTTGCTTCTAGTAACATCTGTGGCCAGTTAGCTCAGTTGGTTAGAGCGTGTTGCTCGTAATGCCAAGGTCATGGGTTTGATCCCTGTTTTGGCTACTTGCTTTTCTTGATGGACAAGAATGGAATAAGCTAATCGGTGTAGCATGAATACATGAAAACATAATAGACACATATATCACAAAATCTCTTCAAATCCATATCAGAAGCCAGAATGAGTGTCATCCTTTGGCTGATGAAGATTTTTCTCTACATGGCTCATTGACTTTTGTCTCAAATCGAGCAATATGGCATACCTAAGATTTGCAATGGCAAATTAATCAGTTATTATATTGCTGCTCAAACATAGAGGGCACTAGGTGTTACTAGAAGAAGAAGATACGTTCTCCCCTCCCATTAGTGCACACTGAAGAAAAAATAAATAAAATGGAGAATTTATAAACACCAGAGCACAAGTAATGGATCTCAGCATTCTTATTGCATCTTTTCTTATTTCCAAATATTTGACATACTTCTGATTTGAAAAGTTTAAAAATGAGTTTAGACAAAGGACACCACTGAAAATGATGGAATTTATATGTTTTGTAAATGAAGATTTGCAACAATCATACTTTGAATGAAAATGGAGCTTTAAACAAAAGAAGAAATAATCAACATTAGGTCCAACCGAGATTTGAACTCGGATTACTGGATTCAAAGTCCAAATTGCTAACCATTACACCATGGAACCCTCAACTGAGCAAAGACTTCTACTGAAATGAGCTCATCTTTTAAATGCAATGAAAAGAAATTCAATACTTTATATATATGATTTCAAGTTTTTAATAAGCTCATGGATGCAATAGGTGTTATGTAGAATATTTGTCTAAAACCAATGATAATATATAAAAAGTAACCTATTTTTAAGGAGAAGATAAATACTAGAAACCCAAATGCCTAGGACCAATTTCAGTTGGAGCATCACCCCTTATGTTATCCTAGCATTGAATTGACAGTTTTTCTGTATTGTCATATTTGCATATCAGCCGCTTACAATTGTTTCAAGCTTTATAACAGAGGACTGCCTTTTTTTATAGACCAAGGATGAAAGTCTCTTGTGAGTTAAGTCTGATTATGACATCACAATTTGTAAATTAAGCTATAGTATGATTACAGAGTGTAGACTGAACAAAAAGTGCTTTCCTATGGATTGAAGTTTGTATTTTCTTAAGCTTTGCATTCCAAAATGTGCTAGCATTCTCTATTTCCAAAGGGCACATTAAGCTACTTCCCCATTATATATTTTTTGTGTTAAAAGTTATTTATACACAACTTGGTAAAACATACTAAATTTAACACATAATGAATTACATCCTGGGATTATCTTTATCAACAATCTGTAAATGGATAAGAAAGATTGTGCATTAGATTTATCAGATTGATTTTGCATAGAATTGCATTTACTCCTTGTCTAAATTGTTTATTTTTATACTATTATTAGATGCATTAATCTTTGTTGTTGTCCTATCTAATCATTTTTTTTATCTTGCAATGTGGAAAGAAACTGGTGCATTTTTATGATAGCCATGCTTCAAGTGACTCTATGGCTTAAGCTGTTCCTTGAAAAATTAAATGCTATGCAAACAAAATATGTTCTGTGCTTTGAGGTACTTTTGCCAGTTTTGTGTTTGCTTCTTAAAACATCTGTGGACAGTTAGCTCAGTTGGTTAGAGTGTTGCACTCGTAATGCCAAGGTCATGGATTCGATCCCTGTTTTGGCTACTTGCTTTTCTTGATGGACAAGAATGGAATAAGCTCATCGGTGAAGCATGAATACTTGAAAATATAATAGACACATATATCAGAAAATCTCTTCAAATCCATATCAGAAGCCAGCATGAGTGTCATCCTTTGGCTGATGAAGATTTTTCTCTACATGGCTCATTGACTTTTGTCTCAAATCGAGCAATATGGCATACCTAAGATTTGCAATGGCAAATTAATCAGTTATTATATTGCTGCTCAAACATAGAGGGCACTAGGTGTTACTAGAAGAAGAAGATACGTTCTCCCCTCTCATTAGTGCACACTGAAGTAAAAAAAATTAAAATGGAGAATTTCTAAACACCAGAGCACAAGTAATGGATCTCTGCATTCTTATTGCATCTTTTCTTATTTCCAAATATTTGACATACTTCTGATTTGAAAAGTTTAAAAATGAGTTTAGACAAAGGACACCACTGAAAATGATGGAATTTATATGAATTGAAAATGAAGATTTGCAATACTCATACTTTGAATGAAAATGGAGCTTTAAACAAAAGGAGAAATAATCAACATTAGGTCCCACTGAGATTTGAACTCAGATTACTGGATTCAAAGTCCAGAGTGCTAACCATTACACCATGGAACCCTCAACTTAGCAAAGACTTCCACTGAACTGAGCTCATCTTTTAAATGCAAAGAAAAGAAATTCAATACTTTATATATATGATTTCAAGTTTCTAATAAGCTCAGGGATGCAATAGGTGTTATGTAGAATATTTGTCTAAAACCAATGATAATATATAAAAAGTAACCTATTTTTAAGGAGAAGATAAATACTAGAAACCCAAATGCCTAGGACCAATTTCAGTTGGAGCATCACCCCTTATGTTATCCTAGCATTGAATTGACAGTTTTTCTGTATTGTCATATTTGCCTATCATCCACTTACAATTGTTTCAAGCTTTATAACAGAGGACTGCCTTTTTTATAGACCAAGGATGAAAGTCTCTTGTGAGTTAAGTCTGATTATGACATCACAATTTGTAAATTAAGCTATAGTATGATTACAGAGTGTAGACTGAACAAAAAGTGCTTTCCTATGGATTGAAGTTTGTAATTTCTTAAGCTTTGCATTCCAAAATGTGCTAGCATTCTCTATTTCCAAAGGGCACATTAAGCTACTTCCCCATTATATATTTTTTGTGTTAAAAGTTATTTATACACAACTTGGTAAAACATACTAAATTTAACACATAATGAATTACATCCTGGGATTATCTTTATCAACAATCTGTAAATGGATAAGAAAGATTGTGCATTAGATTTATCAGATTGATTTTGCTTAGAATTGCATTTACTCCTTGTCTAAATTGTCTATTTTTATACTATTATTAGATGCATTCATCTTTGTTGTTGTCCTATCTAATCATTTTTTTTATCTTGCAATGTGGAAAGAAACTGGTGCATTTTTATGATAGCCATGCTTCAAGTGACTCTATGGCTTAAGCTGTTCCTTGAAAAATTAAATGCTATGCAAACAAAATATGTTCTGTGCTTTGAGGTACTTTTGCCTGTTTTGTGTTTGCTTCTTAAAACATCTGTGGACAGTTAGCTCAGTTGGTTAGAGTGTGGCACTCGTAATGCCAAGGTCATGGATTCGATCCCTGTTTTGGCTACTTGCTTTTCTTGATGGACAAGAATGGAATAAGCTCATCGGTGAAGCATGAATACTTGAAAATATAATAGACACATATATCAGAAAATCTCTTCAAATCCATATCAGAAGCCAGCATGAGTGTCATCATTTGGCTGATGAAGATTTTTCTCTACATGGCTCATTGACTTTTGTCTCAAATCGAGCAATATGGCATACCTAAGATTTGCAAGGGCAAATTAATCAGTTATTATATTGCTGCTCAAACATAGAGGGCACTAGGTGTTACTAGAAGAAGAAGATACGTTCTCCCCTCTCATTAGTGCACACTGAAGTAAAAAAAATTAAAATGGAGAATTTCTAAACACGAGAGCACAAGTAATGGATCTCTGCTATCTTATTGCATCTTTTCTTATTTCCAAATATTTGACATACTTCTGATTTGAAAAGTTTAAAAATGAGTTTAGACAAAGGACACCACTGAAAATGATGGAATTTATATGAATTGTAAATGAAGATTTGCAATACTCATACTGTGAATGAAAATGGAGCTTTAAACTAAAGGAGAAATAATCAACATTAGGTCCCACCGAGATTTGAACTCGGATTACTGGATTCAAAGTCCAGAGTGCTAACCATTACACCATGGAACCCTCAACTGAGCAAAGACTTCTACTGAACTGAGCTCATCTTTTAAATGCAAAGAAAAGAAATTCAATACTTTATATATATATATATGATTTCAAGTTTCTAATAAGCTCAGGGATGCAATAGGTGTTATGTAGAATATTTGTCTAAAACCAATGATAATATATAAAAAGTAACCTATTTTTAAGGAGAAGATAAATACTAGAAACCCAAATGCCTAGGACCAATTTCAGTTGGAGCATCACCCCTTATGTTATCCTAGCATTGAATTGACAGTTTTTCTGTATTGTCATATTTGCCTATCATCCACTTACAATTGTTTCAAGCTTTATAACAGAGGACTGCCTTTTTTATAGACCAAGGATGAAAGTCTCTTGTGAGTTAAGTCTGATTATGACATCACAATTTGTAAATTAAGCTATAGTATGATTACAGAGTGTAGACTGAACAAAAAGTGCTTTCCTATGGATTGAAGTTTGTAATTTCTTAAGCTTTGCATTCCAAAATGTGCTAGCATTCTCTATTTCCAAAGGGCACATTAAGCTACTTCCCCATTATATATTTTTTGTGTTAAAAGTTATTTATACACAACTTGGTAAAACATACTAAATTTAACACATAATGAATTACATCCTGGGATTATCTTTATCAACAATCTGTAAATGGATAAGAAAGATTGTGCATTAGATTTATCAGATTGATTTTGCTTAGAATTGCATTTACTCCTTGTCTAAATTGTCTATTTTTATACTATTATTAGATGCATTCATCTTTGTTGTTGTCCTATCTAATCATTTTTTTTATCTTGCAATGTGGAAAGAAACTGGTGCATTTTTATGATACCCATGCTTCAAGTGACTATGGCTTAAGCTGTTTCTTGAAATGCTATGCAAACAAAATATGTTCTGTGCTTTGAGGTACATTTGCCAGTTTTGTGTTTGCTTCTAGTAACATCTGTGGCCAGTTAGCTCAGTTGGTTAGAGCGTGGAGTTCGTAATGCCAAGGTTATGGGTTCGATCCCTGTATTGGCTACTTGCTTTTCTTGATGGACAAGAATGGAATAAGCTCATCGGTGTAGCATGAATACTTGAAAACATAATAGACACATATATCACAAAATCTCTTCAAATCCATATCAGAAGCCAGCATGAGTGTCATCCTTTGGCTGATGAAGATTTTTCTCTACATGGCTCATTGACTTTTGTCTCAAATCGAGCAATATGGCATACCTAAGATTTGCAAGGGCAAATTAATCAGTTATTATATTGCTGCTCAAACATAGAGGGCACTAGGTGTTACTAGAAGAAGAAGATACGTTCTCCCCTCCCATTAGTGCACACTGAAGAAAAAATTAATAAAATGGAGAATTTATAAACACCAAAGCACAAGTAATGGATCTCAGCATTCTTATTGCATCTTTTCTTATTTCCAAATATTTGACATACTTCTGATTTGAAAAGTTTAAAAATGAGTTTAGACAAAGGACACCACTGAAAATGAAGGAATTTATATGTTTTGTAAATGAAGATTTGCAACAATCATACTTTGAATGAAAATGGAGCTTTAAACAAAAGAAGAAATAATCAACATTAGGTCCCACCGAGATTTGAACTCGGATTATTGGATTCAAAGTCCAAAGTGCTATCCATTACACCATGGAACCCTCAACCAAGCAAAGATTTCTACTGAAATGAGCTCATCTTTTAAATGCAAAGAAAAGAAATTCAATACTTTATATATATGATTTCAAGTTTCTAATAAGCTCAGGGATGCAAAAGGTGCTATGTAGAATATTTGTCTAAAACCAATGATAATATATAAAAAGTAACCTATTTTTAAGGAGAAGATAAATACTAGAAACCCAAATGCCTAGGACCAATTTCAGTTGGAGCATCACCCCTTATGTTATCCTAGCATTGAATTGACAGTTTTTCTGTATTGTCATATTTGCCTATCATCCACTTACAATTGTTTCAAACTTTTTAACAGAGGACTGCCTTTTTTTATAGACCAAGGATGAAAGTCTCTTGTGAGTTAAGTCTGATTATGACATCACAATTTGTAAATTAAGCTATAGTATGATTACAGAGTGTAGACTGAACAAAAAGTGCTTTCCTATAGATTGAAGTTTGTATTTTCTTAAGCTTTGCATTCCAAAATGTGCTAGCATTCTCTATTTCCAAAGGGCACATTAAGCTACTTCCCCATTATATATTTTTTGTGTTAAAAGTTATTTATACACAACTTGGTAAAACATACTAAATTTAACACATAATGAATTACATCCTGGGTTTATCTTTATCAACAATCTGTAAATGGATAAGAAAGATTGTGCATTAGATTTATCAGATTGATTTTGCTTAGAATTGCATTTACTCCTTGTCTAAATTGTCTATTTTTATACTATTATTAGATGCATTAATCTTTGTTGTTGTCCCATCTAACCATTTTTTTATTTTGCAATGTGGAAAGAAACTGGAGCATTTTTATGATACCCATGCTTCAAGTGACTATGGCTTAAGCTGTTTCTTGAAATGCTATGCAAACAAAATATGTTCTGTGCTTTGAGGTACATTTGCCAGTTTTGTGTTTGCTTCTAGTAACATCTGTGGCCAGTTAGCTCAGTTGGTTAGAGCGTGGAGTTCGTAATGCCAAGGTCATGGGTTCGATCCCTGTTTTGGCTACTTGCTTTTCTTGATGGACAAGAATGGAATAAGCTCATCGGTGTAGCATGAATACATGAAAACATAATAGACACATATATCACAAAATCTCTTCAAATCCATATCAGAAGCCAGCATGAGTGTCATCCTTTGGCTGATGAAGATTTTTCTCTACATGGCTCATTGACTTTTGTCTCAAATCGAGCAATATGGCATACCTAAGATTTGCAAGGGCAAATTAATCAGTTATTATATTGCTGCTCAAACATAGAGGGCACTAGGTGTTACTAGAAGAAGAAGATACGTTCTCCCCTCTCATTAGTGCACACTGAAGTAAAAAAAATTAAAATGGAGAATTTCTAAACACCAGAGCACAAGTAATGGATCTCTGCATTCTTATTGCATCTTTTCTTATTTCCAAATATTTGACATACTTCTGATTTGAAAAGTTTAAAAATGAGTTTAGACAAAGGACACCACTGAAAATGATGGAATTTATATGAATTGTAAATGAAGATTTGCAATACTCATACTTTGAATGAAAATGGAGCTTTAAACAAAAGGAGAAATAATCAACATTAGGTCCCACCGAAATTTGAACTCAGATTACTGGATTCAAAGTCCAGAGTGCTAACCATTACACCATGGAACCCTCAACTGAGCAAAGACTTCCACTGAACTGAGCTCATCTTTTAAATGCAAAGAAAAGAAATTCAATACTTTATATATATGATTTCAAGTTTCTAATAAGCTCAGGGATGCAATAGGTGTTATGTAGAATATTTGTCTAAAACCAATGATAATATATAAAAAGTAACCTATTTTTAAGGAGAAGATAAATACTAGAAACCCAAATGCCTAGGACCAATTTCAGTTGGAGCACCCTTATGTTATCCTAGCATTGAATTGACAGTTTTTCTGTATTGTCATATTTGCCTATCATCCACTTACAATTGTTTCAAGCTTTATAACAGAGGACTGCCTTTTTTATAGACCAAGGATGAAAGTCTCTTGTGAGTTGTCTGATTATGACATCACAATTTGTAAATTAAGCTATAGTATGATTACAGAGTGTAGACTGAACAAAAAGTGCTTTCCTATGGATTGAAGTTTGTATTTTCTTAAGCTTTGCATTCCAAAATGTGCTAGCATTCTCTATTTCCAAAGGGCACATTAAGCTACTTCTCCATTATATATTTTTTGTGTTAAAAGTTATTTATACACAACTTGGTAAAACATACTAAATTTAACACATAATGAATTACATCCTGGGATTATCTTTATCAACAATCTGTAAATGGATAAGAAAGATTGTGCATTAGATTTATCAGATTGATTTTGCTTAGAATTGCATTTACTCCTTGTATAAATTGTCTATTTTTATACTATTATTAGATGCATTAATCTTTGTTGTTGTCCTATCTAATCATTTTTTTTATTTTGCAATGTGGAAAGAAACTGATGCATTTTTATGATACCCATGCTTCAAGTGACTCTATGGCTTAAGCTGTTCCTTGAAAAATTAAATGCTATGCAAACAAAATATGTTCTGTGCTTTGAGGTACATTTGCCAGTTTTGTGTTTGCTTCTAATAACATCTGTGGCCAGTTAGCTCAGTTGGTTAGAGCGTGGTGCTTGTAATGCCAAGGTCATGGGTTTGATCCCTGTTTTGGCTACTTGCTTTTCTTGATGGACAAGAATGGAATAAGCTCATCGGTGTAGCATGAATACTTGAAAACATAATAGACACATATATCACAAAATCTCTTCAAATCCATATCAGAAGCCAGCATGAGTGTCATCCTTTGGCTGATGAAGATTTTTCTCTACATGGCTCATTGACTTTTGTCTCAAATCGAGCAATATGGCATACCTAAGATTTGCAAGGGCAAATTAATCAGTTATTATATTGCTGCTCAAACATAGAGGTCACTAGGTGTTACTAGAAGAAGAAGATACGTTCTCCCCTCCCATTAGTGCACACTGAAGAAAAAATAAATAAAATGGAGAATTTATAAACACCAGAGCACAAGTAATGGATCTCTGCATTCTTATTGCATCTTTTCTTATTTCCAAATATTTGACATACTACTGATTTGAAAAGTTTAAAAATGAGTTTAGACAAAGGACACCACTGAAAATGATGGAATTTATATGTTTTGTAAATGAAGATTTGCAACAATCATACTTTGAATGAAAATGGAGCTTTAAACAAAAGAAGAAATAATCAACATTAGGTCCCACCGAGATTTGAACTCGGATTATTGGATTCAAAGTCCAAAGTGCTAACCATTACACCATGGAACCCTCAACCAAGCAAAGATTTCTACTGAAATGAGCTCATCTTTTAAATGCAAAGAAAAGAAATTCAATACTTTATATATATGATTTCAAGTTTCTAATAAGCTCAGGGATGCAATAGGTGCTATGTAGAATATTTGTCTAAAACCAATGATAATATATAAAAAGTAACCTATTTTTAAGGAGAAGATAAATACTAGAAACCCAAATGCCTAGGACCAATTTCAGTTGGAGCATCACCCCTTATGTTATCCTAGCATTGAATTGACAGTTTTTCTGTATTGTCATATTTGCATATCAGCCACTTACAATTGTTTCAAGCTTTATAACAGAGAACTGCCTTTTTTTATAGACCAAGGATGAAAGTCTCTTGTGAGTTAAGTCTGATTATGACATCACAATTTGTAAATTAAGCTATAGTATGATTACAGAGTGTAGACTGAACAAAAAGTGCTTTCCTATAGATTGAAGTTTGTATTTTCTTAAGCTTTGCATTCCAAAATGTGCTAGCATTCTCTATTTCCAAAGGGCACATTAAGCTACTTCCCCATTATATATTTTTTGTGTTAAAAGTTATTTATACACAACTTGGTAAAACATACTAAATTTAACACATAATGAATTACATCCTGGGTTTATCTTTATCAACAATCTGTAAATGGATAAGAAAGATTGTGCATTAGATTTATCAGATTGATTTTGCTTAGAATTGCATTTACTCCTTGTCTAAATTGTCTATTTTTATACTATTATTAGATGCATTAATCTTTGTTGTTGTCCCATCTAATCATTTTTTTATTTTGCAATGTGGAAAGAAACTGGAGCATTTTTATGATACCCATGCTTCAAGTGACTATGGCTTAAGCTGTTTCTTGAAATGCTATGCAAACAAAATATGTTCTGTGCTTTGAGGTACATTTGCCAGTTTTGTGTTTGCTTCTAGTAACATCTGTGGCCAGTTAGCTCAGTTGGTTAGAGCGTGGTGCTCATAATCCCACGGTCATGGGTTCGATCCCTGTATTGGCTGCTTGCTTTTCTTGATGGACAAGAATGGAATAAGCTCATCGGTGTAGCATGAATACTTGAAAACATAATAGACACATATATCACAAAATCTCTTCAAATCCATATCAGAAGCCAGCATGAGTGTCATCCTTTGGCTGATGAAGATTTTTCTCTACATGGCTCATTGACTTTTGTCTCAAATCGAGCAATATGGCATACCTAAGATTTGCAAGGGCAAATTAATCAGTTATTATATTGCTGCTCAAACATAGAGGGCACTAGGTGTTACTAGAAGAAGAAGATACGTTCTCCCCTCCCATTAGTGCACACTGAAGAAAAAATAAATAAAATGGAGAATTTATAAACACCAGAGCACAAGTAATGGATCTCTGCATTCTTATTGCATCTTTTCTTATTTCCAAATATTTGACATACTTCTGATTTGAAAAGTTTAAAAATGAGTTTAGACAAAGGACACCACTGAAAATGATGGAATTTATATGTTTTGTAAATGAAGATTTGCAACAATCATACTTTGAATGAAAATGGAGCTTTAAACAAAAGAAGAAATAATCAACATTAGGTCCCACCGAGATTTGAACTCAGATTACTGGATTCAAAGTCCAAAGTGCTAACCATTACACCATGGAACACTCAACTGAGCAAAGACTTCTACTGAAATGAGCTCATCTTTTAAATACAAAGAAAAGAAATTCAATACTTTATATATATGATTTCAAGTTTCTAATAAGCTCAGGGATGCAATAGGTGTTATGTAGAATATTTGTCTAAAACCAATGATAATATATAAAAAGTAACCTATTTTTAAGGAGAAGATAAATACTAGAAACCCAAATGCCTAGGACCAATTTCAGTTGGAGCATCACCCCTTATGTTATCCTAGCATTGAATTGACAGTTTTTCTGTATTGTCATATTTGCCTATCATCCACTTACAATTGTTTCAAGCTTTATAACAGAGGACTGCCTTTTTTATAGACCAATGATGAAAGTCTCTTGTGAGTTAAGTCTGATTATGACATCACAATTTGTAAATTAAGCTATAGTATGATTACAGAGTGTAGACTGAACAAAAAGTGCTTTCCTATGGATTGAAGTTTGTATTTTCTTAAGCTTTGCATTCCAAAATGTGCTAGCATTCTCTATTTCCAAAGGGCACATTAAGCTACTTCCCCATTATATATTTTTTGTGTTAAAAGTTATTTATACACAACTTGGTAAAACATACTAAATTTAACACATAATGAATTACATCCTGGGATTATCTTTATCAACAATCTGTAAATGGATAAGAAAGATTGTGCATTAGATTTATCATATTGATTTTGCTTAGAATTGCATTTACTCCTTGTCTAAATTGTCTATTTTTATACTATTATTAGATGCATTAATCTTTGTTGTTGTCCTATCTAATCATTTTTTTTATTTTGCAATGTGGAAAGAAACTGGTGCATTTTTATGATACCCATGCTTCAAGTGACTCTATGGCTTAAGCTGTTCCTTGAAAAATTAAATGCTATGCAAACAAAATATGTTCTGTGCTTTGAGGTACATTTGCCAGTTTTGTGTTTGCTTCTTAAAACATCTGTGGACAGTTAGCTCAGTTGGTTAGAGCGTGGAGTTCGTAATGCAAAGGTCATGGGTTTGATCCCTGTTTTGGCTACTTGCTTTTCTTGATGGATAAGAATGGAATAAGCTCATCGGTGTAGCATGAATACTTGAAAATATAATAGACACATATATCACAAAATCTCATCAAATCCATATCAGAATCCAGCATGAGTGTCATCCTTTGGCTGATGAAGATTTTTCTCTACATGGCTCATTGACTTTTGTCTCAAATCGAGCAATATGGCATACCTAAGATTTGCAAGGGCAAATTAATCAGTTATTATATTGCTGCTCAAACATAGAGGGCACTAGGTGTTACTAGAAGAAGAAGATACGTTCTCCCCTCCCATTAGTGCACACTGAAGAAAAAAATAAATAAAATGGAGAATTTATAAACACCAGAGCACAAATAATGGATCTCAGCATTCTTATTGCATCTTTTCTTATTTCCAAATATTTGACATACTTCTGATTTGAAAAGTTTAAAAATGAGTTTAGACAAAGGACACCACTGAAAATGATGGAATTTATATGAATTGTAAATGAAGATTTGCAATACTCATACTTTGAATGAAAATGGAGCTTTAAACAAAAGGAGAAATAATCAACATAAGGTCCCACCTAGATTTGAACTAGGATTATTGGATTCAAAGTCCAGAGTGCTAACCATTACACCATGGAACCCTCAACTGAGTAAAGGCTTCCACTGAACTGAGCTCATCTTTTAAATGCAAAGATAAGAAATTCAATACTTTATATATATGATTTCAAGTTTCTAATAAGCTCAGGGATGCAATAGGTGTTATGTAGAATATTTGTCTAAAACCAATGATAATATATAAAAAGTAACCTATTTGTAAGGAGAAGATAAATACTAGAAACCCAAATGCCTAGGACCAATTTCAGTTGGAGCATCACCCCTTATGTTATCCTAGCATTGAATTGACAGTTTTTCTGTATTGTCATATTTGCATATCAGCCACTTACAATTGTTTCAAGCTTTATAACAGAGGACTGCCTTTTTTTATAGACCAAGGATGAAAGTCTCTTGTGAGTTAAGTCTGATTATGACATCACAATTTGTAAATTAAGCTATAGTATGATTACAGAGTGTAGACTGAACAAAAAGTGCTTTCCTATGGATTGAAGTTTGTATTTTCTTAAGCTTTGCATTCCAAAATGTGCTAGCATTCTCTATTTCCAAAGGGCACATTAAGCTACTTCCCCATTATATATTTTTTGTGTTAAAAGTTATTTATACACAACTTGGTAAAACATACTAAATAAAACACATAATGAATTACATCCTGGGTTTATCTTTATCAACAATCTGTAAATGGATAAGAAAGATTGTGCATTAGATTTATCAGATTGATTTTGCTTAGAATTGCATTTACTCCTTGTCTAAATTGTCTATTTTTATACTATTATTAGATGCATTAATCTTTGTTGTTGTCCCATCTAATCATTTTTTATTTTGCAATGTGGATAGAAACTGGAGCATTTTTATGATACCCATGCTTCAAGTGACTATGGCTTAAGCTGTTTCTTGAAATGCTATGCAAACAAAATATGTTCTGTGCTTTGAGGTACATTTGCCAGTTTTGTGTTTGCTTCTAATAACATCTGTGGCCAGTTAGCTCAGTTGGTTAGAGCGTGGCGCTCGTAATCCCATGGTCATGGGTTTGATCCCTGTATTGGCTACTTGCTTTTTTTGATGGACAAGAATGGAATAAGCTCATCGGTGTAGCATGAATACTTGAAAACATAATAGACACATATATCACAAAATCTCTTCAAATCCATATCAGAAGCCAGCATGAGTGTCATCCTTTGGCTGATGAAGATTTTTCTCTACATGGCTCATTGACTTTTGTCTCAAATCGAGCAATATGGCATACCTAAGATTTGCAAGGGCAAATTAATCAGTTATTATATTGCTGCTCAAACATAGAGGGCACTAGGTGTTACTAGAAGAAGAAGATACGTTCTCCCCTCCCATTAGTGCACACTGAAGAAAAAAAAAATTGAGAATTTATAAACACCAGAGCACAAGTAATGGATCTCAGCATTCTTATTGCATCTTTTCTTATTTCCAAATATTTGACATACTTCTGATTTGAAAAGTTTAAAAATGAGTTTAGACAAAGGACACCACTGAAAATGATGGAATTTATATGTTTTGTAAATGAAGATTTGCAACAATCATACTTTGAATGAAAATGGAGCTTTAAACAAAAGAAGAAATAATCAACATTAGGTCCCACCGAGATTTGAACTCGGATTACTGGATTCAAAGTCCAAATTGCTAACCATTACACCATGGAACCCTCGACTGAGCAAAGACTTCTACTGAAGTGAGCTCATCTTTTAAATGCAAAGAAAAGAAATTCAATACTTTATATATATGATTTCAAGTTTCTAATAAGCTCAGGGATGCAATAGGTGTTATGTAGAATATTTGTCTAAAACCAATGATAGTATATAAAAAGTAACCTATTTTTAAGGAGAAGATAAATACTAGAAACCCAAATGCCTAGGACCAATTTCAGTTGGAGCATCACCCCTTATGTTATCCTAGCATTGAATTGACAGTTTTTCTGTATTGTCATATTTGCATATCAGCCGCTTACAATTGTTTCAAGCTTTATAACAGAGGACTGCCTTTTTTTATAGACCAAGGATGAAAGTCTCTTGTGAGTTAAGTCTGATTATGACATCACAATTTGTAAATTAAGCTATAGTATGATTACAGAGTGTAGACTGAACAAAAAGTGCTTTCCTATGGATTGAAGTTTGTATTTTCTTAAGCTTTGCATTCCAAAATGTGCTAGCATTCTCTATTTCCAAAGGGCATGTTAAGCTAATTCCCCATTATATATTTTTTGTGTTAAAAGTTATTTACACACCATGGTAAAACATACTAAATTTAACACATAATGAATTACATCCTGGGATTATCTTTATCAACAATCTGTAAATGGATAATAAAGATTGTGCATTAGATTTATCAGATTGATTTTGCTTAGAATTGCATTTACTCCTTGTCTAAATTGTCTATTTTTATACTATTATTAGATGCATTAATCTTTGTTGTTGTCCTATCTAATCATTTTTATTTATTTTGCAATGTGGAAAGAAACTGGTGCATTTTTATGATACCCATGCTTCAAGTGACTCTATGGCTTAAGCTGTTCCTTGAAAAATTAAATGCTATGCAAACAAAATATGTTCTGTGCTTTGAGGTACATTTGCCAGTTTTGTGTTTGCTTTTAGTAACATCTGTGGCCAGTTAGCTCAGTTGGTTAGAGCGTGGCGCTCGTAATCCCACGGTCATGGGTTCGATCCCTGTATTGGCTACTTGCTTTTCTTGATGGACAAGAATGGAATAAGCTCATCGGTGTAGCATGAATACTTGAAAACATAATGGACACATATATCACAAAATCTCTTCAAATCCATATCAGAAGCCAGCATGAGTGTCATCCTTTGGCTGATGAAGATTTTTCTCTACATGGCTCATTGACTTTTGTCTCAAATCGAGCAATATGGCATACCTAAGATTTGCAAGGGCAAATTAATCAGTTATTATATTGCTGCTCAAACATAGAGGGCACTAGGTGTTACTAGAAGAAGATACGTTCTCCCCTCCCATTAGTGCAGACTGAAGAAAAAATAAATAAAATTGAGAATTTATAAACACCAGAGCACAAGTAATGGATCTCAGCATTCTTATTGCATCTTTTCTTATTTCCAAATATTTGACATACTTCTGATTTGAAAAGTTTAAAAATGAGTTTAGACAAATGACACCACTGAAAATGATGGAATTTATATGTTTTGTAAATGAAGATTTGCAACAATCATACTTTGAATGAAAATGGAGCTTTAAACAAAAGAAGAAATAATCAACATTAGGTCCCACCGAGATTTGAACTCGGATTACTGGATTCAAAGTCCAAATTGCTAACCATTACACCATGGAACCCTCAACTGAGCAATGCCTTCTACTGAAATGAGCTCATCTTTTAAATGCAAAGAAAAGAAATTCAATACTTTATATATATGATTTCAAGTTTCTAATAAGCTCAGGGATGCAATAGGTGTTATGTAGAATATTTGTCTAAAACCAATTATAATATATAAAAAGTAACCTATTTTTAAGGAGAAGATAAATACTAGAAACCCAAATGCCTAGGACCAATTTCAGTTGGAGCATCACCCCTTATGTTATCCTAGCATTGAATTGACAGTTTTTCTGTATTGTCATATTTGCATATCAGCCGCTTACAATTGTTTCAAGCTTTATAACAGAGGACTGCCTTTTTTTATAGACCAAGGATGAAAGTCTCTTGTGAGTTAAGTCTGATTATGACATCACAATTTGTAAATTAAGCTATAGTATGATTACAGAGTGTAGACTGAACAAAAAGTGCTTTCCTATGGATTGAAGTTTGTATTTTCTTAAGCTTTGCATTCCAAAATGTGCTAGCATTCTCTATTTCCAAAGGGCATGTTAAGCTAATTCCCCATTATATATTTTTTGTGTTAAAAGTTATTTACACACCATGGTAAAACATACTAAATTTAACACATAATGAATTACATCCTGGGATTATCTTTATCAACAATCTGTAAATGGATAATAAAGATTGTGCATTAGATTTATCAGATTGATTTTGCTTAGAATTGCATTTACTCCTTGTCTAAAGTGTCTATTTTTATACTATTATTAGATGCATTAATCTTTGTTGTTGTCCTATCTAATCATTTTTTTTTATTTTGCAATGTGGAAAGAAACTGGTGCATTTTTATGATACCCATGCTTCAAGTGACTCTATGGCTTAAGCTGTTCCTTGAAAAATTAAATGCTATGCAAACAAAATATGTTCTGTGCTTTGAGGTACATTTGCCAGTTTTGTGTTTGCTTTTAGTAACATCTGTGGCCAGTTAGCTCAGTTGGTTAGAGCGTGGTGCTTCTAATCCCACGGTCATGGGTTCGATCCCTGTATTGGCTACTTGATTTTCTTGATGGACAAGAATGGAATAAGTTTATCGGTGTAGCATGAATACTTGAAAACATAATAGACACATATATCACAAAATCTCTTCAAATCCATATCAGAAGCCAGCATGAGTGTCATCCTTTGGCTGATGAAGATTTTTCTCTACATGGCTCATTGACTTTTGTCTCAAATCGAGCAATATGGCATACCTAAGATTTGCAAGGGCAAATTAATCAGTTATTATATTGCTGCTCAAACATAGAGGGCACTAGGTGTTACTAGAAGAAGATACGTTCTCCCCTCCCATTAGTGCACACTGAAGAAAAAATAAATAAAATTGAGAATTTCTAAACACCAGAGCACAAGTAATGGATCTCAGCATTCTTATTGCATCTTTTCTTATTTCCAAATATTTGACATACTTCTGATTTGAAAAGTTTAAAAATGAGTTTAGACAAAGGACACCACTGAAAATGATGGAATTTATATGTTTTGTAAATGAAGATTTGCAACAATCATACTTTGAATGAAAATGGAGCTTTAAACAAAAGAAGAAATAATCAACATTAGGTCCCACCGAGATTTTAACTCAGATTACTGGATTCAAAGTCCAAATTGCTAACCATTACACCATGGAACCCTCAACTGAGCAAAGACTTCTACTGAAATTAGCTCATCTTTTAAATGCAAAAAAAAAAGAAATTCAATACTTTATATATATGATTTCAAGTTTCTAATAAGCTCAGGGATGCAATAGGTGTTATGTAGAATATTTGTCTAAAACCAATGATAATATATAAAATGTAACCTATTTTTAAGGAGAAGATAAATACTAGAAACCCAAATGCCTAGGACCAATTTCAGTTGGAGCATCACCCCTTATGTTATCCTAGCATTGAATTGACAGTTTTTCTGTATTGTCATATTTGCATATCAGCCGCTTACAATTGTTTCAAGCTTTATAACAGAGGACTGCCTTTTTTTATAGACCACGGATGAAAGTCTCTTGTGAGTTAAGTCTGATTATGACATCACAATTTGTAAATTAAGCTATAGTATGATTACAGAGTGTAGACTGAACAAAAAGTGCTTTCCTATGGATTGAAGTTTGTATTTTCTTAAGCTTTGCATTCCAAAATGTGCTAGCATTCTCTATTTCCAAAGGGCATGTTAAGCTAATTCCCCATTATATATTTTTTGTGTTAAAAGTTATTTACACACCATGGTAAAACATACTAAATTTAACACATAATGAATTACATCCTGGGATTATCTTTATCAACAATCTGTAAATGGATAATAAAGATTGTGCATTAGATTTATCAGATTGATTTTGCTTAGAATTGCATTTACTCCTTGTCTAAAGTGTCTATTTTTATACTATTATTAGATGCATTAATCTTTGTTGTTGTCCTATCTAATCATTTTTTTTTTATTTTGCAATGTGGAAAGAAACTGGTGCATTTTTATGATACCCATGCTTCAAGTGACTCTATGTCTTAAGCTGTTCCTTGAAAAATTAAATGCTATGCAAACAAAATATGTTCTGTGCTTTGAGGTACATTTGCCAGTTTTGTGTTTGCTTTTAGTAACATCTGTGGCCAGTTAGCTCAGTTGGTTAGAGCGTGGCACTCCTAATCCCACGGTCATGGGTTCGATCCCTGTATTGGCTACTTGCTTTTCTTGATGGACAAGAATGGAATAAGCTTATCGGTGTAGCATGAATACTTGAAAACATAATAGACACATATATCACAAAATCTCTTCAAATCCATATCAGAAGCCAGCATGAGTGTCATCCTTTGGCTGATGAAGATTTTTCTCTACATGGCTCATTGACTTTTGTCTCAAATCGAGCAATATGGCATACCTATGATTTGCAATGGCAAATTAATCAGTTATTATATTGCTGCTCAAACATAGAGGGCACTAGGTGTTACTAGAAGAAGAAGATACGTTCTCCCCTCTCATTAGTGCACACTGAAGTAAAAAAATTAAAATGGAGAATTTCTAAACACCAGAGCACAAGTAATGGATCTCTGCATTCTTATTGCATCTTTTCTTATTTCCAAATATTTGACATACTTCTGATTTGAAAAGTTTAAAAATGAGTTTAGACAAAGGACACCACTGAAAATGATGGAATTTAAATGAATTGTAAATGAAGATTTGCAATACTCATACTTTGAATGAAAATGGAGCTTTAAACAAAAGGAGAAATAATCAACATTAGGTCCCACCGAGATTTGAACTCGGATTATTGGATTCAAAGTCCAGAGTGCTAACCATTACACCATGGAACCCTCAAATGAGCAAAGAATTCCACTTAACTGAGCTCATCTTTTAAATGCAAAGAAAAGAAATTCAATACTTTATATATATGATTTCAAGTTTCTAATAAGCTCAGGGATGCAATAGGTGTTATGTAGAATGTTTGTCTAAAACCAATGATAATATATAAAAAGTAACCTATTTTTAAGGAGACGATAAATACTAGAAACCCAAATGCCTAGGACCAATTTCAGTTGGAGCATCACCCCTTATGTTATCCTAGCATTGAATTGACAGTTTTTCTGTATTGTCATATTTGCCTATCATCCACTTACTATTGTTTCAAGCTTTATAACAGAGGACTGCCTTTTTTATAGACCAAGGATAAAAGTCTCTTGTGAGTTAAGTCTGATTATGACATCACAATTTGTAAATTAAGCTATAGTATGATTACAGAGTGTAGACTGAACAAAAAGTGCTTTCCTATGGATTGAATTTTGTATTTTCTTAAGCTTTGCATTCCAAAAAGTGCTAGCATTCTCTATTTCCAAAGGGCACATTAAGCTACTTCCCCATTATATATTTTTTGTGTTAAAAGTTATTTATACACAACTTGGTAAAACATACTAAATTTAACACATAATGAATTACATCCTGGGATTATCTTTATCAACAATCTGTAAATGGATAAGAAAGATTGTGCATTAGATTTATCAGATTGATTTTGCTTAGAATTGCATTTACTCCTTGTCTAAATTGTTTATTTTTTATACTATTATTAGATGCATTAATCTTTGTTGTTGTCCTATCTAATCATTTTTTTTTATTTTGCAATGTGGAAAGAAACTGGTGCATTTTTATGATACCCATGCTTCAAGTGACTCTATGGCTTAAGCTGTTCCTTGAAAAATTAAATGCTATGCAAACAAAATATGTTCTGTGCTTTGAGGTACATTTGCCAGTTTTGTGTTTGCTTCTAGTAACATCTGTGTCCAGTTAGCTCAGTTGGTTAGAGCATGGTGCTTGTAATGCCAAGGTCATGGGTTTGATCCCTATTTTGGCTACTTGCTTTTCTTGATATACAAGAATGGAATAAGCTCATCGGTGTAGCATGAATACTTGAAAATATAATAGACACATATATCACAAAATCTCTTCAAATCCATATCAGAAGCCAGCATGAGTGTCATCCTTTGGTTGATGAAGATTTTTCTCTACATGGCTCATTGACTTTTGTCTCAAATCGAGCAATATGGCATACCTAAGATTTGCAAGGGCAAATTAATCAGTTATTATATTGCTGCTCAAACATAGAGGGCACTAGGTGTTACTAGAAGAAGAAGATACGTTCTCCCCTCTCATTAGTGCACACTGAAGTAAAAAAAATTAAAATGGAGAATTTCTAAACACCAGAGCACAAGTAATGGATCTCTGCATTCTTATTGCATCTTTTCTTATTTCCAAATATTTGACATACTTCTGATTTGAAAAGTTTAAAAATGAGTTTAGACAAAGGACACCACTGAAAATGATGGAATTTATATGAATTGTACATGAAGATTTGCAATACTCATACTTTGAATGAAAATGAAGCTTTAAACAAAAGGAGAAATAATCAACATTAGGTCCCACCGAGATTTGAACTCGGATTACTGGATTCAAAGTCCAGAGTGTTAACCATTACACCATGGAACCCTCAACTGAACAAATACTTCTACTGAACTGAGCTCATCTTTTAAATGCAAAGAAAAGAAATTCAATACTTTATATATATGATTTCAAGTTTCTAATAAGAACAGGGATGCAATAGGTGTTATGTAGAATATTTGTCTAAAACCAATGATAATATATAAAAAGTAACCTATTTTTAAGGAGAAGATAAATACTAGAAACCCAAATGCCTAGGACCAATTTAAGTTGGAGCATCACCCCTTATGTTATCCTAGCATTGAATTGACAGTTTTTCTGTATTGTCATATTTGCATATCAGCCGCTTACAATTGTTTCAAGCTTTATAACAGAGGACTGCCTTTTTTTATAGACCAAGGATGAAAGTCTCTTGTGAGTTAAGTCTGATTATGACATCACAATTTGTAAATTAAGCTATAGTATGATTACAGAGTGTAGACTGAACAAAAAGTGCTTTCCTATGGATTGAAGTTTGTATTTTCTTAAGCTTTGCATTCCAAAATGTGCTAGCATTCTCTATTTCCAAAGGGCATGTTAAGCTAATTCCCCATTATATATTTTTTGTGTAAAAAGTTATTTACACACCATGGTAAGACATACTAAATTTAACACATAATGAATTACATCCTGGGATTATCTTTATCAACAATCTGTAAATGGATAATAAAGATTGTGCATTAGATTTATCAGATTGATTTTGCTTAGAATTGCATTTACTCCTTGTCTAAATTGTCTATTTTTATACTATTATTAGATGCATTAATCTTTGTTGTTGTCCTATCTAATCATTTTTTTTTATTTTGCAATGTGGAAAGAAACTGGTGCATTTTTATGATACCCATGCTTCAAGTGACTCTATGTCTTAAGCTGTTCCTTGAAAAATTAAATGCTATGCAAACAAAATATGTTCTGTGCTTTGAGGTACATTTGCCAGTTTTGTGTTTGCTTCTAGTAACATCTGTGGCCAGTTAGCTCAGTTGGTTAGAGCGTGGAGTATGTAATGCCAAGGTCATGGGTTCGATCCATGTTTTGGCTACTTGCTTTTCTTGATGGACAAGAATGGAATAAGCTCATCGGAGTAGCATGAATACATGAAAACATAATAGACACATATATCACAAAATCTCTAAAAATCCATATCAGAAGCCAGCATGAGTGTCATCCTTTGGCTGATGAAGATTTTTCTCTACATGGCTCATTGACTTTTGTCTCAAATCGAGCAATATGGCATACCTATGATTTGCAATGGCAAATTAATCAGTTATTATATTGCTGCTCAAACATAGAGGGCACTAGGTGTTACTAGAAGAAGAAGATACGTTCTCCCCTCTCATTAGTGCACACTGAAGTAAAAAAATTAAAATGGAGAATTTCTAAACACCAGAGCACAAGTAATGGATCTCTGCATTCTTATTGCATCTTTTCTTATTTCCAAATATTTGACATACTTCTGATTTGAAAAGTTTTAAAATGAGTTTAGACAAAGGACACCACTGAAAATGATGGAATTTATATGTTTTGTAAATGAAGATTTGCAACAATCATACTTTGAATGAAAATGGAGCTTTAAACAAAAGAAGAAATAATCAACATTAGGTCCCACCGAGATTTTAACTCAGATTACTGGATTCAAAGTCCAAATTGCTAACCATTACACCATGGAACCCTCAACTGAGCAAAGACTTCTACTGAAATGAGCTCATCTTTTAAATGCAAAAAAAAGAAATTCAATACTTTATATATATGATTTCAAGTTTCTAATAAGCTCAGGGATGCAATAGGTGTTATGTAGAATATTTGTCTAAAACCAATGATAATATATAAAAAGTAACCTATTTTTAAGGAGAAGATAAATACTAGAAACCCAAATGCCTAGGACCAATTTCAGTTGGAGCATCACCCCTTATGTTATCCTAGCATTGAATTGACAGTTTTTCTGTATTGTCATATTTGCATATCATCCGCTTACAATTGTTTCAAGCTTTATAACAGAGGACTGCCTTTTTTTATAGACCAAGGATGAAAGTCTCTTGTGAGTTAAGTCTGATTATGACATCACAATTTGTAAATTAAGCTATAGTATGATTACAGAGTGTAGACTGAACAAAAAGTGCTTTCCTATGGATTGAAGTTTGTATTTTCTTAAGCTTTGCATTCCAAAATGTGCTAGCATTCTCTATTTCCAAAGGGCATGTTAAGCTAATTCCCCATTATATATTTTTTGTGTTAAAAGTTATTTACACACCATGGTAAAACATATTAAATTTAACACATAATGAATTACATCCTGGGATTATCTTTATCAACAATCTGTAAATGGATAATAAAGATTGTGCATTAGATTTATCAGATTGATTTTGCTTAGAATTGCATTTACTCCTTGTCTAAATTGTCTATTTTTATACTATTATTAGATGCATTAATCTTTGTTGTTGTCCTATCTAATCATTTTTTTTTATTTTGCAATGTGGAAAGAAACTGGTGCATTTTTATGATACCCATGCTTCAAGTGACTCTATGGCTTAAGCTGTTCCTTGAAAAATTGAATGCTATGCAAACAAAATATGTTCTGTGCTTTGAGGTACATTTGCCAGTTTTGTGTTTGCTTTTAGTAACATCTGTGGCCAGTTAGCTCAGTTGGTTAGAGCGTGGCGCTCGTAATCCCACGGTCATGGGTTCGATCCCTGTATTGGCTACTTGCTTTTCTTGATGGACAAGAATGGAATAAGCTCATCGGTGTAGCATGAATACTTGAAAACCTAATGGACACATATATCACAAAATCTCTTCAAATCCATATCAGAAGCCAGCATGAGTGTCATCCTTTGGCTGATGAAGATTTTTCTCTACATGGCTCATTGACTTTTGTCTCAAATCGAGCAATATGGTATACCTAAGATTTGCAAGGGCAAATTAATCAGTTATTATATTGCTGCTCAAACATAGAGGGCACTAGGTGTTACTAGAAGAAGATACGTTCTCCCCTCCCATTAGTGCACACTGAAGAAAAAATAAATAAAATTGAGAATTTATAAACACCAGAGCACAAGTAATGGATCTCAGCATTCTTATTGCATCTTTTCTTATTTCCAAATATTTGACATACTTCTGATTTGAAAAGTTTAAAAATGAGTTTAGACAAAGGACACCACTGAAAATGATGGAATTTATATGTTTTGTAAATGAAGATTTGCAACAATCATACTTTGAATGAAAATGGAGCTTTAAACAAAAGAAGAAATAATCAACATTAGGTCCCACCGAGATTTGAACTCAGATTACTGGATTCAAAGTCCAAATTGCTAACCATTACACCATGGAACCCTCAACTGAGCAAAGACTTCTACTGAAATGAGCTAATCTTTTAAATGCAAAGAAAAGAAATTCAATACTTTATATATATGATTTCAAGTTTCTAATAAGCTCAGGGATGCAATAGGTGTTATGTAGAATATTTGTCTAAAACCAATGATAATATATAAAAAGTAACCTATTTTTAAGGAGAAGATAAATACTAGAAACCCAAATGCCTAGGACCAATTTCAGTTGGAGCATCACCCCTTATGTTATCCTAGCATTGAATTGACAGTTTTTCTGTATTGTCATATTTGCATATCAGCCGCTTACAATTGTTTCAAGCTTTATAACAGAGGACTGCCTTTTTTTATAGACCAAGGATGAAAGTCTCTTGTGAGTTAAGTCTGATTATGACATCACAATTTGTAAATTAAGCTATAGTATGATTACAGAGTGTAGACTGAACAAAAAGTGCTTTCCTATGGATTGAAGTTTGTATTTTCTTAAGCTTGGCATTCCAAAAAGTGCTAGCATTCTCTATTTCCAAAGGGCATGTTAAGCTAATTCCTCATTATATATTTTTTGTGTTAAAAGTTATTTACACACCATGGTAAGACATACTAAATTTAACACATAATGAATTACATCCTGGGATTATCTTTATCAACAATCTGTAAATGGATAATAAAGATTGTGCATTAGATTTATCAGATTGATTTTGCTTAGAATTGCATTTACTCCTTGTCTAAATTGTCTATTTTTATACTATTATTAGATGCATTAATCTTTGTTGTTGTCCTATCTAATCATTTTTTTTTATTTTGCAATGTGGAAAGAAACTGGTGCATTTTTATGATACCCATGCTTCAAGTGACTCTATGGCTTAAGCTGTTCCTTGAAAAATTAAATGCTATGCAAACAAAATATGTTCTGTGCTTTGAGGTACATTTGCCAGTTTTGTGTTTGCTTCTAGTAACATCTGTGGCCAGTTAGCTCAGTTGGTTAGAGCGTGGAGTATGTAATGCCAAGGTCATGGGTTCGATCCCTGTTTTGGCTACTTGCTTTTCTTGATGGACAAGAATGGAATAAGCTCATCGGTGTAGCATGAATACATGAAAACATAATAGACACATATATCACAAAATCTCTAAAAATCCATATCAGAAGCCAGCATGAGTGTCATCCTTTGGCTGATGAAGATTTTTCTCTACATGGCTCATTGACTTTTGTCTCAAATCGAGCAATATGGCATACCTATGATTTGCAATGGCAAATTAATCAGTTATTATATTGCTGCTCAAACATAGAGGGCACTAGGTGTTACTAGAAGAAGAAGATACGTTCTCCCCTCTCATTAGTGCACACTGAAGTAAAAAAATTAAAATGGAGAATTTCTAAACACCAGAGCACAAGTAATGGATCTCTGCATTCTTATTGCATCTTTTCTTATTTCCAAATATTTGACATACTTCTGATTTGAAAAGTTTAAAAATGAGTTTAGACAAAGGACACCACTGAAAATGATGGAATTTAAATGAATTGTAAATGAAGATTTGCAATACTCATACTTTGAATGAAAATGGAGCTTTAAACAAAAGGAGAAATAATCAACATTAGGTCCCACCGAGATTTGAACTCGGATTATTGGATTCAAAGTCCAGAGTGCTAACCATTACACCATGGAACCCTCAAATGAGCAAAGAATTCCACTTAACTGAGCTCATCTTTTAAATGCAAAGAAAAGAAATTCAATACTTTATATATATGATTTCAAGTTTCTAATAAGCTCAGGGATGCAATAGGTGTTATGTAGAATGTTTGTCTAAAACCAATGATAATATATAAAAAGTAACCTATTTTTAAGGAGACGATAAATACTAGAAACCCAAATGCCTAGGACCAATTTCAGTTGGAGCATCACCCCTTATGTTATCCTAGCATTGAATTGACAGTTTTTCTGTATTGTCATATTTGCCTATCATCCACTTACTATTGTTTCAAGCTTTATAACAGAGGACTGCCTTTTTTATAGACCAAGGATAAAAGTCTCTTGTGAGTTAAGTCTGATTATGACATCACAATTTGTAAATTAAGCTATAGTATGATTACAGAGTGTAGACTGAACAAAAAGTGCTTTCCTATGGATTGAATTTTGTATTTTCTTAAGCTTTGCATTCCAAAAAGTGCTAGCATTCTCTATTTCCAAAGGGCACATTAAGCTACTTCCCCATTATATATTTTTTGTGTTAAAAGTTATTTATACACAACTTGGTAAAACATACTAAATTTAACACATAATGAATTACATCCTGGGATTATCTTTATCAACAATCTGTAAATGGATAAGAAAGATTGTGCATTAGATTTATCAGATTGATTTTGCTTAGAATTGCATTTACTCCTTGTCTAAATTGTTTATTTTTATACTATTATTAGATGCATTAATCTTTGTTGTTGTCCTATCTAATCATTTTTTTTATTTTGCAATGTGGAAAGAAACTGGTGCATTTTTATGATACCCATGCTTCAAGTGACTCTATGGCTTAAGCTGTTCCTTGAAAAATTAAATGCTATGCAAACAAAATATGTTCTGTGCTTTGAGGTACATTTGCCAGTTTTGTGTTTGCTTCTAGTAACATCTGTGTCCAGTTAGCTCAGTTGGTTAGAGCATGGTGCTTGTAATGCCAAGGTCATGGGTTTGATCCCTATTTTGGCTACTTGCTTTTCTTGATATACAAGAATGGAATAAGCTCATCGGTGTAGCATGAATACTTGAAAATATAATAGACACATATATCACAAAATCTCTTCAAATCCATATCAGAAGCCAGCATGAGTGTCATCCTTTGGTTGATGAAGATTTTTCTCTACATGGCTCATTGACTTTTGTCTCAAATCGAGCAATATGGCATACCTA
This sequence comes from Pseudophryne corroboree, assembly GCF_028390025.1. Classification (NCBI taxonomy): domain Eukaryota; kingdom Metazoa; phylum Chordata; class Amphibia; order Anura; family Myobatrachidae; genus Pseudophryne; species Pseudophryne corroboree. Next base: position 165,273,322 of record NC_086454.1, on the reverse strand, counting down.
AGATTTGCAAGGGCAAATTAATCAGTTATTATATTGCTGCTCAAACATAGAGGGCACTAGGTGTTACTAGAAGAAGAAGATACGTTCTCCCCTCTCATTAGTGCACACTGAAGTAAAAAAAATTAAAATGGAGAATTTCTAAACACCAGAGCACAAGTAATGGATCTCTGCATTCTTATTGCATCTTTTCTTATTTCCAAATATTTGACATACTTCTGATTTGAAAAGTTTAAAAATGAGTTTAGACAAAGGACACCACTGAAAATGATGGAATTTATATGAATTGTACATGAAGATTTGCAATACTCATACTTTGAATGAAAATGAAGCTTTAAACAAAAGGAGAAATAATCAACATTAGGTCCCACCGAGATTTGAACTCGGATTACTGGATTCAAAGTCCAGAGTGTTAACCATTACACCATGGAACCCTCAACTGAACAAATACTTCTACTGAACTGAGCTCATCTTTTAAATGCAAAGAAAAGAAATTCAATACTTTATATATATGATTTCAAGTTTCTAATAAGAACAGGGATGCAATAGGTGTTATGTAGAATATTTGTCTAAAACCAATGATAATATATAAAAAGTAACCTATTTTTAAGGAGAAGATAAATACTAGAAACCCAAATGCCTAGGACCAATTTAAGTTGGAGCATCACCCCTTATGTTATCCTAGCATTGAATTGACAGTTTTTCTGTATTGTCATATTTGCATATCAGCCGCTTACAATTGTTTCAAGCTTTATAACAGAGGACTGCCTTTTTTTATAGACCAAGGATGAAAGTCTCTTGTGAGTTAAGTCTGATTATGACATCACAATTTGTAAATTAAGCTATAGTATGATTACAGAGTGTAGACTGAACAAAAAGTGCTTTCCTATGGATTGAAGTTTGTATTTTCTTAAGCTTTGCATTCCAAAATGTGCTAGCATTCTCTATTTCCAAAGGGCATGTTAAGCTAATTCCCCATTATATATTTTTTGTGTTAAAAGTTATTTACACACCATGGTAAGACATACTAAATTTAACACATAATGAATTACATCCTGGGATTATCTTTATCAACAATCTGTAAATGGATAATAAAGATTGTGCATTAGATTTATCAGATTGATTTTGCTTAGAATTGCATTTACTCCTTGTCTAAATTGTCTATTTTTATACTATTATTAGATGCATTAATCTTTGTTGTTGTCCTATCTAATCATTTTTTTTTATTTTGCAATGTGGAAAGAAACTGGTGCATTTTTATGATACCCATGCTTCAAGTGACTCTATGTCTTAAGCTGTTCCTTGAAAAATTAAATGCTATGCAAACAAAATATGTTCTGTGCTTTGAGGTACATTTGCCAGTTTTGTGTTTGCTTCTAGTAACATCTGTGGCCAGTTAGCTCAGTTGGTTAGAGCGTGGAGTATGTAATGCCAAGGTCATGGGTTCGATCCATGTTTTGGCTACTTGCTTTTCTTGATGGACAAGAATGGAATAAGCTCATCGGAGTAGCATGAATACATGAAAACATAATAGACACATATATCACAAAATCTCTAAAAATCCATATCAGAAGCCAGCATGAGTGTCATCCTTTGGCTGATGAAGATTTTTCTCTACATGGCTCATTGACTTTTGTCTCAAATCGAGCAATATGGCATACCTATGATTTGCAATGGCAAATTAATCAGTTATTATATTGCTGCTCAAACATAGAGGGCACTAGGTGTTACTAGAAGAAGAAGATACGTTCTCCCCTCTCATTAGTGCACACTGAAGTAAAAAAATTAAAATGGAGAATTTCTAAACACCAGAGCACAAGTAATGGATCTCTGCATTCTTATTGCATCTTTTCTTATTTCCAAATATTTGACATACTTCTGATTTGAAAAGTTTAAAAATGAGTTTAGACAAAGGACACCACTGAAAATGATGGAATTTATATGTTTTGTAAATGAAGATTTGCAACAATCATACTTTGAATGAAAATGGAGCTTTAAACAAAAGAAGAAATAATCAACATTAGGTCCCACCGAGATTTTAACTCAGATTACTGGATTCAAAGTCCAAATTGCTAACCATTACACCATGGAACCCTCAACTGAGCAAAGACTTCTACTGAAATGAGCTCATCTTTTAAATGCAAAAAAAAGAAATTCAATACTTTATATATATGATTTCAAGTTTCTAATAAGCTCAGGGATGCAATAGGTGTTATGTAGAATATTTGTCTAAAACCAATGATAATATATAAAAAGTAACCTATTTTTAAGGAGAAGATAAATACTAGAAACCCAAATGCCTAGGACCAATTTCAGTTGGAGCATCACCCCTTATGTTATCCTAGCATTGAATTGACAGTTTTTCTGTATTGTCATATTTGCATATCATCCGCTTACAATTGTTTCAAGCTTTATAACAGAGGACTGCCTTTTTTTATAGACCAAGGATGAAAGTCTCTTGTGAGTTAAGTCTGATTATGACATCACAATTTGTAAATTAAGCTATAGTATGATTACAGAGTGTAGACTGAACAAAAAGTGCTTTCCTATGGATTGAAGTTTGTATTTTCTTAAGCTTTGCATTCCAAAATGTGCTAGCATTCTCTATTTCCAAAGGGCATGTTAAGCTAATTCCCCATTATATATTTTTTGTGTTAAAAGTTATTTACACACCATGGTAAAACATATTAAATTTAACACATAATGAATTACATCCTGGGATTATCTTTATCAACAATCTGTAAATGGATAATAAAGATTGTGCATTAGATTTATCAGATTGATTTTGCTTAGAATTGCATTTACTCCTTGTCTAAATTGTCTATTTTTATACTATTATTAGATGCATTAATCTTTGTTGTTGTCCTATCTAATCATTTTTTTTTATTTTGCAATGTGGAAAGAAACTGGTGCATTTTTATGATACCCATGCTTCAAGTGACTCTATGGCTTAAGCTGTTCCTTGAAAAATTGAATGCTATGCAAACAAAATATGTTCTGTGCTTTGAGGTACATTTGCCAGTTTTGTGTTTGCTTTTAGTAACATCTGTGGCCAGTTAGCTCAGTTGGTTAGAGCGTGGCGCTCGTAATCCCACGGTCATGGGTTCGATCCCTGTATTGGCTACTTGCTTTTCTTGATGGACAAGAATGGAATAAGCTCATCGGTGTAGCATGAATACTTGAAAACCTAATGGACACATATATCACAAAATCTCTTCAAATCCATATCAGAAGCCAGCATGAGTGTCATCCTTTGGCTGATGAAGATTTTTCTCTACATGGCTCATTGACTTTTGTCTCAAATCGAGCAATATGGTATACCTAAGATTTGCAAGGGCAAATTAATCAGTTATTATATTGCTGCTCAAACATAGAGGGCACTAGGTGTTACTAGAAGAAGATACGTTCTCCCCTCCCATTAGTGCACACTGAAGAAAAAATAAATAAAATTGAGAATTTATAAACACCAGAGCACAAGTAATGGATCTCAGCATTCTTATTGCATCTTTTCTTATTTCCAAATATTTGACATACTTCTGATTTGAAAAGTTTAAAAATGAGTTTAGACAAAGGACACCACTGAAAATGATGGAATTTATATGTTTTGTAAATGAAGATTTGCAACAATCATACTTTGAATGAAAATGGAGCTTTAAACAAAAGAAGAAATAATCAACATTAGGTCCCACCGAGATTTGAACTCAGATTACTGGATTCAAAGTCCAAATTGCTAACCATTACACCATGGAACCCTCAACTGAGCAAAGACTTCTACTGAAATGAGCTAATCTTTTAAATGCAAAGAAAAGAAATTCAATACTTTATATATATGATTTCAAGTTTCTAATAAGCTCAGGGATGCAATAGGTGTTATGTAGAATATTTGTCTAAAACCAATGATAATATATAAAAAGTAACCTATTTTTAAGGAGAAGATAAATACTAGAAACCCAAATGCCTAGGACCAATTTCAGTTGGAGCATCACCCCTTATGTTATCCTAGCATTGAATTGACAGTTTTTCTGTATTGTCATATTTGCATATCAGCCGCTTACAATTGTTTCAAGCTTTATAACAGAGGACTGCCTTTTTTTATAGACCAAGGATGAAAGTCTCTTGTGAGTTAAGTCTGATTATGACATCACAATTTGTAAATTAAGCTATAGTATGATTACAGAGTGTAGACTGAACAAAAAGTGCTTTCCTATGGATTGAAGTTTGTATTTTCTTAAGCTTGGCATTCCAAAAAGTGCTAGCATTCTCTATTTCCAAAGGGCATGTTAAGCTAATTCCTCATTATATATTTTTTGTGTTAAAAGTTATTTACACACCATGGTAAGACATACTAAATTTAACACATAATGAATTACATCCTGGGATTATCTTTATCAACAATCTGTAAATGGATAATAAAGATTGTGCATTAGATTTATCAGATTGATTTTGCTTAGAATTGCATTTACTCCTTGTCTAAATTGTCTATTTTTATACTATTATTAGATGCATTAATCTTTGTTGTTGTCCTATCTAATCATTTTTTTTTATTTTGCAATGTGGAAAGAAACTGGTGCATTTTTATGATACCCATGCTTCAAGTGACTCTATGGCTTAAGCTGTTCCTTGAAAAATTAAATGCTATGCAAACAAAATATGTTCTGTGCTTTGAGGTACATTTGCCAGTTTTGTGTTTGCTTCTAGTAACATCTGTGGCCAGTTAGCTCAGTTGGTTAGAGCGTGGAGTATGTAATGCCAAGGTCATGGGTTCGATCCCTGTTTTGGCTACTTGCTTTTCTTGATGGACAAGAATGGAATAAGCTCATCGGTGTAGCATGAATACATGAAAACATAATAGACACATATATCACAAAATCTCTAAAAATCCATATCAGAAGCCAGCATGAGTGTCATCCTTTGGCTGATGAAGATTTTTCTCTACATGGCTCATTGACTTTTGTCTCAAATCGAGCAATATGGCATACCTATGATTTGCAATGGCAAATTAATCAGTTATTATATTGCTGCTCAAACATAGAGGGCACTAGGTGTTACTAGAAGAAGAAGATACGTTCTCCCCTCTCATTAGTGCACACTGAAGTAAAAAAATTAAAATGGAGAATTTCTAAACACCAGAGCACAAGTAATGGATCTCTGCATTCTTATTGCATCTTTTCTTATTTCCAAATATTTGACATACTTCTGATTTGAAAAGTTTAAAAATGAGTTTAGACAAAGGACACCACTGAAAATGATGGAATTTAAATGAATTGTAAATGAAGATTTGCAATACTCATACTTTGAATGAAAATGGAGCTTTAAACAAAAGGAGAAATAATCAACATTAGGTCCCACCGAGATTTGAACTCGGATTATTGGATTCAAAGTCCAGAGTGCTAACCATTACACCATGGAACCCTCAAATGAGCAAAGAATTCCACTTAACTGAGCTCATCTTTTAAATGCAAAGAAAAGAAATTCAATACTTTATATATATGATTTCAAGTTTCTAATAAGCTCAGGGATGCAATAGGTGTTATGTAGAATGTTTGTCTAAAACCAATGATAATATATAAAAAGTAACCTATTTTTAAGGAGACGATAAATACTAGAAACCCAAATGCCTAGGACCAATTTCAGTTGGAGCATCACCCCTTATGTTATCCTAGCATTGAATTGACAGTTTTTCTGTATTGTCATATTTGCCTATCATCCACTTACTATTGTTTCAAGCTTTATAACAGAGGACTGCCTTTTTTATAGACCAAGGATAAAAGTCTCTTGTGAGTTAAGTCTGATTATGACATCACAATTTGTAAATTAAGCTATAGTATGATTACAGAGTGTAGACTGAACAAAAAGTGCTTTCCTATGGATTGAATTTTGTATTTTCTTAAGCTTTGCATTCCAAAAAGTGCTAGCATTCTCTATTTCCAAAGGGCACATTAAGCTACTTCCCCATTATATATTTTTTGTGTTAAAAGTTATTTATACACAACTTGGTAAAACATACTAAATTTAACACATAATGAATTACATCCTGGGATTATCTTTATCAACAATCTGTAAATGGATAAGAAAGATTGTGCATTAGATTTATCAGATTGATTTTGCTTAGAATTGCATTTACTCCTTGTCTAAATTGTTTATTTTTATACTATTATTAGATGCATTAATCTTTGTTGTTGTCCTATCTAATCATTTTTTTTATTTTGCAATGTGGAAAGAAACTGGTGCATTTTTATGATACCCATGCTTCAAGTGACTCTATGGCTTAAGCTGTTCCTTGAAAAATTAAATGCTATGCAAACAAAATATGTTCTGTGCTTTGAGGTACATTTGCCAGTTTTGTGTTTGCTTCTAGTAACATCTGTGTCCAGTTAGCTCAGTTGGTTAGAGCATGGTGCTTGTAATGCCAAGGTCATGGGTTTGATCCCTATTTTGGCTACTTGCTTTTCTTGATATACAAGAATGGAATAAGCTCATCGGTGTAGCATGAATACTTGAAAATATAATAGACACATATATCACAAAATCTCTTCAAATCCATATCAGAAGCCAGCATGAGTGTCATCCTTTGGTTGATGAAGATTTTTCTCTACATGGCTCATTGACTTTTGTCTCAAATCGAGCAATATGGCATACCTAAGATTTGCAAGGGCAAATTAATCAGTTATTATATTGCTGCTCAAACATAGAGGGCACTAGGTGTTACTAGAAGAAGAAGATACGTTCTCCCCTCTCATTAGTGCACACTGAAGTAAAAAAAATTAAAATGGAGAATTTCTAAACACCAGAGCACAAGTAATGGATCTCTGCATTCTTATTGCATCTTTTCTTATTTCCAAATATTTGACATACTTCTGATTTGAAAAGTTTAAAAATGAGTTTAGACAAAGGACACCACTGAAAATGATGGAATTTATATGAATTGTACATGAAGATTTGCAATACTCATACTTTGAATGAAAATGAAGCTTTAAACAAAAGGAGAAATAATCAACATTAGGTCCCACCGAGATTTGAACTCGGATTACTGGATTCAAAGTCCAGAGTGTTAACCATTACACCATGGAACCCTCAACTGAACAAATACTTCTACTGAACTGAGCTCATCTTTTAAATGCAAAGAAAAGAAATTCAATACTTTATATATATGATTTCAAGTTTCTAATAAGAACAGGGATGCAATAGGTGTTATGTAGAATATTTGTCTAAAACCAATGATAATATATAAAAAGTAACCTATTTTTAAGGAGAAGATAAATACTAGAAACCCAAATGCCTAGGACCAATTTAAGTTGGAGCATCACCCCTTATGTTATCCTAGCATTGAATTGACAGTTTTTCTGTATTGTCATATTTGCATATCAGCCGCTTACAATTGTTTCAAGCTTTATAACAGAGGACTGCCTTTTTTTATAGACCAAGGATGAAAGTCTCTTGTGAGTTAAGTCTGATTATGACATCACAATTTGTAAATTAAGCTATAGTATGATTACAGAGTGTAGACTGAACAAAAAGTGCTTTCCTATGGATTGAAGTTTGTATTTTCTTAAGCTTTGCATTCCAAAATGTGCTAGCATTCTCTATTTCCAAAGGGCATGTTAAGCTAATTCCCCATTATATATTTTTTGTGTTAAAAGTTATTTACACACCATGGTAAGACATACTAAATTTAACACATAATGAATTACATCCTGGGATTATCTTTATCAACAATCTGTAAATGGATAATAAAGATTGTGCATTAGATTTATCAGATTGATTTTGCTTAGAATTGCATTTACTCCTTGTCTAAATTGTCTATTTTTATACTATTATTAGATGCATTAATCTTTGTTGTTGTCCTATCTAATCATTTTTTTTTATTTTGCAATGTGGAAAGAAACTGGTGCATTTTTATGATACCCATGCTTCAAGTGACTCTATGTCTTAAGCTGTTCCTTGAAAAATTAAATGCTATGCAAACAAAATATGTTCTGTGCTTTGAGGTACATTTGCCAGTTTTGTGTTTGCTTCTAGTAACATCTGTGGCCAGTTAGCTCAGTTGGTTAGAGCGTGGAGTATGTAATGCCAAGGTCATGGGTTCGATCCATGTTTTGGCTACTTGCTTTTCTTGATGGACAAGAATGGAATAAGCTCATCGGAGTAGCATGAATACATGAAAACATAATAGACACATATATCACAAAATCTCTAAAAATCCATATCAGAAGCCAGCATGAGTGTCATCCTTTGGCTGATGAAGATTTTTCTCTACATGGCTCATTGACTTTTGTCTCAAATCGAGCAATATGGCATACCTATGATTTGCAATGGCAAATTAATCAGTTATTATATTGCTGCTCAAACATAGAGGGCACTAGGTGTTACTAGAAGAAGAAGATACGTTCTCCCCTCTCATTAGTGCACACTGAAGTAAAAAAATTAAAATGGAGAATTTCTAAACACCAGAGCACAAGTAATGGATCTCTGCATTCTTATTGCATCTTTTCTTATTTCCAAATATTTGACATACTTCTGATTTGAAAAGTTTAAAAATGAGTTTAGACAAAGGACACCACTGAAAATGATGGAATTTATATGTTTTGTAAATGAAGATTTGCAACAATCATACTTTGAAAGAAAATGGAGCTTTAAACAAAAGAAGAAATAATCAACATTAGGTCCCACCGAGATTTTAACTCAGATTACTGGATTCAAAGTCCAAATTGCTAACCATTACACCATGGAACCCTCAACTGAGCAAAGACTTCTACTGAAATGAGCTCATCTTTTAAATGCAAAAAAAAGAAATTCAATACTTTATATATATGATTTCAAGTTTCTAATAAGCTCAGGGATGCAATAGGTGTTATGTAGAATATTTGTCTAAAACCAATGATAATATATAAAAAGTAACCTATTTTTAAGGAGAAGATAAATACTAGAAACCCAAATGCCTAGGACCAATTTCAGTTGGAGCATCACCCCTTATGTTATCCTAGCATTGAATTGACAGTTTTTCTGTATTGTCATATTTGCATATCAGCCGCTTACAATTGTTTCAAGCTTTATAACAGAGGACTGCCTTTTTTTATAGACCAAGGATGAAAGTCTCTTGTGAGTTAAGTCTGATTATGACATCACAATTTGTAAATTAAGCTATAGTATGATTACAGAGTGTAGACTGAACAAAAAGTGCTTTCCTATGGATTGAAGTTTGTATTTTCTTAAGCTTTGCATTCCAAAATGTGCTAGCATTCTCTATTTCCAAAGGGCATGTTAAGCTAATTCCCCATTATATATTTTTTGTGTTAAAAGTTATTTACACACCATGGTAAAACATATTAAATTTAACACATAATGAATTACATCCTGGGATTATCTTTATCAACAATCTGTAAATGGATAATAAAGATTGTGCATTAGATTTATCAGATTGATTTTGCTTAGAATTGCATTTACTCCTTGTCTAAATTGTCTATTTTTATACTATTATTAGATGCATTAATCTTTGTTGTTGTCCTATCTAATCATTTTTTTTTATTTTGCAATGTGGAAAGAAACTGGTGCATTTTTATGATACCCATGCTTCAAGTGACTCTATGGCTTAAGCTGTTCCTTGAAAAATTAAATGCTATGCAAACAAAATATGTTCTGTGCTTTGAGGTACATTTGCCAGTTTTGTGTTTGCTTTTAGTAACATCTGTGGCCAGTTAGCTCAGTTGGTTAGAGCGTGGCGCTCGTAATCCCACGGTCATGGGTTCGATCCCTGTATTGGCTACTTGCTTTTCTTGATGGACAAGAATGGAATAAGCTCATCGGTGTAGCATGAATACTTAAAACCTAATGGACACATATATCACAAAATCTCTTCAAATCCATATCAGAAGCCAGCATGAGTGTCATCCTTTGGCTGATGAAGATTTTTCTCTACATGGCTCATTGACTTTTGTCTCAAATCGAGCAATATGGTATACCTAAGATTTGCAAGGGCAAATTAATCAGTTATTATATTGCTGCTCAAACATAGAGGGCACTAGGTGTTACTAGAAGAAGATACGTTCTCCCCTCCCATTAGTGCACACTGAAGAAAAAATAAATAAAATTGAGAATTTATAAACACCAGAGCACAAGTAATGGATCTCAGCATTCTTATTGCATCTTTTCTTATTTCCAAATATTTGACATACTTCTGATTTGAAAAGTTTAAAAATGAGTTTAGACAAAGGACACCACTGAAAATGATGGAATTTATATGTTTTGTAAATGAAGATTTGCAACAATCATACTTTGAATGAAAATGGAGCTTTAAACAAAAGAAGAAATAATCAACATTAGGTCCCACCGAGATTTGAACTCAGATTACTGGATTCAAAGTCCAAATTGCTAACCATTACACCATGGAACCCTCAACTGAGCAAAGACTTCTACTGAAATGAGCTAATCTTTTAAATGCAAAGAAAAGAAATTCAATACTTTATATATATGATTTCAAGTTTCTAATAAGCTCAGGGATGCAATAGGTGTTATGTAGAATATTTGTCTAAAACCAATGATAATATATAAAAAGTAACCTATTTTTAAGGAGAAGATAAATACTAGAAACCCAAATGCCTAGGACCAATTTCAGTTGGAGCATCACCCCTTATGTTATCCTAGCATTGAATTGACAGTTTTTCTGTATTGTCATATTTGCATATCAGCCGCTTACAATTGTTTCAAGCTTTATAACAGAGGACTGCCTTTTTTTATAGACCAAGGATGAAAGTCTCTTGTGAGTTAAGTCTGATTATGACATCACAATTTGTAAATTAAGCTATAGTATGATTACAGAGTGTAGACTGAACAAAAAGTGCTTTCCTATGGATTGAAGTTTGTATTTTCTTAAGCTTGGCATTCCAAAAAGTGCTAGCATTCTCTATTTCCAAAGGGCATGTTAAGCTAATTCCTCATTATATATTTTTTGTGTTAAAAGTTATTTACACACCATGGTAAGACATACTAAATTTAACACATAATGAATTACATCCTGGGATTATCTTTATCAACAATCTGTAAATGGATAATAAAGATTGTGCATTAGATTTATCAGATTGATTTTGCTTAGAATTGCATTTACTCCTTGTCTAAATTGTCTATTTTTATACTATTATTAGATGCATTAATCTTTGTTGTTGTCCTATCTAATCATTTTTTTTTATTTTGCAATGTGGAAAGAAACTGGTGCATTTTTATGATACCCATGCTTCAAGTGACTCTATGGCTTAAGCTGTTCCTTGAAAAATTAAATGCTATGCAAACAAAATATGTTCTGTGCTTTGAGGTACATTTGCCAGTTTTGTGTTTGCTTCTAGTAACATCTGTGGCCAGTTAGCTCAGTTGGTTAGAGCGTGGAGTATGTAATGCCAAGGTCATGGGTTCGATCCCTGTTTTGGCTACTTGCTTTTCTTGATGGACAAGAATGGAATAAGCTCATCGGTGTAGCATGAATACATGAAAACATAATAGACACATATATCACAAAATCTCTAAAAATCCATATCAGAAGCCAGCATGAGTGTCATCCTTTGGCTGATGAAGATTTTTCTCTACATGGCTCATTGACTTTTGTCTCAAATCGAGCAATATGGCATACCTATGATTTGCAATGGCAAATTAATCAGTTATTATATTGCTGCTCAAACATAGAGGGCACTAGGTGTTACTAGAAGAAGAAGATACGTTCTCCCCTCTCATTAGTGCACACTGAAGTAAAAAAATTAAAATGGAGAATTTCTAAACACCAGAGCACAAGTAATGGATCTCTGCATTCTTATTGCATCTTTTCTTATTTCCAAATATTTGACATACTTCTGATTTGAAAAGTTTAAAAATGAGTTTAGACAAAGGACACCACTGAAAATGATGGAATTTAAATGAATTGTAAATGAAGATTTGCAATACTCATATTTTGAATGAAAATGGAGCTTTAAACAAAAGGAGAAATAATCAACATTAGGTCCCACCGAGATTTGAACTCGGATTATTGGATTCAAAGTCCAGAGTGCTAACCATTACACCATGGAACCCTCAAATGAGCAAAGACTTCCACTTAACTGAGCTCATCTTTTAAATGCAAAGAAAAGAAATTCAATACTTTATATATATGATTTCAAGTTTCTAATAAGCTCAGGGATGCAATAGGTGTTATGTAGAATGTTTGTCTAAAACCAATGATAATATATAAAAAGTAACCTATTTTTAAGGAGAAGATAAATACTAGAAACCCAAATGCCTAGGACCAATTTCAGTTGGAGCATCACCCCTTATGTTATCCTAGCATTGAATTGACAGTTTTTCTGTATTGTCATATTTGCCTATCATCCACTTACAATTGTTTCAAGCTTTATAACAGAGGACTGCCTTTTTTATAGACCAAGGATAAAAGTCTCTTGAGAGTTAAGTCTAATTATGACATCACAATTTGTAAATTAAGCTATAGTTTGATTACAGAGTGTAGACTGAACAAAAAGTGCTTTCCTATGGATTGAAGTTTGTATTTTCTTAAGCTTTGCATTCCAAAAAGTGCTAGCATTCTCTATTTCCAAAGGGCACATTAAGCTACTTCCCCATTATATATTTTTTGTGTTAAAAGTTATTTATACACAACTTGGTAAAACATACTAAATTTAACACATAATGAATTACATCCTGGGATTATCTTTATCAACAATCTGTAAATGGATAAGAAAGATTGTGCATTAGATTTATCAGATTGATTTTGCTTAGAATTGCATTTACTCATTGTCTAAATTGTTTATTTTCATACTATTATTAGATGCATTAATCTTTGTTGTTGTCCTATCTAATCATTTTTTTTATTTTGCAATGTGGAAAGAAACTGGTGCATTTTTATGATACCCATGCTTCAAGTGACTCTATGGCTTAAGCTGTTCCTTGAAAAATTAAATGCTATGCAAACAAAATATGTTCTGTGCTTTGAGGTACATTTGCCAGTTTTGTGTTTGCTTCTAGTAACATCTGTGTCCAGTTAACTCAGTTGGTTAGAGCATGGTGCTTGTAATGCCATGGTCATGGGTTTGATCCCTATTTTGGCTACTTGCTTTTCTTGATATACAAGAATGGAATAAACTCATCGGTGTAGCATGAATACTTGAAAATATAATAGACACATATATCACAAAATCTCTTCAAATCCATATCAGAAGCCAGCATGAGTGTCATCCTTTGGTTGATGAAGATTTTTCTCTACATGGCTCATTGACTTTTGTCTCAAATCGAGCAATATGGCATACCTAAGATTTGCAAGGGCAAATTAATCAGTTATTATATTGCTGCTCAAACATAGAGGGCACTAGGTGTTACTAGAAGAAGAAGATACGTTCTCCCCTCTCATTAGTGCACACTGAAGTAAAAAAAATTAAAATGGAGAATTTCTAAACACCAGAGCACAAGTAATGGATCTCTGCATTCTTATAGCATCTTTTCTTATTTCCAAATATTTGACATACTTCTGATTTGAAAAGTTTAAAAATGAGTTTAGACAAAGGACACCACTGAAAATGATGGAATTTTTATGAATTGTACATGAAGATTTGCAATACTCATACTTTGAATGAAAATGAAGCTTTAAACAAAAGGAGAAAAAATCAACATTAGGTCCCACCGAGATTTGAACTCGGATTACTGGATTCAAAGTCCAGAGTGTTAACCATTACACCATGGAACCCTCAACTGAGCAAATACTTCTACTGAACTGAGCTCATCTTTTAAATGCAAAGAAAAGAAATTCAATACTTTATATATATGATTTCAAGTTTCTAATAAGATCAGGGATGCAATAGGTGTTATGTAGAATATTTGTCTAAAACCAATGATAATATATAAAAAGTAACCTATTTTTAAGGAGAAGATAAATACTAGAAACCCAAATGCCTAGGACCAATTTAAGTTGGAGCATCACCCCTTATGTTATCCTAGCATTGAATTGACAGTTTTTCTGTATTGTCATATTTGCATATCAGCCGCTTACAATTGTTTCAAGCTTTATAACAGAGGACTGCCTTTTTTTATAGACCAAGGATGAAAGTCTCTTGTGAGTTAAGTCTGATTATGACATCACAATTTGTAAATTAAGCTATAGTATGATTACAGAGTGTAGACTGAACAAAAAGTGCTTTCCTATGGATTGAAGTTTGTATTTTCTTAAGCTTTGCATTCCAAAATGTGCTAGCATTCTCTATTTCCAAAGGGCATGTTAAGCTAATTCCCCATTATATATTTTTTGTGTTAAAAGTTATTTACACACCATGGTAAGACATACTAAATTTAACACATAATGAATTACATCCTGGGATTATCTTTATCAACAATCTGTAAATGGATAATAAAGATTGTGCATTAGATTTATCAGATTGATTTTGCTTAGAATTGCATTTACTCCTTGTCTAAATTGTCTATTTTTATACTATTATTAGATACATTAATCTTTGTTGTTGTCCTATCTAATCATTTTTTTTTATTTTGCAATGTGGAAAGAAACTGGTGCATTTTTATGATACCCATGCTTCAAGTGACTCTATGTCTTAAGCTGTTCCTTGAAAAATTAAATGCTATGCAAACAAAATATGTTCTGTGCTTTGAGGTACATTTGCCAGTTTTGTGTTTGCTTCTAGTAACATCTGTGGCCAGTTAGCTCAGTTGGTTAGAGCGTGGAGTATGTAATGCCAAGGTCATGGGTTCGATCCATGTTTTGGCTACTTGCTTTTCTTGATGGACAAGAATGGAATAAGCTCATCGGTGTAGCATGAATACATGAAAACATAATAGACACATATATCACAAAATCTCTAAAAATCCATATCAGAAGCCAGCATGAGTGTCATCCTTTGGCTGATGAAGATTTTTCTCTACATGGCTCATTGACTTTTGTCTCAAATCGAGCAATATGGCATACCTATGATTTGCAATGGCAAATTAATCAGTTATTATATTGCTGCTCAAACATGGAGGGCACTAGGTGTTACTAGAAGAAGAAGATACGTTCTCCCCTCTCATTAGTGCACACTGAAGTAAAAAAATTAAAATGGAGAATTTCTAAACACCAGAGCACAAGTAATGGATCTCTGCATTCTTATTGCATCTTTTCTTATTTCCAAATATTTGACATACTTCTGATTTGAAAAGTTTAAAAATGAGTTTAGACAAAGGACACCACTGAAAATGATGGAATTTATATGTTTTGTAAATGAAGATTTGCAACAATCATACTTTGAATGAAAATGGAGCTTTAAACAAAAGAAGAAATAATCAACATTAGGTCCCACCGATATTTTAACTCAGATTACTGGATTCAAAGTCCAAATTGCTAACCATTACACCATGGAACCCTCAACTGAGCAAAGACTTCTACTGAAATGAGCTCATCTTTTAAATGCAAAAAAAAGAAATTCAATACTTTATATATATGATTTCAAGTTTCTAATAAGCTCAGGGATGCAATAGGTGTTATGTAGAATATTTGTCTAAAACCAATGATAATATATAAAAAGTAACCTATTTTTAAGGAGAAGATAAATACTAGAAACCCAAATGCCTAGGACCAATTTCAGTTGGAGCATCACCCCTTATGTTATCCTAGCATTGAATTGACAGTTTTTCTGTATTGTCATATTTGCATATCAGCCGCTTACAATTGTTTCAAGCTTTATAACAGAGGACTGCCTTTTTTTATAGACCAAGGATGAAAGTCTCTTGTGAGTTAAGTCTGATTATGACATCACAATTTGTAAATTAAGCTATAGTATGATTACAGAGTGTAGACTGAACAAAAAGTGCTTTCCTATGGATTGAAGTTTGTATTTTCTTAAGCTTTGCATTCCAAAATGTGCTAGCATTCTCTATTTCCAAAGGGCATGTTAAGCTAATTCCCCATTATATATTTTTTGTGTTAAAAGTTATTTACACACCATGGTAAAACATATTAAATTTAACACATAATGAATTACATCCTGGGATTATCTTTATCAACAATCTGTAAATGGATAATAAAGATTGTGCATTAGATTTATCAGATTGATTTTGCTTAGAATTGCATTTACTCCTTGTCTAAATTGTCTATTTTTATACTATTATTAGATGCATTAATCTTTGTTGTTGTCCTATCTAATCATTTTTTTTTATTTTGCAATGTGGAAAGAAACTGGTGCATTTTTATGATACCCATGCTTCAAGTGACTCTATGGCTTAAGCTGTTCCTTGAAAAATTAAATGCTATGCAAACAAAATATGTTCTGTGCTTTGAGGTACATTTGCCAGTTTTGTGTTTGCTTTTAGTAACATCTGTGGCCAGTTAGCTCAGTTGGTTAGAGCGTGGCGCTCGTAATCCCACGGTCATGGGTTCGATCCCTGTATTGGCTACTTGCTTTTCTTGATGGACAAGAATGGAATAAGCTCATCGGTGTAGCATGAATACTTAAAACCTAATGGACACATATATCACAAAATCTCTTCAAATCCATATCAGAAGCTAGCATGAGTGTCATCCTTTGGCTGATGAAGATTTTTCTCTACATGGCTCATTGACTTTTGTCTCAAATCGAGCAATATGGTATACCTAAGATTTGCAAGGGCAAATTAATCAGTTATTATATTGCTGCTCAAACATAGAGGGCACTAGGTGTTACTAGAAGAAGATACGTTCTCCCCTCCCATTAGTGCACACTGAAGAAAAAATAAATAAAATTGAGAATTTATAAACACCAGAGCACAAGTAATGGATCTCAGCATTCTTATTGCATCTTTTCTTATTTCCAAATATTTGACATACTTCTGATTTGAAAAGTTTAAAAATGAGTTTAGACAAAGGACACCACTGAAAATGATGGAATTTATATGTTTTGTAAATGAAGATTTGCAACAATCATACTTTGAATGAAAATGGAGCTTTAAACAAAAGAAGAAATAATCAACATTAGGTCCCACCGAGATTTGAACTCGGATTACTGGATTCAAAGTCCAAATTGCTAACCATTACACCATGGAACCCTCAACTGAGCAAAGACTTCTACTGAAATGAGCCTTTCTTTTAAATGCAAAGAAAAGAAATTCAATACTTTATATATATGATTTCAAGTTTCTAATAAGCTCAGGGATGCAATAGGTGTTATGTAGAATATTTGTCTAAAACCAATGATAATATATAAAAAGTAACCTATTTTTAAGGAGAAGATAAATACTAGAAACCCAAATGCCTAGGACCAATTTCAGTTGGAGCATCACCCCTTATGTTATCCTAGCATTGAATTGACAGTTTTTCTGTATTGTCATATTTGCACATCAGCCGCTTACAATTGTTTCAAGCTTTATAACAGAGGACTGCCTTTTTTTATAGACCAAGGATGAAAGTCTCTTGTGAGTTAAGTCTGATTATGACATCACAATTTGTAAATTAAGCTATAGTATGATTACAGAGTGTAGACTGAACAAAAAGTGCTTTCCTATGGATTGAAGTTTGTATTTTCTTAAGCTTGGCATTCCAAAAAGTGCTAGCATTCTCTATTTCCAAAGGGCATGTTAAGCTAATTCCTTATTATATATTTTTTGTGTTAAAAGTTATTTACACACCATGGTAAGACATACTAAATTTAACACATAATGAATTACATCCTGGGATTATCTTTATCAACAATCTGTAAATGGATAATAAAGATTGTGCATTAGATTTATCAGATTGATTTTGCTTAGAATTGCATTTACTCCTTGTCTAAATTGTCTATTTTTATACTATTATTAGATGCATTAATCTTTGTTGTTGTCCTATCTAATCATTTTTTTTTATTTTGCAATGTGGAAAGAAACTGGTGCATTTTTATGATACCCATGCTTCAAGTGACTCTATGGCTTAAGCTGTTCCTTGAAAAATTAAATGCTATGCAAACAAAATATGTTCTGTGCTTTGAGGTACATTTGCCAGTTTTGTGTTTGCTTCTAGTAACATCTGTGGCCAGTTAGCTCAGTTGGTTAGAGCGTGGAGTATGTAATGCCAAGGTCATGGGTTCGATCCTTGTTTTGGCTACTTGCTTTTCTTGATGGACAAGAATGGAATAAGCTCATCGGTGTAGCATGAATACATGAAAACATAATAGACACATATATCACAAAATCTCTAAAAATCCATATCAGAAGCCAGCATGAGTGTCATCCTTTGGCTGATGAAGATTTTTCTCTACATGGCTCATTGACTTTTGTCTCAAATCGAGCAATATGGCATACCTAAGATTTGCAATGGCAAATTAATCAGTTATTATATTGCTGCTCAAACATAGAGGGCACTAGGTGTTACTAGAAGAAGAAGATACGTTCTCCCCTCTCATTAGTGCACACTGAAGTAAAAAAATTAAAATGGAGAATTTCTAAACACCAGAGCACAAGTAATGGATCTCTGCATTCTTATTGCATCTTTTCTTATTTCCAAATATTTGACATACTTCTGATTTGAAAAGTTTAAAAATGAGTTTAGACAAAGGACACCACTGAAAATGATGGAATTTAAATGAATTGTAAATGAAGATTTGCAATACTCATACTTTGAATGAAAATGGAGCTTTAAACAAAAGGAGAAATAATCAACATTAGGTCCCACCGAGATTTGAACTCGGATTATTGGATTCAAAGTCCAGAGTGCTAACCATTACACCATGGAACCCTCAAATGAGCAAAGAATTCCACTTAACTGAGCTCATCTTTTAAATGCAAAGAAAAGAAATTCAATACTTTATATATATGATTTCAAGTTTCTAATAAGCTCAGGGATGCAATAGGTGTTATGTAGAATGTTTGTCTAAAACCAATGATAATATATAAAAAGTAACCTATTTTTAAGGAGAAGATAAATACTAGAAACCCAAATGCCTAGGACCAATTTCAGTTGGAGCATCACCCCTTATGTTATCCTAGCATTGAATTGACAGTTTTTATGTATTGTCATATTTGCCTATCATCCACTTACAATTGTTTCAAGCTTTATAACAGAGGACTGCCTTTTTTATAGACCAAGGATAAAAGTCTCTTGTGAGTTAAGTCTGATTATGACATCACAATTTGTAAATTAAGCTATAGTTTGATTACAGAGTGTAGACTGAACAAAAAGTGCTTTCCTATGGATTGAAGTTTGTATTTTCTTAAGCTTTGCATTCCAAAAAGTGCTAGCATTCTCTATTTCCAAAGGGCACATTAAGCTACTTCCCCATTATATATTTTTTGTGTTAAAAGTTATTTATACACAACTTGGTAAAACATACTAAATTTAACACATAATGAATTACATCCTGGGATTATCTTTATCAACAATCTGTAAATGGATAAGAAAGATTGTGCATTAGATTTATCAGATTGATTTTGCTTAGAATTGCATTTACTCCTTGTCTAAATTGTTTATTGTTATACTATTATTAGATGCATTAATCTTTGTTGTTGTCCTATCTAATCATTTTTTTTATTTTGCAATGTGGAAAGAAACTGGTGCATTTTTATGATACCCATGCTTCAAGTGACTCTATGGCTTAAGCTGTTCCTTGAAAAATTAAATGCTATGCAAACAAAATATGTTCTGTGCTTTGAGGTACATATGCCAGTTTTGTGTTTGCTTCTAGTAACATCTGTGTCCAGTTAGCTCAGTTGGTTAGAGCATGGTGCTTGTAATGCCATGGTCATGGGTTTGATCCCTATTTTGGCTACTTGCTTTTCTTGATATACAAGAATGGAATAAGCTCATCGGTGTAGCATGAATACTTGAAAATATAATAGACACATATATCACAAAATCTCTTCAAATCCATATCAGAAGCCAGCATGAGTGTCATCCTTTGGTTGATGAAGATTTTTCTCTACATGGCTCATTGACTTTTGTCTCAAATCGAGCAATATGGCATACCTAAGATTTGCAAGGGCAAATTAATCAGTTATTATATTGCTGCTGAAACATAGAGGGCACTAGGTGTTACTAGAAGAAGAAGATACGTTCTCCCCTCTCATTAGTGCACACTGAAGTAAAAAAAATTAAAATGGAGAATTTCTAAACACCAGAGCACAAGTAATGGATCTCTGCATTCTTATTGCATCTTTTCTTATTTCCAAATATTTGACATACTTCTGATTTGAAAAGTTTAAAAATGAGTTTAGACAAAGGACACCACTGAAAATGATGGAATTTATATGAATTGTACATGAAGATTTGCAATACTCATACTTTGAATGAAAATGAAGCTTTAAACAAAAGGAGAAATAATCAACATTAGGTCCCACCGAGATTTGAACTCGGATTACTGGATTCAAAGTCCAGAGTGTTAACCATTACACCATGGAACCCTCAACTGAGCAAATACTTCTACTGAACTGAGCTCATCTTTTAAATGCAAAGAAAAGAAATTCAATACTTTATATATATGATTTCAAGTTTCTAATAAGATCAGGGATGCAATAGGTGTTATGTAGAATATTTGTCTAAAACCAATGATAATATATAAAAAGTAACCTATTTTTAAGGAGAAGATAAATACTAGAAACCCAAATGCCTAGGACCAATTTAAGTTGGAGCATCACCCCTTATGTTATCCTAGCATTGAATTGACAGTTTTTCTGTATTGTCATATTTGCATATCAGCCGCTTACAATTGTTTCAAGCTTTATAACAGAGGACTGCCTTTTTTTTATAGACCAAGGATGAAAGTCTCTTGTGAGTTAAGTCTGATTATGACATCACAATTTGTAAATTAAGCTATAGTATGATTACAGAGTGTAGACTGAACAAAAAGTGCTTTCCTATGGATTGAAGTTTGTATTTTCTTAAGCTTTGCATTCCAAAATGTGCTAGCATTCTCTATTTCCAAAGGGCATGTTAAGCTAATTCCCCATTATATATTTTTTGTGTTAAAAGTTATTTACACACCATGGTAAGACATATTAAATTTAACACATAATGAATTACATCCTGGGATTATCTTTATCAACAATCTGTAAATGGATAATAAAGATTGTGCATTAGATTTATCAGATTGATTTTGCTTAGAATTGCATTTACTGCTTGTCTAAATTGTCTATTTTTATACTATTATTAGATGCATTAATCTTTGTTGTTGTCCTATCTAATCATTTTTTTTTATTTTGCAATGTGGAAAGAAACTGGTGCATTTTTATGATACCCATGCTTCAAGTGACTCTATGGCTTAAGCTGTTCCTTGAAAAATTGAATGCTATGCAAACAAAATATGTTCTGTGCTTTGAGGTACATTTGCCAGTTTTGTGTTTGCTTTTAGTAACATCTGTGGCCAGTTAGCTCAGTTGGTTAGAGCGTGGCGCTCGTAATCCCACGGTCATGGGTTCGATCCCTGTATTGGCTACTTGCTTTTCTTGATGGACAAGAATGGAATAAGCTCATCGGTGTAGCATGAATACTTGAAAACCTAATGGACACATATATCACAAAATCTCTTCAAATCCATATCAGAAGCCAGCATGAGTGTCATCCTTTGGCTGATGAAGATTTTTCTCTACATGGCTCATTGACTTTTGTCTCAAATCGAGCAATATGGTATACCTAAGATTTGCAAGGGCAAATTAATCAGTTATTATATTGCTGCTCAAACATAGAGGGCACTAGGTGTTACTAGAAGAAGATACGTTCTCCCCTCCCATTAGTGCACACTGAAGAAAAAATAAATAAAATTGAGAATTTATAAACACCAGAGCACAAGTAATGGATCTCAGCATTCTTATTGCATCTTTTCTTATTTCCAAATATTTGACATACTTCTGATTTGAAAAGTTTAAAAATGAGTTTAGACAAAGGACACCACTGAAAATGATGGAATTTATATGTTTTGTAAATGAAGATTTGCAACAATCATACTTTGAATGAAAATGGAGCTTTAAACAAAAGAAGAAATAATCAACATTAGGTCCCACCGAGATTTGAACTCAGATTACTGGATTCAAAGTCCAAATTGCTAACCATTACACCATGGAACCCTCAACTGAGCAAAGACTTCTACTGAAATGAGCTAATCTTTTAAATGCAAAGAAAAGAAATTCAATACTTTATATATATGATTTCAAGTTTCTAATAAGCTCAGGGATGCAATAGGTGTTATGTAGAATATTTGTCTAAAACCAATGATAATATATAAAAAGTAACCTATTTTTAAGGAGAAGATAAATACTAGAAACCCAAATGCCTAGGACCAATTTCAGTTGGAGCATCACCCCTTATGTTATCCTAGCATTGAATTGACAGTTTTTCTGTATTGTCATATTTGCATATCAGCCGCTTACAATTGTTTCAAGCTTTATAACAGAGGACTGCCTTTTTTTATAGACCAAGGATGAAAGTCTCTTGTGAGTTAAGTCTGATTATGACATCACAATTTGTAAATTAAGCTATAGTATGATTACAGAGTGTAGACTGAACAAAAAGTGCTTTCCTATGGATTGAAGTTTGTATTTTCTTAAGCTTGGCATTCCAAAAAGTGCTAGCATTCTCTATTTCCAAAGGGCATGTTAAGCTAATTCCTCATTATATATTTTTTGTGTTAAAAGTTATTTACACACCATGGTAAGACATACTAAATTTAACACATAATGAATTACATCCTGGGATTATCTTTATCAACAATCTGTAAATGGATAATAAAGATTGTGCATTAGATTTATCAGATTGATTTTGCTTAGAATTGCATTTACTCCTTGTCTAAATTGTCTATTTTTATACTATTATTAGATGCATTAATCTTTGTTGTTGTCCTATCTAATCATTTTTTTTTATTTTGCAATGTGGAAAGAAACTGGTGCATTTTTATGATACCCATGCTTCAAGTGACTCTATGGCTTAAGCTGTTCCTTGAAAAATTAAATGCTATGCAAACAAAATATGTTCTGTGCTTTGAGGTACATTTGCCAGTTTTGTGTTTGCTTCTAGTAACATCTGTGGCCAGTTAGCTCAGTTGGTTAGAGCGTGGAGTATGTAATGCCAAGGTCATGGGTTCGATCCCTGTTTTGGCTACTTGCTTTTCTTGATGGACAAGAATGGAATAAGCTCATCGGTGTAGCATGAATACATGAAAACATAATAGACACATATATCACAAAATCTCTAAAAATCCATATCAGAAGCCAGCATGAGTGTCATCCTTTGGCTGATGAAGATTTTTCTCTACATGGCTCATTGACTTTTGTCTCAAATCGAGCAATATGGCATACCTATGATTTGCAATGGCAAATTAATCAGTTATTATATTGCTGCTCAAACATAGAGGGCACTAGGTGTTACTAGAAGAAGAAGATACGTTCTCCCCTCTCATTAGTGCACACTGAAGTAAAAAAATTAAAATGGAGAATTTCTAAACACCAGAGCACAAGTAATGGATCTCTGCATTCTTATTGCATCTTTTCTTATTTCCAAATATTTGACATACTTCTGATTTGAAAAGTTTAAAAATGAGTTTAGACAAAGGACACCACTGAAAATGATGGAATTTAAATGAATTGTAAATGAAGATTTGCAATACTCATACTTTGAATGAAAATGGAGCTTTAAACAAAAGGAGAAATAATCAACATTAGGTCCCACCGAGATTTGAACTCGGATTATTGGATTCAAAGTCCAGAGTGCTAACCATTACACCATGGAACCCTCAAATGAGCAAAGAATTCCACTTAACTGAGCTCATCTTTTAAATGCAAAGAAAAGAAATTCAATACTTTATATATATGATTTCAAGTTTCTAATAAGCTCAGGGATGCAATAGGTGTTATGTAGAATGTTTGTCTAAAACCAATGATAATATATAAAAAGTAACCTATTTTTAAGGAGACGATAAATACTAGAAACCCAAATGCCTAGGACCAATTTCAGTTGGAGCATCACCCCTTATGTTATCCTAGCATTGAATTGACAGTTTTTCTGTATTGTCATATTTGCCTATCATCCACTTACTATTGTTTCAAGCTTTATAACAGAGGACTGCCTTTTTTATAGACCAAGGATAAAAGTCTCTTGTGAGTTAAGTCTGATTATGACATCACAATTTGTAAATTAAGCTATAGTATGATTACAGAGTGTAGACTGAACAAAAAGTGCTTTCCTATGGATTGAATTTTGTATTTTCTTAAGCTTTGCATTCCAAAAAGTGCTAGCATTCTCTATTTCCAAAGGGCACATTAAGCTACTTCCCCATTATATATTTTTTGTGTTAAAAGTTATTTATACACAACTTGGTAAAACATACTAAATTTAACACATAATGAATTACATCCTGGGATTATCTTTATCAACAATCTGTAAATGGATAAGAAAGATTGTGCATTAGATTTATCAGATTGATTTTGCTTAGAATTGCATTTACTCCTTGTCTAAATTGTTTATTTTTATACTATTATTAGATGCATTAATCTTTGTTGTTGTCCTATCTAATCATTTTTTTTATTTTGCAATGTGGAAAGAAACTGGTGCATTTTTATGATACCCATGCTTCAAGTGACTCTATGGCTTAAGCTGTTCCTTGAAAAATTAAATGCTATGCAAACAAAATATGTTCTGTGCTTTGAGGTACATTTGCCAGTTTTGTGTTTGCTTCTAGTAACATCTGTGTCCAGTTAGCTCAGTTGGTTAGAGCATGGTGCTTGTAATGCCAAGGTCATGGGTTTGATCCCTATTTTGGCTACTTGCTTTTCTTGATATACAAGAATGGAATAAGCTCATCGGTGTAGCATGAATACTTGAAAATATAATAGACACATATATCACAAAATCTCTTCAAATCCATATCAGAAGCCAGCATGAGTGTCATCCTTTGGTTGATGAAGATTTTTCTCTACATGGCTCATTGACTTTTGTCTCAAATCGAGCAATATGGCATACCTAAGATTTGCAAGGGCAAATTAATCAGTTATTATATTGCTGCTCAAACATAGAGGGCACTAGGTGTTACTAGAAGAAGAAGATACGTTCTCCCCTCTCATTAGTGCACACTGAAGTAAAAAAAATTAAAATGGAGAATTTCTAAACACCAGAGCACAAGTAATGGATCTCTGCATTCTTATTGCATCTTTTCTTATTTCCAAATATTTGACATACTTCTGATTTGAAAAGTTTAAAAATGAGTTTAGACAAAGGACACCACTGAAAATGATGGAATTTATATGAATTGTACATGAAGATTTGCAATACTCATACTTTGAATGAAAATGAAGCTTTAAACAAAAGGAGAAATAATCAACATTAGGTCCCACCGAGATTTGAACTCGGATTACTGGATTCAAAGTCCAGAGTGTTAACCATTACACCATGGAACCCTCAACTGAACAAATACTTCTACTGAACTGAGCTCATCTTTTAAATGCAAAG
Source organism: Pseudophryne corroboree (assembly GCF_028390025.1). Lineage (NCBI taxonomy): Eukaryota > Metazoa > Chordata > Amphibia > Anura > Myobatrachidae > Pseudophryne > Pseudophryne corroboree. Next base: position 165,247,944 of record NC_086454.1, on the reverse strand, counting down.
AAAAGAAATTCAATACTTTATATATATGATTTCAAGTTTCTAATAAGAACAGGGATGCAATAGGTGTTATGTAGAATATTTGTCTAAAACCAATGATAATATATAAAAAGTAACCTATTTTTAAGGAGAAGATAAATACTAGAAACCCAAATGCCTAGGACCAATTTAAGTTGGAGCATCACCCCTTATGTTATCCTAGCATTGAATTGACAGTTTTTCTGTATTGTCATATTTGCATATCAGCCGCTTACAATTGTTTCAAGCTTTATAACAGAGGACTGCCTTTTTTTATAGACCAAGGATGAAAGTCTCTTGTGAGTTAAGTCTGATTATGACATCACAATTTGTAAATTAAGCTATAGTATGATTACAGAGTGTAGACTGAACAAAAAGTGCTTTCCTATGGATTGAAGTTTGTATTTTCTTAAGCTTTGCATTCCAAAATGTGCTAGCATTCTCTATTTCCAAAGGGCATGTTAAGCTAATTCCCCATTATATATTTTTTGTGTTAAAAGTTATTTACACACCATGGTAAGACATACTAAATTTAACACATAATGAATTACATCCTGGGATTATCTTTATCAACAATCTGTAAATGGATAATAAAGATTGTGCATTAGATTTATCAGATTGATTTTGCTTAGAATTGCATTTACTCCTTGTCTAAATTGTCTATTTTTATACTATTATTAGATGCATTAATCTTTGTTGTTGTCCTATCTAATCATTTTTTTTTATTTTGCAATGTGGAAAGAAACTGGTGCATTTTTATGATACCCATGCTTCAAGTGACTCTATGTCTTAAGCTGTTCCTTGAAAAATTAAATGCTATGCAAACAAAATATGTTCTGTGCTTTGAGGTACATTTGCCAGTTTTGTGTTTGCTTCTAGTAACATCTGTGGCCAGTTAGCTCAGTTGGTTAGAGCGTGGAGTATGTAATGCCAAGGTCATGGGTTCGATCCATGTTTTGGCTACTTGCTTTTCTTGATGGACAAGAATGGAATAAGCTCATCGGAGTAGCATGAATACATGAAAACATAATAGACACATATATCACAAAATCTCTAAAAATCCATATCAGAAGCCAGCATGAGTGTCATCCTTTGGCTGATGAAGATTTTTCTCTACATGGCTCATTGACTTTTGTCTCAAATCGAGCAATATGGCATACCTATGATTTGCAATGGCAAATTAATCAGTTATTATATTGCTGCTCAAACATAGAGGGCACTAGGTGTTACTAGAAGAAGAAGATACGTTCTCCCCTCTCATTAGTGCACACTGAAGTAAAAAAATTAAAATGGAGAATTTCTAAACACCAGAGCACAAGTAATGGATCTCTGCATTCTTATTGCATCTTTTCTTATTTCCAAATATTTGACATACTTCTGATTTGAAAAGTTTAAAAATGAGTTTAGACAAAGGACACCACTGAAAATGATGGAATTTATATGTTTTGTAAATGAAGATTTGCAACAATCATACTTTGAAAGAAAATGGAGCTTTAAACAAAAGAAGAAATAATCAACATTAGGTCCCACCGAGATTTTAACTCAGATTACTGGATTCAAAGTCCAAATTGCTAACCATTACACCATGGAACCCTCAACTGAGCAAAGACTTCTACTGAAATGAGCTCATCTTTTAAATGCAAAAAAAAGAAATTCAATACTTTATATATATGATTTCAAGTTTCTAATAAGCTCAGGGATGCAATAGGTGTTATGTAGAATATTTGTCTAAAACCAATGATAATATATAAAAAGTAACCTATTTTTAAGGAGAAGATAAATACTAGAAACCCAAATGCCTAGGACCAATTTCAGTTGGAGCATCACCCCTTATGTTATCCTAGCATTGAATTGACAGTTTTTCTGTATTGTCATATTTGCATATCAGCCGCTTACAATTGTTTCAAGCTTTATAACAGAGGACTGCCTTTTTTTATAGACCAAGGATGAAAGTCTCTTGTGAGTTAAGTCTGATTATGACATCACAATTTGTAAATTAAGCTATAGTATGATTACAGAGTGTAGACTGAACAAAAAGTGCTTTCCTATGGATTGAAGTTTGTATTTTCTTAAGCTTTGCATTCCAAAATGTGCTAGCATTCTCTATTTCCAAAGGGCATGTTAAGCTAATTCCCCATTATATATTTTTTGTGTTAAAAGTTATTTACACACCATGGTAAAACATATTAAATTTAACACATAATGAATTACATCCTGGGATTATCTTTATCAACAATCTGTAAATGGATAATAAAGATTGTGCATTAGATTTATCAGATTGATTTTGCTTAGAATTGCATTTACTCCTTGTCTAAATTGTCTATTTTTATACTATTATTAGATGCATTAATCTTTGTTGTTGTCCTATCTAATCATTTTTTTTTATTTTGCAATGTGGAAAGAAACTGGTGCATTTTTATGATACCCATGCTTCAAGTGACTCTATGGCTTAAGCTGTTCCTTGAAAAATTAAATGCTATGCAAACAAAATATGTTCTGTGCTTTGAGGTACATTTGCCAGTTTTGTGTTTGCTTTTAGTAACATCTGTGGCCAGTTAGCTCAGTTGGTTAGAGCGTGGCGCTCGTAATCCCACGGTCATGGGTTCGATCCCTGTATTGGCTACTTGCTTTTCTTGATGGACAAGAATGGAATAAGCTCATCGGTGTAGCATGAATACTTAAAACCTAATGGACACATATATCACAAAATCTCTTCAAATCCATATCAGAAGCCAGCATGAGTGTCATCCTTTGGCTGATGAAGATTTTTCTCTACATGGCTCATTGACTTTTGTCTCAAATCGAGCAATATGGTATACCTAAGATTTGCAAGGGCAAATTAATCAGTTATTATATTGCTGCTCAAACATAGAGGGCACTAGGTGTTACTAGAAGAAGATACGTTCTCCCCTCCCATTAGTGCACACTGAAGAAAAAATAAATAAAATTGAGAATTTATAAACACCAGAGCACAAGTAATGGATCTCAGCATTCTTATTGCATCTTTTCTTATTTCCAAATATTTGACATACTTCTGATTTGAAAAGTTTAAAAATGAGTTTAGACAAAGGACACCACTGAAAATGATGGAATTTATATGTTTTGTAAATGAAGATTTGCAACAATCATACTTTGAATGAAAATGGAGCTTTAAACAAAAGAAGAAATAATCAACATTAGGTCCCACCGAGATTTGAACTCAGATTACTGGATTCAAAGTCCAAATTGCTAACCATTACACCATGGAACCCTCAACTGAGCAAAGACTTCTACTGAAATGAGCTAATCTTTTAAATGCAAAGAAAAGAAATTCAATACTTTATATATATGATTTCAAGTTTCTAATAAGCTCAGGGATGCAATAGGTGTTATGTAGAATATTTGTCTAAAACCAATGATAATATATAAAAAGTAACCTATTTTTAAGGAGAAGATAAATACTAGAAACCCAAATGCCTAGGACCAATTTCAGTTGGAGCATCACCCCTTATGTTATCCTAGCATTGAATTGACAGTTTTTCTGTATTGTCATATTTGCATATCAGCCGCTTACAATTGTTTCAAGCTTTATAACAGAGGACTGCCTTTTTTTATAGACCAAGGATGAAAGTCTCTTGTGAGTTAAGTCTGATTATGACATCACAATTTGTAAATTAAGCTATAGTATGATTACAGAGTGTAGACTGAACAAAAAGTGCTTTCCTATGGATTGAAGTTTGTATTTTCTTAAGCTTGGCATTCCAAAAAGTGCTAGCATTCTCTATTTCCAAAGGGCATGTTAAGCTAATTCCTCATTATATATTTTTTGTGTTAAAAGTTATTTACACACCATGGTAAGACATACTAAATTTAACACATAATGAATTACATCCTGGGATTATCTTTATCAACAATCTGTAAATGGATAATAAAGATTGTGCATTAGATTTATCAGATTGATTTTGCTTAGAATTGCATTTACTCCTTGTCTAAATTGTCTATTTTTATACTATTATTAGATGCATTAATCTTTGTTGTTGTCCTATCTAATCATTTTTTTTTATTTTGCAATGTGGAAAGAAACTGGTGCATTTTTATGATACCCATGCTTCAAGTGACTCTATGGCTTAAGCTGTTCCTTGAAAAATTAAATGCTATGCAAACAAAATATGTTCTGTGCTTTGAGGTACATTTGCCAGTTTTGTGTTTGCTTCTAGTAACATCTGTGGCCAGTTAGCTCAGTTGGTTAGAGCGTGGAGTATGTAATGCCAAGGTCATGGGTTCGATCCCTGTTTTGGCTACTTGCTTTTCTTGATGGACAAGAATGGAATAAGCTCATCGGTGTAGCATGAATACATGAAAACATAATAGACACATATATCACAAAATCTCTAAAAATCCATATCAGAAGCCAGCATGAGTGTCATCCTTTGGCTGATGAAGATTTTTCTCTACATGGCTCATTGACTTTTGTCTCAAATCGAGCAATATGGCATACCTATGATTTGCAATGGCAAATTAATCAGTTATTATATTGCTGCTCAAACATAGAGGGCACTAGGTGTTACTAGAAGAAGAAGATACGTTCTCCCCTCTCATTAGTGCACACTGAAGTAAAAAAATTAAAATGGAGAATTTCTAAACACCAGAGCACAAGTAATGGATCTCTGCATTCTTATTGCATCTTTTCTTATTTCCAAATATTTGACATACTTCTGATTTGAAAAGTTTAAAAATGAGTTTAGACAAAGGACACCACTGAAAATGATGGAATTTAAATGAATTGTAAATGAAGATTTGCAATACTCATATTTTGAATGAAAATGGAGCTTTAAACAAAAGGAGAAATAATCAACATTAGGTCCCACCGAGATTTGAACTCGGATTATTGGATTCAAAGTCCAGAGTGCTAACCATTACACCATGGAACCCTCAAATGAGCAAAGACTTCCACTTAACTGAGCTCATCTTTTAAATGCAAAGAAAAGAAATTCAATACTTTATATATATGATTTCAAGTTTCTAATAAGCTCAGGGATGCAATAGGTGTTATGTAGAATGTTTGTCTAAAACCAATGATAATATATAAAAAGTAACCTATTTTTAAGGAGAAGATAAATACTAGAAACCCAAATGCCTAGGACCAATTTCAGTTGGAGCATCACCCCTTATGTTATCCTAGCATTGAATTGACAGTTTTTCTGTATTGTCATATTTGCCTATCATCCACTTACAATTGTTTCAAGCTTTATAACAGAGGACTGCCTTTTTTATAGACCAAGGATAAAAGTCTCTTGAGAGTTAAGTCTAATTATGACATCACAATTTGTAAATTAAGCTATAGTTTGATTACAGAGTGTAGACTGAACAAAAAGTGCTTTCCTATGGATTGAAGTTTGTATTTTCTTAAGCTTTGCATTCCAAAAAGTGCTAGCATTCTCTATTTCCAAAGGGCACATTAAGCTACTTCCCCATTATATATTTTTTGTGTTAAAAGTTATTTATACACAACTTGGTAAAACATACTAAATTTAACACATAATGAATTACATCCTGGGATTATCTTTATCAACAATCTGTAAATGGATAAGAAAGATTGTGCATTAGATTTATCAGATTGATTTTGCTTAGAATTGCATTTACTCATTGTCTAAATTGTTTATTTTCATACTATTATTAGATGCATTAATCTTTGTTGTTGTCCTATCTAATCATTTTTTTTATTTTGCAATGTGGAAAGAAACTGGTGCATTTTTATGATACCCATGCTTCAAGTGACTCTATGGCTTAAGCTGTTCCTTGAAAAATTAAATGCTATGCAAACAAAATATGTTCTGTGCTTTGAGGTACATTTGCCAGTTTTGTGTTTGCTTCTAGTAACATCTGTGTCCAGTTAACTCAGTTGGTTAGAGCATGGTGCTTGTAATGCCATGGTCATGGGTTTGATCCCTATTTTGGCTACTTGCTTTTCTTGATATACAAGAATGGAATAAACTCATCGGTGTAGCATGAATACTTGAAAATATAATAGACACATATATCACAAAATCTCTTCAAATCCATATCAGAAGCCAGCATGAGTGTCATCCTTTGGTTGATGAAGATTTTTCTCTACATGGCTCATTGACTTTTGTCTCAAATCGAGCAATATGGCATACCTAAGATTTGCAAGGGCAAATTAATCAGTTATTATATTGCTGCTCAAACATAGAGGGCACTAGGTGTTACTAGAAGAAGAAGATACGTTCTCCCCTCTCATTAGTGCACACTGAAGTAAAAAAAATTAAAATGGAGAATTTCTAAACACCAGAGCACAAGTAATGGATCTCTGCATTCTTATAGCATCTTTTCTTATTTCCAAATATTTGACATACTTCTGATTTGAAAAGTTTAAAAATGAGTTTAGACAAAGGACACCACTGAAAATGATGGAATTTTTATGAATTGTACATGAAGATTTGCAATACTCATACTTTGAATGAAAATGAAGCTTTAAACAAAAGGAGAAAAAATCAACATTAGGTCCCACCGAGATTTGAACTCGGATTACTGGATTCAAAGTCCAGAGTGTTAACCATTACACCATGGAACCCTCAACTGAGCAAATACTTCTACTGAACTGAGCTCATCTTTTAAATGCAAAGAAAAGAAATTCAATACTTTATATATATGATTTCAAGTTTCTAATAAGATCAGGGATGCAATAGGTGTTATGTAGAATATTTGTCTAAAACCAATGATAATATATAAAAAGTAACCTATTTTTAAGGAGAAGATAAATACTAGAAACCCAAATGCCTAGGACCAATTTAAGTTGGAGCATCACCCCTTATGTTATCCTAGCATTGAATTGACAGTTTTTCTGTATTGTCATATTTGCATATCAGCCGCTTACAATTGTTTCAAGCTTTATAACAGAGGACTGCCTTTTTTTATAGACCAAGGATGAAAGTCTCTTGTGAGTTAAGTCTGATTATGACATCACAATTTGTAAATTAAGCTATAGTATGATTACAGAGTGTAGACTGAACAAAAAGTGCTTTCCTATGGATTGAAGTTTGTATTTTCTTAAGCTTTGCATTCCAAAATGTGCTAGCATTCTCTATTTCCAAAGGGCATGTTAAGCTAATTCCCCATTATATATTTTTTGTGTTAAAAGTTATTTACACACCATGGTAAGACATACTAAATTTAACACATAATGAATTACATCCTGGGATTATCTTTATCAACAATCTGTAAATGGATAATAAAGATTGTGCATTAGATTTATCAGATTGATTTTGCTTAGAATTGCATTTACTCCTTGTCTAAATTGTCTATTTTTATACTATTATTAGATACATTAATCTTTGTTGTTGTCCTATCTAATCATTTTTTTTTATTTTGCAATGTGGAAAGAAACTGGTGCATTTTTATGATACCCATGCTTCAAGTGACTCTATGTCTTAAGCTGTTCCTTGAAAAATTAAATGCTATGCAAACAAAATATGTTCTGTGCTTTGAGGTACATTTGCCAGTTTTGTGTTTGCTTCTAGTAACATCTGTGGCCAGTTAGCTCAGTTGGTTAGAGCGTGGAGTATGTAATGCCAAGGTCATGGGTTCGATCCATGTTTTGGCTACTTGCTTTTCTTGATGGACAAGAATGGAATAAGCTCATCGGTGTAGCATGAATACATGAAAACATAATAGACACATATATCACAAAATCTCTAAAAATCCATATCAGAAGCCAGCATGAGTGTCATCCTTTGGCTGATGAAGATTTTTCTCTACATGGCTCATTGACTTTTGTCTCAAATCGAGCAATATGGCATACCTATGATTTGCAATGGCAAATTAATCAGTTATTATATTGCTGCTCAAACATGGAGGGCACTAGGTGTTACTAGAAGAAGAAGATACGTTCTCCCCTCTCATTAGTGCACACTGAAGTAAAAAAATTAAAATGGAGAATTTCTAAACACCAGAGCACAAGTAATGGATCTCTGCATTCTTATTGCATCTTTTCTTATTTCCAAATATTTGACATACTTCTGATTTGAAAAGTTTAAAAATGAGTTTAGACAAAGGACACCACTGAAAATGATGGAATTTATATGTTTTGTAAATGAAGATTTGCAACAATCATACTTTGAATGAAAATGGAGCTTTAAACAAAAGAAGAAATAATCAACATTAGGTCCCACCGATATTTTAACTCAGATTACTGGATTCAAAGTCCAAATTGCTAACCATTACACCATGGAACCCTCAACTGAGCAAAGACTTCTACTGAAATGAGCTCATCTTTTAAATGCAAAAAAAAGAAATTCAATACTTTATATATATGATTTCAAGTTTCTAATAAGCTCAGGGATGCAATAGGTGTTATGTAGAATATTTGTCTAAAACCAATGATAATATATAAAAAGTAACCTATTTTTAAGGAGAAGATAAATACTAGAAACCCAAATGCCTAGGACCAATTTCAGTTGGAGCATCACCCCTTATGTTATCCTAGCATTGAATTGACAGTTTTTCTGTATTGTCATATTTGCATATCAGCCGCTTACAATTGTTTCAAGCTTTATAACAGAGGACTGCCTTTTTTTATAGACCAAGGATGAAAGTCTCTTGTGAGTTAAGTCTGATTATGACATCACAATTTGTAAATTAAGCTATAGTATGATTACAGAGTGTAGACTGAACAAAAAGTGCTTTCCTATGGATTGAAGTTTGTATTTTCTTAAGCTTTGCATTCCAAAATGTGCTAGCATTCTCTATTTCCAAAGGGCATGTTAAGCTAATTCCCCATTATATATTTTTTGTGTTAAAAGTTATTTACACACCATGGTAAAACATATTAAATTTAACACATAATGAATTACATCCTGGGATTATCTTTATCAACAATCTGTAAATGGATAATAAAGATTGTGCATTAGATTTATCAGATTGATTTTGCTTAGAATTGCATTTACTCCTTGTCTAAATTGTCTATTTTTATACTATTATTAGATGCATTAATCTTTGTTGTTGTCCTATCTAATCATTTTTTTTTATTTTGCAATGTGGAAAGAAACTGGTGCATTTTTATGATACCCATGCTTCAAGTGACTCTATGGCTTAAGCTGTTCCTTGAAAAATTAAATGCTATGCAAACAAAATATGTTCTGTGCTTTGAGGTACATTTGCCAGTTTTGTGTTTGCTTTTAGTAACATCTGTGGCCAGTTAGCTCAGTTGGTTAGAGCGTGGCGCTCGTAATCCCACGGTCATGGGTTCGATCCCTGTATTGGCTACTTGCTTTTCTTGATGGACAAGAATGGAATAAGCTCATCGGTGTAGCATGAATACTTAAAACCTAATGGACACATATATCACAAAATCTCTTCAAATCCATATCAGAAGCCAGCATGAGTGTCATCCTTTGGCTGATGAAGATTTTTCTCTACATGGCTCATTGACTTTTGTCTCAAATCGAGCAATATGGTATACCTAAGATTTGCAAGGGCAAATTAATCAGTTATTATATTGCTGCTCAAACATAGAGGGCACTAGGTGTTACTAGAAGAAGATACGTTCTCCCCTCCCATTAGTGCACACTGAAGAAAAAATAAATAAAATTGAGAATTTATAAACACCAGAGCACAAGTAATGGATCTCAGCATTCTTATTGCATCTTTTCTTATTTCCAAATATTTGACATACTTCTGATTTGAAAAGTTTAAAAATGAGTTTAGACAAAGGACACCACTGAAAATGATGGAATTTATATGTTTTGTAAATGAAGATTTGCAACAATCATACTTTGAATGAAAATGGAGCTTTAAACAAAAGAAGAAATAATCAACATTAGGTCCCACCGAGATTTGAACTCGGATTACTGGATTCAAAGTCCAAATTGCTAACCATTACACCATGGAACCCTCAACTGAGCAAAGACTTCTACTGAAATGAGCCTTTCTTTTAAATGCAAAGAAAAGAAATTCAATACTTTATATATATGATTTCAAGTTTCTAATAAGCTCAGGGATGCAATAGGTGTTATGTAGAATATTTGTCTAAAACCAATGATAATATATAAAAAGTAACCTATTTTTAAGGAGAAGATAAATACTAGAAACCCAAATGCCTAGGACCAATTTCAGTTGGAGCATCACCCCTTATGTTATCCTAGCATTGAATTGACAGTTTTTCTGTATTGTCATATTTGCACATCAGCCGCTTACAATTGTTTCAAGCTTTATAACAGAGGACTGCCTTTTTTTATAGACCAAGGATGAAAGTCTCTTGTGAGTTAAGTCTGATTATGACATCACAATTTGTAAATTAAGCTATAGTATGATTACAGAGTGTAGACTGAACAAAAAGTGCTTTCCTATGGATTGAAGTTTGTATTTTCTTAAGCTTGGCATTCCAAAAAGTGCTAGCATTCTCTATTTCCAAAGGGCATGTTAAGCTAATTCCTTATTATATATTTTTTGTGTTAAAAGTTATTTACACACCATGGTAAGACATACTAAATTTAACACATAATGAATTACATCCTGGGATTATCTTTATCAACAATCTGTAAATGGATAATAAAGATTGTGCATTAGATTTATCAGATTGATTTTGCTTAGAATTGCATTTACTCCTTGTCTAAATTGTCTATTTTTATACTATTATTAGATGCATTAATCTTTGTTGTTGTCCTATCTAATCATTTTTTTTTATTTTGCAATGTGGAAAGAAACTGGTGCATTTTTATGATACCCATGCTTCAAGTGACTCTATGGCTTAAGCTGTTCCTTGAAAAATTAAATGCTATGCAAACAAAATATGTTCTGTGCTTTGAGGTACATTTGCCAGTTTTGTGTTTGCTTCTAGTAACATCTGTGGCCAGTTAGCTCAGTTGGTTAGAGCGTGGAGTATGTAATGCCATGGTCATGGGTTTGATCCCTATTTTGGCTACTTGCTTTTCTTGATATACAAGAATGGATTAAGCTCATCGGTGTAGCATGAATACTTGAAAATATAATAGACACATATATCACAAAATCTCTTCAAATCCATATCAGAAGCCAGCATGAGTGTCATCCTTTGGTTGATGAAGATTTTTCTCTACATGGCTCATTGACTTTTGTCTCAAATCGAGCAATATGGCATACCTAAGATTTGCAAGGGCAAATTAATCAGTTATTATATTGCTGCTGAAACATAGAGGGCACTAGGTGTTACTAGAAGAAGAAGATACGTTCTCCCCTCTCATTAGTGCACACTGAAGTAAAAAAAATTAAAATGGAGAATTTCTAAACACCAGAGCACAAGTAATGGATCTCTGCATTCTTATTGCATCTTTTCTTATTTCCAAATATTTGACATACTTCTGATTTGAAAAGTTTAAAAATGAGTTTAGACAAAGGACACCACTGAAAATGATGGAATTTATATGAATTGTACATGAAGATTTGCAATACTCATACTTTGAATGAAAATGAAGCTTTAAACAAAAGGAGAAATAATCAACATTAGGTCCCACCGAGATTTGAACTCGGATTACTGGATTCAAAGTCCAGAGTGTTAACCATTACACCATGGAACCCTCAACTGAGCAAATACTTCTACTGAACTGAGCTCATCTTTTAAATGCAAAGAAAAGAAATTCAATACTTTATATATATGATTTCAAGTTTCTAATAAGATCAGGGATGCAATAGGTGTTATGTAGAATATTTGTCTAAAACCAATGATAATATATAAAAAGTAACCTATTTTTAAGGAGAAGATAAATACTAGAAACCCAAATGCCTAGGACCAATTTAAGTTGGAGCATCACCCCTTATGTTATCCTAGCATTGAATTGACAGTTTTTCTGTATTGTCATATTTGCATATCAGCCGCTTACAATTGTTTCAAGCTTTATAACAGAGGACTGCCTTTTTTTTATAGACCAAGGATGAAAGTCTCTTGTGAGTTAAGTCTGATTATGACATCACAATTTGTAAATTAAGCTATAGTATGATTACAGAGTGTAGACTGAACAAAAAGTGCTTTCCTATGGATTGAAGTTTGTATTTTCTTAAGCTTTGCATTCCAAAATGTGCTAGCATTCTCTATTTCCAAAGGGCATGTTAAGCTAATTCCCCATTATATATTTTTTGTGTTAAAAGTTATTTACACACCATGGTAAGACATATTAAATTTAACACATAATGAATTACATCCTGGGATTATCTTTATCAACAATCTGTAAATGGATAATAAAGATTGTGCATTAGATTTATCAGATTGATTTTGCTTAGAATTGCATTTACTGCTTGTCTAAATTGTCTATTTTTATACTATTATTAGATGCATTAATCTTTGTTGTTGTCCTATCTAATCATTTTTTTTTATTTTGCAATGTGGAAAGAAACTGGTGCATTTTTATGATACCCATGCTTCAAGTGACTCTATGGCTTAAGCTGTTCCTTGAAAAATTAAATGCTATGCAAACAAAATATGTTCTGTGCTTTGAGGTACATTTGCCAGTTTTGTGTTTGCTTTTAGTAACATCTGTGGCCAGTTAGCTCAGTTGGTTAGAGCGTGGCGCTCGTAATCCCACGGTCATGGGTTCGATCCCTGTATTGGCTACTTGCTTTTCTTGATGGACAAGAATGGAATAAGCTCATCGGTGTAGCATGAATACTTAAAACCTAATGGACACATATATCACAAAATCTCTTCATATCCATATCAGAAGCCAGCATGAGTGTCATCCTTTGGCTGATGAAGATTTTTCTCTACATGGCTCATTGACTTTTGTCTCAAATCGAGCAATATGGTATACCTAAGATTTGCAAGGGCAAATTAATCAGTTATTATATTGCTGCTCAAACATAGAGGGCACTAGGTGTTACTAGAAGAAGATACGTTCTCCCCTCCCATTAGTGCACACTGAAGAAAAAATAAATAAAATTGAGAATTTATAAACACCAGAGCACAAGTAATGGATCTCAGCATTCTTATTGCATCTTTTCTTATTTCCAAATATTTGTCATACTTCTGATTTGAAAAGTTTAAAAATGAGTTTAGACAAAGGACACCACTGAAAATGATGGAATTTATATGTTTTGTAAATGAAGATTTGCAACAATCATACTTTGAATGAAAATGGAGCTTTAAACAAAAGAAGAAATAATCAACATTAGGTCCCACCGAGATTTGAACTCGGATTACTGGATTCAAAGTCCAAATTGCTAACCATTACACCATGGAACCCTCAACTGAGCAAAGACTTCTACTGAAATGAGCTAATCTTTTAAATGCAAAGAAAAGAAATTCAATACTTTATATATATGATTTCAAGTTTCTAATAAGCTCAGGGATGCAAAAGGTGTTATGTAGAATATTTGTCTAAAACCAATGATAATATATAAAAAGTAACCTATTTTTAAGGAGAAGATAAATACTAGAAACCCAAATGCCTAGGACCAATTTCAGTTGGAGCATCACCCCTTATGTTATCCTAGCATTGAATTGACAGTTTTTCTGTATTGTCATATTTGCACATCAGCCGCTTACAATTGTTTCAAGCTTTATAACAGAGGACTGCCTTTTTTTATAGACCAAGGATGAAAGTCTCTTGTGAGTTAAGTCTGATTATGACATCACAATTTGTAAATTAAGCTATAGTATGATTACAGAGTGTAGACTGAACAAAAAGTGCTTTCCTATGGATTGAAGTTTGTATTTTCTTAAGCTTGGCATTCCAAAAAGTGCTAGCATTCTCTATTTCCAAAGGGCATGTTAAGCTAATTCCTCATTATATATTTTTTGTGTTAAAAGTTATTTACACACCATGGTAAGACATACTAAATTTAACACATAATGAATTACATCCTGGGATTATCTTTATCAACAATCTGTAAATGGATAATAAAGATTGTGCATTAGATTTATCAGATTGATTTTGCTTAGAATTGCATTTACTCCTTGTCTAAATTGTCTATTTTTATACTATTATTAGATGCATTAATCTTTGTTGTTGTCCTATCTAATCATTTTTTTTTATTTTGCAATGTGGAAAGAAACTGGTGCATTTTTATGATACCCATGCTTCAAGTGACTCTATGGCTTAAGCTGTTCCTTGAAAAATTAAATGCTATGCAAACAAAATATGTTCTGTGCTTTGAGGTACATTTGCCAGTTTTGTGTTTGCTTCTAGTAACATCTGTGGCCAGTTAGCTCAGTTGGTTAGAGCGTGGAGTATGTAATGCCAAGGTCATGGGTTCGATCCCTGTTTTGGCTACTTGCTTTTCTTGATGGACAAGAATGGAATAAGCTCATCGGTGTAGCATGAATACATGAAAACATAATAGACACATATATCACAAAATCTCTAAAAATCCATATCAGAAGCCAGCATGAGTGTCATCCTTTGGCTGATGAAGATTTTTCTCTACATGGCTCATTGACCTTTGTCTCAAATCGAGCAATATGGCATACCTATGATTTGCAATGGCAAATTAATCAGTTATTATATTGCTGCTCAAACATAGAGGGCACTAGGTGTTACTAGAAGAAGAAGATACGTTCTCCCCTCTCATTAGTGCACACTGAAGTAAAAAAATTAAAATGGAGAATTTCTAAACACCAGAGCACAAGTAATGGATCTCTGCATTCTTATTGCATCTTTTCTTATTTCCAAATATTTGACATACTTCTGATTTGAAAAGTTTAAAAATGAGTTTAGACAAAGGACACCACTGAAAATGATGGAATGTAAATGAATTGTAAATGAAGATTTGCAATACTCATACTTTGAATGAAAATGGAGCTTTAAACAAAAGGAGAAATAATCAACATTAGGTCCCACCGAGATTTGAACTCGGATTATTGGATTCAAAGTCCAGAGTGCTAACCATTACACCATGGAACCCTCAAATGAGCAATGAATTCCACTTAACTGAGCTCATCTTTTAAATGCAAAGAAAAGAAATTCAATACTTTATATATATGATTTCAAGTTTCTAATAAGCTCAGGGATGCAATAGGTGTTATGTAGAATGTTTGTCTAAAACCAATGATAATATATAAAAAGTAACCTATTTTTAAGGAGAAGATAAATACTAGAAACCCAAATGCCTAGGACCAATTTCAGTTGGAGCATCACCCCTTATGTTATCCTAGCATTGAATTGACAGTTTTTCTGTATTGTCATATTTGCCTATCATCCACTTACAATTGTTTCAAGCTTTATAACAGAGGACTGCCTTTTTTATAGACCAAGGATAAAAGTCTCTTGTGAGTTAAGTCTGATTATGACATCACAATTTGTAAATTAAGCTATAGTTTGATTACAGAGTGTAGACTGAACAAAAAGTGCTTTCCTATGGATTGAAGTTTGTATTTTCTTAAGCTTTGCATTCCAAAAAGTGCTAGCATTCTCTATTTCCAAAGGGCACATTAAGCTACTTCCCCATTATATATTTTTTGTGTTAAAAGTTATTTATACACAACTTGGTAAAACATACTAAATTTAACACATAATGAATTACATCCTGGGATTATCTTTATCAACAATCTGTAAATGGATAAGAAAGATTGTGCATTAGATTTATCAGATTGATTTTGCTTAGAATTGCATTTACTCCTTGTCTAAATTGTTTATTTTTATACTATTATTAGATGCATTAATCTTTGTTGTTGTCCTATCTAATCATTTTTTTTATTTTGCAATGTGGAAAGAAACTGGTGCATTTTTATGATACCCATGCTTCAAGTGACTCTATGGCTTAAGCTGTTCCTTGAAAAATTAAATGCTATGCAAACAAAATATGTTCTGTGCTTTGAGGTACATTTGCCAGTTTTGTGTTTGCTTCTAGTAACATCTGTGTCCAGTTAGCTCAGTTGGTTAGAGCATGGTGCTTGTAATGCCATGGTCATGGGTTTGATCCCTATTTTGGCTACTTGCTTTTCTTGATATACAAGAATGGAATAAGCTCATCGGTGTAGCATGAATACTTGAAAATATAATAGACACATATATCACAAAATCTCTTCAAATCCATATCAGAAGCCAGCATGAGTGTCATCCTTTGGTTGATGAAGATTTTTCTCTACATGGCTCATTGACTTTTGTCTCAAATCGAGCAATATGGCATACCTAAGATTTGCAAGGGCAAATTAATCAGTTATTATATTGCTGCTCAAACATAGAGGGCACTAGGTGTTACTAGAAGAAGAAGATACGTTCTCCCCTCTCATTAGTGCACACTGAAGTAAAAAAAATTAAAATGGAGAATTTCTAAACACCAGAGCACAAGTAATGGATCTCTGCATTCTTATTGCATCTTTTCTTATTTCAAAATATTTGACATACTTCTGATTTGAAAAGTTTAAAAATGAGTTTAGACAAAGGACACCACTGAAAATGATGGAATTTATATGAATTGTACATGAAGATTTGCAATACTCATACTTTGAATGAAAATGAAGCTTTAAACAAAAGGAGAAATAATCAACATTAGATCCCACCGAGATTTGAACTCGGATTACTGGATTCAAAGTCCAGAGTGTTAACCATTACACCATGGAACCCTCAACTGAGCAAATACTTCTACTGAACTGAGCTCATCTTTTAAATGCAAAGAAAAGAAATTCAATACTTTATATATATGATTTCAAGTTTCTAATAAGATCAGGGATGCAATAGGTGTTATGTAGAATATTTGTCTAAAACCAATGATAATATATAAAAAGTAACCTATTTTTAAGGAGAAGATAAATACTAGAAACCCAAATGCCTAGGACCAATTTAAGTTGGAGCATCACCCCTTATGTTATCCTAGCATTGAATTGACAGTTTTTCTGTATTGTCATATTTGCATATCAGCCGCTTACAATTGTTTCAAGCTTTATAACAGAGGACTGCCTTTTTTTATAGACCAAGGATGAAAGTCTCTTGTGAGTTAAGTCTGATTATGACATCACAATTTGTAAATTAAGCTATAGTATGATTACAGAGTGTAGACTGAACAAAAAGTGCTTTCCTATGGATTGAAGTTTGTATTTTCTTAAGCTTTGCATTCCAAAATGTGCTAGCATTCTCTATTTCCAAAGGGCATGTTAAGCTAATTCCCCATTATATATTTTTTGTGTTAAAAGTTATTTACACACCATGGTAAGACATACTAAATTTAACACATAATGAATTACATCCTGGGATTATCTTTATCAACAATCTGTAAATGGATAATAAAGATTGTGCATTAGATTTATCAGATTGATTTTGCTTAGAATTGCATTTACTCCTTGTCTAAATTGTCTATTTTTATACTATTATTAGATGCATTAATCTTTGTTGTTGTCCTATCTAATCATTTTTTTTTATTTTGCAATGTGGAAAGAAACTGGTGCATTTTTATGATACCCATGCTTCAAGTGACTCTATGTCTTAAGCTGTTCCTTGAAAAATTAAATGCTATGCAAACAAAATGTGTTCTGTGCTTTGAGGTACATTTGCCAGTTTTGTGTTTGCTTCTAGTAACATCTGTGGCCAGTTAGCTCAGTTGGGTAGAGTGTGGAGTATGTAATGCCAAGGTCATGGGTTCGATCCATGTTTTGGCTACTTGCTTTTCTTGATGGACAAGAATGGAATAAGCTCATCGGTGTAGCATGAATACATGAAAACATAATAGACACATATATCACAAAATCTCTAAAAATCCATATCAGAAGCCAGCATGAGTGTCATCCTTTGGCTGATGAAGATTTTTCTCTACATGGCTCATTGACTTTTGTCTCAAATCGAGCAATATGGCATACCTATGATTTGCAATGGCAAATTAATCAGTTATTATATTGCTGCTCAAACATAGAGGGCACTAGGTGTTACTAGAAGAAGAAGATACGTTCTCCCCTCTCATTAGTGCACACTGAAGTAAAAAAATTAAAATGGAGAATTTCTAAACACCAGAGCACAAGTAATGGATCTCTGCATTCTTATTGCATCTTTTCTTATTTCCAAATATTTGACATACTTCTGATTTGAAAAGTTTAAAAATGAGTTTAGACAAAGGACACCACTGAAAATGATGGAATTTAAATGAATTGTAAATGAAGATTTGCAATACTCATACTTTGAATGAAAATGGAGCTTTAAACAAAAGGAGAAATAATCAACATTAGGTCCCACCGAGATTTGAACTCGGATTATTGGATTCAAAGTCCAGAACGCTAACCATTACACCATGGAACCCTCAAATGAGCAAAGAATTCCACTTAACTGAGCTCATCTTTTAAATGCAAAGAAAAGAAATTCAATACTTTATATATATGATTTCAAGTTTCTAATAAGCTCAGGGATGCAATAGGTGTTATGTAGAATGTTTGTCTAAAACCAATGATAATATATAAAAAGTAACCTATTTTTAAGGAGAAGATAAATACTAGAAACCCAAATGCCTAGGACCAATTTCAGTTGGAGCATCACCCCTTATGTTATCCTAGCATTGAATTGACAGTTTTTCTGTATTGTCATATTTGCCTATCATTCACTTACAATTGTTTCAAGCTTTATAACAGAGGACTGCCTTTTTTATAGACCAAGGATAAAAGTCTCTTGTGAGTTAAGTCTGATTATGACATCACAATTTGTAAATTAAGCTATAGTATGATTACAGAGTGTAGACTGAACAAAAAGTGCTTTCCTATGGATTGAAGTTTGTATTTTCTTAAGCTTTGCATTCCAAAAAGTGCTAGCATTCTCTATTTCCAAAGGGCACATTAAGCTACTTCCCCATTATATATTTTTTGTGTTAAAAGTTATTTATACACAACTTGGTAAAACATACTAAATTTAACACATAATGAATTACATCCTGGGATTATCTTTATCAACAATCTGTAAATGGATAAGAAAGATTGTGCATTAGATTTATCAGATTGATTTTGCTTAGAATTGCATTTACTCCTTGTCTAAATTGTTTATTTTTATACTATTATTTGATGCATTAATCTTTGTTGTTGTCCTATCTAATCATTTTTTTATTTTGCAATGTGGAAAGAAACTGGTGCATTTTTATGATACCCATGCTTCAAGTGACTCTATGGCTTAAGCTGTTCCTTGAAAAATTAAATGCTATGCAAACAAAATATGTTCTGTGCTTTGAGGTACATTTGCCAGTTTTGTGTTTGCTTCTAGTAACATCTGTGTCCAGTTAGCTCAGTTGGTTAGAGCATGGCGCTTGTAATGCCAAGGTCATGGGTTTGATCCCTATTTTGGCTACTTGCTTTTCTTGATATACAAGAATGGAATAAGCTCATCGGTGTAGCATGAATACTTGAAAATATAATAGACACATATATCACAAAATCTCTTCAAATCCATATCAGAAGCCAGCATGAGTGTCATCCTTTGGTTGATGAAGATTTTTCTCTACATGGCTCATTGACTTTTGTCTCAAATCGAGCAATATGGCATACCTAAGATTTGCAAGGGCAAATTAATCAGTTATTATATTGCTGCTCAAACATAGAGGGCACTAGGTGTTACTAGAAGAAGAAGATACGTTCTCCCCTCTCATTAGTGCACACTGAAGTAAAAAAAATTAAAATGGAGAATTTCTAAACACCAGAGCACAAGTAATGGATCTCTGCATTCTTATTGCATCTTTTCTTATTTCCAAATATTTGACATACTTCTGATTTGAAAAGTTTAAAAATGAGTTTAGACAAAGGACACCACTGAAAATGATGGAATTTATATGAATTGTAAATGAAGATTTGCAATACTCATACTTTGAATGAAAATGAAGCTTTAAACAAAAGGAGAAATAATCAACATTAGGTCCCACCGAGATTTGAACTCAGATTACTGGATTCAAAGTCCAGAGTGCTAACCATTACACTATGGAACCCTCAACTGAGCAAATACTTCTACTGAACTGAGCTCATCTTTTAAATGCAAAGAAAAGAAATTCAATACTTTATATATATGATTTCAAGTTTCTAATAAGCTCAGGGATGCAATAGGTGTTATGTAGAATATTTGTCTAAAACCAATGATAATATATAAAAAGTAACCTATTTTTAAGGAGAAGATAAATACTAGAAACCCAAATGCCTAGGACCAATTTCAGTTGGAGCATCACCCCTTATGTTATCCTAGCATTGAATTGACAGTTTTTCTGTATTGTCATATTTGCATATCAGCCGCTTACAATTGTTTCAAGCTTTATAACAGAGGACTGCCTTTTTTATAGACCAAGGATGAAAGTCTCTTGTGAGTTAAGTCTGATTATGACATCACAATTTGTAAATTAAGCTATAGTATGATTACAGAGTGTAGACTGAACAAAAAGTGCTTTCCTATGGATTGAAGTTTGTATTTTCTTAAGCTTGGCATTCCAAAAAGTGCTAGCATTCTCTATTTCCAAAGGGCATGTTAAGCTAATTCCTCATTATATATTTTTTGTGTTAAAAGTTATTTACACACCATGGTAAGACATACTAAATTTAACACATAATGAATTACATCCTGGGATTATCTTTATCAACAATCTGTAAATGGATAATAAAGATTGTGCATTAGATTTATCAGATTGATTTTGCTTAGAATTGCATTTACTCCTTGTCTAAATTGTCTATTTTTATACGATTATTAGATGCATTAATCTTTGTTGTTGTCCTATCTAATCATTTTTTTTTATTTTGCAATGTGGAAAGAAACTGGTGCATTTTTATGATACCCATGCTTCAAGTGACTCTATGTCTTAAGCTGTTCCTTGAAAAATTAAATGCTATGCAAACAAAATATGTTCTGTGCTTTGAGGTACATTTGCCAGTTTTGTGTTTGCTTCTAGTAACATCTGTGGCCAGTTAGCTCAGTTGGTTAGAGCGTGGAGTATGTAATGCCAAGGTCATGGGTTCGATCCCTGTTTTGGCTACTTGCTTTTCTTGATGGACAAGAATGGAATAAGCTCATCGGTGTAGCATGAATACATGAAAACATAGTAGACACATATATCACAAAATCTCTAAAAATCCATATCAGAAGCCAGCATGAGTGTCATCCTTTGGCTGATGAAGATTTTTCTCTACATGGCTCATTGACTTTAGTCTCAAATCGAGCAATATGGCATACCTATGATTTGCAATGGCAAATTAATCAGTTATTATATTGCTGCTCAAACATAGAGGGCACTAGGTGTTACTAGAAGAAGAAGATACGTTCTCCCCTCTCATTAGTGCACACTGAAGTAAAAAAATGAAAATGGGGAATTTCTAAACACCAGAGCACAAGTAATGGATCTCTGCATTCTTATTGCATCTTTTCTTATTTCCAAATATTTGACATACTTCTGATTTGAAAAGTTTAAAAATGAGTTTACACAAAGGACACCACTGAAAATGATGGAATTTAAATGAATTGTAAATGAAGATTTGCAATACTCATACTTTGAATGAAAATGGAGCTTTAAACAAAAGGAGAAATAATCAACATTAGGTCCCACCGAGATTTGAACTCGGATTACTGGATTCAAAGTCCAGAGTGCTAACCATTACACCATGGAACCCTCAAATGAGCAAAGAATTCCACTTAACTGAGCTCATCTTTTAAATGCAAAGAAAAGAAATTCAATACTTTATATATATGATTTCAAGTTTCTAATAAGCTCAGGGATGCAATAGGTGTTATGTAGAATGTTTGTCTAAAACCAATGATAATATATAAAAAGTAACCTATTTTTAAGGAGAAGATAAATACTAGAAACCCAAATGCCTAGGACCAATTTCAGTTGGAGCATCACCCCTTATGTTATCCTAGCATTGAATTGACAGTTTTTCTGTATTGTCATATTTGCCTATCATCCACTTACAATTGTTTCAAGCTTTATAACAGAGGACTGCCTTTTTTATAGACCAAGGATAAAAGTCTCTTGTGAGTTAAGTCTGATTATGACATCACAATTTGTAAATTAAGCTATAGTATGATTACAGAGTGTAGACTGAACAAAAAGTGCTTTCCTATGGAATGAAGTTTGTATTTTCTTAAGCTTTGCATTCCAAAAAGTGCTAGCATTCTCTATTTCCAAAGGGCACATTAAGCTACTTCCCCATTATATATTTTTTGTGTTAAAAGTTATTTATACACAACTTGGTAAAACATACTAAATTTAACACATAATGAATTACATCCTGGGATTATCTTTATCAACAATCTGTAAATGGATAATAAAGAATGTGCATTAGATTTATCAGATTGATTTTGCTTAGAATTGCATTTACTCCTTGTCTAAATTGTTTATTTTTATACTATTATTAGATGCATTAATCTTTGTTGTTGTCCTATCTAATCATTTTTTTTATTTTGCAATGTGGAAAGAAACTGGTGCATTTTTATGATACCCATGCTTCAAGTGACTCTATGGCTTAAGCTGTTCCTTGAAAAATTAAATGCTATGCAAACAAAATATGTTCTGTGCTTTGAGGTACATTTGCCAGTTTTGTGTTTGCTTCTAGTAACATCTGTGTCCAGTTAGCTCAGTTGGTTAGAGCATGGCGCTTGTAATGCCAAGGTCATGGGTTTGATCCCTATTTTGGCTACTTGCTTTTCTTGATATACAAGAATGGAATAAGCTCATCGGTGTAGCATGAATACTTGAAAATATAATAGACACATATATCACAAAATCTCTTCAAATTCATATCAGAAGCCAGCATGAGTGTCATCCTTTGGTTGATGAAGATTTTTCTCTACATGGCTCATTGACTTTTGTCTCAAATCGAGCAATATGGCATACCTAAGATTTGCAAGGGCAAATTAATCAGTTATTATATTGCTGCTCAAACATAGAGGGCACTAGGTGTTACTAGAAGAAGAAGATACGTTCTCCCCTCACATTAGTGCACACTGAAGTAAAAAAAATTAAAATGGAGAATTTCTAAACACCAGAGCACAAGTAATGGATCTCTGCATTCTTATTGCATCTTTTCTTATTTCCAAATATTTGACATACTTCTGATTTGAAAAGTTTAAAAATGAGTTTAGACAAAGGACACCACTGAAAATGATGGAATTTATATGAATTGTAAATGAAGATTTGCAATACTCATACTTTGAATGAAAATTAAGCTTTAAACAAAAGGAGAAATAATCAACATTAGGTCCCACCGAGATTTGAACTCGGATTACTGGATTCAAAGTCCAGAGTGCTAACCATTACACCATGGAACCCTCAACTGAGCAAATACTTCTACTGAACTGAGCTCATCTTTTAAATGCAAAGAAAAGAAATTCAATACTTTATATATATGATTTCAAGTTTCTAATAAGCTCAGGGATGCAATAGGTGTTATGTAGAATATTTGTCTAAAACCAATGATAATATATAAAAAGTAACCTATTTTTAAGGAGAAGATAAATACTAGAAACCCAAATGCCTAGGACCAATTTCAGTTGGAGCATCACCCCTTATGTTATCCTAGCATTGAATTGACAGTTTTTCTGTATTGTCATATTTGCATATCAGCCGCTTACAATTGTTTCAAGCTTTATAACAGAGGACTGCCTTTTTTTTAATAGACCAAGGATGAAAGTCTCTTGTGAGTTAAGTCTGATTATGACATCACAATTTGTAAATTAAGCTATAGTATGATTACAGAGTGTAGACTGAACAAAAAGTGCTTTCCTATGGATTGAAGTTTGTATTTTCTTAAGCTTTGCATTCCAAAATGTGCTAGCATTCTCTATTTCCAAAGGGCATGTTAAGCTAATTCCCCATTATATATTTTTTGTGTTAAAAGTTATTTACACACCATGGTAAGACATACTAAATTTAACACATAATGAATTACATCCTGGGATTATCTTTATCAACAATCTGTAAATGGATAATAAAGATTGTGCATTAGATTTATCAGATTGATTTTGCTTAGAATTGCATTTACTCCTTGTCTAAATTGTCTATTTTTATACTATTATTAGATGCATTAATCTTTGTTGTTGTCCTATCTAATCATTTTTTTTTATTTTGCAATGTGGAAAGAAACTGGTGCATTTTTATGATACCCATGCTTCAAGTGACTCTATGGCTTAAGCTGTTCCTTGAAAAATTAAATGCTATGCAAACAAAATATGTTCTGTGCTTTGAGGTACATTTGCCAGTTTTGTGTTTGCTTCTAGTAACATCTGTGTCCAGTTAGCTCAGTTGGTTAGAGCATGGCGCTTGTAATGCCAAGGTCATGGGTTTGATCCCTATTTTGGCTACTTGCTTTTCTTGATATACAAGAATGGAATAAGCTCATCGGTGTAGCATGAATACTTGAAAATATAATAGACACATATATCACAAAATCTCTTCAAATCCATATCAGAAGCCAGCATGAGTGTCATCCTTTGGTTGATGAAGATTTTTCTCTACATGGCTCATTGACTTTTGTCTCAAATCGAGCAATATGGCATACCTAAGATTTGCAAGGGCAAATTAATCAGTTATTATATTGCTGCTCAAACATAGAGGGCACTAGGTGTTACTAGAAGAAGAAGATACGTTCTCCCCTCTCATTAGTGCACACTGAAGTAAAAAAAATTAAAATGGAGAATTTCTAAACACCAGAGCACAAGTATTGGATCTCTGCATTCTTATTGCATCTTTTCTTATTTCCAAATATTTGACATACTTCTGATTTGAAAAGTTTAAAAATGAGTTTAGACAAAGGACACCACTGAAAATGATGGAATTTATATGAATTGTAAATGAAGATTTGCAATACTCATACTTTGAATGAAAATGAAGCTTTAAACAAAAGGAGAAATAATCAACATTAGGTCCCACCGAGATTTGAACTCGGATTACTGGATTCAAAGTCCAGAGTGCTAACCATTACACCATGGAACCCTCAACTGAGCAAATACTTCTACTGAACTGAGCTCATCTTTTAAATGCAAAGAAAAGAAATTCAATACTTTATATATATGATTTCAAGTTTCTAATAAGTTCAGGGATGCAATAGGTGTTATGTAGAATATTTGTCTAAAACCAATGATAATATATAAAAAGTAACCTATTTTTAAGGAGAAGATAAATACTAGAAACCCAAATGCCTAGGACCAATTTCAGTTGGAGCATCACCCCTTATGTTATCCTAGCATTGAATTGACAGTTTTTCTGTATTGTCATATTTGCATATCAGCCGCTTACAATTGTTTCAAGCTTTATAACAGAGGACTGCCTTTTTTATAGACCAAGGATGAAAGTCTCTTGTGAGTTAAGTCTGATTATGACATCACAATTTGTAAATTAAGCTATAGTATGATTACAGAGTGTAGACTGAACAAAAAGTGCTTTCCTATGGATTGAAGTTTGTATTTTCTTAAGCTTTGCATTCCAAAAAGTGCTAGCATTCTCTATTTCCAAAGGGCACATTAAGCTACTTCCCCATTATATAGTTTTTGTGTTAAAAGTTATTTATACACAACTTGGTAAAACATACTAAATTTAACACATAATGAATTACATCCTGGGATTATCTTTATCAACAATCTGTAAATGGATAATAAAGATTGTGCATTAGATTTATCAGATTGATTTTGCTTAGAATTGCATTTACTCCTTGTCTAAATTGTTTATTTTTATACTATTATTAGATGCATTAATCTTTGTTGTTGTCCTATCTAATCATTTTTTTTATTTTGCAATGTGGAAAGAAACTGGTGCATTTTTATGATACCCATGCTTCAAGTGACTCTATGGCTTAAGCTGTTCCTTGAAAAATTAAATGCTATGCAAACAAAATATGTTCTGTGCTTTGAGGTACATTTGCCAGTTTTGTGTTTGCTTCTAGTAACATCTGTGTCCAGTTAGCTCAGTTGGTTAGAGCATGGCGCTTGTAATGCCAAGGTCATGGGTTTGATCCCTATTTTGGCTACTTGCTTTTCTTGATATACAAGAATGGAATAAGCTCATCGGTGTAGCATGAATACTTGAAAATATAATAGACACATATATCACAAAATCTCTAAAAATCCATATCAGAAGCCAGCATGAGTGTCATCCTTTGGTTGATGAAGATTTTTCTCTACATGGCTCATTGACTTTTGTCTCAAATCGAGCAATATGGCATACCTAAGATTTACAAGGGCAAATTAATCAGTTATTATATTGCTGCTCAAACATAGAGGGCACTAGGTGTTACTAGAAGAAGAAGATACGTTCTCCCCTCTCATTAGTGCACACTGAAGTAAAAAAAATTAAAATGGAGAATTTCTAAATACCAGAGCACAAGTAATGGATCTCTGCATTCTTATTGCATCTTTTCTTATTTCCAAATATTTGACATACTTCTGATTTGAAAAGTTTAAAAATGAGTTTAGACAAAGGACACCACTGAAAATGATGGAATTTATATGAATTGTAAATGAAGATTTGCAATACTCATACTTTGAATGAAAATGAAGCTTTAAACAAAAGGAGAAATAATCAACATTAGGTCCCACCGAGATTTGAACTTTGATTACTGGATTCAAAGTTCAGAGTGCTAACCATTACACCATGGAACCCTCAACTGAGCAAATACTTCTACTGAACTGAGCTCATCTTTTAAATGCAAAGAAAAGAAATTCAATACTTTATATATATGATTTCAAGTTTCTAATAAGCTCAGGGATGCAATAGGTG